>NC_090329.1:104770809-105970809 GCF_035084215.1 Heptranchias perlo
TAGTCAACTCCCAGATGCAGTGCACTTGTGCTTTTGTCTGCTGTCGCTACTCATTTGTTATTGTTAGAAACAATGAAGAGGTTTTGTTGTTAATATTTGTGTAGAGAAGTACCACTGGCATGACACCACAATGACAAAGGCACTCCACTAACATTTTAATTGATTGACTTGGGTGAAAAATAAGATCTAACTAAAAATACAAATTATTTTTTACTTCAGCTCCAAACATGTTGAAAGTGTTACAAATAGAACATGCTGTGGGCAGTAGTGAGCTTGTGACTAAATCGTTCAGGAGCTCTCTGGTCAGTCTTATTGGTGGAAATAATTATTATATAGTCCTACTGCCGATAGCTTGTCCTTTATTTGCTGTGATGTGGAAATCCTTTTCATTTGAATTGTATGGTGGCCACTGCAGCTATCTGGTGCACACTATGCAGTGTGGCTTTTTGCACAACGCATGATGAAGTTGTCCCATTGGCAGTGGTCACACTCCAGTATCTCGTCCAAGTGGCCATTCTTTATGTGTGAGCCAATTTGTTAGCATCAAGGACTCAAAATGAGACATCTGCCTGGGACTGGGTGAGCACACTGGTGGGATAAAAAGCCTTTTCTTTATGCCAAACCTCTACACAGATCTTGACATGAAATGAGTTTTGGCAGTCTCGACCAATTTCCTGGTGGGCATAAATCCACAACATGAAGCTACCCCAGAAAGGGCGTTAGTTGGCACTATATTGTCAATTTCGTTCTGCGCCCGCAAGGATTTGCGTCGCAGAAAATAGAAATGTTACACCACCGTGAAGAAAGAATTCAGGCACATTGATGAGACAGAGCACAGGGGGCTTTACCCTGCACTAGTCATGCTGGGCCTAGTTGAGAGGGCCTGACGTTAATAGTGGGTGCAAAAATTGGAAAACAAGTTCCATATCCTGGCTTAAAAAAGAAGTGTTTTTTTTTCAAAGCTGTTTCTTTGAAGGAGTTTAATTACTCAGGTACTAGCAATCACATCTCCTTTGAGAAAAGGTAAGAAAATATATAGAAAGACTTAAATATGCTACCAGTGAAGATCTAGAGGCTCATCTCTGGTAATCGTTCCACAATTTTCACTCCTTGGGGACTTGAGAACCATATAATTGAACCCCTGACTATATTATATGTAAAAAAAAGAGTACTACCTGTTCCAAAAGCTCAGTGAGTCCTTTCATTTGGTGATTCTGACCACGAAACATGCCACTTGTGCTACCCTGGGCTCTTTAACTCCATCGCTTTTGTTTCCTCTCCTACCACTCTCGTCAGGTTCCGAACTAATGCCCAAGGCCCTTTCTACTAGGATAGTGGGCGGCATTTGGTGGTTCTTCACGCTGATCATCATATCGTCATACACTGCCAACCTGGCTGCCTTTCTGACAGTGGAACGCATGGAATCGCCCATAGACTCAGCTGACGACTTGGCGAAACAGACCAAGATAGAGTACGGAGCAGTCGGCGATGGAGCCACTGTAACTTTCTTCAGGGTATGTTCTTCTTGTATGCGTCGTTCCTTAATCCATATTTGTTGATCGTTGCAAAAGAAGACCTAAAGGCAAACCAATTTAGGGGATGGTGTCTCTATGGTACATTTATTAAAATATGAATTGTATCATTTAATGGTATTCAGCGCGCATTGGTTAATGAGTGATTATCTGACTGCAACCATGTAACTTAAGGTTTAAGATTCCAATTTATCGAAGCGTAGCTTTGTGGAATGACCAATAGTTTCAATTTGGTTGTTTCCCAATCACATGGTAATTTACACTTTGTTTCCTTAACGAAACGAAAAGATAGATAAATTAGGAGCACTTTCTGGTGTTTGGGTCCTATTTTGGAATGATCATTTATAAATTTGTCATCCAACTTTTCTGGCTGTTGGATATTCATGAAACAGAAAGTGGAGATTGCGCTGTGCGTGGAAGGGCAAACCAGCTGATCTCAAAGGCAGTGTAGATCATTGGTAGGGCTACAAAGCTGTAATGCTAATTCTGTAACCCACACTCCCTTCAAGCATGGCTGCTTGCCAGGGGAGCGAGAGTGGTGAATTTACTGTGCCCACCATCTGCAAATAAAACAAAATGCTATTTTTTAGGTCAAATTTTAAATGGCCAATTGCAAAATTGTGGGGTAGATTTTTCCCTCCATACAGTTTTCAGGCGGCCAGCGGCAGAGTGCACCATCCGGCTGCCCGATAGTACCGATTGGAGGCTCGATCCATTTTTTACGGCCGGCCCTCATTAATATAGGGCTGGCGAGCTGCGGGTGGTAAACGAGTACCACGTGACAGCCCACGGGCTCCGGGGCCGCAGCAATATTGGGCAGCCCGGCTGCCCTCCGGCCACGGAAAAAGGTAGGTGCAAGGGGGGCCTGTTCTCCGGAGGGGTGGGTGGGGGGGTGGGGGGGGGGGTAGGGGGGAGATCCTGTGTGGCAGTAGCCCCACAAATATAAGTTGAAACTTACCTTCTGGGCTCCTCTTCATCTGGACCGCCAGCTGATACTGGGCGAAGTGTGCACAACACACACTCCACTCAATTGAGTCCTAAAATAGCACTTGGGGTCTTATGTAAGTCATAGGACATAGATTTGCATGTTAAAAGGGTCTACCGCCCGACATAGGCAAACGCTCCGGCTGCCTAGAAATAACGTTGGTCACACAGTCGGCTGGAATGGGGCGGTAAAGAAAGACAGACTTGCATTTATAGAGCACTTTGCATGACCTCAGGATGTCCCAAAGTTCTTTACAGCCAGTGAAGTACTTTTGAAGTCTCGTGACTGTTGTAATGTGGGAAACGCAGCAGCCACTTTACGCACAGCAAGGGCCCACAAACAGCAATGAGATAAATGACCAGATAATCTGTTTTAATGATGTTGGTTGAGGGATAAATATTGGCTAGGACACTGGGGAGAACTCCCTGCTCTTCTTCAAATAGTGTCATTGGATCTTTTACGTCCACTTGAGAGGGCAGACGGGGTCTCGGGTTAACGTCTTATCTGAAAGATGGCACCTCCAACAGTGCAGCTCTCCCTCAGTACTGCACTGGAGTGTTAACCTAGATTATGTGCTCAAGTAGATATCAAACATGGCTCTTATGGTCCAGATGGTTTAGTTTATGAAAAGCATTTTAAAAATAAACAAGACTATATATTAGCAGTTGGCATTAATAAAAATCAACCAGGACTCGTCCTGCTCCTGATCCTTGCTGAACAAAGATGTGTAAGAACATCAGGTGAGAATGGGTTCAGTTCCTATTTGAATTGATCCTACTCAAGGTAGACTGACTCTTATCTAACTTGCTCTGACAAGCCTCCGAAAGCTTGTGATTTTCAAATAAAACAGTTGGACTGTAACCTGGATTGTAAGATTCCTTACATTTGTCAACCCCAGTCCATCACCGGCATTTCCACATTATTGCTCCGACAAGTTCTGGTCCACCTTCCATACAGATTGTGCTGAACTTAGCCATTACGTCTGCACGTCTTTGCTCATGTAGATGTCAAATCCTTCCAACTCATACATAAAGCATCAGCAACTCCTGGAAAGATTTTTCAAAGATATATGATCAATATTTACATTTATTGTGTTTTAGAACTACACTTTACACCATAAATTTTTATTGTTTTTTTTTATTCGTTCATGGGATGTGGGCGTCGCTGGCAAGGCCAGCATTTTATTGCCCATCCCTAATTGCCCTTGAGAAGGTGGTGGTGAGCCGCCTTCTTGAACCGCTGCAGTCTGTGTGGTGACGGTTCTCCCACAGTGCTGTTAGGAAGGGAGTTCCAGGATTTTGACCCAGCGACGATGAAGGAACGGCGATATATTTCCAAGTCGGGATGGTGTGTGACTTGGAGGGGAACGTGCAGGTGGTGTTGTTCCTATGTGCCTGCTGCTCTTGTCCTTCTAGGTGGTAGAGGTCGCGGGTTTGGGAGGTGCTGTCGAAGAAGCCTTGGTGAGTTGCTGCAGTGCATCCTGTGGATGGTACACACTGCAGCCACAGTGCGCCGGTGGTGAAGGGAGTGAATGTTTAGGGTGGTGGATGGGGTGCCAATCAAGCAGGCTGCTTTATCTTGGATGGTGTCGAGCTTCTTGAGTGTTGTTGGAGCTGCACTCATCCAAGCAAGCGGAGAGTATTCCATCACACTCCTGACTTGTCCCTTGTAGATGGTGGAAAGGCTTTGGGGAGTCAGGAGGTGAGTCACTCGCCGTAGAATACCCAGCCTCTGACCTGCTCTCGTAGCCACAGTATTTATATGGCTAGTCCAGTTAAGCTTCTGGTCAATGGTGACCCCCAGGATGTTGATGGTGGGGGATTCGGCGATGGTAATGCCATTGAATGTCAAGGGGAGGTGGTTAGACTGTCTCTTGTTGGAGATGGTCATTGTCTGGCACTTATCTGGCGCGAATGTTACTTGCCACTTATGAGCCCAAGCCTGGATGTTGTCCAGGTCTTGCTGCATGCGGGCTCGGACTGCTTCATTATTTGAGGGGTTGCGAATGGAACTGAACACTGTGCAATCATCAGCGAACATCCCCATTTCTGACCTTATGATGGAGGGAAGGTCATTGATGAAGCAGCTGAAGATGGTTGGGCCTAGGACACTGCCTTGAGGAACTCCTGCAGCAATGTCCTGGGGCTGAGATGATTGGCCTCCAACAACCACTACCATCTTCCTTTGTGCTAGGTATGACTCCAGCCACTGGAGCGCTTTCCCCCTGATTCCCATTGACTTCAATTTTACCAGGGCTCCTTGGTGCCACACTCGGTCAAATGCTGCCTTGATGTCAAGGGCAGTCACTCTCACCTCACCTCTGGAATTCAGCTCTTTTGTCCATGTTTGGACCAAGGCTGTAATGAGGTCTGGAGCCGAGTGGTCCTGGCGGAACCCAAACTGAGCATCGGTGAGCAGGTTATTGGCGAGTAAGTGCAGCTTGATAGCACTGTCGACGACACCTTCCATCACTTTGCTGATGATTGAGAGTAGACTGATGGGGCGGTAATTGGCCGGATTGGATTTGTCCTGCTTTTTGTCGACAGGACATACCTGGGCAATTTTCCACATTGTCGGGTAGATGCCAGTGTTGTAGCTGTACTGGAACAGCTTGGCTAGAGGCGCAGCCAATTCTGGAGCACAAGTCTTCAGCACTACAGCTGGGATGTTGTTGGGGCCCATAGCCTTTGCTGTATCCAGTGCACTCAGCCATTTCTTGATATCACGTGGAGTGAATCAAATTGGCTGAAGACTGGCTTCTGTGATGGTGGGGATATCGGGAGGAGGCAGAGATGGATCATCCACTCGGCACTTCTTGGCAGAAACAAATCACTAATTTCTCCACATTAAGCATGTACCAGATTGCAATTTGGTGGCAGTAAAGGGTAACTGTTGATGGATAAGTGAGCTGGACACAACCATGGTCATTTATCCAACTGTATATAATAACGCAGATAGCGCTGCGATATATTACATTTTTTTTCTGTTTGTTTCAATCCTGGGGGAGTCATTAATACAAAGAGGCCAACCAATGTCTCCTTCCTCCTACAATCCACAGCCCATGTTATGTGTTACCTAATCACTGCTTTCTGATTTATTTCATCTTCTCTTCTACTCTTTTCATCATTGGAGCTGCCTTGCACTACTGGCCTTGCCCTTTCATCCAGGCTCTATACAAAACAGACATTTTGCAGTGACTTAATTTCTATATTTATTGTATTCTACCAGGTGGGTGGGGGGAAGCAATCTGCCACTCCAATATCAACGCAACCAATCAAGAAACGCGTCGTACAATTATGTTTCATCTCCCACCTCAAACAAAAGACAGCAAATAACCAGATTGAAATGATTTCACAATTCCACCTCTGAACATATGATTTCCCATTTTGATAAGCAAGAACTCACTATAACGCTGGACAACGTCCTCAGGATGTCCCAAAGTGTTTCACGGCCAATGAGTTACTTTAGAAGTGCAGTTACTGTTGTTATATAAGCAAATTGGTTTCACATTATGTGGCAATCATGTTATAATGACTCCTTCAGGATTAAAACAAACTAAAGAAATTGTGCCAGGTTCAGGGAAATGAGGCACACTTGATATCCATCATAAGAGCTTTGAAAAGGAACAAAAATGATCTCTGTGTAATGAACTACCTGGTTGGTGTTTTGTTTTGGAGACAGTATAGTATAATCATGATTAAGTCCGTTGTGCCTGAATATGAAACATTATTGGTTCTATTTGTCACTGTTTTACAGTATGGTTCCTAAATAGTGCTGTTCAAATTTCAATAAAAGCTGTAATAAAAAGGTTAGAAATTATAATAACTTCTTTTTTTATATTTATTCTCAGGATGTGGGCATCGCTGGCAAACCCTGCATTTATTGCCCATCCCTAGTTGCCCTGAGAAGGTGGTAGTGAGCCATCTTCTTGATCCACTGCAGTGTAGAGTTTTGATACAAGTAAGTGGCTTGCTAGGCCACTTCAGAGGGCAGTTAAGAGTCAACCACACTGGAGTGAGATTGGAGTCGGGTGCAGGCCAGACCCTGTAAGGACGGCAGGTTTCCTTTCCTAAAGGACATTAGTGAACCAGCTGGGTTGCTATGACAATCTGGCAGCTTTGTGATCCTTTTTACTGATATCAGCTTTATATTTCTAGAGTTTTTAAATTGAATTCAAATTCTCAAACTGCTTTGAACTGGTGTGATTTGAACTCGTGTTCTTTGGATTACTAGTCCAATAATGTAACCACTACACTACCGTGCCGCTTATTGAAAGCACAGGCCTTTTACTCAGGGCCAACATTTTCACTTCAATTAAATATAATAATTTGAAAAGAAATATCGGTCCATGCAGCCCTATCCTGCAATCTATCAGAAGAAACAAAACCTGGACAAACATAAGAGACTGTTATTATTATTGCAAAAAAATTACATTTATATAGTGCCTTTCATGACTGCAGAACATGTTAAAGCCAATGAAGTATGATCGAATTGTTGGCGCTGATATAATATAGGGACAGTAGAATGTTAGAATCATAGAATGTTACAGCACGGAAGGAGGCCATTCGGCCCATCGAGACCGCGCCAGCTCCATGCATGAGCAATCCAGCTAGTCCCACTGCCCCGCCCTATCCCCGTAGCCCTGCAAATTTTTTCATTTCAAGTACTTGTCCAGTTGCCTTTTGAAGGCCATGATTGAATCTACCTCCACCACTCCCTCGGACAGTGCATTCCAGATCCTAACCACTTGCTGTGTAAAAAAGTTTTTCCTCATATCACGTTTGGTTCTTTTGCCAATCACCTTAAATCTATGCCCTCTGGTTCTTGACCCTTCCCCCAATGGGAACAGTTTCTCTCTATTTACTCTGTCTGGACCCTTCATGATTTTGAATACCTCTATCAAATCTCCTCTCAACCTTCTCTGTTCCAAGGAGAACAATCCCAGCTTCTCCAGTCTATCCACGTAATTTAAGTCCCTCATCCCTGGAATCGTTCTAGTAAATCTCCTTTGCACCCTCTTTAAGGCCTTCACATTCTTCCTAAAGTGCAGTGCCCAGAACTGGACACAATACTCCAGTTGTGGCCGAACCAGTGTTTTATAAAGGTTCATCGTGACTTCCTTGTCTTTGTATTCTATTCCTCTATTTATAAAGCCCACCCCGTAAGCTTTTTTAACTGCCTTCTCAACCTGCCCTGCCACCTTCAATGATTTGTGCACATATACCCCCAGATCCCTCTGTTCCTTTACCCCTTTTAGAATTGTGCCTTCTAGTTTATATTGCCTCATTTTTCCGACCAAAATGTAACACCTCGCATTTTTCCACGTTAAACTTCATCTGCCACGTGTTTGCCCATGCCACCAGAGTGTCTATATCCTCTTGAAGTTTATCACTATCCTCCTCAGTATTGGCTGCCCTTCCAAGTTTGTGTCATCTGCATATTTCGAAATTGTGCCCTGTACTCCCAAGACCAAGTCATTAATATATATCAAGAAAAGCAGTGGTCCCAGCACCGACCCCTGGGGAACACCACTGTACACCTCCCTCCAGTCTGAAAAATAACCGTTTGCTACTACTCTCTGTTTCCTGTCATTTAGCCAATTCTGTATCCATGTTACTATTGTCCCCTTTATTCCATGGACCACAATCTTAATAGTAAGCCTACCATGTGGCACTTCATCAAACGCTTTTCGAAAATCCATATGCACCACATCAACTGGATTGCCCAAATCTACCCTCTCTGTTACCGCATCAAAAACTCTATCAAGTTGGTTAAACACGATTTGCCTTTAACAAATCTGTGCTGACTTTCCCTAATCAATCCACACTCATCCAAGTGACTGTTAATTCTGTCCTGGATTATCGTTTCCAAAAGTTTCCCCACCACTGACATTAAACTGACTAGTCTATAGTTACTGGGTTTATCTTTACACCCTTTTTTTGAACAAGAATTTGCAATTCTCCAGTCCTCTGGCACCACCCCCATATCTCTGGATGTCTGGAAGATTATGGCCAGTACCTACGCAATTCCCCCCCTTATTTCCCTTAGCATCCTAGGATGCATCCCATCCGGACCAGGTGACTTATCTACTTTAAGTACAGCTAGCCTTTCTAGTACCTCTTCTTTCTCAATTTTTAGCCATCCAGTATCTTAACTATATCTTCCTTTACCGAGACTCTGGCAGCATCTTCTTCCTTGTTAAAGACGGATGCAAAGTACTCATTTAGTACCTCAGCTATGCCCACTGTCTCCATGAGTAGATCTCCTTTATGGTCCCTAATCGGCCCCACCCCTCCTCCTACTACCCGTTTACTGTTAACATGTCTGTAGAAGACTTTTGGATTCCCTTTTATGTTGGGTCTATTTATGTGAGTCTATTCTCATACTCTCTCTTTGCCCCTCTTACTTCCTTTTTCACTTCCCCTCTGAACTTCCTATATTCTGCCTGGTTCTCACTTGTTATCAACCTGACACCTGTCATACGCAGCTTTTTTACGCTTCATCTTATTCTCTAAGCGTAGTAATTATGTCACTCAACCAGTAATCAAGGGGCTTGGACTAATAATCCAATGAGTTCCGATCCCATCATTGCCATTTGAGAATTTGAATTCAGTTTAAAAACAAAACAAAAAGTGACCATGAAGCTTCTCATCGCAACTAGGGATGGGCAATGACTATTGGTCTTGCAAGTGATGCCCACATCCTGAGAATGAATAATAATGTAAAAAACAAAACAGCCAATTTTCAAACATCAATGAGATTAATGACCAGATAACCTGTTTTTGTGGTAGTTGAAGGATAAGTGTCAGCCGCTTTTCTTTGACTAGTGCTATGGGATCTTTTACATCTATCTGAGTGGGAAGTTGGGGCCTCAGTTTGGCAAAAGAACCAAAGGCGACATGAAGAAAAACTTTTTTACGCAGCGAGTAGTTATGATCTGGAATGCGCTGCCTGAAAGGGTGGTGGGAGCAGATTCAATTATGGCTTTCTAAAGGGAATTAGATAGATACTTGAAGGGAAAAAAATTGCAAGGAAAAGAGCAGGGGAATGGGACTAACTGGATTGCTCTCACAAAGACCCGGCACGGGCTCGATGGGCCAAATGGCCTCCTTCTGTGCTGTAACCATTCTATGTTACTATTCTAGTTTAACATTTTATCTGAAAGCCAGCATCTCCGACAGTGCAACACTGAAGTATCAGCCTTGCCTTATATGTTCGAGTCACTGGAGTAGAGCTTCAACCCACAACCTTCTAACTCAGAGTGCTACCACTGAGCCAAGGCTGACACCACACTAATAAAATGATGAATTTATACAAAACATTGGATGGTGCACAGTTACAGTATTGCGTACGGTTTGGGCGCCCAATTGTAGAAAGGACATTAAACCATAGGGAGTGTAGGTTCTCCTGGGTGATGCCAGAAATGGGAAGATTATTTCCTCTGGCTGGGGAATCAGTGATGAGGAATTGTCATTTAAAAATTATTACTACGAGAATGCACAAAAGGTTGTTGAAGCACGGAATACTTTGCCGCAGGCAATGGATGAGGCCCAGACCATTGCATCTTTTAAGGCAAAATTGGATAAATATTTTAAGCAGTGTAAGCTACTGGGCTATAGAGAGAGAGAGAGAGCAGGGCAGTGTGATTAGTTTTAGATTAAGAACATAACGTAGGTCATTCAGCCCCTCAAACATATTCTGCCTTCTATTAGATTATGGATGATCTGTATCTCATCTCCATTTACCCGCCTTTGTTCCCTATCCCTTTATACCTTTACCTAACAAAAATCTAGCGATCTCAGTCTTGAAAATTTCAGTTGTCCCAGCCTTTTGGAGGAGATAATTCCAGATTTCCACTACCCTTTATGTGAAATAATGTTTCCTCATTTCACACCTAAATGACTTAGCTTAGTATGATGATTATATCCCCACCAGAAAAACTAGTTTCTCTGTATCTACCATATCAATCCCTTTATCATTTGAAACCTTGTAAACTCAAGGAAATGGAAACCAAGTTTATGCAACCTTTCTTCATAATTTAACTCTTTAAACCCTGGTATCGTTCTGATGAATCTGTGTTGCACCCCCTCCAAGACCGTTATATCTTTCCTGAGGTTCAGTGCCCAAAACCGAACGCAGTACTCCAGGGGTCTCAACAACTGACTGACTGAACAACTGACTAACTCTGTACAACTGAATCATCACTTCTTTACTTTTGTATTCCAACCCCCTTCAGATAAAGGGCAACCTTCTATTAACATTTTTGATTACTTTTTGCAACTGTTTACTAGCTTTTAGTGATTTGTGTACACGGATACCTAAATCTCTTTGCTCCTCCACAGCTTTTAGTCTTTCTCCATTAAGAAAATATTCAGTTTTTTTCTTTCTTGTAGCCAAAGTGGATGACCTCACACTTACCCACATTGAACTCCATCTGCCATAGTTTTGCTTACTCAATTAGTCTGTCTAGGTCCCTTTATAACTTCCTGCTCCCATCTACAGAACTTATTATGCCTCATAAGCAAACTTGGATATCCTACTCTTTATTCCTTCATCTAAGTCATTAATATATATAGTGAAAAGCTGAGGCCCTAGTACAGATCCCTAGGGAACACCTCGTCACATCCCGACATTCAGAGAACAACTCCTTTATCCATTCTCTCTGGTTTCCTACCTCCCAATCAGTTACCAACCCATGTCACACGGTTACCTCCAATTTCACGCACTTTCATTTTTGCTAATAATTTCTTGTGCAGAACCTTATCAAATGCCTTCTGTTAATCCATGTAGAAAACATCCAGAGATACTTCCCTACCCACCATGATAGTGACCGGCTCAAAAAATTCATCTAGATTAGTCAGATTACTAGATTACTCTTCACAAATTGTTTTTTTTTAATTTGTTCATGGGATGTGGGCGTCGCTGGCGAGGCCGGCATTTACTGCCCATTCCTAATTGCCCTTGAGAAGGTGGTGGTGACTCTCTTTGATCAGCTGCTTTCTCTCTGCCTTCCTTCTTAAAAAATGGAGATATTTGCAATTTTCCAATCTAAAGGGCCAATTCCTGAAACTAGAGACTTCAGAAAATTATGTCTAATGTACCTGCAATTTCCTCACCCTTCATTTAATACTTTAGGGTGGAAACCATCAGATCCTGGTGTTTGGACTGTCTTAAGTCATGTTATTTTCCCTATTATCATCTTTTTACTTCTATTAAATCCACTAAATTCCTCTTGATTTATTTTTTGTTTTTTTGCACTGCTGGTATTTTGTCCTCTTTCATTTAATAAGTCTACCATTTTGTTATTGTCCATTATAATCTTGCCTGCCTCCGTCTTTAATGGGCCCACGTTCCCATTTACCAATCTCTTTCACTTAATATATTCATAAAAATATTTGCTGTTGGCTTTGATATCCTCTGCAAGTTTTTCTCATATTCTCTTTTTGCACCACTTATTAGATCTTTGTATCCCTTTGTTGCTTTTGATAGCTCTCCCAGTCTGCTGGATTTCCACTTTTCCTTGCGTTTGTGTCAGTCTTTTCTTTTAGCTTGATACTGTCTTTTACCTCATTTGTTGACCATGGTTGCCTAACTACACAAGTAGAGCCTTTGGCCTAGAAATACGATGGCGCTGTTTCGGTTTTCCAGATGCTAAACTGGCGCCTATGCCTCCAATATTGTGGGTAGGAAGCATGTGATCATTACAGGCCAGAAGTACACCACCTACCATAATGGTATAGGCAAAAGAAATTGGGGTCTAGGGCCCGCGTCTGAAACTATTTCTGGATTGAGGCACTTTTTTCATTACAGCTGGGGACTAGTGATGTTGTATGTTCTCATTGGCATCCCTCCTCTGCAGGGAGGTGTTGTGGCATTTGTGAGAGGGGACTTGTATTGGCCTTCAGCAAGGGGGTCCACGCTGCTTGATACTTTCCTAATTCTAGGTGGAGACTATACATTACATGCTGTAACTGGCATACGTCTGCCTAATCCATATGTATGTGGTAAGATGGTTAGGGTATTTCCACAGTGGAAGGATACATCTTCTTGCCACCAGCAGTGAGAGTTGCACCAGTCTGTGAATCTCAGGTGGATTTCACACCCCTGGGAATGGACCTAAAAGATAGGAGTGGAGATGAGGGGACATCAATGCTGGTTTTGGCCTTTTAGACTTCCCAAAAAGATTGGATTCAGGTGCTGGAGAAGTTGGTGTGAATACATCTGCTGCAGTGGCTACATCCCCTTCAACAATCATCCTACAAAACCTATGAAGCTTATGTGGAGTGTGGTATGCTTTAAGTTGACCGTTACATTCTGCTGCAAGTGCTGGGAATGAGTGTTTGTGCCCAGGTACTCTCCCATTCTCCTTCAGTTATTTGATGACCTAGTTCTTGCTCCCATGCTCCTCTTAGACCTTTGGTGGGCTCCATCAATATGTACATGAATGCAGGGTGCAAGGCAGTGATATATTTACATGTACCTTGGTGGGGAAGGGGGTCGAGAATGAATAATATGCTGCCCCATTGAGATTGCAATATTGATATGAGTTTCATATGGTGATCATGAAACAGAACTCCAGATGGTAGAGCACAGCAGACAGTTAATTCTCTAAATAATGCTGTTGGACAGTTATTTACAGAGGGAGTTAAGTGACTGTACATTTCTGATTGCTTTTGCAAAAGGGGGCATCTTTTCATCAGGTTAGCAAAGAAATGTCAACTTGATGTGCTTTTGATTCCTGAACTGACATAACAAGAACACACTCATTTCATATGTTAATGAAATTACCCAGCGATGTTTTTAATTACAGCCTGTAATTGGTTCCAAAAAACACCAATCGATCACTCAATCATTTTGCCTACCAAACATTTGCCCTGGTCCGTTTGAAAGGAATCAATCAACATTAACTAGCTTTCACTGAAGTCTATTTTGCATATTTGCTATTCGGGAAAAATATCTGATCTTTAGACTTCCTTCAGATCCCCTCTAATGCTTTCAATGTCCCCAAAACTGTTGCTCAGAAATAGTTTTATTGGAAATTTTATACTCCGATCCACAACTTAAATTGAATAACCTCTTAAATCTGTATGATTCTTCCTTTCAGTATTTTAAATCCTGTCTGGTATTCTTTCTAAAGAAGGAAATTCTGTGAGCTTATCCTCATAATTTTGTATTCTGAAATGAATTTTCAGCTCTTCAGCCCTTGTGTTTAAATCTCTTTATGGCCTCACCCCTCCATTTCTCTGTAACCTCCTCCATCCCTACACCCCCTTGAACTCTCCATTCCTCTGATTCAAGTCTCTGGTTTATTACCCCTTCCTTTTGCTCCACCATTGGTAGCCATTCCTTCAACTGTCTAGACTCCACACTCTGGAACTCCCGCCCTAAAGCCCTCCACCTCCTCCTACTTTAAGACCCTCCTTAAAACCCACCCCTTTGTCTAAGCTTTTGGTCACCCCTCCTAATATCTTCTTTGGCTTGGCATCCATTTGTTTTCCGATTACACCTCTATGAAACAACTTGAGATGGTTTTTCTATGTTAAAACCGCGATATAAATTAAGGTTGGTGTTGTTGAGATCTGGGAATTTCATTTGAGATCAGAGAAGATATCGAAGGGAAGGATATCAATAGCTGAAGAATGGTTATGGGTGTTCTTTGGGAAAGAGGAGACTTCAAGGTGATATAATTGAAGTTTTCAAGATTATAAAGGGATTTAACATAACTGCCACAGGTAAATTGCTCACTATGGTGAATGGTTCAAAAACCAGGGGACACGTTAAAAATTAGGAAGTTAGGCAGAAGTTTTTCACCCAAAGAATAATAGCCGTGGAATAAGTTACTATGCATGGCCACCAAAGCATGCAGTATAAATGGGTTCAAGAGACAATTATAAACATTTCTGCAGGCCAAGAATGAACATCTTGAAGTCAACTTACTGGGGCACTGGGAGCCAGTGGAACTTGGCAAGAACTGGGGAGATGGACGTGCAGGGCCCTGTGTGGGTGAGGATGTGGCTGTGGTGTTCTGACTGAGTTATAGTTTGTGAAGGATGGAAGCTAGGCACAACATGGACAGCACTGGAAATACAAGATGATAAAGGTGGGAATGAAGGTCTCAGAAGCATCGGGGGAGAGCTGGAGCAGAGGTGGACCATGTAACAGAAGTGGAAGAGGAAAGTCTTAGTAACATTAGATATGGTGAAATAAGTTAAGCTTGGGTTGAGATGTACATCAAAGTTCTGTACCTTTGGATTATGCTCAGAGATAGTTGGAGTGAAACTGGAAGCATGTAGCTGCTGTTGGGAGCAGAACAGGATGGCTTTATTTTAGCCAACATTTAGCTTGTGCAAATTTCAGAGTTAGATTTTAATGTGAAATAGCCAGGTGAAGAGTGTAGAAATAACCTTGAGTTCAATGGAGGAGGTGGAAAGACAGAGCTAGGTGTCAGGGTAAGTGTGGAATCTGACACTCTTCCTACAAATGGTGTCACGAAGGGTAGCGTATTTATTACATAGAATGTACAGCACAGAAACAGGCCATTCGGCCCAACAACTCTTTGCCACACGAGCCTCCTCCCTCCCGACTTCATCTAACCTTATCAGCATATCCTTCTCTTCCTTTCTCCCTCGTGTGTTTATTTAGCTTCCCCTTAAATGGATCTATGTTAGTCGCCTCAACTACTCCTTGTGGTTGCGAGTTCCACATTCTAACCACTCTCTAGATAAAGAAGTTTTTCCTGAATTCCCAATGGATTTATTAGTGACTATTGTCACAGAGTCCTACCGTCTTGTAACTTTCTTCATACGACAAACGATAGTCCTTGACCAATTCATACTTTGTACCGCGTTTCTTTTAATTCACTCCATACAAAGTCACACTTCAGTACCTTTGGCAATGTCTAGTACACTTTTCCGGTCCCAGGCTCTTTCAACTGTCTGCAGCTGCCTTGCAACTGCCTTTCAGCTCATCAGCTTCTTTACAGGTCTCAGAGCCCAGGCCAACCCCGGGTGCTTTCCAGCTTCCTCTTTGGGCTGTTTTCGGGGGGGCTCTGTCTCAGCAGCAGCTTAGTTTCCGTTGTGCCTCGCCCATTTACTCTCATCTGACTGGGGAAGGTCTCCACCCACTCCAGCCTTAATTACTACTCCAGGAGATTTCAACCTGATAACAGGATTGTCAGTCGCTCCTTGGCTACCTTCATTTTATCCTCTTTTGCTGCCTTTCCACAGTTGAAGTCCCACCCTATCTGTTTGTTCTCTGAGATCCAGCTGGGTTTCTGCTTTGATTCCTTCCCGTTGCACTGATTGAGGAAAGATTGGATAGGCTGGGATTGTTTTCATTGGAATAGAGGAGGCTGAGGGGGGATTTAATTGAGGTATACAAAATTATGAGGGGCCTAGATAGAATGGATAGGAAGGACCTATTTCCCTTAGCAGAGGGGTCAGTGACCAGGGGGCATAGAATTAAAGTAAACGGTAGAAGGATTAGAGGGGAGCTGAGGAAAAAAAATTTTAACCAGAGGGTGGTGGGGATCTGGAACTCACTGCCTGAAAGGGTGGTAGAGGCAGAAATCCTCAACTCATTTAAAAAATACTTGGATGTGCATTTGAAGTGCCGTAACCTACAGGGCTACGGACCAAGTGCTGGAAAGTGAGGTTAAGCTGGATAGCTGTTTTTTGGCTGGCATGGACACGATGGGCCGAATGGCCTCCTTCTGTGCCGTAGCTTTCTATGATTCTATGATTCTTTTGAAGCATCTGTCATGGCAGCTGTAGTTTCTATCACCGGTCCTTGTACAACCTCTGCATCAAGCTCAGCGGGTTGTAGAATCTGATCTACAGCACTTAACTCTGGAATCTCTGTCTCCACAGAGGCTACTGTCTCTGCAATAACTTGCTCTTCTACGGCCGCTGCAGTCACCCCGGTTCATGGGACTCTGAACTCTCAATTTCAGAAAGATCCACCAACGGGGTCACTGTCTCCTTTTTTACAGCTTGAAATTGGTCAACCGAAGCAGAGTATACTTTTACTTCATGGTCACTTTCCAAAGTTAGACCCTTTGATTCAGGAGCTACTTCACTATGTGCAACATCAGTCACTCCCACTGTTGAGTGATTTTGATGGTCTCTCTGCATCAAACAACCTGCTCCTTCAGCTCATCGTTGGTCCTTCCCCTCTGAACCTCTCTTTGTCGAGCAACCTTGAACTTTTCCATCCAAAATGCAACCTCCTTGTGAAGCATCTTCACCTCTTCTGATCACTTCCTCTCGTTTTCCAGCCCTCCACCTGCCGGGAAGCGAGTTGCTCCTGGAGGGTCTTGTTATTCCGAGGACTCTCCGAGACTGGCCAACTTGTTCCTGTACTCTTGCAAGTTACCTTCAATCTCCTTGACCATCGTCAGTGCGTCGAAAAGACCACCCTGTGACTCTTTCCACCTCTTCATCAATGGATTGCCTTGCTTCATTTGAAGAGCTATGGCCTCTTCAACCTGGGTTTCACAGGCGATCTGGAAGCTCTGGTTTTGAGAAGTCAGCTCCGCAACCTTGGTGTCCAACTCTTGCACCTTCTGCACCATCTCGTTCCTCTCTCTCTCTCTCTAGGTCTTCATTGTTGATCTGATTACCTTTCTAGGTCTGAATCTATTTAGTGAGCATCTTTGAGTTCTTCTCAACCTTCAATGACTCGTACTGCATAACAACAGAAGCCTTCTCGTTGTTCATCCTTTCCGCCTCTTCCTTCAGTGTGGCCACTTGTTGCGACTTACTTTCTCTTTCGGCTTTCATCTCTTTCTCAAAACGGAGCATCATGTCATCTTTGGCCTTCAGGGCTTCATTGAGTGTCTCCCACTTCCAGCGGAGATCGAGGACAACTTGCTGGGCCGCCTGCTCTTTACTTTGCGAGTCTTCTGCTAGCTGGTGCCTCAGTTTCTTCTCATCCTCCAGCTCCATGTCCCTTTGCATCAAGGGGTTGTGGAGCTTCATGATCTCCACGTTCAACGCGTCGAGCTGTCCGGTCAGCCTTTCCTCCTGAACCCATGTAGCTTGCTCGAGTTGCTCCTTCTGATCAACCATCTCGTTGACTGACCGCTGGAGGCTGGCGACGGTCACCGTTAATTGGCTTTTCTATTCCTTGTGAAGTGCCTTTGTGGCCTGCAGGTTGACTTCCAGGCGGAGCTTCGCATCCTCGATGCCCTGCAGCTCGTCCGCCCGTTCCTCCAACTGGGTCCTCATCTCTGCCTCCTGCTGTTCCAGCACTCTCTGCCTTCTCAAGCTCGTGCACGCCCCTGCCTACACCGTCCATGGCACTCATCAGGTCCTCCCTCTGCATGTTGAGGCACTCGAGCTCCTTGGTGTAGCTTGCAGACCTGTCTAACCAGCGCCCGTCCCTTCTCGCTATTCGCCAACTGAGCCTGCAGGGAGACCAACTGCCATCCCAGCTTCAGCCTCTTCTCCTTCTCCTCCTGGAGCAGCTTCTGGGTTGTGTCCTTTAGGTGGGACGCCAAACCTGACACCTCCTTGGCCAGTTTGATGGCTTTGGACTCGGTCCTCCCCAAAGCTCCAGCAGTGTCTTCCAGCTCGGCCTGCAATTTGAGGACCCGATCCATGCCATTTTCCTCCTGACTTACCACATAAGCACATGCCGCTGCTTTCTCCCTCATCCTGGGAAAGCCTTCTATAGGACTGTTATAGTTACGAATGGACTTCCTAGATCTTCCTCTGTGACCCTTTCTGGACTTCCTGACCTCTTCAGAATGGGCAGAGGTCTCCTGAAAAATTCCAGTAAGCTCCTTTCTGATCTCATCATAAACTACCCGTTGCTCCCTACCACTGATCTCAGCATACGTTATACCCCCGAATTCCTCTTGCAAGGTCAAGGATCCGGGACCAAGCATCCCTTTCTTCAGCTCAAAATATTTCCTCCGTATTGGGTTGGCGTCTTTCTTCTCTTAGAGACACAACCCTACCCTTCTGACACCTAATGTTACAGAGTCCTACAGTCTCGTAGCCTTCTTCATCTGACAAACAATAGTCCTTGACCACCTGAAACAGTTTCTCATTATTTACTCTTTCCAAATTGTTCTATATTTTGAACACCTCTATCAAGTCTCCCCTTAACCTTCTCTGTTCTGAGGAGAACAACCCCAGCTTCTCCATTCTCTCTACATAACTGAAGTCCCTCATCCCTAGTACCATTCTAGTAAATCTCTTCTGCACCCTCTCTAAGGCCTTGACATCCTTCCAAATGTGGTGCCCAGAATTGAACACAATACTCCAGCTGAAGCCTAACCAGTGCTTTATAAAGATTGAGCATAACTTCCTTGCTTTTGTATTCTATGTCTCTATTTATAAAGCCCAAGATCCCATATGCTTTATTAAGAGCCATCTCAATTTGTCCTGCCACCTTCAAGGATTTGTGTATGTGCACCCCCAGGCCTCTCTGGTACAATTTTAAAGGGAATGCAGGAACATTCAGTTTATATTGCCTGTCCTCATTCTTCCTACCAAAATGTATTACTTCACACTTCTCTGCGTTAAATTTCATCTGCCATGTGTCTGCCCATTTCACCAGTCTATCTCTGTCCTCCTGAAGTCTGTTACTATCCTCCACATTGTTTACTACATTTCCGAGTTTCTTGTCATCTGCAAACTTTGAAATTATACCCTCTATACGCAAGTCCAGGTCATTAATATATATCAAAAAGAACAGTGGTCCTAATACTGACCCCTGGGGAACACTACTGTATACTTCCCTCCAGTCTGTAAAACAACCGTTCACAACTACTCTGTTTTCTGTCCCCTAGCCAATTTTGTATTCATGCTGCCACTGTCCCTTTAATCTCATGGGCTTTAATTTTGCTTGCAAATTTATTATGGGGTACTTTATCAAATGCCTTTCGAAAGTCCATATACACAACATCAACCCTTTCCATTCCTTCATCAAAGAACTCAATCAAGTTAGTCAAACATGATTTTCCTTGAACAAATCCGTGCTAACTTCCATTTATTAGCTCATACTTTTCCAAGTGCTAATTAATTTTGTCCTGGATTGTTGTCTCTAAAAGTTTCCCCACCACTGAGTTAGGCTGATTGGCTTGTAATTGCTGGGTTTATCCCTTCCCATTTCTTGGATGTAACATTTGCAATCCTCCAGTCCTCCAGCACCATCTCCATATCTAAGGAGGTTTGGAAGATTGTGGCCAGAGCCTCAGCAATTTCCACCTTTACTTCTCTCAGTAAGAACATAAGAAATAGGAGCAGGAGTAGGCCAAATGGCCCCTCGAGCCTGCTCCGCCATTCAATCAGATCATGGCTGATCTTCAACCTCAACTCCACTTTCCTGCCTGATCCCCATATCCCTTGATTCCCCTAGAGTCCAAAAATCTATTTATCTCAGCCTTGAATATACTCAATGACTCAGCATCCACAGCCCTCTGGGGTAGAGAGTTCCAAAGATTCACAACCCTCTGTGTGAATAAATTCCTCCTCATCTCAGCCTTAAATGGCCGACCCCTTATCCTGAGACTATGCCCTCTAGTTCTAGACTTGCCAGCCAAGGGAAACAACCTCTCAGCATCTACCCTGTTAAGCCCCTTCAGAATCTTATATGTTTCAATGAAATCACCTCTCATTCTTTGAAACTCCAGAGAGTATAAGCCCATTCTACTCAATCTCTCCTCATAGGACAACCCTCTCAGCCCAGGAATTAATCTAGTGAACCTTCATTGCACTGCCTCTAAGGCAAATATGTCCTTCCTTAGAAAAGGAGACTAAAACTGTACACAGTACTCCAGGTGAGGTCTCACCAAAGCCCTGTGCAATTGTAGTAAGACTTCCTTATCCAACCCCCTTGCAATAAAGGCCATTTGCTTTCCTAATTGCCTGCTGTACCTGCATACTAACTTTTTGTGTTTCTTGTACCAGGACACCCAAGTCTCTCTGGACACCAACATTTAATAGTTTCTCACCATTTAAAAAATATTCCGTTTTTCTATTCTTCCTAACAAAGTGAATATCCTCACATTTTCCCACATTATACTCCATCTGCCACCTTCTTGCCCACTCACTTAACCTGTCCATATCCCTTTGCAGACTCTGTGTCCTCCTCACAGTTTACTTTCCCACCTAGCTTTGTATCGTCAGCAAACTTGGATACATTACACTCGGTCCCTTCATCTAAGTCATTAATATAGATTGTAAATAGCTGAGGCCCAAGCACTGATCCTTGCGGTACCCCACTAGTTACAGCCTGCCAACCTGAGAATGACCCGTTTATCCCTACTTTTTGTTTTCTGTCCATTAACCAATCTCTATCTGCTAATATGTTACCCCCCAACCCTATGAGCCCTTATCTTGCGTAACCTAGGATGCATCCCATCTGTCCGAGAGGTGAGCATGGTGTAAAAGGAGAGTCCGAGAGCGAAAGGAGAGTCCGAGAGGTGAGCGCAGTGTAAAAGGAGAGTCCGAGAGCTGGAGGAGAGTCCGAGAGGTGAGCGTGGTGTAAAAGGAGAGTCCGAGAGCGGGAGGAGAGTCCGAGAGGTGAGGGCAGTGTAAAAGGAGAGTCCGAGAGCGGGAGGAGAGTCCGAGAGGTGAGCGCAGTGTAAAAGAAGAGTCCAAGAGTGGGAGGAGAGTCTGAGAGGTGAGCGCAGTGTAAAAGGAGAGAGCGAAAGCGAGAGGAGAGTTGGAGAGCAAGAAGAGAGTCCGAGAGGTGAGTGCAGTGTAAAAGGAGAGTCCGAGAGGTGAGCGCAGTGGAAAAGGAGAGTCCGAGAGGTGAGCGCAGTGGAAAAGGAGAGTCCGAGAGCGAAAGGAGAGTCCGAGAGGTGAGCGCAGTGGAAAAGGAGAGTCCGAGAGGTGAGCGCAGTGTAAAAGGAGAGTCCGAGAGGTGAGCGCAGTGTAAAAGGAGAGTCCGAGAGCTGGAGGAGAGTCCGAGAGGTGAGCGCGGTGTAAAAGGAGAGTCCGAGAGCGGGAGGAGAGTCCGAGAGGTGAGGGCAGTGTTAAAGGAGAGTCCGAGAGCGGGAGGAGAGTCCGAGAGGTGAGCGCAGTGTAAAAGAAGAGTCCGAGAGTGGGAGGAGAGTCTGACAGGTGAGCGCAGTGTAAAAGGAGAGAGCGAAAGCGAGAGGAGAGTTGGAGAGCAAGAAGAGAGTCCGAGAGGTGAGTGCAGTGTAAAAGGAGAGTCCGAGAGGTGAGCGCAGTGGAAAAGGAGAGTCCGAGAGGTGAGCGCAGTGTAAAAGGAGAGTCCGAGAGCTGGAGGAGAGTCCGAGAGGTGAGCGCGGTGTAAAAGGAGAGTCCGAGAGCGGGAGGAGAGTCCGAGAGGTGAGGGCAGTGTTAAAGGAGAGTCCGAGAGCGGGAGGAGAGTCCGAGAGGTGAGCGCAGTGTAAAAGAAGAGTCCGAGAGTGGGAGGAGAGTCTGACAGGTGAGCGCAGTGTAAAAGGAGAGAGCGAAAGCGAGAGGAGAGTTGGAGAGCAAGAAGAGAGTCCGAGAGGTGAGTGCAGTGTAAAAGGAGAGTCCGAGAGGTGAGCGCAGTGGAAAAGGAGAGTCCGAGAGGTGAGCGCAGTGGAAAAGGAGTCCGAGAGGTGAGCGCAGTGGAAAAGGAGAGTCCCAGAGCGAAAGGAGAGTCCGAGAGGTGAGCGCAGTGGAAAAGGAGAGTCCGAGAGGTGAGCGCAGTGGAAAAGGAGAGTCCGAGAGGTGAGCGCAGTGTAAAAGGAGAGTCCGAGAGGTGAGCGCAGTGTAAAAGGAGAGTCCGAGAGCTGGAGGAGAGTCCGAGAGGTGAGCGCGGTGTAAAAGGAGAGTCCGAGAGGTGAGCGCAGTGGAAAAGGAGAGTCCGAGAGGTGAGCGCAGTGGAAAAGGAGAGTCCGAGAGGTGAGCGCAGTGGAAAAGGAGAGTCCGAGAGGTGAGCGCAGTGGAAAAGGAGAGTCCGAGAGGTGAGCGCAGTGGAAAAGGAGAGTCCGAGAGGTGAGCGCAGTGGAAAAGGAGAGTCCGAGAGGTGAGCGCAGTGGAAAAGGAGAGTCTAGAGAGTGGGAACAGTGTCCGAGAGGTGAACACAGTGTAAATCTAAGGCAAGTCATGGCAGCAGAGCTCGCACCCGTGATATGCTCCTCCTGCACTATGTGGGAAGTCATGGACACTACAGGTGTCCCTGGCGACCATGTGTGCAGGAAATGTGTCCAGCTGCAGCTACTGGCTAACCGCATTTCGGAGCTGGAGCTGTGGGTGGATTCACTGTAGAGCATCCCCGATGCTGAGATTATCGCGGACAGCATGTTCAGTGAGGTGGTCACACCGCAGGTAAAGATTACGCAGGCAGAAAGGAAATGGGTAACCGCCAGGCAGAGTAAAAGGACTAGGCAGGTAGAGCAGGAGTCCCCTGGGGCCATCTCCCTCTCAAACAGATATACTTTTTTGGATACTGTTGGGGGAAATGGCTTGTCAGGGGAAAGCAGCAAGAGCCAAGTTCATGGCATCATGGGCGGCTCTGCTGCACAGGAGGGGAGGAATAAGAGTGCCAGTGCTATATTGATAGGGGATTCAATTGTAAGGGGAATAGACAGGCATTTCTGCGGCCACAAACGTGACTCCAGGATGGTATGTTGCCTCCCTGGTGCTTGGGTCAAGGATGTCACGGTGCGGCTGCAGGGCATTCTGGAGGGGGAGGGTGAACAGCCAGTAGTCGTGGTCCATTTCGGTACCAACGACATAGGTAAAAAAAGGGATGAGGTCCTACAAGGTGAATTTGAGGAGTTAGGAGATAAATTAAAAAGCGGGACCTCAAAGGTAGTGATCTCAGGGTTACTACCAGTGCCGCGTGCTAGTGAGTATAGGAACAGGAGAATAAACCAGATGAATGCATGGCTGCAGGGATGGTGTAGGAGGGAGGGATTTAGATTCCTGGGACATTGGGACTGGTTCTAGTGAAGGTGGTACCAGTACAAGCGGGACGGGTTACACCCGAGCAGGACCGGGACCAATGTCCTTGCGGGGGTGTTTGCTAATGCTGTTGGGGAAGGTTTAAACTAGAATGGCAGAGGGATGAGAACCTGAGCAGGGAGACAGAGGAGGGGGAAACAAGGATAGAAACAAAAGACAAAGGGAAGAAGCAATAGTGGAAGGCGGAGAAAACCAGGGCGAGAAACAAATAGGGCCATAATGCAAAATAAAACTAAGATGACTAAGCAATCTTAAAAAGACAAGTCGAAAGGCATTGTTTCTTAATGCGCGGAGCATTCGCAATAAGATAGATGAATTAACAGTGCAGATAGATATTAATGGGTATGATATAGTTGCTATTACGAAGGCATGGCTGCAGGGTGACCAAGGATGGGAACTGAACATCCAGGGGTATTCGATATTTAGGAAGGACAGGGAAAAAGGGAAAGGAGGTGGGGTAGCATTGTTAGTAAAGGAGGAAATCAATGCAATAGTGAGGAAGGATATTGGCTCGGAAAATCATGATGGGGAATCTGTATGGGTGGAGGTAAGAAACACCAAGGGGCAGAAAACGTTGGTGGGGATTGTATATAGGCCCCCAAACAGTAGAGATGTAAGGGAGGGCATTAAACAGGAAATTAGAGACGCATGCAAGAACGGTACAACTATAATCATGGGTGACTTTAATCTACATATAGATTGGTCAAACCAAATTAGCAATAATACAGTGGGGGAGGAATTCCGGGAGTGTGTACATGATGGTTTTCTAGACCAATATGTTGAGGAACCAACTAGAGAACAGGCGATCCTAGACTGGGTATTGTGCAATGAGAAGGGATTAATTAACAATCTTGTTGTGCAGGGTCCCTTAGGGAAGAGCAACCATAACATGATAGAATTCCTCATTAAGATGGAGGGTGAAGTAGTTGAATCCAAAACTAGGGTCCTGAATCTAAATAAAGGAAATTATGAAAGTATGAGGTGCGAGTTGGCTATGATAGATGGGGAACTTTATTAAAAGGAATGACAGTGGATAGGCAATGGCTAATATTTAAAGAACGTATGCAGGAATTACAACAATTATTCATTCCTGTCTGGCGCAAAAATTAAACAGGAAAGGTGGCTCAACCGTGGCTTACAAAAGAAATTAGGGATAGTATTAGATCCAAAGAGGAGACATATAAAATTGCCAGAAAAAGTGGCAAGCCTGAGGATTGGGAACAGTTCAGAATTCAGCAAAGGAGGACAAAGAGATTGATTAAGAGGGGAAAAATAGAGTATGAGAGTAAACTAGCAGGGAATATAAAAACTGACTGTAAAAGCTTCTATAAATATGTCAAGAGAAAAGATTAGTGAAGACAAATGTAGGTCCCTTACAGTCAGAAATGGGGGAAGTTATAATGGAGAACAAAGAAATGGCAGAACAATTAAACACATACTTTGGCTCTGTCTTCACAAAGGAGGACACAAATAACCTGCCAGAAATGTTAGGGAACCAAGGGTCCAGTGAGAGGGAGGAATCAGTATTAGTAAAAAAAAGTCCTAGGGAAATTAATGGGGCTAAAGGCTGACAAATCCCTGGGGCCTGATAATCTACATCCCAGAGTACTAAAGGAAGTGGCCCTGGAAATAATGGATGCATTGGTGATCATCTTCCAAAATTCTATAGATTCTGGAACAGTTCCTACAGATTGGATGGTGGCAAATGTAACCCCACTATCTTAAAAAAGGAGGGAGAGAAAAAACAGGGAATTACAGACCAGTTAGCCTAACATCAATAGTGGTGAAAACGCTAGAGTCCATTATAAAAGATGTGATAAAAGAACACTTGGAGGGCATTAACGGGATTGGACAAAGTCAGCATGGGTTTATGAAAGGGGATTCATTCTTAACAAACCAACCGGGGTTTTTTGAGGATGTAACTAGTAGAATAGATAGGGGAGAACCAGTGGATGTGGTGTATTTGGATTTTCAGAAGGCTTTTGATAAGGTCCAACACATGAGGTTAGTGTGCAAAATTAAAGCACATGGGATTGGGGGACTATACTGGCATGGTTGACAGACAGGAAACAGAGAGTAGGAATAAACACGTCTTAGGCAGTGACTAGTGTGGTACTGCAGGGATCAGTGCTTGGGCCCCAGCTATTCACAATATATATCAATGATTTGGATGAGGGAACTAAGTGTAATATTTCCAAGTTTGCAGATGACACAAAGCTGGGGTGGAATGTGAGCTGTGAGGAGGTTGTAAAGAGGCTCCAATGTGATTTAGACAAATTGGGTGAGTGGGCAAGAACATGACAGATGCAGTATAACGTGGATAAATGTGAGGTTATTCACTTTGGTTGTAAAAACAGAAAGGCAGATTATTAACTGAATGATGATAGATTGGGAAAAGGGGAGGTGCAATGAGACCTGGGTGTCCTTGTACACCGGTCGCTAAAAGCGAGCATTTAGGTGCAGCAAACAGTTAGGAAGGCAAATGGTATGTTGGCCTTCATTGCAAGAGGATTTGAGTACAGAAGCAGGGATGTCTTACTGCAGTTATACAGGGCCTTGGTGAGACCACATCTGGAGTATTGTGTGCAGTTTTGGTCTCCTTATCTGAGGAAGGATGTCCTTGCCATGGAGGGAGTGCAACGAAGGTTTACCAGACTGATTCCCGGCAGGACTGACATATGAGGAGAGATTGGGTCGACTAGGCCTATATTCACTAGAGTTTAGAAGAATAAGAGGTGATCTCATCGAAACATATAAAATTCTAACAGGATTAGACAGACTAGATGCAGGGAGGATGTTCCCAATGGCTGGGGAGTCCAGAACCAGGGGTCACAGTCTCAGGATACGGGGTATGCCATTTAGAACCTAGATGAGGAGAAATTTCTTCACTCAGAGGGTGGTGAAACTATGGAATTCTCTACCACAGAAGGCAGTGGAGGCCAAGTCATGAGATGTGTTCAAGAAGGAGATAGATATATTTCTTAATGCTAAAGAGATCAAGGGATATGGGGAAAAAGCGGGAACAGGGTACTGAGTTAGACGATCAGCCACAATCATTTTGAATAGCGGAACAGGCCCGATGGGCCGAATGGCCTACTCTTGCTCCTATTTTCTATGTGTCTATGGACCGGGTGACTTTTCTACTTTGAGTACTGCCAATCTTTTAAATACCCCCTCTTTATCTATTTTTCTCCTATCCAATATCACTACTACCTCCTCCTTTATTGCTACAATGGCCGCATCCTCTTCTCTAGTGAAGACGGATGCGAGGTATTCATTTATTACCTCAGCTCTGCTCTCTGCCTCCACAAGAAGATCCACCTTTTTTGTTCCTAATCGTTTTCACCCTTTCTTTGATTACGCTTTTATTATTTTTATATTTATAAAAGACTTTTGGGTTCCCTTTTATGCTTGCTGCAAACCTATTTGCATACTCTCTCTTTGCCCCCCTTATTCCCTTTTTTTAGATGTTTTCTGTACTTTCTGTATTCAGCCTGGTTCTCTACTGTATTATGAACTTTACATTCATCATAAGCCTCCTTTTTCTGTTTCATTTTAATCCCTATATCTTTAGTCATCCAGGGAGCTCTAGCTTTGGTTGCCCTTCCTTTCCCTCTCGTAGGGATGTATCTACTCTGTACCCGAACCAAATCCTCCTTGAAGGCCTCCCATTGTTCAATTACTGTTTTGCCTTCAAATTTTTGATTCCAATCCACCTGGGCAAGATCCCTTTTTAACTCACTGCAATTAGCCCTCCTCTAGTTAAGCATTTTCACATTTGATTGTTCCTTGTCCTGTTCTATAACTATTCTAAACCTCATGATGTTGTGATCACTGTTCCCCAAATGCTCCCCCACTGAAACATATGCCACCTGCCCCACTTCATTCCCCAGAATTAGATCCAGCACCATTTCCTTCCTCGTTGGGCTGGAAACACACTGTTCCAGAAAGTTTTCTTGTACACATTTCAGGAATTCTTCCCCCTCTTGGTGGCATTGTGGACAGTGAAGAAGGTTATCTGGGATTGCAACGGGATCTTGATCAATTGGGCCAGTGGGCCGATGAATGGCAGATGGAGTTTAATTTAGATAAATGTGAGGTGATGCATTTTGGTAGATCGAATCGGGCCAGGACCTACTCCGTTAATGGTAGGGCGTTGGGGAGAGTTATAGAACAAAGAGATCTAGGAGTACAGATTCATAGCTCCTTGAAAGTGGAGTCACAGGTGGATAGGGTGGTGAAGAAGGCATTCGGCATGCTTGGTTTCATTGGTCAGAACATTGAATGCAGGAGTTGGGATGTCTTGTTGAAGTTGTACAGGGCATTGGTGAGGCCACACTTGGAGTACTGTGTACAGTTCTGGTCACCCTATTATAGAAAGGATATTATTAAACTAGAAAGAGTGCAGAAAAGATTTACTAGGATGCTACCAGGACTTGATGGTTTGACTTACAGGGAGAGGTTAGACAGACTGGGACTTTTTTCCCTGGAGAGTAGGAGGTTAAGGGGTGATCTTATAGAAGTCTATAAAATAATGAGGGGCATAGATAAGGTCGATAGTCAAAATCTTTTCCCAAAGGTAGGGGAGTCTATAACGAGGGGGCATAGATTTAAGGTGAGAGGGGAGAGATACAAAAGGGTCCAGAGGGGCAATTTTTTCACTCAAAGGGTGGTGAGTGTCTGGAACGAGCTGCCAGAGGCAGTAGTAGAGGCGGGTACAATTTTGTCTTTTAAAAAGCATTTGGACAGTTACATGGGTAAGATGGGTATAGAGGGATATGGGCCAAGTGCAGGCAATTGGGACTAGCTTAGTGGTATAAACTGGGCGACATGGACATGTTGGGCCGAAGGGCCTGTTTCCATGTTGTAACTTCTATGATTCTATGATTCTATGATTCTATGATTCTTTTCCCTTTATACTGTTACTGTCTCAGTCTATTTTGGGTAATTAGAGTAGTGATAATGGGGAACTTCATAGTTCTTACAGCTTTCTGTAATTTGCCTGAAAATATGCTCCTCTATCTCCTTCCCACTATTTGGTGGCCAATAGGACACTCTCAGTACAAAATACATATTAAAATCACTTATATCACATCACCAATTCTATAGTGTAATGCCTATTATGCAACAGGAATGAATGGAAGAATGAGATTGCAGTGCCACCACTGGTGGCTAGAGTGGTCAACAGTGTCAAAGGCAGCAGAGTAATTGAAGAGAATGTGCAGAGACTGTGAGCTATGGTCTCAGTCATACAACATGATGTTTGTGACACTGACCAGTGCAATCTCAGTGTAGTTGGTTGGTGAAAGACAGACTTCAGAGTCTTGAACAAGGAGATGTGAGAGCATCATTGGAAACAATGATGCATTCTAGGATTTTGGAGAGAAAGATAAGGTTGAGAGTATTTTCTGAGGAGGGGTGATATTGGCATCCGTAACAGAGGTGCATCAGTGCTGGAGGATAAGTACAGTTTGGTAATGTTGGCAAGATTGGGTTCAGGAGGATAACTGGGTGGTTAAGAGCTGGGATGGGAAGAGACCAATTGACTACTTAGCGATCTACATGGTCAGCATGAGGTTACCATTGAACTGCAACCCAACAAGAGTCGCCTCTTCAGTCGAGGAAACAAAGGGGAGACAAGGAACTTTGCTTCTGTAATCGATTGTTTGAAACAGTAATTCTTTTATGGACATGCTATAAACTCTGCCTTTATTGTAGACTTCTAGACTGCTATGAACTCTAATTCTGTTAAGGGCCATTGTAACACTTACTACTGGTAACGATGGCTATGAACTCAAATTCTGTTATGGACTGTTACAAACTCTACTCCTATTCCAGACTTATATAATCTCTCTACTCCCGTTACAAACCACTGTAAACTTCACTTCCATTATTGACTGGTATGAACTCTACTTCTGCAACTGACTGCCATAAAATCCACTTCTGTAACAAATGCTATAAACTCTACTTGTGTCACAAATTCCAATAAATGCTATATCTGCCTGGACAACTATAAATTTTAGGTCTGTCACACGTTTCCATAAACTGTACTGCTACAGCAGACAGGAACTGTTATTAGCTCTAATCTTCCTTGCACATACACCAGCTGCCTTCACATATTGGAAGGTAATAAGAACAGCATCACTAACTGACTTTTATAAAGGTGCTTCCTTCTGTTAGACTAACGTGTTTAGCATACAAACAAGTTTTCAAATGCTCGTAAACCTAGTGTAAAGATGAGTCTTTTGTTTTCCTGAAAAGGAAACATAAGATTCTGAAAACTTGCTTACAGTGTAAAACTGTCACTCAAATAAGGAGGTATTGTGTGGCTGTTCAGTCGAGGTTTAATTTCCTGTGTGAAAAGCAATAAAAGAATTGATGTCAAAGTTTGAATGAACAAGTTATGAGGCAGATGTTAGGTGTTTGTTGGGTTAACGTTCCAGTGAAGGTCGTGCTGGTGCGGATGACTTGTAGTATGAGATCACACATGTGCTTGCTGAACAAATTCTACCTATTTCAGCCATAGCGCATGCTTGCCGGTGTTAGCTTAAATAAAATTCTGCCCTGTTGATGGTTTAAAAGTTTATTAAGTACTGTACTTAATTAGGCTTCCATGGCTGTAACAGAGCACCCTGTTGGTGTCTAGCGGAAGCAAATACAGTGAACCCATACGCATTATCTCCCAAAGCCAGATTGAACAGTCAGTGCTTTGTTTGCAAGAATCACTGAGCATTTACTCATCTCTTTAGAAAATTGATCTGTAAAGCAATTTATGCTGTGCCCCTTTTTCCCCAAACAGGCACACATTGACATTGTGTTTAAGACCAAGACACTGACTTAGCTCATATTTTGAAAATAATATTTGTCAATAATTAACATTGTTGAACATTACAAAATCCTCAAACTGGCCTTCAGAATACTATTAAAAGACAATTTAATTCAAGTTATTAAAGTACCATAGTTTAAAATAACTAAGCTTTGGTATGCAAGGTGTGTAAAATATTCCATCTTCATGAATTGTTCCAATTTAAACTTTTTTTTTGTTACCATTATTTCACTGCAGTGAAGAAGTTAATTCACTGTGCAGAAGACAGAGACACACTGTGGATGGGATAGTGCAAGACTCCATTATTGAGCTGAGCACAGCTGCAGATGCTTTGAATAGTACCCAGTGCAGACAGCATGATAGAAGCTTAAACACAAATATGCAAACAAGTACAATTTATTATCATTTCTAACTGTATTATATATGAGCGCTGGACAAGTGACAAGTCAACAGTGTGTGGCTGTATTTAGTCTATTTTCCTGTACAGGGTATAGGTCAGCAACAGAATTAGTTATTTGTGCAATATGGTCTCTTTAATAAATTTCTGCTACAAAATTAGCACACAGTGATCAACTGAGTAAAAAAGTCATGACTGCTTAGACAGTACCTGAGATTCTTATTTTTTTTTCATTATATATATTAAAAATAGCTTTAAAGATTTTTTACAAGTTTGTAATCACTCTGTAAGCCAACTACTATTCTGTTTGAATAGCTCTTACTTTTTTGTTGCTGAGGGCACCCACCATTGAATTTAGCCACTCCCCCGTAACATTGTGCGCTTATTACTAATCCTATTACACTGACAATAGAACTAAGAATAACCTGTAATTATCTAAACCCAAATGGAATAGCTAGAATAAATAAACTAGTATTAGACTTATTTTGCTTGGGTGAAAGACATGTAAAACCCTCACTGTGATTATGTTACTCTTAAACTTTTGATCTTTTAAACCGTAATTTGATTAGGTAAGATGTAGTGAAATAATAGCCCACAATCTGAGTGCAGTGCTGTTCCTACTACTGTAGTACATCATCTTATATTTAAGGAGGTTGTCTTATGCATCAGTTATAAATTGACAATCAAGGTTTGCATTAAGATGTTTTTGAGAAAAATTTAAGGCATCAGTGCTGGATCAGTAAAATGATTAGATGGAACCTGAATTGGAATGGGACTAGTGCCCTGGCGTAAAGGATAAATAAGGCTGTTGATGGGACTTTAAACTAGTAAAACAGGGGGATGAATCTGGTGAAGACAATGTAAGTCTGAAGAAAAAAGAAATAGGAAGTGATAGAAAAGATCAGACCAAGGTAAGGAATAAGGGTAACATAAACAATCAGGGAACAAATACAGTTATAAAACATAAGTGATAGAACATATAGCAACATGGATACAGAATTGGCTAAGAGACAGGAAACAGAGAGTAGTGGTAAACAGTTGTTTTTCAGACTGGAGGGAGGTGTCCAGTGGTGTTCCCCAGGGGTCAGTGCTGGGACCACTGCTTTTGTTGATATATATTAATGACCTGGACTTGGGTGTACAGGGCACAATTTCACAATTTCAAAATTTACAGATGACACAAAACTTGGAAGGGTAGTAAACAGTGAGGAGGATAGTGATAGACTTCAAGAGGATATAGACAGGCTGGTGGCATGGGCGGACATGTGGCAGATGAAATTTAACACAGAAAAGTGCAAAGTGATACATTTCGGTCAGAAGAACGAGAAGAGGCAATATAAACTAGAGGGCACAATTCTAAAAGGGGTACAGGAACAGAGAGATCTGGGGGTATATGTGCACAAATCGTTGAAGGTGGCAGGGCAGGTTGAGAAAGCGGTTAAAAAAGCAAACGGGATCCTGGGCTTTATAAATAGAGGCATAGAATACAAAAGTATGGAAGTCATGATGAACCTTTATAAAACACTGGTTCAGCCACAACTGAAGTATTGGGCTCGATTTTAGGGTCGGGTTACCTGCGGGTTTCCAGCGGGGGGGCCCCGAAAATCCCGATCTCCGATCACGTGACCGGATTCGGACGAAATCCCGGCCACTTCCGGGTACCGCGCTGACGTGCGGGGCTGCGCGCGCAAGCCCCGCTGGTGGGAATCCCGCAGGCAATTAAAGCCAGCGGGGTTCCACTTGAGAGCACTTAACTTGCTTGTTGTGGTCAGTTAATGAGCTGAAGCAGCTGTCAAAAGAGGAAGTGTGGGATTTTACGGTCAAAGCAGTCAGTTTCCCACACTGGGGGAAACAGGACCCTTCAAACCAGGCGTGTTGCAGCCAGCAGCCTGTGCCAGGTGCCAAGGTGCGCTCCACGGGGGAGCGCCCTCACCCACGCAGGAGGCCACCGCGTCACATAGGGCAACCCCTGCCCTCCACCAACCCCCGCCAAGCCAGAGGACAGACCGACACGAAACCGCAGCCCCAGTCCGAGGACCCACCCACCTACCCTGCACAACCCCTCACACCAACACCTGCCAGATGGGTGGTGCGTTGACATCGTCGGAGGACGAACAGGATGACCAGCCCCAGCAGCCTCACAGTCCACGCCGTCCGCCTCGGAGAGGTGGGGCCCCCCAACATGGTGCTGCGGCACACCCACCTGCACAGCAGGAGGGAGGGCAACCGCAGAGAGAGATGCGTCGCAGGAGGCACTACCCTCCGCACAGGGTGTACAGAGCGAGGCTCAGCTTCATGGACCTCTCCGAGGAGCAGTGCATACGGAGGCTCAGAGTCAATCGCCAGGTAGTCGCCGACATCTGCAGCCTCCTTAACGACGAGCTGCTCCCTGATGGACCAAGCAGCATCTTCTTACCTGTCGCCGTCAAAGTCACCACTGCCCTCAACTTCTTCGCATCCGGTTCCTTCCAGGGTGCCACCGGGGACATCACCGGGGTCTGTCAGTCCTCTGCACACAAGTGCATAAGGCAGGTCACCGATGGGTTGTTCCGCAGGGCCTCCCACTACATCAACTTCGCCATGGACGAGCGCAGCCAGATGGAGAGGGCGGTTGGATTCCATGCCATGGCCGGCTTCCCACGGGTGCAGGGTGTAATCGACTGCACCCACATCGCAATACGGGCACCTCCGCATGAGCCAGGGCTGTTCATCAACAGGAAGGGGTATCACTCCATGAACGACCAGCTCATCTGTGACCACCGCCAGAGATTCCTACACGTGTGCGCCAGATACCCCGGCAGCTGCCACGATGCCTTCGTCCTCAGGGAGTCCGCCGTCCCGCCCATCCTGCAGGCACCCAACGCCGGCAACGGCTGGCTCCTCGACGACAAGGGGTATCCCCTCCACACGTGGCTCATGACACCTCTGAGGAACCCCATCACCGAGCCGGAGCGTCGGTACAATGACAGCCACACTGCTACCAGGTCTACAATTGAGCAGACCATAGGGCTTCTCAAGATGCGCTTCAGGTGCCTTGATCGTTCTGGGGGAGCGCTCCAATACACACCATTCAGAGTGGGACGAATCATAGTTGTCTGCTGTGCCCTGCACAACATGGCCCAACAGAGAGGGGTGCCGCTGGAGGAGGCCCCATCCACACCCGCCACCCACATTGAGGAAGGCGAGGAGGAGGAGGAGGAGGAGGAGGCGGAGGCGGAGGAGGAGGAGGAGGACGCGCCCGAGGATGTTGGACGACCCATGCGCCGAGCCGCGACTCACCGGGATGGTCGCCGGGCCAGGGACGCACTCATACGTCAACGGTTCTCCTAGAGTCAGACACTGCGAGGCGCTCGCATCTCCTCACCTGCACATGCGAGCGGCCATACCAGCCCCCTCCACTGAAGAGTGCTGCCAGTAATCCTGCACCCACAGCAGTGTGCCCAATGGGTGGCAGCAGGTGTTCGCCGTCATGATGGCCTCCACGGAACGCAACTACTGCACAAGCCGCGGAAGAATGGACGAGAGGTGGCAGGAGTGGTGAGAAGAGACTATTTAATATGTGGAATGTGACATCATTTAAGAAACAAAGTACAAAATAATAAACACCCTGGTGTATTCCCTTTGTGATTATAAGGCCTTTGGAATTCTTCTCCGGGAACCCCTACGTGGTGCTACCCCTGTGGCTCCAGCAGAGGTAGTGGCAGGTTGCTCGTCTTCTTGCCTTGACCGGGTAGATGCTTTTGGCGGACGGCCCCTGGGTTTCGGTGCCCGTGAGGGCACCTCCACAGACTGCTCCTCCTGCACCGGGGCAGGGGCAGACTCGGCCACCTGGAGAGGAGGCACCATTGCGGGTGCTGGTTGAGAGGTGGGCGACGGGTGGGACGTGGGGACGCCTTGAGAGGCGTCCCCGCTTCCATGTCCCCGGTCACCATCATCCCTCTCTTGGCCTCGGCCCACATCACCCCTTCCACCCTGCTGGACGGCAGTTTGGATGGCATGTGTGAGGCCTTGCAAGGCCACCCCTAGTGTATCCCTCAGCCTGTTGGTGGCGTCGGAATGTTGCTCACCCTGAATCCGTACAGACGTTGTGAGGGCCTGCAAGGACTCGAAGTGGAGCTGTGCGTGACGCTCGAGGGAGGCCAGCCTGTCCTCCACCGCAGACAGTCCCGCACCTACCTGCGACACTGTGTCGTCGGTACCCTCCTGTGCCTGCGCCACCAATGCCCACATGCAGGAGGTGGACTCCTCCATCGCCTGCGCTATTGTGGACAATGCGCGCGGCACCTCTGCCAGCACCTCAGCAATTAGCTGGTGGCCCTCGACGACTCTCCTTTTCTCTGGTGGCCCCCTGGGTTCAGCATCTGGGTCCGGCTGAGCAGAGCCTGGAGATGAGTGCTCCCTCCGTCGCGGACCCTCCGCGGCTGCCCCTGCCACCAGGGTCTGCTCATGCTCACTCGTGCGCAGTGACTCACCAAGTGCTACCCCAACTAGTTGGCGAGGGGGACCCACCGAGGTGCGTGTCTCTGCGCTGGTGGATGGTTGGCTCTGATGTGACGATGCACCCTCAGAGACCGCCATGTCCTCTGAGGAATCGCCCTCCATGCTCGCTTGATCCAAAGACGCACCTGCAAGAGAACAGAGGGCACTTTGAGGCATGTGGACCAACTTGACAGTGCGCCTGATGGCAGGTGATGATACGGTCACTCGCGATCATGGGTGTTGAGTGTCAGCTTTCCCTTACCGCCCATTTCGGCAGCGACACACTCGCCATCGGCCACCGACAGGCAATGTCGCGTGCGGGCGAGGTCGAGCGCCTCCACCTCTGCGTCGGTGAGCTCCACCACTTGCGGCGGCCCACCTCCGGTGCGTGCCCTTTCGCGGTTGTTCTTGCTCCTCTTCTCCTGTGAAGGCAAAACACAGATGTGTGAGTGGGTGCGTCTTGCATCGTGAGACGCATCGAGCATCGGTGTGGTTGGGTTGAGCGTGGCGCGGAACGGATGGGAGGAAGTGTGGGCCACGTGCCCATCCCATTGCATGGGGATTGGGGTGTGTGGTAGTGTTCGGGTGGGGTCAGGGACGGTGGGTACTTGCGTGCACGGCGAGGATGGTGAATGAGTGGCTGTGAGGATTGCTGATGGAGCTCAGTGGTGGCTGTGCAGGAGGGGGTTGTGATCTGCTTGGCGTGATGGTGGGGACGGGATGTGGGAGGGTGCGTTGGTGTACTCACCTTGCCAGACCTAGTCAGGTCATTGAAGCGCTTGCGGCACTGCTCCCAAGTCCTTGGGGTGTTGCCCCTGCTGCTCACCTCCGCCGCCACCTCTGCCCATGCCTTCCTGGTTGCGGCGGCAGGGAACTTGCGCCCATCCTCAGGGAAGAGTGTTTCCCTCCTCCTCCTCACGCCCTCCAGCATCAGCTGCAGTGCCAGATCTGAAAAACGGGGCGCAGCCTTTCCCCTTTGTTGAGCCATTCTCCCAGACCTCTTGCTTGCAGCAGGAGGGGCTTTGGGAGACTGCCCCTTTAACTGGAGCTCCTACATCGCGTCGACGGTACTGCGCATGCGCAGCCGGCCGGCACGCAGCTGGGGAGCGCAGAACCCGGAAGCAGGCCTTAATGGGTCCAATTATCCCGCGATCGCGTGGGGGACGCGAACAATTACCCGTCCGCGTTTTCGACGCTCCCGGAGGACCACCCGCTGGGAACCCGCAGGCCTGCTAAATTCGAGCCCATTGTATCCAGTTCTGGGCATCGCACTTCAGGAAAGATGTGAAGGCCTTAGAGTGGGTGCAGAAGAGATTTACTAGAATGATTCCAGGGATGAGGGGCTTTAGTTACGTGGATAGACGGGAGAAGTTGGGGTTATTCTCCTTGGAACAGAGACGATTGTGAGGAGATTTGATAGAAATATTTTAAATCATGAAGGGTCTAGACAGAGTAGATGGAGAGAAACTGTTCCCATTGGCAGAAGGGTCAAGAACCAGAGGACATAAATTTAAGGTAATTGGCAAAAGAACCAAAGGTGACATGAGGAAAAACTTTTTTACATAGCGAGTGGTTAGGATCTGGAATGCAGTCCTCGAGGGGATGGTGGAGGCAGATTCAATCATGGCCTTCAAAAGACAACTGGATAAGTATTTGAAAGGAAAAAAATTGCAGGGCTACGGAGAAAGGGCGGGATAGTGGGACTAACTGGATTGCTCTTGCATAGATCCGGCGTGGACTCGATGGGCCGTATGGCCTCCTTCCATGCTGTAACCTTTCTATGATTCTAAGTATAAAATGACTTTTAAAAATAAAGTGAGGGGAACAACTACTAAAAGCAACTTAAATCGCCTGTATAGCAATGTGTACAGCATCCGAAACAAAACGGGCGAACTGGAGGCAATAATTCATAGCAAGGAGCCAGAAGTGGGAGGGATAACTGAAACAGGACTGGCAGTTAAATATTGCAGGATATAATCTATTTAGAAAGGATAGGGAAGGAAGAAGTTGTGGGGGATGGGGTAGCTCTACTAATTAGAGACAACATAAAGGCAATAGAAAGAAGTGACATAAGTAACATTAAGATAGAAGCAGAATCCATATGGATTGAGACAAAGGATAAGAAGGGATTGATCATGTTAATAGGTATATTCTACAGACCACCTAATAGTGGGAGGGAAGTGGAGGATAAAATATTTAGACAAATCTATGAAATGAGTAAAAAAACATCGAATAATAATCCTGGGAGATTTCAACTACCCCAAATAAACTGACAAGAAGAGGTAGGGAAAGGAGAAAAGGGAATGGAGTTTTTACAGGGTGTACAGGACTTCTTTCTTACCCAGTATGTGAAAAGCCCAAAAGAGGAATCACTGCTGAATCTAGTAATGGGAAATGAACCAGAACAGATAAAAGAAGTAAACGTCAGGGAACATCTAGGTAATAGTGATCATAACACAATTAGGTTTAAAATAATGATGAAGAAAGACATAAGTAAGACAAAGACCAAACAAATAGATTGGAAAAAAGCTAATTATGAGGGGATGAGATTGGAACTAGGGCAGGTAAACAGGAAAAAATATCATGGACAAATAGATAGAACAGGAGTGGGAAATATTTAAAACGGTGAACAATAGTGTTCAGGAGAAATATATTCCTCTAAAAAGCAAGAACAAACTAGCCAATAACAAAACACCATGGATGAATAAAGAGATAAGGGTAAAAGAAAAAGGCATACTCTAAGTACATAGACAATAAAAGAGAAGATGGCTAAAGGGAATATGAAGAGGTTGGAAAAGAAGTCAAAAAAACAATTAGGAAATCAAAGAGTAACTACAAAATATATCAAGGAATATAAAGAGAATTGGTAAAGTATTCTACAGACACATAAATAACAAAAGAAAAATCAGAATAGGGATGCACAAGATAAAATCACAGGTAACGACAGAGAAATGGCAGAAATATTGAATAGTTACTTTGCCTCAGTATTTACCAGGGAGACTAACATGGTGGGCATGAAATTAGAAGAAGAGATCAAAAAAGACATAAAAACATTTAAGAATGAAAGGGGGCAGATAATTGATAAAGTAATCAAACTTAGGAAGGATAAAACCCCTGGTCCAGAAGGATTGCATCTGTGAATATTAAAAGAAGTTAGGTAGGAAATAGCAGAGGCACTATTACATATATATAAAAAAAATCATTCGTAAAGGGAATAGTGCCAGAGGACTGGCGGACAGCTAATGTGATTCCTACATTTAAAAAGGGAGATAGAACAAGTCCAGGGAACTTTGGACCAATTAGATTAGCGTCAGTGGTAGGAAAGATAATGGAATCTTTATTCAAACATGTAATAGAAAAATATCTAGAGAATCTAGAGACCACTGTTGTTCATCATTTACGTAAACGATTTGGATTCGGGAATCAGATGTACAATTTCAAAATTAGCGGACAATACCAAATTGGTTGGGGTAATTAATACAAAAGAAAAATGCGTCAAAATTCAAGAGGACATTAATAAACTTGCAGAATGTGCATGTAGTTGGTAAATGAATTTCAATATTGGTAAGTGTGAGGTGGTGCATTTTGGTCGGAATACTGCTTGGATAACGAGAATCTAAATTGGATAGAGGAGCAAGGGGACCTCGGGGTGCAGATACACAAATTACTAAAAGTAGTGACTCAAGTAGTGACCATAAAAAAGCAAACCAAGCACTGGGGTTCATTTCTAGAGGAAGAAAATTGAAAAGCAGAGAAGTTATGTTAAAATTGTGTAGAATCTTGGTTAGTCCACACTTGAAGTATTGGGCACAGTTCTGGTCTCCTTAATATTGAAAGGATATAGAGGCCTTGGAGAAGGTGCAAACAAGATTCACAAGGATGATACCAGAACTGAGAGGATATACTTATTAGGAAAGGCTAAACAGGCTGGGTTTCTGCTCTCTAGAAAAGAGAAGGGCGAAGGGTGACCTGATAGAGGTCTTTAAGATAATGAAGGGGTTTGTTAGGGTAGTCGTAGAGAAACTATTTCCACTTGTGGGGGAGTCCAAAAGTAAAGGTCATAAATATAAAATAATCGCTAATAAATCCAATAGGGAATTCAGGGGAACTCCTTTACCCAAAGAGTTTGTAAGAATGTTTAACTTGCTACCACAAGGATTAGTTGAGGCAAATAGCATAGATTCATATAAGGGGAAGCTAGATAAGCACTTGAAAGAGAAAGGGTACGCTTAATAGAAGGGCATGCTGATAGGGTTAGATGAAGTAGGGAGGGAGGAGGCTGTTTCTGTGCTGTAGTTTCGATGTAACTCCATCTGCCATAGTATTGCCCACTTACTTAGTCTATCTATGTCCTTTGGAACTTTCTCCCCCCATTTACATAATTTACTGTGCCTCTTAACTTAGAGGTAGAAATTGGATAGCGCCAGCCTGCGGCAGAACAGGTAGGCCCAAGGCCCAATTTGATTTCAATTAGACCGGCGAGCTGCAGACCTCCCTAGGTAGCTCAGCGGCAAATCAGACATCAATTTTGGGCCACTGCGATGCTCAGGTAGGTCCAGGAGGGCGAGTGGAGGTAATCAGGATGTTGCCGAGCAGGGGCCGGCAATGATTTTGGGACTACCGTGGAGCCTCAGAAGCACTCCTGCTCTTTCTGGCTCTGTATACAGGTAAAACATTTTTCAGAAACTTACTTTTTTGGATCCCTTTAAGGATCAGGGGTTAGGTCCCATGTAGACCTGGTTACCCAGAATGCAGCCAGCTCAGCGCTGGCAGCGTTCAGGGCAGCCTAATTTTGGGAAGGGGTCTTAAAACAGGCTTTAGGCCCCTCATTAACATATGCAAGTAGCCTACGATCTGTTTTAGGCGTCTTCCTGGGACATCTAAAAAACGGGTGTTCATGAATTTAGCAGTGGGTCCCATGCCTGTGCAAATAGGGTGCGCAGCTAAATTGGTATGCTTTGCTCCGGTATTACAAATGAAGAACAGGCACAATGCATACAAATTTCTATCTCTTAGTTTCATCTGCAAACTTGGGTGTACAACTCTTTATTCCTCCATCGAAGTCATTAATATATATTGTGAGATCCCTGTGGAATATCACTTGGCACATCCCATCAATTAGAAATTGTTCTCTTTATCTCTACTCCCTCTGTCTGCTACCTCCCAACCAATTAGCAACCCACCTCACATGTTACCTCCAATTCGGTACCCTTTCATTTTTGCTAATAATCTGTTGTGCAGAACCGTGCCTTTTGAAAGTACATATAGATAACATCCATAGATATTCTCCTTTCCACCATGTCAGTGATATTAAAAAAAAATTAACTAGATTAGTCAGACATGACCTAACCGTCACAAACCCACACTGACTCTCTTTGATCAGCTCATACTAGTCCAAGCACTCAATCACTCTGTCTTTGATGATCGATTCCAGTAACCTCCCTGCAATTCATGTTAAATGGACAGTTACCTGGTTTCTCCCTCCCTCCCTTCTTAAATAATGGAGTTGTTCTCAGTTGGACAGCAAGAGGCACGTGAGTGCATCGTGGGTTAATTTTGCTACTGATTTTCCCTGCCTCATTCACCGGGAAGCAATTTGTTGCTGCGCAGACTGGAATCTCTCCTTGAGAAATCAAAAGGCTACTTTCCATGTCCTGCCACTGCTTAGTACGTGTTGGCTACCAATGGGCTGTGCCACCAGTATCAGTTCAAATGCATTGAGCACAGAGGTTGAGAAGGACAGAGAGTGAACCTCTAACGGAGTGAATTGCTAAGAGAGTGAGGATTTCAACTGAGAATTTGGTGAGTGTGGTAATTAGATACAGAGGGGGAAGGAGGTGTGAAGTGATTTAAACCAAGGGACTATAAGTTAATCTATCAACTTTTAAAACTTAAATTTAAAAAAATACATAAAATAAAAAAAGACTAAGGGCATGATTTTAGCCTGGAAAAACAGGTGGGTTGGGGGCAGGGGGGCATTAAAAATTGTTCCGGGCCTCCATCTTTTCAGGTTTTGTAATTTTAGCCTCTGGGGGCTGGGATTCCCGGGCCTTCTCCATGCCGCGTTAGAGGAGGCGAGAAGGCCCGAAACTGCAGGTTATGCCTTTATAGCATAGTTTGTGGGCCCGGAGGAGCAGGAATGCTTCCCCCAGGCCCAATAAGCCTAATAGCAGTGACCTCCCCCCCCGCAAGAATTGCGACCCCCCCCAATGATCACGATCCCCCCTCCCAATGATTGCGATCCCCCTCACGATCACGATTTGCCCCAACATTCGTGACCCTATAAATGATCGCTACCCCACGATGATCCCCGATCCTCCTCGCGATGACTGACCCCCCCCCCCACCGATGATTGACCCCCATGGCCCCCGATGCCCCCACTTCCCCCCTCCCCCATTCAATCTAAGACTTACATGAACACTTACCTCTTCCTTGCTCTTCTCTCATCCGACTAAGACCAGCCTCTCAATCCAGTCTGTCCGGCAGGAAACCATCAAAAAATTGTAAGAATGTCAGGGAAACCCGTACTTCCGGGTTTCCCATTCGCAAGTGGACCCCCCCCCCCCACGCCCCCTTCCCAGCTCTGGGCTCAAATTATTCCTTAAGTAATTACTAATTATTTTAAAATCAAGCTAAATCCATTTACTAAATGTAATCTATATTTCAAGGGATTTTATTATTCCTAGAAATAAACTACCGATAATAAATAAATAAATAAAAACTAGAAATAGCAGTACAGACTACATGTTGGGACTGTAATATGTGGGAGTTTGTGGACAGCGAGACTGTCCCAGATTGCCACATCTGCAGTAAATGTCTCTGCTTGGGACACTCCGGCTCAGAGTCCTTGAGCTGGAGTGTGAGTTAGTCACACTCCGACAAGTAAGGGAGGGGGAGAAATATCTGGATAGTTTTCTCCAGAGTACAGGCACACCTCAGAGGAAAACACAGGTACAGGAAGGGGAGAGTGTAACTGTTAGTCAGCATGGTAGTGGGAATCTAGGAGAGGTAGAGAAGGAAGTTCCACAGACACTGGTCCTATCCTGCATGTACGAGGTACCTGATACCTGGGAGGATAAGAATGAAGGCTGCAGGGAGGATGCCCTGAATGTTAACCATGGCAACGTGAAGCATGAGGCAATCCAAAGGGGGTAGGATCAGAATAGAAAGGTTGTAGTCATGGGAGATTCTATAATCAGGGGGATAGATAGCATCATCTGCACTTGTGCCTGAGAATCCATGAGGGTGTGTTGCCTACCTGGTGCAAGGATAAAGGGCATCTCGGAGCAACTGGAGAGGAACTCGGAAAGAGCGGGGGAGGATCTAGTTGTCGTGGTCCATGTTGGAACCAATGACATAAGGAAGAACAAGGAGGAGGTCCTGCTAAGGGAATATCAGAAGCTAGGAACTAAATTAAAAAGCAGGACCTCATGGGCAGCAGTCTCAGGATTACATGTGCTAATTGGCACAGGAATAGGCAGATCAGAAAGGTGAATGTGTGGTTGAAAGAGTGGTGTGGGAAGGAGGGGTTCCATTTCATGGGACACTGGCACTAGTACTGGGACAGGAAGGAGCTGTACTGCTGGGACGGGCTCCACCTGAACCGGAATGGGACCAGAGTCCTAGTGGAAGGGATAAATAGGGCAGTGGACAAGGCTTTAAACTGGCAAGATGTGAGGAGGGATCTGGTAGCAATAACAAAAACTTAAAGATAAAAGAGACAGGAGATGAGTGTAAAGGTCAGACCAGGGTAAGGAATAAAGATAACATAAATGGTCAAGGTACAAATACAGTTACAAAACAGAAGTATAAAAGGACTGTTAAAAGTAAAGTAAAAGGAATAACTATTAAAGATGAATTGAACTACCTGTACTTCAAAATAAAATGGGGGAACTGGAAGCAATAATCCATAGTGAGGAACCAGATGTAGATGGCGACATCAAGAACAGGACTAGCAACTAAATATTGCAGGTTATAACATAGTCAGAAAAGATAGGGAAGGAAGAAGAGAGATGGAGTAGCTGTACTAATTAGAGATAAAATAATGACAGTAGAAAAAAGGACGTAACTAACAGAAGGATAGAAACAGAATCCATATGGATTGAAATAAAAGACAAGAAGGGTCAATCATGCTAATAGGGGTACACTACAGACCACCTAATATTGGAAAGGAGTTGGAGGTAGAATTATGTAAGCAAGTGTAGGAAATGATTAAAGGACATAGAAGAATAATCATGAGAGGTTTTAACTACCCCCAAATAAACTGGCAAGAAGAGGTAGGTAAAGGGGTAAAGGGAATGGAGAATTGCAATGTGTGCAGGACTCCTTCATTACCCAGTATGGAAAAAGATCCAACAAGAGAGGAAGCACTGCTGGATCTAGTAATGGGAAATGAAACCGAACACATAAGAGAAGTAAGTGTAGGGGAACATCTAGGCAATAACGATTACAACATAATAAGGTTTAAGATAAAAATTGAGAAGGACGTAAGTAAGACACAGAGCAAAGTAATAAATTGGAAAAAAGCTGGCTTTAAGAGGATGAGAATGTAACGAGGGAAAGTAAACTGCAAAAATTTACTGACAAACAAAGAAATAGAACAGCAGTGGGAAACATTTAAAACGATGATGAATAGAGTCCAGGAGAAATATAACCCACTAAAAAGCAAGAACAAATTAGCCAGTAATGACACACCATAGATGAATAAAGAAATAACGGCAAAATTGAAACTAAAGAAAAAAACATACACGAAGCACATTGATAAGAAAGTAGAGGATAATAAAAGGGAATACGAAAAGGTCAGGGAGGAAGTCAAAAAAAACAATTAGGAAGGCAAAGAGAAACTACGAAATTAAATTATCAAGGAAAATAAAAAGAAATAGTAAAGTATTCTACAGACACATAAATAAGAAATGAAAAATCAGGATAGGGATCGGGCCACTAAGGGATACACACGATAAACTCACAGGTAATGACAGTGAAATGGCAGAAAAATTAAATAATTACTTTGCCTCTACCAGGGAGATTAACATGGTGGGCATGACATTAAAAAAACAGATCAAAAAAGATATAAAGATATTTAAGATATAAAGGAGGGAGATAATAGACAAATTAATCAAACTTAGAAAGGATAAGACCCCTGGTCCAGATGGATTGCATCTGTGCATATTAAAAGAAGTTAGGGGAAAGATAGCAGAGGCACCATTACATATATATAAAAAAATCATTAGAAAAGGGAACAGTGCCAGAGGGCTGGCGAACAGCTAATGTGATTCCTATATTTAAAAAGGGAGAAAGAACAAGTCCAGGGGACTATAGACCAATTAACTTAATGTTGGTGGCAGGAAAGATAATGGAATCCTTATTTAAAGGTGTAATACAAAAACATCTAGATACTAAAAATATAATAAAGAATAGTCAGCACAGATTTCAAAAGGGAATATCACACTTGACCAACCTTATTGAATTCTTTGAAGAAGTAACAGAAAGGGTAGACAAGGATAATGCAATAGATGTAATATATTTGGATTTTCAAAAGGCCATCAATAAGGTACTGCATTGTCGACTCATGACTAAGGTCACAGTATGTGGAGTCAGGGAACAGGTAGCAGAATGGATAGCAAACTGGCGACAAAACAGAAAACAGAGAGTAGGGATTAAAGGTAGTTACTCAGACTGGCAAAAGGTGGGAAGTGGTGTTCCACAAGGATCAGTGCTGGGACCACTGTTGTTCACCATTTACATAAACGATTTGGAGTCAGGAATCAGAAGTACAATTTCGAAATTTGCGGACACCAAGTTGAAGCATATAGTTAATACTGAGGAGAACTGTGACAAAATACAGGAAGACATTGCAGAATGGATGTGTAATTGACAAATGAATTTCAATATAGATAAATATGAAGTGGTACATTTTGGTAGGAAGAATTAGGAGGCCTCATATTCCTTGGGAAAAAAAGAGTCTAAATATGGTCGAGGAGCAGAGGGATCTGGGGGTACAGATACACAAATCACTAAAAGTAGCGATGCAGGTTAATAAGGCCAAAAAAAAAGCAAATAATACACTGGGGTTCATTTCTAGAGGGAGAGAATTGAAAAGCAGGGAAGTTATGTTAAATTTGTATAGAACTTTGGTTAGACCACGCTTGGAATATTGTGAACAGTTCTGGTCTCCATATAAGAAAAAGAATATAGAGGCAGTGGAGAAGGTGTAAAAAGGTTTATCAGGATGATCTTAATTGTATGATTTATATCAATGAGTGTTAATTGTATTCAGGTGGTGGTTATCAATTGGGACTCTTGCATCCTTTTTATTGGAGAGCTTATGTAGGGTGTGGTGTGGTCTAAGAGGAATCTTTGTGAATAAAGGCTTGAAAACAACTTTTCTTTAAAAAAATTTGTTCATGGGCTGTGGGTGTCGCTGGCATAGCCGGCATTTATTGCCCATCCCTAATTGCCCTTGAGAAGGTGGTGATGAGCTGCCTTCTTGAACCGCTGCAGTCCGTGTGGTGACGGTTCTCCCACAGTGCTGTTAGGAAGGGAGTTCCAGGATTTTGACCCAGCGATAATGAAGGAACGGCGATATATTTCCAAGTCGGGATGGTGTGTGACTTGGAGGGGAACGTGCAGGTGGTGTTGTTCCCATGTGCCTGCTGCCCTTGTCCTTCTAGGTGGTAGGGGTTGTGGGTTTGGGAGGTGCTGTTGAAGAAGCCTTGGCGAGTTGCTGCAGTACATCCTGTGGATGGTACTCACTGCAGCCACAGTACGCCGGTGGTGAAGGGAGTGAATGTTTAGGGTGGTGGATGGGGTGCCAAACAAATGGGCTGCTTTGTCCTGGATGGTGTTGAGCTTCTTGAGTGTTCTTGGAGCTGCACTCATCCAGGCAAGCGGAGAGTATTCCATCACACTCCTGACTTGTGTCTTGTAGATGGTGGAAAGGCTTTGTGGAGTCAGGAGGTGAGTCACTTGCTGCAGAATACCCAGCCTCTGACCTGCTCTTGTAGCCACAGTATTTATATGGCTGGTCCAGTTAAGTTTCTGGTCAATGGTGACTCCCAGGATGTTGATGGTGGGGGATTTGGCGATGGTAATGCCATTGAACGTCAAGGGGAGGTGGTTAGACTCTCTCTTGTTGGAGATGGTCATTGCTTGGCACTTGTCTGGTGCGAATATTACTTGCCACTTATGAGCGCAAGCCTGGATGTTGTCCAGGTCTTGCTGCATGCAGGCTCGGACTGCTTCATTATCTGAGGGGTTGCGAATGGAACTGAACACTGTGCAATCATCAGTGAACATCTCCATTTCTGACCTTATGATGGAGGGAAGGTCATTGATGAAACAGCTGAAGATGTTTGGGCCTAGGACACTGCCCTGACGAACTCCTGCAGCAATGGCCTGGGGTGAGATGCTTGGCCTCCAACAACCACTACCATCTTCCTTTGTGCTAGGTATGACTCCAGCCACTGGATAGTTTTACCCCTGATTCCCATTGACTTCAATTTTACTCGGGCTCCTTGGTGCCACACTCGGTCAAATGCTGCCTTGATGTCAAGGGCAGTCACTCTCACCTCACCTCTGGAATTCAGCTCTTTTGTCCATGTTTGGACCAAGGCTATAATGAGGTCTGGAGCCGAGTGGTCCTGGCGGAACCCAAACTGAGCATCGGTGAGCAGGTTATTGGTGAGTAAGTGCAGCTTGATAGCACTTTCGACGACACCTTCCATCACTTTGCTGATGATTGAGAGTAGACTGATGGGGCGGTAATTGGCCGGATTGGATTTGTCCTGCTTTTTGTGGACAGGGCATACCTGGGCAATTTTCCACATTGTCGGGTAGATGCCAATGTTGTAGCTGTACTGGAACAGTTTGGCTAGCGGCGCGGCTAGTTCTGGAGCACAAGACTTCAGCACTACAGCCGGGATGTTGTCGGGGCCCATAGCCTTTGCTGTATCCAGTGCATTCAGCCCTTTCTTGATATCACGTGGAGTGAATCGAATTGGCTGAAGACTAGCTTCTGTGATGGTGGAGATATCGGGAGATGGATCATCCACTCGGCACTTCTGGCTGAAGATGATTGCAAACGCTTCAGCCTTGTCTTTTGAACTCACGTGCTGGACTCCGCCATTGTGGACGTTTACAGAGCCTCCTCCTCCCATTAGTTGTTTAATTGTCCACCACCATTCACGACTGGATGTGGCAGGACTGCAGAGCTTTGATCTGATCCATTGATTGTGGAATCGCTTAGCTCTGTCTATATCATGTTGCTTCTGCTGTTTAGCATGCATGTAAAGACCAGGCTCTCGTATTCGATCCTTCACCACATGGCTATCCAATTTTAACAATGATACCAGAACGGAGAGCCTATACCTGTCAGGAAAGATTGAACAGGCTGGGGCTCTTTTCTCTGGAAAAGAGAGGACTGATAGGTGAGCTGATAGAGATCTTTAAGATTATGAAAGGGTTTGGTGGAGAAGGTGTTTCCATTTGCGGGGGAGACCAGATCCAGGTGCCATAAATATAAGATAGTCACTAATAAATCCAATAGGGAATTCAGGAGAAACTTCTTTACCCAGAGAGTGGTTAGAATATGGAACTCACTACCACAAGGAATTGCTGAGTCCACTAGCATAGATGCATTTGAGGGGAATCTAGATAAACACCAGGGAGAGAAAGGAACAGAAGGATATGTTGATGGGGTTCGATGAAGAAGGGTGGGAGGAGGCTCGTGTGAAGCATAATCACCGGTATGGACAAGTTGGGCCGAATGGCCTATTTCTGTGCTGTACATTTTATGTAATTCTATGCATTGCGGGTTGCCTGTCAATCTGCAGAGCATTTGCACCAATTTTCTGTCATGTTGGCAAATGGAGTGCAAACTCCTCCGTCCCTCATTTTCTTGTCTACTTTCTTGTGCTTCCCTTGTTGACACCTTTGTTTAGACAGGAACGAACGTAGCACAGAAAGAAAGAAAAAGGCATTTTACTGGAAACAGCTTCCTGCTGGTCCTGTGGATGTTCCAGGTCACAATAGGGATCATTTATTTTCTATTTACAGCAAGTTGTGTATTATTTCCACTTTCATACAATGCTATACGGGTACAGTAGTATAGTGGTTATCTTACTGGACTCGTAATCCAGAAGCCTGGACTAATAACCCGGAGTCATGAGTTAAGATTCCTCCACGGCAGCTGGGGAATTTAAATTCAATTAATTAAATTCAATTAATTAAATAAAATCTAGAATTAAAATACTAGTATCAGTAATGGTGGCCATGAAACTACTGGATTGTCGTAAAAACTGATTTGGTTCACTAATGTCCTTTAGGGAAGGAAACCTGCCGTCCTTACCCGGCCTGGTCTATATGTGACTGCAGACCCACAGCAATGTGGTTGATTCTTAATCACCCTCTGAAATGACCTAGCAAGCCACTCAGTTGTACAATCTCGTTGCAAAAAGTCATAAGAATAAAACTGGACGACCACGAGGCACCGGGCACAGAATGTACTCTGGGTGGGGGACTTCCATGTCCATCACCAAGAATGGCTCGGTAGCACCACTACTGACCAAGCTGGCCGAGTCCAGAAGGACACAGCTGCTAGACTGGGCCTGCAGCAGATGGTGAGCGAACCAACACGAGGGAAAAACCTACTTGACCTCGTCCTCAACAATTTACCTATCACAGATGCATCTATCGATGACCGTATTGGTAGTAGTGACCACCGCACAGTCCTCGTGGAGATGAAGTCCCTTCTTCGCACTGAGGAAACTATCACCGTGCTAAATGGGATAGATTCAGAACAGATCTAGCAGCTCAAAATTGGGCATCCATGAGTCGCTGTGGGCCATCAGCAGCAGCAGAATTGTATTCCAGCACAATCTGTAACCTCATGGCCCGGCATATTCCTCACTCTACCATTACCAACAAGCCAGGGGATCAACCCTGGTTCAAAGAGGAGTGTAGAAGAGCATGCCAGGAGCAGCACCAGTACCTAAAAATGAGGTGCCAACCTGGTGAAGCTACAAAACAGGACTACATGCATGCTAAACAGTGGAAGCAACATGCTATAGACAGAGCTAAGCGATTCCACAATCAGTGGATCAGATCAAAGCTCTGCAGTCCTGCCACATCCAGTCGTGAATGGTGGTGGACAATTAAACAATTAATGGGAAGAGGAGGGTCTGTGAACATCCCCATCCTCAATGATGGCAGAGTCCAGCACGTCAGCGCAAAAGACAAGGCTGAAGCATTTGCAACCATCTTCAGCCAGAAGTGCCGTGTGGATGATCCATCTCAGTCCCCTCCCAATATCCCCACCATCACAGAAGCCAGTCTTCTGCCAATTCGATTCACTCCAAATGATATTAAGAAATGGCTGAGTGCACCGGATACAACAAAGGCTATGGGCCCCGACAACATCCCGGCTGTAGTGCTGAAGTCTTGTGCTCCAGAACTAGTTGTGCCTCTAGCCAAACTGTTCAAGTACAGCTGCAACACTGGCATCTACCTGACAATGTGGAAAATTGCCCAGGTATGTCCTGTCCACAAAAAGCAGGACAAATCCAATCCAGCCAATTACCGCCTCATCAGTCTACTCTCAATCATCAGCAAAGTGATGGAAGGTGTTGTTGACAGTGCTATCAAGCGGCACTTACTCACCAATAACCTGCTCACCGATGCTCAGTTTGGGTTCCGCCAGGACCACTCGGCTACAAACCTCATTACAGCCTTGGTCCAAACATGGACAAAAGAGCTGAATTCCAGAGGTGCGGTGAGAGTGACTGCCCTTGACATCAAGGCAACATTTGACTGAGTGTGGCACCAAGGAGCCTTCGTATAATTGAAGTCCATCGGAATCAGGGGGAAAACTCCGCAGGGCTGGAGTCATACCTAGCACAAAGGAAGATGGTAGTGGTTGTTGGAGGCCAATCATCTCAGCCCCAGGACACTGCTGCAGGAGTTCCTCAGGGCAGTGTCCTAGGCCCAACAATCTTCAGCTGCTTCATCAATGACCTTCCCTCCATCATAAGGTCAGAAAAGTGGATGTTCACTGATGATTGCACAGTGTTCAGTTCCATTTGCAACCCCTCACATAATGAAGCAGTCTGTGCCCGTATGCAGCAACACCAAGACAACATCCAGGCTTGGGCTGATAAGTGGCAAGTAATATTCGCACCAGACAAGTGCCAGGCAATGACCATCTCCAACAAGAGAGAGTCTAACCACCTCCCCTTGACATTCAACAGTATTACCATCGCCGAATCCTCCGCCATCACATCCTGGGGGTCACCATTGACCAAAAACTTAACTGGACCAGCCATATAAATACTGTGGCTACAAGAGCAGGTCAGAGGCTGGGTATTCTGCAGCGAGTGACTCACCTCCTGATTCCCCAATGCCTTTCCACCATCTACAAGGCATAAGTCAGGAGTGTGATGGAATACTCTCCACTTGCCTGGATGAGTACAGCTCCAACAACACTCGAGGCTCGACACCATCCAGGATAAGGCAGCCCGCTCGACAGTTGCCCCATCCACCACCTTAAACATTCACTCCCTTCACCACCAGCGCACCGTGGCTGCAGTGTGTATCATCTACAGGATGCACTGCAGCAACTTGTCAAGGTTTCTTCGACAGCACCTCCCAAACCCGCAACCTCTGCCACCTAGAAGGACAAGGGCAGCAGGCACATGGGAACAATACCACCTGCACGTTCCCCTCCAAGTCACACAACATCCCGACTTGGAAATATAACGCTGTTCCTTCATCATCACTGGGTCAAAATCCTGGAACTCCCTTCCTAACAGCACTGTGGGAGAACCTTCACCACATGGACTGCAGCGGTTCAAGAAGGCGGCTCACCACCACCTTCTCAAGGGCAATTAGGGATGGGCAATAAATGCTGGCCTTACCAGCGACGCCCACATCCCATGAACGAATAAAAAAAACAGCTGTATATGTTACAAACATGTTTTTAAAATACTTCTGAGTCTCTTTAACCACCACCCCCCCGCCCCGCCCCTATCTCCCTTTCTCTTCTGAGTGCACTGACTCATGCTGGGGTGTGCTTTCGTGGACTCCAGCCATCTAACTGGAAGCTCTTGACATCCTTCCTGAAGTGTGGTGCCCAGAATTGGACACAATACTCTAGCTGAGGCCTAACCATTGATTTATAAAGGTTTAGTTTAACTCTGCACTCTATGGGCTCCAGTGGGGCTGCAAAAATGGCACAAATCCCGAGCAGGTTCAGAAGCCGGCTCCAACCCGCCGACTTCTGGGGTTGCCACAGACGCACCTGTGTGCGCGCTTCCCGATTCCGGAACTCCTACAGGCAATTAAAACCGGCGGGATGATAGTTAAAGAACCAAATGTACCTCATTGAAGTACCTAAGGTACTTTATTTCTGACATAGTAGATAGTTAATACAATTTTAAACTTACCTGGGCGGCTTTCCCATGGCTTCTGATTCACGCCTGGTGAAACCAGGAGTGAAGGGGCCGGATCGGGGAAAAATAAACAAAATAAATTAAATAAGAAACCATTGCACAAAGTTTAAAAAAAAGATAACCCTACCTTTCCACCCTGCTCCAATGTCCAATGTCTCCTCTCCGATGTCCCACTCAGCCCCTGAGGTCTTCCTCTCCGATCTCCCCCTCTCCCCCCCCCGATCTTCCTCTCCCCCCCCCGATCTTCCTCTCCCCCCCCCCCGATCTTCCTCTCCCCCCCGATCTCCCCCTCTCCCCCTCCCAATCTTCCTCTTCCCCCCGATCTCCCCCTCTCCCCCTCCTGATCTTCCCCTCTCCCCCCCCCGATCCTCCCCTCTCCCCCCCCCCTCCGATCTTCCCCTTTCCTCCTGATCTTCCCCACTCCCCCCTTGCCCCGATCTTCGGTTCCCTCCACTCTCTGTTCCAGCACGGGATGATGTCTCAGTCTCTTTCCCCACCGCCACCTCGCGTTGCAGCTCCTGTCGACAGCCAGCCTGTCAATCAGGCTGGCTGCCGGGCGCGAAACCCGGAAGAGACTTTAATCACCATCAATTACATCGCGATTGCGTCGGAAAAGGCAAGTTTTTTTTTATCCATGTTTGCCACGTGCACCTTCACCCCCCCCTCCCCTACAGCTGTCAATCCGCCACCATTTCAAAATTGAGCCCTATGCCTTTATTTGTATAGTCCAAAGATCCCGTATGGTTTTTGTGGTCATCTAGCTGGTGTCTGCCATCTATTAGAAAGTATCCTGAGGGGTTCTGCAATTGGGCCAAATTCTTTTCAATCAGATTTGAATTCAAAACATTCAGTCATTTGAGATGCTGTATCATTACTTTTTTATGGGGGGTTGGGGGTTGAAGATTGCTTCGTATTGACTTTGAGGTGAAAACAAGTAAGCAGTATTTATCTTATGTTACTAGGAGCTACTGGGGTTCATTTTTTGCTCATCACGTGGCCGGCAATCTGATGGAGTTGATTGCCTCGATGTAGAACCTGTCCAATTTTCACTTCCATTGATTTTGATGGAATAAAAATTAGACGGGTTCGATAATGGGTGGGTGATCCACTCAGCCAGATTACTGCCAATACGATGATGAGAAAAATTTACCCTACTATTCCCCATTATGATGTGGAGATGCCGGTGATGGACTGGGGTTGACAATTGTAAACAATTTTACAACACCAAGTTATAGTCCAGCAATTTTATTTTAAATTCACAAGCTTTCGGAGGCTACCTCCTTCCTCAGGTGAACGATGTGGAAAATTTTCCACATCGTTCACCTGAGGAAGGAGGTAGCCTCCGAAAGCTTGTGAATTTAAAATAAAATTGCTGGACTATAACTTGGTGTTGTAAAATTGTTTACAATTCCCCATTATGACTTGTTTTTGAAGAAGAGCAGGAGAGTTCTGCTCCTGTCCTGCCCAACATTTATCCCTCAATCAACACCACCAAAAAACACAGTTTATCTGCTCATTTATCTCATTGCCGTTTGTCAGACTTTGCTGTGTGCCTATTGTCTGCTGCATTTGCCTACATAACAACAGTGATTACACTTCAAAAGAAATTAATTAGTTGTAAAGTGCTTTATAACATCCTGAAGACATGGAAGGTGCTATATAAATACAAGTTCTTTCCTTCATTTATAAATAACGCTGTAATTTGTTTACTGCTAATTAATATTCATGTAAATTAAGAAAGAAAGAGCTTGCATTTATGTAATACTTTTCATGACCTCAGGATATCCCAAAGTGCTGCACAGCCGATGAAGTACTTTCAGAGTGCAGTCACTCTTCTAATCTAGGGAAAGGCGTCTCATCCAAAAGGCAGCACCTCAGCAGTGGTGAGTCATAAAGGGGGGGGGGTCATAAAGCACTCTCTCAGCACCGTACTGAAGCTTTAGCCTAGATTATGTATGCCAGTCTCTGGAGTGGAGCTGGTACCTGCAGACTTCTGGATCAGAGGTACCACAGAGCCAAGGCTGATGCCATTACATGTAAACCTATCTAAATTAGTATATTTAAACTACGAATTTAGTACGAACTGTGAATCAGTGACGTTGAATTCAGTAGTTAGTAGAAAATTAAATTGGATGATGTTTTTCACATTAAATCTATCCTAATGAATACATTACACTAAATAACTAAAATCTCTATTAAACTCGAAATTAAAAGCATCCTTTTCCCAGATACTCTATGTAGATGGAGCCGACCGATCCTAAGATTCATTTATCTATATGTTTTTGAATTAGAACTAGGAAATATGATATCAAAATGAATGGGATTTGCTGAGGTATATTTGGTGCTACAATGCTCTACCCCTCTGTGTGATGTATCTCTGAGGTGAAAAGTTTGAAAGAAGCTGCCTGGGAACATTTCCCAAGCTCATCATTGAATTTCCATTTCCTTTCCAGTGTGTAACGCCACTTTTGGTTTGAATTCCATTCCTTTGGTTTTCTATTTGTGTACTGTGAACCATGAAAACTGCTGTCAGCAGTAGAAAAAGAACATTTTATGAAGAAGTTGCGATTGTTTTTTGTGCTGATGTTACATGAAAGAAAACCTGATTATTCTCTCGGGCTTTTTACAGCCAGCAGCAGCTCTTCGTACAAAACATAAAAAATGGAATTTGAAAGGAATGTTGCTCACTGCTTTTGTTAGGTTTCTTTCACAGGACCACTGCAGCGGGTTTTATTTTTCCATTCAGAAGATCAGATTCATCAGGGGGTATTTTTTTTCTTCTTCATGTGCAACTCTTATGCTTCATTGCAGAAGTCCAAAATATCAACCTATGAGAAGATGTGGGCCTTCATGAGCAGCAGACAGCAGACAGCGCTTGTCAAAAACAACGATGAAGGAATCCAGCGTGTCTTAACCACAGATTATGCCTTGCTAATGGAGTCAACAACCATCGAGTTTGTCACACAGAGAAACTGCAACTTGACACAGATCGGAGGCCTCATAGATTCGAAAGCTTATGGAGTTGGCACTCCCATGGGTATGTAATAAAGCTGACGTATTCTCTGTAAATTAATCAGAAATGCAGTAAAACTAAAACTGGCCTGCCAATGAATGTCATTAGCTATTTGTACAAACATTATTTACCATAAGTTTCTTAATGCTGTAATATGTCAAGAAGGACTTAGGCAGTTTTTCTGCAGTAGGTCTTTATAATGATAAATCTAGCCGTTAATTTTGCACTCAAGAAAAACACATATAATTTAACCTATTGACTAATGAATTTTCTCTGCATATTGTAGTCCACAAATGTGCTTTCTGTTACCTAATATAAGCAAAAATGTATTCTGTTATAAACGTCAGAAAATTCTAATGATATATGTGTCTGCAAATTTGAAGCATGATGAGTGGAACAAGGTGCCTCATGGCTCCACTGCTTAAAAAGTATTCTGAGTGTTTTCAAAATGCCTCCCAGAAAGAAGTTAGAAATCAAATTTATAACCCTATTCTAAATTATCCTTCCTTTTACATTTAAGAAATAAGCCCATTTATATAATTTATTTTTTACAAATTAAGCGAATGTATACAATTTATATTTAATATTTAATTTATATTGAACAAATACACCCATGCATACAGATTATATTTAACAAATAGGCCCATGTGTACAATTTATTCCAACCCGTTATTTCCATTATTAATGGAATTAGTGCAGAGTGTCTCATGACACAAACATTTCAATTTACTGGGTCGCATAATGATGTCCATGCTTATGATTACTTACATTGGGAAATCTTCAAATGTCAGTTGTGCCATTGTACGCATCAGTGAGTGGAGAAGGTGCTCCCCTTTAAGGGAGGGACTAAAATTCCAAGGGCAATTCAGATTAGGTAACTGTTATACTTATAATAAGAGTATCTTGGCCCCCTCCTCTTCTTCAACCACATGCAGCTCCTTGGCGATATCATCCAAGTCCATGGGGTCAGCTTCCACATGTACACCAATGACCCTCAGCTCTACCACTCCACTGCCTCTATGCTGTCAGACTGCTGTCTGACATCCAGTCTTGGATGAGCCGTAACTTTCTCCAATTAAAATTGGGAAGACCAAAGCCATTGTCTTTGACTCCTGCCACAAACTCCATATCCTTGCCACTGACTCCATCCCTCTCCCTGGCCACTGACTTCGGCTGAACCAGACTGTTCACATCCTGTTCGATTCTGATCTAATTTTTGAACCTGATATCTTTTCCATCACAAAGACCGCCTATTTCCACTGCTGATATATTGCCCACCTTTGTCCCTACCATAGCCCATTTGTTGCTGAAACCCTTGTTTATTCCTTTGTCACCTCCAGACTCAATTACTTCAATACTCTCCTGGTTGGCCTCCCATCTCCACCCTCCATAAACTTCAACAGTTCATCTAAAACTCTGCCGTCCTACCCCACAGGGTCACACTCACCCACCACCCCTGTCCTCGCTGATCTACATTGGCTCCTGGTGCCCCAGTGCCTCAATTTAAAATTCTTATTGTTGTGTTTAAATCCCTCCGTACTTTTCCCCTTCCTATCTCCGTAATCTCCTCCACTCCTACAATACCCTGATGAACTCTCCGTTCCTCTGACTCCAGCCTCTTGTTCATCCTCTCTCCCTTCGCTCTACCGGCAGTTGTGCTTTCAGCTACCAAGGTTTTACCCTCTGGAATTGCCTCTCTAAACTCCTCAACCTATACTTCTTTAAGATGCTCCTTAAACACCATCTCTTTGACCAAGTGTTTGGTCACCTCTCTTCATCTCTGCTTCCTTAGCTCATCGTCATTCTCTTTATGCCTCTATGAAGCACCTTGGGATGTTTTTCTATGATGAAGGTGCTCTATAAATGCAAGTTGGTGTTGATTTCCATGTCTTACAGACTGAGAGAGAGAGCAGGGACGAGAGCTTAGAGATATGGAGAGAGAAAAGGGGGCATCTTGGAGATGGAAATGGGTGAGCAGGAGAATTGGAAACATCAAGTAAGGTTCGAGAAGGGAACTTTTGACATTGAGAAGGCATTCATTGATATATGGGGTGGAGAGAGACACAAAGGGGGTAATTTTAACCAAACTCGCCAGGTGGGAAACCCATGAGATCGGGTGCTATGCTGGTTTTACACCCATCCGGTTTTATTGAAGTCAGAAAATGAGGGTTGTTTGGAACATAGAATGTTCTCTGCTGGACAGTCATGGAGCAACATTAGCACCTGCTGCATGCCGATAAAATAGATGAGGCCCAAAGTCCAATTTGGAGTAAGCCTTTTTTATGGGCGTGCGTTCTAGACGTGCTGCCCACTTCTCCTCCATTGAAGATGTTGCATATTGCCACTGGAGTACTACTCGAATTGAACTTGTACAAACCTGTGCAGAAACAGTGTAAGATGCCTGAAGATACATCCCAACATTTGAACGAAGCAGCCACTGATGTACTCCACAGAGATCGGGGACAAATAGTCAAAATCAGGAGCAGCGCTCAGTACATAAATTTGAGGACTATGTGTGGAGTCCTGTTTCACCAATTTCACAATGAAGCAAGCGGGCACTGAAAACATAGCTCTCCGCTTGCATTACTGTCAAAATAAATCCAATACTGCATCCTCACTGTGTCATAATGTATTGGCTCCTACCTATTATCTTTCTTTTATTCCCTCTCCTCATTGTCCCCCTTTCTTCATAGTTTTGCTTGGCTGTGGGATTTGCCACCATTCTTATTCAGCACTTTTGCTCTTGCTTTCTCTTGCTTTAAAATGAGAGAAGATAAGACAATACTATGGAAATGAAGCCATTCCAACATTCATGCTATAAATGTAAGCACTCTGTTAAAGTAATAGCTTCATTGAGGTACTTTCACTTCTGCTTTGTATTTTGGGAGACTCCTGCCTCCATGCTATTATCTTGGTTTTTTTTGCACTCCAAAGAAGCAAAGAAAAAGCACCTGGCTTCTAAACTGGGAACTACCAGCTCAGACCATGCAAGTGAGGCAAATGTTTTTTCACTTGAATCAAATGACTTTGACAAACATGCTCATGGGAAACAAGCTAAAAATTAAATAAAGAAATGGCCCAGGACCAGAGAAGAAGATTAAATATAAATGTGGAAGAAGAACTGGCAAGTTCCCCAACAAGCTAAGCTAAAGAACTAAAGATGCTCCACTGCATTGCAGAGACACTGAGGCAATTGTAGCAGTGCAACATGAATACAGGAACAGAACCATATTTAAACCTGGAAGGTGCACAGCACCTGATGAGAACTTTGCCTTAGGTTTTTTCTGACTTATCACAGAAACAAATTTTGTTCTTACATGAGGAGGGGAGATGGAGTTCTTTGGCTACGTAAGAGATGTTGTGAATCAATGGCTATTGAACAAGATGTAGAAAACTCAGCATTGCCACTAAAGGGGCTCATTGGTTGACGTCCCTCCACTTGCTGGAGTATCTCTTGAGGATGTAGTCAGTCGAGTCTTGAAGGACAGTGTCCAGACAATCATTTTCAAACACAGTGATTCATCTTTAATTCAATACTCACCACCACTAACATCTCACAGACTGCAGCACTGGATAAATGATTCCATTGAAAAATGTTCCTGTATAATAGTGAAATGCTGCAAATCTTTCACTGCATCAGGAACTGTTATTCTGTATTGTTTAAACTGGCCAGTTCAATATTGTTGATGCAACTAACAGACATTATTTTATTAGACCTCCGTAACTCATGCTGACTCATACTACTGTCAGGAACATACATTCATGAATTATTTATACACAGCATAACGGCTACTCTCCAGGCTATAATTTATCAGAGATGAGATGCTCATATTATTTATAGGTCTTTGCAGGAACAATGGGATACTAACAACAAGACTATCCCATTATAACATTTAACAATATGTAGCACAATATTGAACTAGCAGTAATTTAATCTCTCATATTGTGATAACTGATGGCTACAGTCGACTGACTATTGAGAAAATTCAGGCCATAACTCCATCAGATAAATTTAAAGGAGTGACGAAATACGGGCACAACAACAACAACAACAACTACTACTACTACTACTACTACTACTCACATTTATGTAACACCTTTAAAGTCGTAAAAAGTTCCAAGGCGTTTTGCAGGAGTGTTACCAAACAAAATTTGACACCAAGCCACAGAAGGAGATATTAGGACAGGTGATCAAAAGCTTGGTTGAAGAGATAGGTTTTAAGGAGCGTCTTAAAGGAGGAGGGAGAGGTAGGGAGGGAATTCCCTAGAGCTTAGGGCCTAGGCAGCTGAAGGCACAGCCGCCAATGGTGGAGCAATTTAAATCGGGGAAGCGCAAAAGGCAAGAATTGGAGGAGCGCAGAGATCTCGGAGGGTTGTAGGACTGGAGGAGGTTACAGAGATAAGGAGGGGCGAGGCTGCGGAGAGATTTGAAAACAAAGATGAGAATTTTAAAATCGAGACATTCTTTCACTGGGAGCCAATGTAGGTCAGCGAGGACTGGAGTGATGGGTGAACGGGACTTGGTGCGAGTTAGGATATGGACAGTAGAGTTTTAATTGAGCTCAAGTTTATGGAAGGTGGAAAATGGGAGACCGGCCAGGAAAGCATTGGAATAGTCAAGTCTGGAGGTAACAAAGACATGGATGAGGGTTTCAGCAGCAGATGAGCTAAGGCAGGGGCAGAGACAGGCAATGTTATGGAGGTGGAAGTAGGCGGTCTGGTGATGGAGCGGATACGTGATGTGTTTTACATCTGTAACGTTAAAGTCTATTCATACCTACAAACTACACTTCTTGTTGTTTGGTGGGAAATTATAACATTGTTAACACTGAACGATGACATTTTTCTCAATTACCATCACACAGGTTAATTATAAATTTGCGTGCTAGTGTAAAACGGGTGATGGCGAATCAGCAGCCCCATTTTCCATCTCTCCTGATTTTTCTTTCCATTGAAGTTAATGGGAGAGATGGAAAACAGGCTGCTGATTCGTTATCACCCGTTTTACACTATCGCATAAAGTCAAAATTACCTCCACAGTGTGCTGATCTTTGTGATCTGGAAACAGACTACAAGTGAACTTACTACAACTTTTTAATGATTCTTCCCCCACTGCCTTTTTCTGAAGGCATTCACTTCTCCTGGCTCATGGCTCCATTGCCTCCCCCAAGCAGTCTTTATGTGCGAGCTCAGGGTTTTGACAGGATATTCATCAATGGGAGGCATCACAGCCAGAGCACAATACTGTCCTGACCCAATGGCCACACTTCCAACCGGTGTCACTGGACAGAGGTTGATAAATTATAAGAAAAAAATCTAACTGTCTGTCTATGGTCTGCTTGGGACCCTTGCAGATCTTCCGTTCAGTGAACGTCATATTGGCAAATTTCATGGATGCCAATGTACTGGGGTGTCCAGCAAATGTAGCTGTAGAAACATGAGATGGGAGTCTGTGAACCCTCCCTCCACCTCATTATATTACCTACACTGTGACTGTGAACCCTCCTCCACCTTATTTACCTTTGCTCAACTTTGCTCTAGCTTGTTAGTTTTACTATATTTGACTCTATAACTCATGGCAAGAGTAAACAAAAAATCTATCCAACCTTCTTTAAAATGTACTGCATTGCTTGCTTGTTCTTCAGTGGGCAAGATCAAACACCCCATTAATGGCCATGGGTTCTCTGGTATGTCAGCTCCTCCGGGAGGCTTCTAGTTTGAATACATAGCTCCCAATATCTATTGTTACAGTAATACTGAATGAGATTAAGGCCATCAGGCAAGTGTTTGCAGCTTATGTAACAGTGTGCTGTAAAATGGGAGCACCTTAAATCTGCCACGAGGGAGGTGGAGGCTCACTTCACAGAACTAGAGAGTTAGTACGAACAACTATATTTCAAAGAAAAGAATCACTTACCTGTTGCAGTATGAAAAGTTTCTTACAGAACATGTTGACAATTGGAGAACAGGTCTAGGAAGCATGCTATTCAAGCTTCTGGAGTCTCTAGGGGTTTCTTTATCCCCAAGAACAGGTGGGTTGGGGGTGGGTGGGCAGTCAAAATTCTCCGATTTCAGAGTGGAACCGCATCCTGGCTCCAACGCGCTGACCTCCGGGTTTGACCCAGACGCGATTGGGTGCACAAGCTTCTGATACCCGGAAGTCCCGCTAACACTTAAAGCCAGCGGGACGATATTTAAAGGGCCAATTGAGCTAATAAAGTCCTCAAAGCTGTAAACTGTTTGGGTATTGACTTACACAAGCCATTTTAACTGCATATGAACATGTCTCCCGTGACCTCTGAAACACGCCACAGAAACGGAGGCGACTTGCAGCCGTCCCTCATTTGGACCTTTAAACCAATGATTGACGTGTGAAGAAAAAGTGAGTTTTTGCAGCAGGCCACTCAGTTCTCTCAGACACACCTTTGGCTGGGAGTTCTTTGTGTTTAGATTGAGATTTCTTGGTTCACAATCAGAATTCTTGTGTTCAGACACATTTACCTACTTTTTGGACCCCCTCAAACTGCCACCATCGGAAAGGAGGGGTGCGCAATGGATTTAATCAGCAGTACATCTGAGGAGGAGACACATCACCAGTGGGTTTCCAGGCACAGCGTGCAGTTCTGGGAGTTGCAGCTCCACAAGACAGAGGTGTGCCACAAGGACCTGCAGAAGAGCAGAGAGGAGACCAATGGAGGGGCCAATGTCACAGCAGACACTACCCACGTGAGAATGTCTACAGACAGAGGCTGATCTTCCAGGACTCTCTGAGGAGCAGTGCCTATGAAGGCTCAGATTAAGTCACCAGGTGGTCACAGACATCTGCACGCTCCTTCATGCAGAGCTGCTCCCGGCTGGGCCTGGTGGCCACACATTGCCTGTTGTAGTTAAAGTCACCACTACCCTCAATTTCTTCACCTCTGGATCCCTTCAGGGCGCCACCGGTGACATCACCAAGATCTCTCTGTTGTCTTCACATAAGTGTATAAGATGGCTTGTTTGCCAGGGCATCCGACTACATCAACTTCCCCTGCGATGACATCAACCAGACTGAGAGGGCAGTGGGTTTCCATTCTCTGGCTGGCTTCCCACCAGTGCAGGGCGTAATTGATTGCATACACGTAGCAATCCAAAGACCTGCATATGAGCCAGGACTGTTCATCAACCGAAAGGGATATCACTCCATCAATGCGCAACTGGTTTGTGGCCACCGGAGGAGATTTCTGCAGGTGTGTGCCAAATTCCCTGACAGCTGCCATGATTCCTTCATTTTGCATCAGTCCAACATCCCGGCCCTCTTCTACGTGCAAGACAGACTTAAGGGCTGGCTCCTTGGAGACAAGAGATGTCCCCTGCAGTCGTGGCTCATGACACCTCTGAGAAACCCCACCAGCAAAGCACAGCAGCGGTACGATAGTCACATCACCACCAGGTCTGTCATTGAACAAGCCATTGGAATGCTGAAGATGTGCTTCAGGTGCCTGGATTGATCTGGGGGATCCCTTCACTACTCACCAGTGAGAGTGTGTGGAATAATAGTCGTGTGCTGCGTCCTGCACAATATCGGCCAACAGAGAGGGTTACAGGTGGAGGAGCTCCAATGCGTTTATGAAGTTTCCGCATCTTCCGGCAACAAAGAAGACGAGGAGGAGAAGGAGGAGGAGGACGATGACGATGGCCAACCCATCGGCAGAGCAGCAGCACATGTGGCTGCTCGTGATGCCAGAGAGTCACTCATATCTAATAGGTTCTCATAAGGAAATCTGCAAAGTGAAGATAATGAACTACTCGGACTGCCTGGAATGACCACAACCACCACCACCACCAGCCTCTCCCCTCCGCTTGCACAAAGCAGTCCTTCAACCACACGCACACCCATTGTAAATGCGACCAATGGGTGGTATGAAGCCTTGCCATTCATGAAGTACATGCAAGGGTGCTTTCATAAAATGTCATGATGTCAAAATGTCATGATGTCAAAATGTCATGATGTCAAAATGTCATCATTTCCACCATCCGCCCGACGAAGGAGGAAGCCTCCGAAAGCTTGTGGAATTTAATTTAAAATAAATTTGTTGGACTATAACTTGGTGTTGTAAAATTGTTTACAATTCACAAAATGTGGCAGTGGTGGTGACAATTATAACATTTAGCGTTCAAGTAAGAAAAAACAAATAGAAATGAAAAACATGACATTTAGTCAGACACCCTTGGTGATGGCAAAACCTTTGCCTTCCTCTTCCTACTACTTCTACGTGATGCATCTCCTGTGGCTTCAGCACAGGTAGTGGCTAGTTGCTCAGGAGTGCGTCGCTCCCGACATGGACTCTCCACAGCTGCCCCTGCCACCAGTGTCTGCTCGAGCTCACTTGTGTGTGGTGAATCACCAGGTAACTATCTAACAGGACCCACCGAGGCGTGAGTATCTGCACTGATGCATGGCTCACTATGATGTGCCCTCAGAGGCATGGAGCTCCTCTGAGGAATTGCCCTCATCCAGGTTGTCTGCTGCTTTAGCAATCCTTGAAGGCCCTGGAAGAGAACATACAGCAATATTAAAAATCATTGCGGAAGTAATGTTGTGATGAGCAAACTGAGGTGTACAACAGGTCAATCATTGATAACATCAATTCATGATGTGTGTGAGGGATGTTAAAGTTCTGTCAACAGACATTTGCCTAGTGCCAGTCTCAGCATCCCCGACAACTAGGCTTTGGAGCATTCGGGTGAGCTCCAAGTCCTCCTCCCCTGTCTCTGTCAGGGCCGTTATTTGTGCTGGCCCCCCTCCAGTCTTCTTCCTCTCCCTTGCATTTTGCGCCCTCTTCTCCTACAAGGGGAGAAAGAACAGACGTGTGAGTGAGTGAGGGTGATGGGGTCACCCAATGGATGCATTGCTCTGGGTGAGGCTGCCAATGAAAGAGGTGCATCAGAGGGTGAGTATCAGACAGATTCATGACATTGGATCAGGATTGGGGTGAGTGGGAGAGGTGGGTTCACAAATGGGGAGGTGAGGAAGTGAACAGAACATGAAAGTAAGTTGATAATGAGACTTAAGTGGGTGTGAGGAGTGATGTGATGGAGTAGTCTTGGCAGGACAGAGTGAGGGGGATTGGGGGTGATGTGCACCACAGGATGTTGGTGAATCAGTAAGTGTACTCACTTTTCCTGACCTGGTTGGGTCATTGAATGAAACGCTTCCTGCATTGCATCCACATCCTAGAGACTGTCTCCTGCTGCTCACCTCCTCTGCCACCTCGAGTCAGGCCTTCTTGGTGGCAGAGGCAGGGCGCTTCCTCCTATCAACCTGGTACAATGTTTCCCTCCTGCTCCTGGCACTGGCTAATAGCTCAGGAGTGCGCCCCCCCACCCCACCGACATGGATTCTCCACAGAGGCCCCAGCCACCAGTGTCTCCTCGTGCTCACTTGTGTGTGGTGAATCACCAGGTGACAACCCAACTAACTGTCTAACAGGATCTACCGAGGCGTGAGTTACTGAACCGGGGTGCTGGCTTCATCCTTTGTTGCTCCATTTGGCTCAATTCCTCCTTTCACCCTCAAAATTAATTGTTGCAATGGCCCTTTAAATACTCCAACTCCCAGCACATCATTCGGGTGCGCAGTACGCCCGCTGCGCAGCTTGGAGACACAAAACCCGAAAGTCACATTAAGGGCTTTCAATTGAGTCGCAATCGGTCGAGAAAACACACACAAAAATTTTCCGGGTTTCCCACATGCACGTTGACCCCCCCCAAATTGAGTTCCCTTCAGTATGTTAAAATTTACCCTTTAGAGTCTGCCAAAAGATATCCTTCATTCCAAAGCTCTTAGCAGGGCTGTTCGACATGAAGGCTTCCCAATTTATGCTCGTGAGCATATTATTCTTTAGCCCTTAAACCTGCTTTAGCAAATCTTCTTATGGCTATCGTGGTACAGTTCTTATTTTATCAAACCCAAAAGGAATTCCTTCATCGAGTCTATGCGATCGATTGGTAGAGTTTTTCTATGGGAATCAATTACCAGAGATCCTTAAAAAACAGCACCTGTTTGACAAATGATGCACTCACACTATAACTGTAGTATCAGTCCAAAGCGGTTTTGCTTCACACAAATGCTGCAATTTTAATGTGAATGCAGCCTGAATCTGGAGTATTGGCCCAACTTGACACCAGAACGAGAGGAACTCAGACTCCCTGGAGGAGATAGTCTTACCCAGCTTCACTTTGGAGTCGGTTTGGGTCTTGACACCTGATTTACATTCCATAAGTTTAAAAGCTTTGCACTGACACTAAGCTTACATAAGAACATAAGAAATAGGAGCAGGAGTAGGCCAATCGGCCCCTCGAGCCTGCTCCGCCATTCAATAAGATCATGGCTGATCTGATCCTAACCTCAAATCTAAATTCATATCCAATTTCCTGCCCGCTCCCCGTAACCCCTAATTCCCATTACTCCTAGGAAACTGTCTATTTCTGTTTTAAATGTATTTATTATGCTTGTACTATGAATGCATTGAAAATTGAACAAGCATTGAAGGAGAAAAAGCATTGAATATTCCCGGCTTTATCTGACCTGCCTGCGAGTCGAGCATGTAGAGGCCCCATTGCAACTCATATCCCTGGAAACCACATGAAAAATCCTAGCAGAAGAGGTTCACACCTTAAAACTGTTCCATCACACCACTGTAAGGATCTTCAGCTGCAGACTGGTGAAAGATAAGATGGCTGCTATGGCCTTCCTGAGACAAAAGAGCTGAATTCCAGAGGTGAGGTGAGAGTGACTGCCCTTGACATCAAGGCAGCATTTGACCGAGTGTGGCACCAAGGAGCCCTAGTAAAATTGAAGTCCATGGGAATCAGGGGGAAAACTCTCCAGTGGCTGGAGTCATACCTAGCACAAAGGAAGATGGTAGTGGTTGTTGGAGGCCAAGCATCTCAGCCCCAGGGCATTGCTGCAGGAGTTCCTCAGGGCAGTGTCCTAGGCCCAACCATCTTCAGCTGCTTCATCAATGACCTTCCCTCCATCATAAGGTCAGAAATGGGGATGTTTGCTGATGACTGCACAGTGTTCAGTTCCATTCGCAACCCCTCAGATAATGAAGCAGTCCGAGCCTGCATGCAGCAAGACCTGGACAACATCCAGGCTTGGGCTCATAAGTGGCAAGTAACATTCGCGCCAGATAAGTGCCAGGCAATGACCATCTCCAACAAGAGAGAGTCTAACCACCTCCCCTTGACATTCAACGGCATTACCATCGCCGAATCCCCCACCATCAACATCCTGGGGGTCACCATTGACCAGAAACTTAACTGGACCGGCCATATAAATACTGTGGCTACGAGAGCAGGTCAGAGGCTGGGTATTCTGCGGCGAGTGACTCACCTCCTGACTCCCCAAAGCCTTTCCACAATCTACAAGGCACAAGTCAGGAGTGTGATGGAATACTCTCCACTTGCCTGGATGAGTGCAGCTCCAACAACACTCAAGAAGCTCGACACCATCCAAGATAAAGCAGCCCGCTTGATTGGCACCCCAGCCACCACCCTAAACATTCACTCCCTTCACCACCGGCGCACTGTGGCTGCAGTGTGTACCATCCACAGGATGCACTGCAGCAACTCGCCAAGGCTTCTTCGACAGCACCTCCCAAACCCGCGACCTCTACCACCTAGAAGGACAAGGGCAGCAGGCGCATGGGAACAACACCACCTGCACGTTCCCCTCCAAGTCACACACCATCCCGACTTGGAAATATATCGCCGTTCCTTCATTGTCGCTGGGTCAAAATCCTGGAACTCCCTTCCTAACAGCACTGTGGGAGAACCGTCACCACACGGACTGCAGCGGTTCAAGAAGGCGGCTCACCACCACCTTTTCGAGGGCAATTAGGGATGGGCATTAAAATGCCGGCCTTGCCAGCGACGCCCACATCCCGTGAACGAATAAAAAATAATCCAGACTGAACCCTTTACTCAGGCTTCACTGTCATTGTGCAATGTAAATCAGAGTGACTGTTCCGAATGACCTGGCTGATAATCCTACTTCAACTAACACCACCAAAATTGGATTCACCAATCATTCAGCATGGCTATTTGTGGGGTCTTGCAGTGAGTAAAATGGCTGCCCTATTTGCTGACATAACAACAGCTTTTGCACTTCAAGGTAATTCATTGTATGTGAAGCTCTGAGAGACATGATAACGCCCTTCCTTGTTTTCCTTTTCAGCTTGTTTGTTGGGCTGATTAGATGTTTAATTGCTTTTCTAGGTTGCTTGGTGACGAAATAATTGTTCCTTTAATTGTTGTTGTGACATGCTGTGGTGATATTCTTAAGAAGGTGAAGGCAGGCTGTGTTTTTTGATTAAGTTACTCAGCTTTTTGTCAAGGATTTGTGCAGACAAATTAACTTTGAATTTTGTTTAAATTCCAGAAGGCATTTATCCTGTATTTCTTTTTGTAGCATGATGGTATTTAACATCGTCGACCTGTTTAATCCATGTTTTTTCATTGTGCTTGGAAGGAGGCTGATATTTTCTTTCATTATCAGCCTAAGCCTTTTATTTTTGCACGATTGGTCCTTGACCTTTCTTAATATTTTTTTTTTGTTTTTTATTTCCTTGCCAGCCCTCATTTATTAATTCCTATATGACCTGAATGGGGGCAGCATGTGGTGCGTTTGTCTGCATCAACAGATGTAGGTTCTGCACGGTCTTGAGTGCAGGACAAAGGGTGTGAAATGGGTCTTGGGGTGATAGGCCAAACTGGGCAATAGGGAATTGGCAGCCCAATTTACACTCTGTCCGGTTTTCTTTTCCATTAAAGTCAATGCAAAAGAAAATTGGGTGAGATGTTAAGCAGGCTGCTAATTCGCTATTGCCCCTTTTGTGCTCCTGCCGAAGACGAATTTCACCCCGAAAGAGTCTACACTGGGTTATTTGGCCTTCGTTTCCTGCCCATTTTTCCTCATTGGGATAGTGTCTGGAATATTTGAAATGTTATGCTGTTTGCACCTGTTTCTTATGTGTATTTTGAAGCTATGGTTTGCTGCTTATCCGCAATATACTACTTCGGTGCTTTTTCTACTTTTAGAATGTGCTCTGCGTATAGACGTCATTGGACATTTTATGAACATTTCCACAGGTTCAAAGATATTGGGCAATGATTTTCGAATGAGGTTAAATTGATCACAGTTCTTCTTGGTTGGCCTAACCCACTTTAGTGTGTGCTGGAGTTACCTATGGAAATCCATTTGGTTTACAGTATGGGATACTTGATTGGCTTGTTTCAGTTGCTGCGCGTCAATGTATCTCAGCCTTTTGGCATCATGTTGGCATCTCTCTATACTCATAGCAAATCAATGCACAGGAAAAGACCTGCTGGCCCATCAAGCCTGTGTCACACCATCATGGTGCAACATAACACCATGATCAGGAATAATCCATATTTCAACTTTAGTGTGTGCAGAGTAAGTCGATCTCAATTGGAGGAGCTGTGAAGATACTGCAATTTGCTTTAGCATTCAGTGGTAGGAAGGTGGAATTGGCCAGGGTTCTTGCTCCTGATCGTTGCACAAGAACCTCTCCTGAAAGTGTATGTGCGTGACACCAGAGAGATGAAGGGCATGATTTTTACCTGGAACCAGGAACTCAGCGGGTGGGTAGATTTTTGTGTGGGAAACCCGAAAGTAAAGACAGCAAGTCGGAATCTGCAATTGCAACTATATTGAAGGCGCTTAATTTTACTACCGGGTTTCGGGTCTCCAAGCTGTGCAGTGGGTGTACTGCGCACCCGCATGATGCGATCTGAACTCCACTACTTAAAGGGCCAATGTAAAAATGGATTTTGGAGGAGAAAGGAGGAAATATAGGAATGGATTCCAGGAGAGCAAAGGCAGCACCCAGGTATACTGATGCTTCATTGGATGTACTGCTGGGTGCAGTGAGAACCAAGAGGGAGGTAATTTACCCAAGCAATGGGAGGAAGAAACCTGGTGTTGCCACCAAGAAGGCGTGGCTGGAGGTGGCAGGAGAGGTGAGCAGCAGGAGCACTGTGTCCAGGTCATGGCTGCAGTGCAAGAAGCGATTTAATGACCTAACCAGGTCAGGAAAAGTAAGTACATTTGCTGATTCACCCACATCCTGTGAAATGTAACACCCCCCCTCTCACTCTGTGTTGCCAAGCCTACTCAATCACATCACTCCACACACCAACTTAAGTTTCAGCAGCTACCATCCTTCACTTTCTATGTACTTCCTCAACTCCCCATTTATGCACCCACTGCCACTCATCCCAATCCTGATACAATGTGATGAATCTGTCTGATCGTCACCCTCTGATGCATTTGTTTCATTGTCAGCCTCACCCAGAGCAATGCATCCATCGGGTAAATATGTCACCTTCAGTCATTCACAGGTTTGTCTTTCTCCTCCTGTAGGAGAAGAGGGCACAAAATGCAAGGGAGAGGACGAGGACTGGAGGTGGACCAACACAAATAGTCCAGCTGACAGATGTAGAGGAGGAGGCTATGGAGACAAGTCGCACCGTTGCATGTCTATCCGTCGGAGATGGAGAGACTGGCAACCAGCAGATGGGTGGTGGCAAAACTTTAACATCTTTCACACACATGTTGAATTGATTTTATCAATGATTGAACTGTTCTGGAACTCAATAAGGTCATTGGAAAGATTGTCACTTTTCCGATGAATAATTAACATCGGCTTCTGTTGTCTTGCAGGTTCTTCACGTCTTCAAGAGGAAGGAGCCGCTATGAAAGAAAACGATTCCTCAGAGGCTCTCATTCCTCCTGAGGGTGCACCGTCACAGGACATACAGCCATGCACCAGCGCAGATACTGACACTTCGGTGGGTCCTGTTAGATAGTTAATTGGGTTGTCACCTGGTGATTCACCACTCACAAGTGAGCACGAGCAGACGCTGGTGCCAGGGACAGTTGTGGAGAGTCTGCGTGGTGGGCGCACTCCTCTCCAAGCTCTGCTCGGCTGGACACAGATGCTGAACCCCGGGGGTCATCATTGAGAATGAGAATGAAAGAGGTACAGCTGCACCTTTGCGAGGTACTGGAAGATGTGCCAGGCTCACTCTCCACAATAGCAGAGACGATGGATGAGTCCAACTCCATCACCAGTGGATTAGTGATGCAGGCAAGTGTGGGAATGTCTGCGGTGGAGAGAATAGCAGCCTTCAAGCACGGCTCCCAGATGATTCCATGCAGGCCATGCGGACGCTAGATGCGAACATGTCTGCCGCCCTAAACAGGCAGACAGATACTTTAGCTGTGGCCTTACAACGCGGCACTTCTGCTCACAGCCTGCTGGCCAGCAGAGGGGTGGGAGTGATATTGCGCTGGCCCGGGAGAGGGATGATGGCGAAAGGGGACATGGAAGTAGGGACTCCACCCAAAGCACTTCCACGTCTCACCCGTGGCGCCCCCCCCCCCTCAACAACCAGTAACTGAAATGCTGCCTCGTCTCCCGATGGCTGAGTCTGCCCCTGGTGCAGGTGCAGGTGGAGCAGTCCTTGTCAGGGCCCTCACGGGCTCCAAAACTGAGAAGTCATAGGCCAAAAGCATCTCAGCGGTTAGAGCAGGGATCTGAGCAACCTGCCACTACCTTTGCTGAAGTCACAGGTGATGCACCACATAGAAGCAGTGGAAGGAGAAAAGCTAAGGAATGGAATTCACCAAGGGTATGCACAAGGGTGTTTGATGTGCTGCCATGTTGATAATTTATAATTTTATTTTGTAATGGCACATTAAATGTAACCATTATCACCACCACTGCCATGTCTTGGCCACTATTGAGTCCCTTTTGTGAATTCACCCTTTCATGTGCTTCATCATGAATGCCAAGACATGATGCCACCCATTGGGCGGATGTGCAACGGGTGTATGCGTGGTTGAAGGACTGTTTTGTGCAAGTGGAAGGCCGGGGGAGGGGTTGTTGCTGGTGTTTGTTCCAGGTGGCCTGAGTATTTCAAAGTTTTCAATTTGCACTTCTCATTATGAAAACCTATTAGAGATGAGGGAATCCCTCACATCATGGGCAGCAATGTGAGCTGCTACTCTACCGATGGATTCCCCATCTTCATTTTCCTCCTCCTCCTCCTCCTCCTCCTCTTCCTCTTCCTCTTCTTCAATGTTGCCGCCAGATGAGGATGTTTGATGAGCGCATTCGACCTCCTCTATCTGTAACCCTCACTGTTGAACGATGTTGTGCAGGGCACAGCACACGGCGACTATTCTGCACACCCTTACTGGCGAGTTCTGAAGGGCTCCCCCAGATCGATCCAGGCACCTGAAACGTATCTTCAACATTCCTATGGCTTGTTCAATGACAGACCTGGTGGTAATGTGGCTTTGGTTGAACCATTTCTGTGCTTCGTTGGTGGGGTTTCTCATAAGTGTCATGAGCCACATCGGCAGGGGATATCCCTTGTCTTTAAGGAGCCAGCCCTTAAGTCTGTCTTCTGCATAGAAGAGGTCTGGGATGTTGGACTCGTGCAAAATGAATGAATCATGGCAGCTGCCAGACAATCTGGTGCACACCTGCAGAAATCTCTTTCGGCGGTCGTACACCAGCTGTGCATTGATGGAGTGATATCCCTTTCGGTTTATGAACAGTCCTGGCTCATGTGGAGGACCTCATGTTGCTATGTGTGTGCAATCAATTGCGCCCGTGGGAAGCCAGCAGAGTGTTGAATCCCACTGCCCTCCCAGTCTATCTGATGTTGTTTCAGGGGAAGTTGACGTAGTCGGATGCCATGGTAAACAAACCATCCATCACCTTTCACATACACTTATGTGCAGACGATTGACAAACCCTGGAGATGTCATCGGTGGCTCCCTGGAAAGATCGGGAGGCAAAGAAGTTGAGGGCAATGGTGGCTTGAACTACGACGGGTAATGCGTGGCCACAGGCCCATCTGGGAGCAGCTCTTCCTGAAGGATGCTGCAGATGTCTGCGACCACCTGCTGACTCAATCTCACCCTGCGTAGGCACTGGTCCTCAGAGAGGTCCAGGAAGCTCAGCCTCTGCCTGTAGACCCTCTCACGTGGGTGGTGCCTCCTGCGACCTTGGCCCCTCCGTTGGTTCCCTCTCTGCTCTTCTCCAGGTCCTTGTGCAACTGCAGATCCCAGAACTACACGCCGTGCCTACCACGGATGGTGATGTACCTCCTCCTCACATACACTGTGGAATAAATCCATTGCACCCCCCCCCCCCCCAATCCTGATCTCATCAGTTTGAGGGGTCCCAAAATGTTGTAGATTTGTCTGAACACAAGAATTCTCAGTCTCAACAAAGAAATCTCAGTCTAAACACAAAGAACTCCCATCCAAACGTTTGTCTGAGAGAAGTGAGTGCCCAGCTGCAATACCTGACCTTTTATTGAGATGTTTCAATCACTGGTTTAAAGCGCCAAATGAGCTTCGGCTGCAACTCGCCTCCGTTTCTATGGCGTGTTTCAGAAGCCACGGGAGGCATGTTCAGGAGAAGTTAAATCCGTTTCTGTTGCAGAATCCACAAAAAGTTAAGCAGCTAAAGTGTTTCAACTACCTAAATAGACCCTTTAAACATTGGCCCGTTGGCTTTAAGTGGGGATGGGACTTCTGGGTTTCTGTTGTTCGCGCGCATCCTAACGCACCTGGGTTAAACCCGGTCCCGCTCCAAAAAGCTGCTACTTTAACCCACCCACCAACCCACCCCCAACCCACCCATTCTTGGGGGTTAAAATTACCCATGTACATTCTCATGTCAATAATAAGTTTAGAGAGAAAGTTCGTGTGAGTGAAAAACAGGAAATGTACTTTGTGCTGCCACTTTTTCTCAAAATTTATTAGCAGGAAGATTGCACCTCCAGATGAAGGTAGAATCGGGAGTGGATGCAGTGGCTACCACACACAAATATATAATGATTTATCAGTTTGATTCCTTAACACCAGTAAGTGCTGTAATAATATTGTAGCTAGGCAACTGACTAGATGCAGGCTAGACAAATCAATCTGCAAGATAGAGTTTGTGAACTAGCAGGAGCTGGTGTATGTAAAGTTGCATAATTGAACTATCATAAATGTAATCCTTTCTTACCAAAGGTGTTAACCCATTTAATATAAATTGGTTAATCCCTATGTTCAAATAATGGATAGAGGAGTGTTGTATTTATGCTCATATGTTAACATCGCCAACAGTAATTTCTAGGCTATCGCTTTCCAGTTTGCTGCTACGCTGTTTGATTTGTTTACCTGAAGGTTTATATATTCACAAAAAAGAATCGAATTCAAAATTACTTCAAGCATTTTCATGTTGGTTGCCCTGTTAAGGTTATGTAGCATTTGGTTTACTATGCATAGTGGAAATTTGAAATGTGTTAACATGAAGAACTATAATTAGACTACAACAACCAATATGTATGGCAGGGCCTATAATCATTGCAAGGGGAATGGAGATGGATCTTTCTGTTGATATTGGTTGCCTGGTAATAGCTAGCCTTCAGCTGTAGAAACAAAAGTCCACTTAATAATGTGTTAAAAAATGCAGCAATTTAAATTTTATTCAGCGTAATGATTCAAAAACAAAATTAATTTGGCTGCATAAAATTTAAATTACAATTGATTTTACAAAGGAACAATAAATCTAATATGCATATTTTATCCCTAATAAAATCACTAGTATACCCTCCATAGTTTATAAAAATAGGCTTTGTGCTTTCGTCTCAATAAAAAAACTTCTATTTTCCAGCACAATAATATGTTGCTGAAAGCTTTGCTGTTTCTAATGTAACTAGATTTAGAAAATGATTTTTGTCCCAGTTCTGCACATATTTTATCCAAATGGATACAACTTGTGTTCATATAAACTCCTTCAGCAAGGAGGGCAGGGCCAATCTGAGCTCTTCATTTCTCTACAGCTGTCATTCACAGCACTTTGCGATTACCCAACTGAATGTCTGTTGTATTTTCATCCCTTCTCAAATAGGATGGCTTGCTAACATGTGACACTCCATCAAACATTGGAGCAAGTAAAAAGATTGGCAACCCTAGGACATCATTTCATGATTTTATAGTTGGAACCAAAATGCTCAACAACTTTAACTACTGGACTGAAAAAGATTGATTTTCTAGTGATGTCTAACACAGCACCTTTGTATGATTAAACTTCTATCCCCTTGTGCCGAAAAACTGTAACAATTGAAAAACATTGTCAGTACACTGTGGGGTTTTTTTTTGAGTTGGCTAATTTCTTGAAGCAGCCAAACTCCAAATTCTTAGGACAGAGTCCATCCGCCATCTAGTCCATCGGGTTAATTTTGTTGTTGAAGTGGCTGCTTTCACAATATGTTCTTTTTTTAAAATTCAGTACATTTTAAATGCTTATCAGGGCACGCGTGATGGTAACACAATAGCAACATGGAATAAGTATATTTATACCAGCTTTTGCATGACATGCCTGAGAGGGAGCTGTTTATACCATGTGGGAGCAGGTAATTATTTAAAAGAAAGTCCAATTATAATCTAGTGGTTTACGCATAATCAGATCTATATATCTGTACAGTTCATCAATTGAGCAGATTTATGCATCTTATATTTAAGGTTTAGGAACAAAAACAACAAATATGTAGTTTATAGAGCAATAAAAATTTAAGTATAGTTTTCAAATTATTGGGCCGGATTTTGCTGTGAGCGGCAAATGAACAGCACTAGCTGTTTGTTAGACTTGCACTTGGCCATCGACTTTCTATGGAGTTTTGCACGGCAAGTTGCTCTCAACGAGACAGCCAAATGGCACGGCGCCCTCTACAGGGCATCTGGGACCTGTGTGAACAGGGCAAGCAACTGTCTATCCCCTTAACCAATCAGATTGAAGAATCGTTAATGAGCAGCACAAAGATTGAACCAGGAAGTGTAAGTTCGAATAGTGAATTCAATGTCAAATCAGGTACAGTAAGTGAAATAAAGAGAGGGAAAGAAAGATTGGTTTAAGAGATAGAGATAAAAGAGACAGAAAGAAAAAGTAAGGAAAAAAATGTTACTTAATTTTTTTAAAATGTCCAATAATAATTAAAAGTTGAAGGAATGAGGCTCCACACTTGTAAAAATTAATTTTCAGTGCCAGAAAGGTTGTTTGGCAGTAATTAAGGTTTACCACGCCGTTAAAATGTACTTACACTGGAATAGATAAACCCTAACTTTTTTTGGCGAGTTTAGTTCATGGAGGTTAAATTTGATAACCCCCGAATCCGGGCACGGGGGTCACAGTGCGTGGTTAACCTATTGTTGAGATGCAGACAGCACATGAGATTCGTGCTGCCTGATTATTTACCTGATATCTGCGAGCAGCCAGGCCTAGTTGCGCCATTGAGTATCTGTTCACCAGCAGGGGGGGCCCCGATATTGGGAATGGCTAGCGCCACTTTTTAGGCAGCCTGCACCTCTTATTTGCAAAATATAAAATATGGGTCCGCACGGATTCTGAACGGAGATCAGACATCGTACACATAAAACACAGATACAGGTTCCGTCCCTATGTTTACAAACTGTTGAGTTATGTTAAAACATTGAATAAAAGTTGCGCATTACTAAATCCCACATCCTCCAATCTGCACGCCAGACCTCACCAGTCTGCTGATCTGAGTTTGTACCAGGCCTGCGAGAGAGCCTGCACCATGGTTCTCTGATGATGCACTAGAGGCCTTGGTGCAAGAGGTAGACAGAAGGAGGGACATCCTATGTCTGCAGGGGGGCAAGAGGCCCTCCAGGCATATGCTCCCGAGGCAGTGGAAGGCAGTAGGAGACGAAGGCAATGCCAGGCGCATAGCACCATGAACATAGATGCAGTGCAGGAAGAAGTTTAATGCTTTGACATGAGTGGTCAAGGTGAGTGAGGTCAACTGTCAAGTGGCGTCTCCTACCAACTGCACCACTAGCCGCATCCACTGCACCACACACTACACCCCCATCACCCACATACCAACAAACGCGTTCAATCAGTACTCAACTTTTCCAATCAGATGCTTCCTCTCACCCTCACACATTAACACCGTTGCAAGCCACACACCCACAACTCACAGGACACACACACTGGCAGCTATGCAACCATGACAGCCACATCACCCAAACATCCTGTAGGATGCCGACCACATGTCCCGCTTTCTTGCAGGTTAAAGTAGTGCATAACAGGAGGCAGCAAGTGGCAGTGGCTCCGTGGAACATGAACCTGCTGTTCTCACTCAGGATGACAGCATTCCTGTCCCACCCCTGACACTCTGCCTGTGCCCTTGCTGTTGCCTCTCAGCTAGCCAGCCCGCTCCCTGTAGAATATTTAAACTTTATTATAGGAACATAGGAAGACAGAAACAGGAGTAGGCCATTTAGCTCCTCGAACCTGTTCCACCATTCAATGTGATCATGGCTGATCTGTGACCTAACTCCATATACCCGCCTTAGCCCCATATCTCTTCATACCTTTTGGTTAACAAAAATCTATCAATCTCAGATTTAAAATTAACAATTGAGCTAGCATCAACTGCTATTTGCAGAAGACCATTCCAAACATCTATCCCCCTTTGCATGTAGAAGTGTTTCCCAACTTCACTCCTGCAAGTCCTGGCTCTAATTTTTAGGCTATTTGTTCCCTAGTTCTAGAATTCAAGAACAGGACACCTCCAAAAACAGGTACAAATGCATCAGCAGCCAGAAGCAATAATCCAGCAACTAACCTGTAAATCCTGCATGATCCTTTTAAATAGCATTGGTGGGATGTCCTCCATGCTGTTTACAACCTGTTCAGCTGTGCAAATTTAAGACAGTGCATTGGCTGGAGCGTTAAGTTCCAAAATCGCATCTGTCCCTTTAAATCAGCATTGCTCACTGATATAATGCATATTCTCCTTACTTTACATGCTCGTTATCTGTTATCGTTATCTGCGCCTGTGCAAACCCCTTTACCAAGATGGTGTCCGGCGCACAGCATGCTAGAAGCATGTGTGCGCATTCCGGATGCCATTTTCGGTCCTTAGGAGGTTGCGTGGGGCCTACAAAACGGGCGCTACACGACCCAATTTATAGCCCAATACCTATGAGGTAAGTACCAGAACTTCATGGGGAGCCAGATAGCAAGATACCGTTTTCGTGCAGCTTTAGGAGGAGCAGAGTATCTCGAACAGCAACTTCAGGATTTCTGAGTGTAACTGCGCATGTGCGGTCGCCGGAAGTTACTGTCTGATTTGCACATGGATAATGGTGACACTGTTGTCATCACCGTTATTTTTACAGCAAAATTCAGCCCATTGTTTAATCTTCAAAACATGAATAGTTATGATAATTATCATCAAAGATAATTTAAGAAGATATTTATATAATTGAATGTAATGACTTTATGAGCTGCAAATTTATCACATTTATATTAACACAGCAACCAGCACTTTTCCTGTACACCCGATTATTGGGAAAACTTCACTTATAGACTTTATGCTGCTCGGCCTTTTGTTCCTCCTGCTCATCTCCCCATTTGGTTTTTCAACCCTTATCCCCAGCTGACTTATACTTGAGGTAGCAAACTGGTACTGGAGTACATGCTGGAAAGAAAAGAAAAGGTTGCCTTTATTATCGTTTTATCCACAGGATCGATTAAAAAGAAGCTTTGTAGCCTCAACTATGTTCACAATGTTTTTTTTCCATTTTCAGTGTGAATTGTAAAAACGATTGTGTTGAATTCATGCAAATCAGGGTCCTATGACGTCAATGAGACCCTGATTGCATTTTAAACGAGGCCTGAGCGGGAGAATTGCCATGGCATTCGCCTGCCAGATAAAACCAGGCCAGAAGTTGCTGGGAGGACGGAACGGCCCTCCAAGGCACGTTAAAAATTTTCCTTTGTGTGGCAAGGAAGAGCAAGAATTCTCCTCTGGGCCCCCACAAGGAAAGACACGGCCTCCCCTGCCTTGGACTCCCCCTCCCCTCCCCGTCCCCAGCTTCCCTCCCGAAACCCCCTCGCCCATGACTTAACTGTTTGCCTTCCATTGGTGCCGGCCGGCAGCCTCTGGCTGCCCAAGTTAGCACTTCCGCTCCACCTCGCCGGCCAGCTGCTGCTTTCCACCCGTTTCGGGTGGGCAACTGACCAATGACGTGCAGGTGAGGCCACGCCTCCTGTTCCCGGCAGGTTTGGACTGGCCACAAAGCTACGAAGGCTTCCCCACATAGGCCTGGGGTTAATATTGCCGTCGGACCCCGATAACGTCATCGGAGCCCGATCTGCAGATTTAAAGAAGGACCCTGCTGTCTTTAAGTCGATGTCCCGCTCGCCTGCACAATCGAGCCTATCAATATCAGGACCAGCGGTAGGACAGCAAGATCGGAGGAGGTAAGTTGCAAGGGGCATTTTAACTGCACCTCCGGCCAGCTTCCGCCAGGCAGGGGTTAAAATTCCCCATAATAAGTCTAAAGTTTAATAAAACCAAAAATGGCTCAACTGTTGTCTAAGTGTATTAGCAGCACCTCTACTGTACCTTATTGCTCTGCCATCTTCATTATCCTGTAAACTACTGAAAAGGGCCCCGTGTGGTCCAGGCATAGAATTTGAAACTACTAAAGCACTAACCCATTCATTCCCTTGGCATGCAATTACTTATCCAAGCAATACAAAACTCTGATTTAAGTAGTAAGTCTTCTCTTCGTTATCAGCCTTTTAACTCTGTACATTGTAACCACTCACTTGCAAATCTCACCCAAACACAGCAGCGCATTGAAGAATTCTGTTCATATTGGTTGAAAATATATGCTTTTTATTGTTCAGTGTTTTGTGGTTGAATGTATGCTTAAATGGCCAATATCAATATTTTCCAGCTGGAAAACAGGGGCAAAAATGACCAATTTTGCAGGGCAATGCCCTGGACCCCAAGGATGTCTGAAAGATGTCCAATGCCATGTTGACCGTGGATGATTTTCAGACATCCGGGGCGGCCACCTAAAACAGGCAGTAGTCCCTTTATCTATGCTAGTTAGGGGCCAAACGTATGTTTTAGACCCCTCAGGGAAATTGGGCTGCCCTGAATGGAGCAGGCCTGGCATGCCAGCGTGGATGTGGCCCACAAAAAAGATCCGTTCGACTCCACAATGCTCCTGACGCCTACTGCCGACTACGAACGGCGCCCCGTCAGTGCTCTCCTTTCCACCTGCACCGGAACTTACCTGAGGCCGAGGCAAGCAGCCGAAAGGTCAACCCTCTTGAAGGGAGAGCTACCTGTGGAGGCACAGCTGGTACTGACAGCTTGTTCAGAATATTTACATGAGGCCTGAGGCTAAGGTTGCCAACTCTGGTTGGACATGTTCCTGGAGGGTCATCACATGACCTCCTGCCTCCAACCGTCCCGCCCAGCCTTTTCCCCCCCATATTTTTAATAAACAAAAGTGTTCAAAGAAAATTTAAAACACACAATTTTTTTTAATGCCCCTAGGATTTTTCTCCCAGGTTGCTCACAGCAGTATCCAGGAGATTAATCTTTAATTCCTGGAAACTCCAGCACAATCCTGGAGGGTTGGCAACCCTAACTGAGGCCCAGTTCCAAGCCAGCCTCGGGCCTTGGTTCAGGCGCATGATGCCCGCACAGCACCAAGTCTGGGCCCAGACGCATTTCTACCCCAATGACACCAGTGTAACACTTCTCAGCAAACTAGTTTTGCAGTAACGGTGTGATGTACTTGAGTCTGCAGCACTTTGAAAACGTATGGAAGTGTAAAACAATTTAGATATCAGAAGTGGATTTCAAAAATGGTGTAAACAAAAGGTTGAAAGTCTGCAGCGGCTAATCTTGTTTTACTTTGCTGATCTCCAGGTTCACCGTATAGGGAAAAGATCACTATCGCCATTCTCCAGCTGCAGGAGGAGGGGAAACTGCACATGATGAAAGAGAAATGGTGGAGGGGAAATGGCTGCCCAGAGGAAGAGAGCAAAGAAGCCAGTGCTTTAGGAGTCCAGAACATTGGTGGCATCTTTATAGTACTGGCTGCAGGCCTCGTACTCTCCATCTTTGTGGCAGTGGGCGAATTTCTGTACAAGTCGAAAAAAAATGCACAGCTTGAGAAGGTAAAAGACTTTTCCAGCGCATCTGTAAGTTACTGGAGATTGTATAGTGCAGTCCCACTGATCTTACATTAGAGTGAAATCTTATTGAGTTATATATAAATGTCCAGATTCTCTGACAAGAATATTGCTTTAATTTTGAGTGTATGTTTTGTGACAGCAAAATCAAAAGAACTATGATAGCTTCAGAATTCGAATTTTGTAAAAAGAATCTGTGCTGTTTTAGTTAATAGTCACTGACTTTGTTAAAGCCCTTTTTTAAAAAAAAACTATTTATTTCTTTGAAAGTGTATGGCAATGATTTTTCCATGTTAACATTAATGCAATGGCATATGATATAAATTATTTATTGTATTAGCCAAACATGGGTATAAATTCAAGCGCAACATGAATAATCCAGTCAGTAATGCCATAAATGTTTTGTTTTTGAACTGCATTCTGAACTTCGAGGTGCAAAAAATTGAATATATTTGTTTTTTCCATTGTTTACCCATTGTATTTGGTGTTCAATTCAATAAATTTAATTGTTTTAAGTAGTTATTGGCAGTTCAGTGTATTTCAGTGCAGTAAGAAACCATAAAGGATAAGCAATATGACTGCGTTTCATTAACACAGATAACACAGCAGTGGGGAAAGTGCATTAGAACAGCAATCGTTGAATCCATATCTCAATTCACAACCATGTGGCCACTGATTCAGTGTTTGTCAGATAACAGGCTTAAGTAGCTGAATCCATGTTTGTCATTTATAGCATTTTTGATTCATGCTATAATCTGTTGTGCTTTTAATTAACCATAATGCTTTGTCTCTACTGTGCATCTCCTGATTTTTCTTTTTGAATTAAACACTGCTTATTTCTGTAGATGTGCAATGATTACTCTGTCAATATTAAACAAAAAAGTGATAGCTTGCTGTTTCTTGTTGAAGCAAGTAGCTTAGCACCGGGACAGATCCAATCGCATTTACTGCGGGCAACAGAATGATCAAATGATTCAAGTTGGTCACCATCACATACATTTCAGATTTTAAAAAAATATTGTTGAATTTCCCTGTAGAGAAAGTTTGTTCAGTCGTTTCAGCCATGATTAATAAATCTAAACCTTTAACTTGTTTGCTGCCGTACCTGCTATTTAGCCTGAATGTGCTACGGAGGTTTCTTCGGTCTCATGCAGTTGCTATTTTTGCAACTGTTTAAAGAGGATTATGGTTGTAGTGACAGAAAAATGACTGATTGTGGTGAATAATCTAAACCAAACTGTTGTAATCATTGCACCTCTATTTTTCCAGTCATTTTAGCACGTTTTTCCTGTTTAATTTTGTCATGCAAAAATTACATCTTATCACATGTCCACATTTTTGTAGGACTTATTTTGCCTCGGGGGTTAAGTTGCCGGATTGGTGGTTTCTTCACGATTCATCACTTGAATACCCTGATGCAGTGGCAGAAGGAGTCACAAAACTGATTAGAAAGGAAACTTGGGGGCTGAGCCTTTCAGCCATTTCTGTGCAATCATTAAAAGATGAAAAGAGGTTTGATCGATTTGTCATAGTTGATGTTGGAACACTGACCTATGACATCCACTATGGGTTAAAGGATTACTGCATGAACTGGCTTTTTAGAATTTTTAACCAGGCTAGCAATAGCAGAGTCAAAACAAAAAGAGATGGTTGATGAGCATCGGAATAAAACAAAATGTGGCATTTTAATGTTAATTCAATTAGGTAGGACTGTTTGTTAGGTAAATGTCTCTCATTGTAACTTTTATTTTCAGATTTGGACCAGGATTAAAGTCTAGATGATGGCAATATTTGAGATTTTCTTTTGTTCAATTGTGAAATCTTCATTTAACTTCTAGTAATCTTTACAAACAAACATCACATTCCAGCTAGGAATTGTTTTACTAGTTTTGTTGGAGGGAGGGAGGTGGGGGGGGTGGCGGGGGGAGACAATTGGACTCCTTCCAATGGAAGCTATTGATTGACAGTATTATAATTATAATCTATTAACGCTGTGTACATTTTCTTCAAGTAGATGAAATATTTGATTGTTAACTAGAAATGCAGTAAATACAACATTCCTATAGTTTCTTATAATTTAAACTGAGTACATTATTCTCAAAAGCAATCATGCCATTTTTATTTAAAGGGAAGTAGTTAGCTAAATGTTTTTCTTTCCATCATTGCCACGCTTGCCTGGTATTAGGGCAGAGAAATCTAAGCTAATATGTGATTTCACTGTCGCTTCAAGGCATTGCAGTTTGATCTCATTTTCAGTCTTTAATTTTCCCCCACAGAGGTCCTTCTGTAGTGCCATGGTTGAGGAGCTCAGGTTGTCTCTCAAGTGTCAACGGCGTCTGAAACACAGGCCTCAGGCACCAGTCATAGTGAAAACAGAAGAAGTTATCAACATGCATACGTTCAACGACAGGAGATTGCCTGGCAAGGAAACAATGGCATAAAGTGTAGGAAATCCACACCGAGCACAAACAGTAATCTTTGTTCCCAATGACCTGCAAGAGTGTTTCCTGTGGAAATATGCAATCCGTGCCGAACAAGCGAGTTACCTCATGTTGCCGTGTCGAAAAAAAAAATTACCTACCATATGAAAACAGGGTGGTCAAAGTCAGATTCCGAAACATTGTCAAGGACCAAAACTTGCAAATAAAATAATAAAAACGCAGTAAAGACTTTCCCCCCTCCGTCCCTCTTCTCATCCCTCCCTCTTTTTCCCATATAGGAAATGGATAGTGAAAATAAAGGGGAAAAAAACTGGAAAACAAAGAGAAAACTGATGTTAAGTTTTAGCTGAAGTAAGACGAGGTGCAAATGGTGCTGATAAATGTCCAAAGTTGTGCAGTTGCTGTAATAGAGGCTGTTCAAAATAATTGAGGTTAAAGGTGAATGAGAACTGAGAGGCATTGAAAAGAAATGGTGAAACCTTCATGCGATCTTTCAAGTTTTTGTATCACCACCAGAAAGGAACATAAGGCAATAATTGTTTTCTGTCAAATTTAGTTTTTTTTTTAAATGGATCAGACTGCATTGAACCCTCACAAAATGAAAGACAATTAAACTTCCTAAATGATGGATTGCAAAGCAGTTTTCCAAAATTTGAATGATGAAGTAGGGTTTAATGAACAGTCTATAGTGCTTTCAGTTTGCGTACCTCATTGTGGTAACAGAAGAGTGTGTTTTTTCCCCCATCCCCGCTGGGTCTCAAGAATTGGTCCTTTCAAGTTGCGTCACCCACCTGCTCTCACGTCCAGCTGAAGTGATTTGACAGCTGGCCTTTCAACTCGTGTGGTTCTGCCTGATTATGGATATAGGATTGTTACATTGACATGACCCCATGATAATGTTGCAAAAGACTCTTTTGTAGAATGCACTAAATCTCAAGTCACTACTGCTACAACCCCCTGTGAGCAGATTTTCAAGATGTTCATGTTTATTTGTGGAAATGCAAGATTTATATGAAAATAGTTTTTGTATGGATTTTTGTAATAATTTTTATCAAAAAATGAACACACGGGCACTAAATCTCAATGGGTTTCCATTAGGCTGATAGCATACAGTGATGAACTATTGTGTGTAATGAAAGGTGCAGAGTCTTGGCCATATATTGTGATAATAAATGAAGTGCACACTGTGTATTGTCTGAAATTAATGCACAATCTAAAAAAAAACAAAGGAATAGAAATATTTTTATTTAAAAATTTCACACTACATGTAGGTCAGTGTTTTGCACAGATTGGTTTGGAGCTCAATGGCAGTGTGTCTGATTTCTTCTTCTCATATGATATTATTCGGCAAATTTTCTAAAAAGAAACACAGGAGAGGAATTATAGGGTAGTATTGTAAGTAAAAGATAACGTTTTTCCCTGCGCTGACATTTACAGATACCTAAATCATATGATGAAAATTTAATTGTCTTTGCTGTCACTTTAAAATGTAATACATTGATAAATGTCAGCAAAAAATCAGATTTAATGCAGGGTCCATATTCATGAAATCACAAGACATGTTGAGATGAAGACGGCCATTTTGCCTTTTTTAGCTCATCCATCCAGAAAGACACGATAGATAAGAACATAAGAAATAGAGCAGGAGTAGGGCACATGGCCCCTCGGCCTGCTTCGCCATTCAATCAGATCATGACTGATCTTCAAACTCAATTTCACTTTCCTGCCCAATCCCCATATCCCTTGATACCCCTAGAGTCCAGAAATCTGTCTATCTCAGCCTTGAATATTTCAATGACTCAGCATCCACGGCTCTCTGGTGTAGAGAATTCCAAAGATTCGTAACACTCTGAGTGAAGAAATCCCTCCACATCTCAGCCTTAAATGGCCGACCCCTTATCCTGCAACTATGCCCCCTAGTTCTAGACTCTCCAGCCAGGGGAAATAACCTCTCAGCATCTACCCTGTCAAGTCCCCTCATAATCTTACATGTTTCAATGAGATTACCTCTCATTCTTCTAAACTCAGAGAGTATAGGCCCATTCTCCACAACCTCTCCTCATAGGACAACCTTCTCATCCCAGGAATTAATCTAGCAAACCTTCGCTGCACTGCCTCTAAGGAAAGTATATCCTTCCTTAGATAAGGAGACCAAAACTGTACACACTACTCCAGGTCAAGTCTCACCAAAGCCCTGTACAATTGTAGTAAGACTTCCTTACTTTTGTACTCCAACCCCCTTGCAATATATGCCAACATTCCATTTGCTTTCCTAATTTCTTGCTGTACCTGCAAGTTAACTTTTGTGTTTCTTGTACCAGGACACCCAAGTGTCTCTCAACACCAACATTTAATAGTTTCTCACCATTTAAAAAATATTCTGCTTTTTTATTCTTCCTACCAAAGTGAATAACCTCACATTTCCCCACATTATACTCCATCTGCCACCTTCTTGCCCACTCACTTAACCTGTCTATATCCCTTTGCAGACTCTTTGTGTCCTCCTCACAGCTTACTTTCCCACCTAGCTTTGTATCATCAGCAAACTTGAATACATTACACTCAGTCCCTTCATCTTTTTTTTAATTCGTTCATGGGATGTGGGAGTCGCTGGTGAGGCCGGCATTTATTGCCCATCCCTAATTGCCCTTGAGAAGGTGGTGGTGAGCCGCCTTCCTTAACTGCTGCAGTCCGTGTGGTGACGGTTCTCCCGCAGTGCTGTTAGGAAGGGAGTCCATGATTTTGACCCAGCAACAATGAAGGAACGGCGATATATATCTAAGTCATTAATATAGATTGTAAATAACTGAGGTCCAAGCACTGATCCTTGTGGCACCCCACTAGTTACAGGCTGCCAGCCTGAAAATGACTCGTTTATCCCTACTCTCTGTTTCCTGTCCTTTAACCAATCCTCTATCCATGCTAATATGTTACCACAACCTCATGAGCCCTTATCTTGTGTAACAACCTTTTATGTGGCACCTTATTGAATGCCTTTTGAAAATCCAAATATATGACTCCCACTGGTTCTCCATTATCTACCCTGCTAGTTACATCCTCAAAAAACTCTAATAAATTTGTAAAACACAATTTCCCTTTCATAAAACCATGTTGACTTTGCCTAATCATATTATGATTTTCTAAGTGCCCTGTTACCACTTCCTTAATAACAGATTCCAGCATTTTCCTGACGACCAATGTCAGGATAACTGGCTTGTAGTTCCATGTTTTCTCTCTCTCTCCTTTCTTGAATAGCAGGGTTACATTTGCTACCTTCCAATCCGCTGGGATCGTTCCAGAATCTAGGGAGTTTTGGAAGATCACAACCAATGCATCCACTATCTCTGCAGCCACTTCTTTTAGAACCCTTGGATGTAGGCCATCAGGTCCAGGGGATTTATTGGCTTTTAGTCCCATTAGTTGTCCAGTACTTTTTCTCTAGTGATATTAATTGTTTTAAGTTCCTCACTCTTATCCCTTGGTTCCCATTATTTTTGGTATGCTTTTTGTGTCTTCTACTGTGAAGACAGATACATAATATTTGTTTAACACATCTGCCATTTCTTGATTCCCCATTATAATTTTTCCTGTCTCAGCATCTAAGGGACCAATGTTTACTTTTGCTACTTTCTTCCTTTTTACATACTTGTAGATACTCCCATCCTAGCATCTGATTGTTTTTTGTAAATTTATTCCAGAGTTTTTGGCCTTCACTACTCTACCCAGAAGTCCAGTCCATGTTTTGACCACTGTCTGTGTGAAGAAGAATTTCCTGATATCAGTTCCATCTTTTACTAGTTTAAACCCATGTCCCTTGTACCACTCTCATGGTTTAGTTAGAAGTAATTTCCTGGATCTACCTTTTCCATACTGGTTACTATCTTATATACTTCTGTAAGATTCCTTCTCAATGACCTCATTTCGAGGCCAAAAAAACTGAGTTTCTCCCGTTTTTCATCAAGCCACAGCCCTCTGATGCTAAGGATCAGTCTCATGGCTGTCCTCTGAACTGCCTCCAGTGTTTGAATATCTGTGTCTCAGTGACCAAAACTGGACTCAGGACTCAAGTTGTAGTCTGATTAGTATATTATACAGATTAAGCATGACTTTGTCTGACTTGTACTCTATTGTTTTAGCCATATAGTTCAGCATTTTATTTGCTTTGTTCAGTGCATTAATTGGACATGTTGAGCATTGAGTCCACCAAGAAGTCTAGATCACTCTCAACCTCACCGTTTACCATTTTAACACTATTTCTGGAGTACATAGGTCCCTCTTTTCCTTTTGGCCTATTTACAGTACTTTACACATATTAGGGATAATTCTCCACCTTTGGACTTCTGGTGGGGAGCTTTCCCTACCAGTAGTGCACATTGGAAATTTGGGCATGTATTGAGTATTATTTTCTGACCATTTAAATGAAAGCTTGGAAACTCATGCTGCACGTGCTTGAATTTCCAATGTGTCTGTGAGGCTTCCAACTAGCAGCACAAAATCAGAAAATTACCTCTTATTTTGCCCAACTCACTTTGTAGTTCCCGAATTGCATCCTCAGGCTCAATAACCCCTCCTAGTCGCAAACTCGCTCACACTCACACACTCCTGCAAGTGGTGGCATTTTGGCACCTCAATTTTGCATCTTCCAGCTCCTATATTGTAGTGAAACTCCTATTCTCCAACCAACTATTTCTCTGCTTCCTAAATTGCCGTATGCTTTGCTATTTAACTATAAATAATAATAGAAAATCAAAGCATTATATAAAAATAAGGACCGAATATAGGCCTTTAAAATGGTGACTGAATTACGTTTGTCTATCCAATTATCTCCTGTCACCTAACCATGTATCACTTGAAGACTCCCCTTGGTCTTGACTCCCCATGAGCAACACCACAGGACATTAACTAGTGTGTGTACATACATGCTCACATATATACATATACATTCATAGAATCATAGAAAGTTACAGCACAGAAGGAGGCCATTTGGCCCATCATGTCCATGCTGGACATTGCACTGAATAACTTTGCATTTTACATAGGTCAAAGGACCACGTATAAACATGCCTTTAAAAAGAATCATGAACACTAGAAGTGCACAACAGACCATTCAGCTTCTGAAAGACAGGTTAATGTTTCTCAGTAACAAACAAAAACAATTATTTCTTTACTAGGATAGCATTCAACTAATTTAGGAGAACACATCTGACACTCTTCCCCCATGTATTTCACCTCCCCACATAGCTTGCGTTCTCCTGTATCACAAGTTACCCTAAGAAGACTCTGCTGAAATTCAAAGTTGCACACTTACTTTGAAGATGGTGCAGAGCTGGGTGGTACTGTACATTGCATCGATGTCCTTTCATCTTTGAGGCCTGGATTCCAATTCAGTGCAGGCCTTGGAACTGAAGGTTTGCCTGTCTGTCTGCTGGCCTGAAAGGATCCTAAATCCAATGGGCTGAGTCAGTATCAACTCAGATCTTAGTGGCCAGCATTCTGCAGGAAATAAGTGCCCAATTTTAGTACTGATTGAACAGAATTGACCAGGCGACTCAGAGAGGTCATTAAGATGGTTAATGCAAAATGAAAATGCTACACTATTGCAGTATAGGCTGTTCTGAACTTGAGTTTAAGGCACATTGAGGAAGGTTTACTCTGTGCAACGAGTTTTTAAACATTTTGGCCGCAAATTTCAGTGGCCTGTGGGTCATAACTGGAGTGCTTTCTGGGCAGGCTGTGGCAGAATTTTGGGCCAGATCTGGTTACGACAAGTCCTCATCCCTTTTCCCACCTGTTGGAATTTCTGGTCAGTGGTGGGGTTTGAATGCATAATACGTCTGCCCACAAGTGGGCCAGCATATCACAATCCGTGCAAATTTCCTTCATTTGTTCCCTAATAGTGCTGGACACAAGGGACACTTGTGCGTCCCAGATGTACAGTGTTGCTAAGGATGTCGGCGGATTTAATGGGCTGGTTTCCCTACTGCAATTAATCTCAGCAAAGAAATCACCCCAAATTGGGATACCTTACTGAGATGAAGTAAGGTGGGAGCATTAACACTGGCATAGACCTGGTGGGCCGAATGGTCTGCTTTTTTGCTGCAAATTCGATGTAATTTTTAAAAATGTTTTAGAAATTGGAGCCTGGCCGCTTACAATATAGCAAGCAAGGTGTCATAATGACTTTTCACATCCCCACCTGAGTCTGCTGTGACTGCTGCGGCATGAGTAACCCAGCCCAAAATATAGAAAGGCCCCTGACCCCAGAAAGAGGGTTGGGTCAGGGGCGCTCCATTGGGGCCAGGCAGAAGTTCCACTCCATCCCCAAAAGAACTCCAGTGGACTTATCTGACTCATTATTTATAATGTATTGCCAAATTTGCTCCATCTAGTGCACAGAGGAAATCGTTCTCCATTTTAGCACCAAATAAAAAGAGTTTTACTCTGATGGGGCTATAGTTCCAACATCGAAAAAAACTGTTTCATTCTCCACCATTCACATCCCTCACCTTGATGAGCACAACAATGCATCAAAAAATTGTAAGACAAATAGCAGATTTTCCTTGCCATTCCGATGGGCACTATTCCCTAGGTGTTACACCTGGGCAAGCTACATGTGTGTTGCTTTGGCTACAGTTGTACTTTTGTTATCAAAGGTTTTCATTAATTTAAAATAAAATATGGTCCTCCTCCACCTCCTTATGGTTCCCCCTCATCATCTTCCATGGCAACAAATCCTTGATAAAGAAGTAATTTTTACAAAAATACCCTTTCTGTTTCGCACCTGCTGCCACTAAACCAGGCACTGGAATAACTTATAATGGTGACACATGTCCAATGTTTACAGATACCTTTTGCTTGTCTTCACAGTCCAATCCTTGGGGTACAATGCCAGGCCTAACAAAAAAAAAGGTTAAGGACAATAAATGTATGCTATGAAATAACGAATGTTTGGACTAGATGGCCCAAGTACATAGGATCCTTTGTGGATTTTGGTTGCTCCTCGTGCAAGTCCAATTGCAGATCTGATACGGAACCAACATATGCTTTTGTATTACATCCCTCACCCTCCGTTACACTGTACACAATGACTAGATATACTGGCTAATATGCATTTAATACTGTAATGTTCTTTATTGTGGACTTTTTTATGGAACCATAATAAAATGTTGCAGAGAGAAAAAAAAATTCCAAAAATACAATTAAATCTGCAAAAGTTCTCAATTGTTTAAACAAATCAATTTTCTTTTACTAATCTAATCACTGCCTTATTTAACACTGATAGAAGTTGGCTTTTTAATTTGTAATTAATGATTCAGACAGACAATGCAGCTTTAGTAAGAAAATGAATACGGTAGTTTTCACAGAATGGAACAGAGCAAGGAGATTGGAAGATCATTCAAATTCCCAAATGATGGATTAGAACTGAATTCACAAACTGGAAGTTGCCGTTTGTACAGTGTGCAGCAAGGATTTATATACTTAAATTGTAATGTACTTACGTGAATGAAATCTATACTGGACAAGCTTTAAGGATGTAATGATTCTCTCAAGTAGCTGATTATTTCACTGGCTGACTAGTATGGTTTCAGTGGCTGATTTATGAGGGGCAGAGAGGGCTTTCCTTTTATTGCATTTCAAAAATACTATGGGGAAAAGTTCTTTTTATAACCATCTTTAACCGGGCCTGTTAAGGTTGGGTGTGGAGTTAGAAGCCCATTAACATGAGTTCTTGATAAAAAAAATTGGGTTAGCTGTTGTTAGATGAGTTTTAAACAACCCCTTCCTTTAAAAGTCACTCTCGTACCAGAATCTAACATGAGATTTTTCATGGCTTTTTCACTAAGAGAAACTATATAAAGTAGTCTTTATATAATGACTCCCTTGCTGCACAGTGATATGCTTTTTGTGTGGTTTCTAAAAACAGTATTATATGAAGGGTGTTATGAACAAAGTAAGATCTCCTCTTACCAGCATTGCTGTGCTTTTTTTTTCAAGGTGGTCTTCGCAGCTTTGTAATTTTGAACATGACTTCTAACAGGTTTCACTGCTCTTTGGGCTAATAAATGGCACACAATTGCTGAAGACAAAAATTAGGACAGTTCGTTACTGCACTCAAATGAAATCCGAAAGTGCTGCAGGGCTGGAGGTGAAGAAAATAAAGACAGCTATATGAGAAAATGGGTTGAAAGCAGGAACTGTGCATCTTGAAATCCTGCCCTTTAATCTCAGCAAGATGGGTTCCAATCCTTTTCAGTCCCAAGAGATAAGATAAATGTCTCCTCTCTGCGAAGGCTATAAAAGATCTCAATTGAAATTAACTAGGGCATTCTCAATCCAGATCCCAATGAACCTATTGCAGAAGATTGCTAAAGAAAAATAGTGCTTTGAATTGCTGCTAATATAACAATCTCACTTTAAATCACAAGGAAATATCACTGGTAATCTGGTCGTGGGGGGGTGGCAGGTAGGATTTCTGCAGATAGACTTGATGCAGTATGAAGAGAGTTTTGTTTTACACTGGGCTTTGAGTAACTGGTCAATTTTTGATTCATTCATCACATACAATTTAAAAATATTTTGTTTCCCAGAATGGCCATTCTTACCCTTGCTCAGCAGAAGCAGTAAGTAAAATGAAGGAAAATGAGACAGAGGTAAGCAAAAAAAAAGTAGATCAAATTGTGTAGCTCAGTAATAGATCAAGAGAGGTTAGTAAGTAGTCACCCACAGGTTATGGAAGGTAGTCCATGAATGACCTGACTTTGCAACCATGAATAACTAACCTACAAGTGAGATATGTAGCTCAGATTATGAGTGGAACTGTTTCCATTTTCCATAGATAAACAGATAGTATTCTATTCACGGTATAAAACTGTTAGAAAACAACAGCACTTCAGATCACTTAGCTCAAATTTTGAAGAACACTTCCACCATTCAAATTTTCTTTGTTTCGTCACTTAAATAGCGATTCTTCACGTGTGCGTCTAGGCATTGGGTATTAGCAGGTAAATCAACTGTGGGAGCATCACAGCAGGTCACACTGTTGTCGCCTGATGTCCACCCACATTGTCCAGCAGGAATTCCTGGTTAGCAATCAAGAAGGAGAACCTGCATTGATTTCTCAACCCTACCCCAGCGGTACTGAAGCTAATTGTTGTGCCCCTACTGCCACCACCCCAACTAAAATCAGCTAAGTCAGCACAGACCAGAAAGTGAACCTGAGTATCTATATACCCACACACACAAAGTTGTACTTTGTTAGTCACTTCCATGAAGGAGTCAAAGCAACTGTAAAATCTAAAGCAATGCCTGGTTCAAAGGGCGAGTCAAATGGAACTAAATGTGAGGTTTTGCCAACCTCCGTTCACACTTGGCTTGGATTTATCTGCATGTAGGTCTTCCTTCAGTAGAAGTTCACTGTTTATAGCCGAAGTGTAAAGGAAAACCAATTTGCTTGTGGCTAAAATTGTGCCTGTAGCAAAGTCATATGTATCAGTGTGGTCCTATTTACATAAAGTACAGGCGACTTTGGTGTTTTAACAGCTAGTTCACTAGGTTATGTATTTGGATGACAGAAGACGATTGGTTGTCCAATTAGTCAGTAAGAAATTAATTTGTCATCATTTGTTGACGCAATCATAAAAAATGAGTGATTCAGATCCAACAACAGAAAATGGCTGCTGGTGTACATAAATGGTGTCAGTGAATCATAGACACTAAAGTAAATGTCCGATATTGTTTGTGACAAAGAACTGTCTTTAGGGTGTCAACGTAGCTCTGTGAGTAATACTTTTTCCTCTGAGTTAAAAAGGTTGTTGTTTCAAGCCCTAGCCAATTCTTAAGCACATAAACTAGCTCAGTACAGTACTGAGGAAGTGCTGCATTTTCGGAGGTGCTGTCTTTTGGATGAGATGTTAAACCAAGTCTCTGCCTGTTCTGGTGGGCATAAGCGATCCTATGGCACAGGGAGTTCATCTGGTGCTCTGGTCAAGATTCCTCCCAATACCGCCAAAAAAATTTTACTTACCATTCATCTCATTTGCTAATTGTATGACGTCGTTATGTGCAAATTGGCTACTGCATTCGTGACTGCAGTTCAAGAGTAATTTGTTGCTGGTGAAGAGCTTTAGGATGTGACAAGAAGCCATATAAATGCAAGCTCTTCTTTTGGTTTCTTGTCTTCTGTATACGCCTGTCAGGAATTTTCACAACTAGGTATCCTTTCTACATTTGTTGACTGGATTATTTTTGGCACAACACTAGCTAACAAATATCAGCTACTTACAAACAGGCTGGAATAACAATTTGACTTGTTTTCCAGTAGATTCAAGTCATCATGAAAGATGCCAATACTATTGACTTGCTGTAAACAGGGTCTTTGTGATGTGTACATCCTTGTAACCAAGAGTAGGCCTCACTGTGAGCTGAGCCTTGTTGCAGTAAATATCTCTCACTGCAGCTTTCAGTGCTTATGACATGTGCCTGGATCTAATCTAAGTAATTCCAAAGTGGTGTTTGTTTCAAAATAACTGTTTATTTCCTTTTTCTCAGTTTGCGTAATTGCATTCTTTGGGAAGATGAAGCCGCAGAAATGTATTTTTAAGTCTAATTTTGTCATTTGTTTTTGTGTTGTCTGCTGTGCTTTTGAATGTGTGTTGGTCTGATATTCCACAACTGTTTGATTGCCCACAGCAGCAGGCAGTTTTTGTGGTAAAAATATTTAATGTGGATTAGTCTTTCTGGCAGGAATAGCTAATGTGAGATGGTGCATCCATTTTACTTTGTGAAATTGCATCTTTAGTAATGGAGGGACGGGAGCCTTTAAAACTGTGCAATTTGAATTTTTTTGTATTAAAACATTTGCAGGATTATGGGGAAAGGGCAGGGGAGTGGGACCAATTTGGATAGCTCTTTCAAAGAGTCAGCACAGGCACAATGGGCTGAATGTTAATTCTATGTGGTATCATTCTGTGATTCTATAAGTTACAACCTAACATGGCCAATAGACACCTCTATCATTGTATTTTAATTTGGAAAAGGCAAGTCGTTATTGTATGGGGTCTGCATGGATCTTTCTCTTATCTTGCCAATATGTACTTAAACTACTGCCTGAATTTAAATTTCTGGGTATCATCAGAAGAAGACTCCATGGGGTAAATTTTAACTTCCAGCCAGGAAGGGAGCAGGGGGGAAGATTTCTGGGTGCGAAGCCTGGAAGATAAGTGGGCAGAGATCACGACCGTAATGAGGCCCAGCGATGACACTTCCGGGTTATGCGCCCGGCAGCTAGCCTGATTGACAGGCTGGCTGGGTGTCAGCAGTGGAAGGAGCTGCACATCAGAGAGGGGGGCGGGAGGGAGAGAGAGATTATCGGGCTTGGAAAAAATCAGAGGGGTGATCGGGGAGGTCGGGGTGGGGGGTCGAGGAGATTGTGGGACATGGACGACATCCGAGGGCAGCCACCATCCTAGATTGGGGTGGGGGGGGGGGTCAGCCACCATCGTGGATCGGAGGAGGGGGGAGTGGGTCAGCAAGCAACGGGGATTGTGGGGGGGGGGGGTCAGCTACCATCGTGAATCGGGGGGTCAGCCACCATCGTGGATCAGGGGGTCAGCCACCATCGTGGATCGGGGGTGGGGGGGTCAGCCACCATCGTGGATCGGGGGGTCAGCCACCATCGTGGATCAGGGGGTCAGCCACCATCGTGGATCGGGGGTGGGGGGGTCAGCCACCATCGTGGATCGGGGGGTCAGCCACCATCGTTGATCGGGGGGGTCAGCCACCATCGTGGATCAGGGGGTCAGCCACCATCGTGGATCAGGGGGTCAGCCACCATCGTGGATCAGGGGGTCAGCCACCATCGTGGATCGGGGGTGGGGGGGTCAGCCACCATCGTGGATCGGGGGGTCAGCCACCATCGTGGATCAGGGGGTCAGCCACCATCGTTGATCGGGGGGTCAGCCACCATCGTGGATCGGAGGGTCAGCCACCATCGTGGATCGGGGGGGTGGGGGGGTCAGCCACCATCGTGGATCAGGGGGTCAGCCACCATCGTGGATCAGGGGGTCAGCCACCATTGTGGATCGGGGGGGTCAGCCACCATTGTGGATCTGGGGGGGTCAGCCACCATTGTGGATCTGGGGGGGTCAGCCACCATCATGGATCAGGGGGTCAGCAAGCACCGTGGATCGGGGAGGGGGGGGTCAGCAAGCACCGTAGATTGGGGAGGGGGGGGTCAGCAAGCCTCGTGTATCGGGGGAGGGGAGTGTCAGCCACCATCGTGGACTGGGGGGGGAGGTCAACAAGCCTCGTGGATCAAGGAGTCAGCCACCATCATGGATCTGGGAGTCAGCCACCATCGTGGATGGGGGTGGGGTGGTCAGCAAATGTCATGGATTGGGAGGGGTGGTGTCCAACATTGGGGGGTGGGATCGACTGATCACGGGGGTCCTATTAGCCAGGTGAGCTTGTTGGGCCTTGATCAAGCACTCCTGCTCCTCCGGGCCCATAAGCAGTGCAATTATGGCACTCACCTCATGGATCCAATCCTTCCCGCCTGCTTTCACCTGCTGTGAATCGGAAGCGATGGGAAACCCGAACAGGAAAGGTTAAATTCACTTTAATCATCCAATACACAAAATATGAAGTATCTCAATGAGGGACGTTGCCCCATTAAGTGGGAGTGGGACTTCCTGGTGTCTGCTCTCCACATGCAGACAAATCTGCCTGGGTGTTAAACCGAGAAGTAGACGTGTTGGAGCTGGGATGCGGTCCCGCTCTGATAGCTTTGCATTTTCACTGCCCACTCGCCCCCAACCCACCCGTTCATGATTCCCAAATGCTCCCATATTTGGGAATCATGTGGCCGAGGCCAAAATCAGGAGGATCTTTCTCATTCGGCCCTGATGTTCTTAGCACTGTTCCATTCCGAATCTTTGCCCAGCAATAGCATTATATTGCCTCTGGTAGGAGGAGAGTTTGTACTCCTCCGTATTCATCAGTGTCATTTAAGAGCCTAACCCTTCACCAGGAAGGTCTGAGAATGACAAAAGCAATTAAAAGATATATAAAAGCCCTTCCATGACTAGAAAATTAAAATGAGATGGTAGGCAGAAGGAAGAGAGTAGGATTTATAGCTTGAGTAAAATATCTACTGCATTCTTTACCATTCCTGAATTCTCCCCCATGCAATTGCCGAACATCCACGACCACCCCAGCTATTATTTTAATAGAGCCAAAACTAGCACAACAAACAAACAGAAATAATTTTCATTTATAAATGCCCCATCACCTCTCAGGATAACCTGAACTCATATCCAATGTGGTCACTGTTGTTATGCAGGCAAATGCAGTAGCCGTAGAGCCACAGAAGTTTATAGCACAGAAAGAGACCACTTGGCTCTCATTTCTGTGCTGGCTCTTTGATAGAACAAAGCAAAACTAATCCCATTGCCTTACTGTCTCTGCCTCGCCCAGCATCTTCCTCTGCTTCAAATATTTATCCGATTTTCCCTTAATAGATATATTGACCTCTGCTTCAACCATTCCCCTGCAAAGCATTCCATGTTCCAACAACCCTCTGTGTAAAGAAATCTCTCCTAACCTCCCTCCTCATACTCAGTGATAATTTTAAATTGATGACCCTTCTCTTTAGTAGAAATAGCCTCAGTATTTCAAGTTCCTTTTCATAACGAGTCTTCTATCCTCGGTATCATTGAAGTGTATCCATCCTATATTCATTCCATGGCTTTAATATCATTTTCTGTGCAGCAAGAACCCACAAATAACAATGAGATGAGTGACCAGTTAATCTGTTTTTGCTGCTGGTGGCTGAGGGAGGAACGTTGGTCAGGATACCAGGAGAACCTCTTGCTCTGCTTCAAATATTATCATGAGATCTTTATCATCTACCTGCAAAGGCTTCTGTTTAACATCCCATCCAAAGGAACGGCAACTCCGATGATGCACCATTCCCTTCGTACTACACTGCAGTGTCAGCCTAGATGAAGTCATGAAGTGGGGCTTCACCTCCCCCGCCATTCTGACGCAGAGACAAGTGCTACCAACTGAGCCAAACTGACACGACATAGAGGTGGCAAACAAGTCATTTGAAATCTTGGTATCAATCTAAGAAAGTCAACTTTGTCGCTTGCAATAATGTTTCCATTGATGCCAATAATGATCATAAAGCTACTTGTACACACTGGGAATATTACCAGTTGAGGCAGATACAAAGCCTATTTATGCACCTGCAGCTTAGTCAGCTGCTGCAGCAATGGGTGGCCAGCCATGATACTGGGGGTAATGGCAAAGATATGGACGTGGAGTCAGAAATGAAATGCCTTTCTCCAGATGAGATATTAAACGGAGGTCTCTGTCTGTCTGATCAGGTGGACATTAAAAACTCCAAAGGGAAGCTGGTCGGATTGGTATTCTGGAGGATTAGATCAAATGGACCGCAGGGCCTTCTTTATCCAAATCTATTTTTTGAAAGGAGGATTTAGTAATTTTTCTGTTCCTCAGTAGTTCCAAAGGCAGGTGCAATATCCTTAATGTATCTGATATTGGTGCATCTGCATGGCAAAAGTTGCATGATTGACAGTATGAGTAGCAGTTGAGTATCCATTTTTTCCTCCTCCTTCATTTACAATCATTAGGTCTTTTTCTAGTCACCACAGAACTCCACTCAAGGAGGGAAATGATTTCCAGATGAATTACAAGAATCAGTGAAAATAACTGGTCAAAATTGGAATAAACAGTGTATCCCTTTACAGACCAGATAATGCACCCCAATAATTTCTAGCATTGAGCAGATGGATAAATTTTAAATTTGGGTTGATCCAAATCTACAAGTGAATTTTACTGTTCAGTTGCTGAGCAAGACAAAGTCTCCACTGGACAATTAGGAGCAAGAATACTAGGAGTCCGAGAGGGTGGGGTAAATTTTATCTGCTTTGGCTGGTTATATATATATATAGAACAGGGAAAGTTGCTGAAACTCTGAGAAATCCACTTGTAAAATGAATGCACACTCTACCTCCTACAACCAAATTATCCCAGTAGCGTAAATAGCAGTCTTTAGTGACTGTGACATGCACAAAGCCAAGAACGTGCAATGCCCCTCAGAAGGCTGTGAACAAAGACATTGGCCAACATTTCCGTCATGCTGTAAAGCATTACAAAAAGTGTTAAGGTAACGAGTAAATGTGTTTCCATCGATTCCGCTAAATCTGTAATTATCACCCGAAGGTGATTTCCTCCCATTCATAAAGTGCTAATATACAGAGCGAGAAAGAGAAAAATTCCTGTTAGTGGCTTGCTTTGAAGGAAATGTTGAACCTCTTTGTTCTGAAACAACTAGTGCTTTCCTCAACTTAGAAACAATTCAAAGAAGGTGGTATTCTTGTCTAGTGAAATTAATTTACTGCCAGAGGTGAAGATGAGTATGTTTTCCTCTGTGTGGTGAATGAAAAATGTTTTTACAAAGCTATAATTGGAAAACAATAACAGTCCAGTTAAGCCTATACACACACACAAAGAAAATATACCTTCAAATCTCAGGTCCTGTACTAATTGAAGCCGAGTGCCTAATTTTCAAGGGAGCTGGATGTCCATCCCATTGTCTTTTCTGATCTCCTAAATTCATACATGGATCCTGCAGTCAGTCATAGTCTCCGTGCTTCAGCTCCTTCTGGTTCTTTGGAGCTGAGGCTCAATTTGAAGTATGTGACTTTCCAGTATATTTCCTTTGCTGGACAAAACTACAGCCTCAGCTATAAATCACTCTCAACCTTCTTCTCTAATATACTGTACAAAGACACTGACGTGTGCAAACTTGTCCACTTTAATAAATAATGCTCTGTAACAAAATTGCTTATTGTGCATCAACTGTGCATTCCCCATAGATTTTATGCATTTCTGCCAAGCCTTTAATTTGATTGTAATCCAAAGCACCATGTGCCAGATACAACTTTGATGCCTAAATGGGGAGAGGGAATTTTGTTTGATAACGCTCCTTTAAAGCACCTACGGATGTTTTATTACGTTAAAGGCTCTATATAAATGCAAGTTGTTGTTGTGTTGAACTATGACATTTGAGAATATTCAAATAGATCAAGCTTCAATTGTGAATATCTACTTCAAACAATAGATCCTTAAAAGTCACGATCAGTGTCCTTTGACTTGGACAGTATAGCCATATTTGCCACATGGAACAGTTTGGGGCACTTCTGCTTCTAAGGGAATATTTGCCAACTGATGCTAAAGATTTTATGTATCACATAATGGAATGTCTGTTTCTTGTGTATGCTTGCTGACAACAAAATTGATGCAGGACCAAATGGTGGAAAGTCCAGAAAGGGAGCATTGCAGACATAGGATGCTCAGCATGGCAGCTACCTTTACCCCAGTTAAGAAGCTCCCATGCAAGGCTCGGGTACCTGGAGCTGACCAAGGAGCAGTGTTTGATGCAGCTCAAGCTGAGCCATCAGCTATCCTTGAGTTATATTGTATGGCGTGTGAAGTTCATAGCTGAGGTCACAAAAAAGTAAAGGAGCTGTAGTTGGAAATCAAGGTAGCCTCTGCACTAAATGTCTAGGCCACCAGCTTCTTCCAGGAACTCATTAGGCACTTGACAGAAATTAACTCTTCTGGCTGGCCTCCTACCTTGCATCCTCTGTAAATTTGAGCCCATCCAAAACTCTGCTGCCCGTATCCTAACTCACACCAAGTCCCGTTCACCCATCATCCCTGTGCTTGCTGACCTACATTGGCTCCCGGTCCAGCAACACCTCGATTTTAAAATTCTCATCCTTGTTTTCAAATCCCTCCATGGCCTCGCCCCTCCCTATCTCTGTAACCTCCTCCAGCCCTACAACCCTCCGAGATCCCTGTGTCCTCCAATTCTGGCCTCTTGTGCATCCCCGATTTTAATTGCTCCACCATTAGCATCTGTGCCTTCAGCTGCCTAGGCCCTAAGCTCTGGAACTCTCTCAAAAATTCAGCCAAAATTCCGACAACTGATTGCTATCCAGTGACACCAGTTGGAGGTGTGGCCATTGGGTCAGGACAGTATTGTGCTCTGGCTGTGATGCCTCCCATTGATGAATATCGTGTCAAAACCCTGAGCTCACACATAAAGAATGACCACTTGGGGGAGGCAATGGAGGGTGATGAGCGCTCATGGAGCCGTGAGCCGGGAGAGGTGAATGCCTTCAGAAAAGGGCGGTGGGGGAAGAATCATTAAAAAGTTGTAGTAAGTTCACTTGTAGTCTGTTTCCAGATCACAAAGATCAGCACACTGTGGAGGTAATTTTGACTTTATGCGATAGTGTAAAACGGGTGATAACGAATCAGCAGTCTGTTTTCCATCTCTCCCATTAACTTCAATGGAAATAAAAATCGGGAGAGATGGAAAATGGGGCTGCTGATTCGCCATCACCCGTTTTACACTAGCACACGAATTTATAATTAACCTGTGTGATGGTAATTGAGAAAAATGTCATCGTTCAGTGTTCACAATGTTATAATTTCCCACCAAACAACAAGAAGTGTAGTTTGTAGGTATGAATAGACTTTAACGTTACAGATGTAAAACACATCACGTATCCGCTCCATCACCAGACCGCCTACTTCCACCTCCATAACATTGCCTGTCTCTGCCCCTGCCTTAGCTCATCTGCTGCTGAAACCCTCATCCATTCCAATGCTCTCCTGGTCGGCCTCCCATCTTCCACCCTCCATAAACTTGAGCTCATCCAAAACTCTGCTGCCTGTATCCTAACTCGCACCAAGTCCCGTCCTCCCATCACCCCTGTGCTCACTGACCTATATTGGCTCCCGGCTGGGGAATGCCTTTATATTAAAAGTTTTATCCTTATTTTTAAATCCCTCCATGGCCTCGCCCCTCCCTATCTCTGTAACCTCCTCCAGCCCTACAACCCTCCGAGATCTCTGCACCCCTCCGATTCTTGCATCTTGCCATCCACAATTTTTATCGCTCCACCATTGGTGGCCATGCCTTCAGCTGCCTAGGCCCTAAGCTCTGGAATTCCCTCCCGAAACCTCTCTGCCTCTCTATCTCTCTCTCCTCCTTTAACTTGCTCCCTAAACCCTACCTCTTCGACCAAGCTTTTGGTCACCTGTCCTGATATCTCCTTATGTGGCTCGGTGTCAAATTCTGTTTGATAATGCTCCTGTGAAGCACCTTGGGACATTTTATTATGTTAAAGGCGTTATATAAATGCAAGTTGTTGTTGTAACTGACATGTAGTGAACTGCAGCATTCACAATTAAGCTTTCTACTAGAAAATACACCAATTCTGCATGGACCACAAGCAACAGCTTCTACCAGCTGGGGTGTCGATCATTATTGAATGCCCCCCCCAACCCCGATCCCTCCCCCAAAGCCAGTACCAGGGTGTGGACTGAGGAGCCATTTGTGGTGCTCAAGTATTGCTTGCCATGATTGGATCATGCAGGTGAGGCTTTGCTATATACCCCTTTGAGAGTTGGAAAAATTGTTACAACGTGCTGCAATTTACACAATATTGTCATTGACAGTGGCCTGACTTTGAAGGGGCATAAAGGGCATCAGGGAGCCTCAGAATGACGCTCACGTTGAAGAACCCAAAGGAGACCAGGTACTGCAGGCGAGGGAGTGAGGCGGAGAAGGTCCAACACTGACTCCTCCGGGCGTCCCGCCGCATACACCCCACCCATCGCCTACCCGAATAGTGATCAAAATAAAAATCTCCTCCAAATGCTCCTTATTTATTCCCATCCATCACAACGTCTCTGCACTGTGCACAGAGACTGTATACTCGAAAGTGTGGAATACACAGAGATAAAACCACATCCCAATAATATTTGTTCGGTTTCAAGGTGCATCAATCTTTTTTTTTGCATGCAACATGGTGCTTGTGTATTACCACCCTACGACCCCTCCTCCTCACCAACGTCATCTATACCACAGGAAGGAATCAACTGAATTCATTCTCAATACTGAGCCAACTCAATCCCTAAATCATCCAACTTCACGCTTCTTAGCAGCTTTAATCTTCTTGTTTCCCTTGAAGGAACTACAAATTACAAACATTTAAACAAGCCAACCCCAACATCAGTGGCGACACCGATTTTCTCATTCCTATCTGACAATCCTCTGTGATGCAGTCAGAAACAGACATTTCCTTTAAGATGTTGCTAGACCCCCCCATAGCCCCAGGTTAAACACATCCCATTGCAGATCGTTAGGCTGCTAGTTGCCTTCTGTTGCTTTGAATTAAATAAATGATGTTTGGCAGTTCGCAAGATCTCCCTCGTAGCTTGAATATTTATTGCTCGTATAAGTAAGAAGTCTAAATGGTCAAAGCGTTTGTTTACGCTCCATGCTTTCTCACGAAAGGAAATTGAGAGACACGGCGCTAAATTGGGCCGTGTAGCACCCATTGTTACGGCGCTACGCGCCTCTTGAACATCCAAGGCGGCGTCTTGGCTGCGCACGCACATTTCCAGTGTGACTCGTGCCGGACGCCATCTTGGTATAGGTATTAGAGCAGGCGCAAATACTGAACACCGGAAACATGTAAAGTAAGGAGAAAATGGATGCAATCAGTGTGCAATGCTAATTTAAAGTGATAGACACCATTTTGGCACTTAACGCTCAACTCAACGCACAGTCTTAACTACGACCATTTGAACATGTCTTAGAGTGCCTGGAGGCCCCCCACCAGTGCTATTTAAAGGGACTATGCAGGATTTACAGGTTAGTGGCTGGATTATTGCTTCTGGCTGTTGATACATTTGTAACTGTTTTTAGAGGTCTCCTAGACTTCAATACTAGGACTAGGGGACATGGCCTAACATTTAGAGCCAGGACGTGCAGGAGTGAAGTTACAAAATGTTTCTACATGCAAAGGGTGGGAGATGTTTGGAACGCTCTTCTGCAAACGGCAGTTGATGCTAGCTCAGTTGTGAATTCCAAATCTCAGATTGATAAATTTCTGTGAACCAACGGTATTAAGGGATATGGGGCTAAGGCGGGTATATGGAGTTAGGTCACGGGTCCAGCATGATCTCATTGAATGGGGGAACAGGCTCGAGGGGCTAAATACCACTGCCACTTACTGCCTCCTGTTATGCGCTACCTTCTTCTGCAAGAAAGCAGGAAGTGTGTCTGGGTGATGTGCCTGTCATGGTTGAATAGCCGCCAGTGTGTGTGGCCTGTGATTTGTGGGTGGGTGGCTTGAAACAGTGGTAATGTGTAAGGGTGAGAGGAAACATCTGATTGGAAGAATTGAGCACTGATGGAAAGAGTTTGTGGGTGATGGGGGATGTAGTGCTTGGTGCAGTTGGTAGGAGATGCCTCCTGACAGTTGTCCTCACTCACCTTGACCACTCATGTCAAAGCATTGAACTTCTATCAGCACTGCATCCATGTTTGTGGTGCAATGCGCCTGGCATTGACTGCATCCCCTACTGCCTCCCATTGCCTTTTGGGCGTATGCCTGGAGGACCTCTTGCCCCTCCCCCCCCCCCCGCAACGGATATAGGATGTCCCTCCTTCTGTCCACCTCTTTCACCAAGGCCTGTAGTGCATCAGCACAGAACCTTGGTGCATGCACTCTCGCAGGCCTGGTACCAACTTAGATCAGCAGATTGATGAAGTCTGGCGTGCAGATTGGAGGATGTGGGATTTAGTAGTGTGCAACCTTTATTCAATGTTTTAACATAACTCATCAATGTGTAAACATAGGAATGGGACCTGTATCTGTGTTTTACGTGTGCAAAGTCTGATCTCCATTCGGACTCCGTGCAGATAGCAGACTGTTATTTTTAGCAAATAACAGGTACCGGCTACCTTTAAGAAATTTTAAGAGACATCCTTCCTTTAAGAGATTGGGGTTCTCCCTACTGGTGGAAAGTGCGAATTGCATTGAATTGACATGCAGGGCCTGGATTTCAACATGGATTAACGGTGAGTACTGAGGCAGGACAAAGTTCTCATCCTGCCTGCGCAGGGGCCATTTGGCGTGGGATAATAGCGGATCACGCTACCTACACCCAATAATAGGCCCTATCCAATTTTCCCCCCACAGTGACATTAGGCTGCAGCTCAGTGACTTTAATCCTCCAGCTCACTGTACTTCAGAATAACTTGAAAGAGAGAGGCAGTTGCTTCTGTGTTGTGACTGATCCTCTTGAGTCCAAGCTACAAGCATAATCCTGAATTTACAGTGTGTAGAGCTGACCTCCCAATCCAAACCATGAACAGATTACTTTGCACTGTGCACCAAATCTTTCCATACAGTACAACACAATCCACTTGCAAGGTTTAAGGCAATTTTCTCTTAACAGCTTTCAGGCATTTAGTCTCTCTGGGGACACCTAGGGAAGGCACTTGTCACCTAACTGTAAAGCAATGCTGTTCGCACTGAATATATTAAAAGCTTTTAATGGATTTTCTTTGTAAGAATTTTTTGACATTTGCCTCAACACAGTTGCTACAGATTCATTTTACCAATATCCCCTACCAATTTAATGTATTTTTCTGATTATAACATTTAAAAATTGCATCATGTAATCAACACATAATTTCATCATTTTTATATTTTTCTCCTTGTCCAGAGATAGGGAATCGTAGTTCTGCTCTCTACTATATCTGTTCGGTCCGGATATTTCTCAATGTGCATCACAGAAAGATAAGAAAGAATTTCAGCATGTCCTCGGAAAGTCCCAAAGAGATTTAGAAAGAAAGAACTTGCATTTATATAGCTCCTTTCACAACCTCAGGATGTCCCAAAGTGCTTTACAGCCAATGAAGCACTTTTGAAGTGTAATCACTGTTGCAATGTAGGAAATGCGGCAGCTAAATTGCGCACAGCAAGGTCCCACAAACAGCAATGTGATAATGACCGAATAAACTGTTTTAGTGATGTTGGTTGAGGGATAAATATTTGCCAGGTCACTGGGGAAGAACTCCCCTGTTCTTCTTCAAAACATTACTGTGGGGTCTTTTACATCCACCTGAGAGAAAAGACAGGGCCTCAGTTTAACGTCTCATCCGAGAAACAGCACCTCCCACATTGCAGTACTCCTTCAGTACTGTACTGGAGTGTCAGCCTGGATTTTGTGCTTAAATCCCTGGAGTGGGACTTAAACCTTCTGACTCATAGGCAAGAGTGCTACCCACTCAGCTATGGCTGACACCGTTTACTACCAATGAATTACTTTTGAAGTGCAGTCACTGTTGTTATGTAGGGGCAGCATATTGGGGTAGATTTTCCTCTTCTCTGCACTTGGTGAATGGGCATTCCCAGGTGTAGGGAAGAGTAAAATGGGGAGGAATCCCACTACGTCGGGTTTCTATCCCCATTTTCCTGCCCTCGGGTTTCCTGAGGCTTCCCCAGTGGACGTAATTGGGACTGTACCTGTAGTAGGCGCAGGCCCAGCGTACCTATTTAAATAAGGCAGAAGAGTGTGTTCTCGACCCACCACATCATTCTCCCTTTCTCAACGCTTGTTGGGTACATTAACAGCAGGGTGCCTGTAGAAAAGTGGGACAGAGGCCTGTTACCTCACCTCTGTGGACTGGAGGGCCTGCAGACTGAAGGCCCTCCAGTCCACAGAAGGAGGGCCTGCAGACCCAAGATTTCTTCTGACTGCCCACCCATCAGGATAATCTAAAGGCCTTGAGTCCTACAGGTTGTTGCTCTGACAACTGCTGTAGGCCCCAATCTCGGCGGCCAGGAACATCGCTGTCAGCTTGAGAGGCCAGCACTGTGCTCCTGTTTCCTCCCTGGTTTTTGGGTGCACTGCCCAGCAGGGGGCAGGCTTGAGCCTGGCGTGCCCTGGGCCATTTGCTTGGCCCAGACGAGAAAAAGTGTAGACAGCTACTTTCTCACAGGCAAATGTTCTCCTTACCCACAGAAAATACTCTTAAGTATTCTTTAAATACAGAGAAACATGTTTATGTTTACAGATAGGATTGAACCCTTTTACTAGATTGGCTAATATTTTCCTCAGTGTAAATCGTCACGAAAAAATGGAAGCTCAGAAACTGGAGTGAGAATCTGATATTTTGGTAAAGTGTCTGCACCAAGTGTCTGTATCATTAGTTTCAGTTAAACATGAATTTGCTTCTGCAAAAAGTGCTGATATTTAAATAACAAAAGCAGACCAGAAATAAGAATTGTTAAGGACTTGTTAATTTTTGGAATATGTTTATTGAAATCAGTTCCATTGGAGATTTCTGCAACAATCTAATGAGAGTGATATTCTTCCTTAATCAGGCCGACTGTTTTCAAATGGAGGTCAAACCATTCAGCTCTCAGTGGTTTGTGCCAATTTCAGTACAACACTGACATCGCCAACAGCCGTCAGCTAACCTCCACTGCCACTCTTCACCTGATTCCTACTTAACAGCACTTACCCTACTCGTGCTGGTTGCTCTTATCTTGCCCCTTGCTACCGATACACTCTTCATTCTGCTATTCCAGCCCTTAGCAAAATCCCTGGTGTCAGTCTTCAGCAGGATCCTTGATGTTAGCCCTCAGCAGGAGGTCTGATGTGAGCCAGCAGTGGAGTCTCCAATGCCAGGTCTCAGGTGAAGCCCAGAGGGCAGCCCGATGACAACCCATACACAAAATTGAAAGGAGCGACAGTTGCCAAATCAGCTGTAACTTAAGTCCCTTGGCCCAGAGGAGAAAAAAATATTTTTAAAAAACTTATGTTTTCCATATCAAAATGATGAGTTGTCCAAGAACTGACAGCTGAGAAGTGAATCATTCTTAAATGGAGCAGATGGCTATAGCTAGTGGATGTGTTCATTTCAGAACTGTATGAATGGCAGGAATCTATCAAGGACTTTCACACTTGTCAGCCGTGACATCACTCACTCAGCGTGTGGGCTGGCATTGGGAATTCTACTGAGGTCTAACATCGGGGATGGGGAAGGGGGAGTTCTGTTGAGGGCTGGCATGGAGGGCTGAGCTGTGTAACGTCAGCAGGGATTGGCTGAGGACTGCTGGTGAGACATAGCTGAAGACTGTTACTGGGGATCAGGTGGGAACTGCCAGCGGGGGTCGGGGTGGGGTGGCGGGAGCTGGGGGGGGGATCAGGTCAGGTGAAGGCTAGTCTGAAAGATAATGTAAATGTCCCGAGCAGCATGCTAGGACGCACAAAAATTCTGAGGTTTTTTTTTGCATTTGAGCAAGCAAACCACTGGATTTATGGATTTTCACACTTTTCAACTAATTACGCAGGCAATTATCTGCCTGAGAAGTGTGACACTGACCAGCAGTGTGGGCAGATGCTGACTGCCTGGTCTCTGCTTTGTGAGAATATTCTCCAGCCATAAATTTGACTGGAGGAACCATCAGTGTAATTGACAGATAATACTCCTGAACAGAAATTGATGAACTTTAATAATCATTTGCAATTATCTGAAAATATCTTTTCTAAAAAAAAATAGCAGTGCACTGCTGAATCACTTGTCCTCTTACTGTTCATACACAATCCCTTCTGTGCCGAATAATTCCCAAATAAAATCCATGTTATTGTGAGCACTGCAAGCCCAAATCCCACCAGGATGTATAATATGGTTTGTGCTGACATAAAGGATAATATCTAATGGGCCTAAAATTGATATTGTTATCCTGCAAGAAATGAGAAACATATTACTGTACATTTAACTTAAAACACACCAGAAGTGATTCTTTTTAACACTTGCTTTTATAGTTCACAGACGGGAGGTAATTTTGACTTTGTGCGATAGTGTAAAACGGGTGATAATGAATCGGCAGCCTATTTTCCATCTCTCCCATTAACTTCAATGGAAATAAAAATCGGGAGAGATGGAAAACGGAGCTACCGATTCGCCATCACTCACTTTACACTATCGCCCAAAGTCAAAATGACCCCCATGATATTAGTGTTTGGAGAAGTCACAGTTGTTAAATGGATGTTTACATGGACAAAAGAGCTGAATTCCAGAGGTGAGGTGAGAGTGACTGCCCTTGACATCAAGGCAGCATTTGACCGAGTGTGGCACCAAGGAGCCCTAGTAAAATTGAAGTCAATGGGAATCAGGGGGAAAACTCTCCAGTGGCTGGAGTCATACCTAGCACAAAGGAAGATGGTAGTGGTTGTTGGAGGCCAAGCATCTCAGCCCCAGGGCATTGCTGCAGGAGTTCCTCAGGGCAGTGTCCTAGGCCCAACCATCTTCAGCTGCTTCATCAATGACCTTCCCTCCATCATAAGGTCAGAAATGGGGATGTTCGCTGATGACTGCACAGTGTTCAGTTCCATTCGCAACCCCTCAGATAATGAAGCAGTCCGAGCCTGCATGCAGCAAGACCTGGACAACATCCAGGCTTGGGCTCATAAGTGGCAAGTAACATTCGCGCCAGATAAGTGCCAGGCAATGACCATCTCCAACAAGAGAGAGTCTAACCACCTCCCCTTGACATTCAACGGCATTACCATCGCCGAATCCCCCACCATCAACATCCTGGAGGTCACCATTGACCAGAAACTTAACTGGACCAGCCATATAAATACTGTGGCTACGAGAGCAGGTCAGAGGCTGGGTATTCTGCGGCGAGTGACTCACCTCCTGACTCCCCAAAGCCTTTCCACCATCTACAAGGCACAAGTCAGGAGTGTGATGGAATACTCTCCACTTGCCTGGATGAGTGCAGCTCCAACAACACTCAAGAAGCTCGACACCATCCAAGATAAAGCAGCCCGCTTGATTGGCACCCCATCCACCACCCTAAACATTCACTCCCTTCACCACCGGCGCACTGTGGCTGCAGTGTGCACCATCCACAGGATGCACTGCAGCAACTCGCCAAGGCTTCTTCGACAGCACCTCCCAAACCCGCGACCTCTACCACCTAGAAGGACAAGGGCAGCAGGCACATGGGAACAACACCACCTGCACGTTCCCCTCCAAGTCACACACCATCCCGACTTGGAAATATATCGCCGTTCCTTCATTGTCGCTGGGTCAAAATCCTGGAACTCCCTTCCTAACAGCACTGTGGGAGAACCGTCACCACATGGACTGCAGCGGTTCAAGAAGGCGGCTCACCACCACCTTCTCAAGGGCAATTAGGGATGGGCAATAAATGCCGGCCTTGCCAGCAACGCCCACATCCCGTGAACGAATAAAAAAAAAAAAATAAATAAAATAAAGCAATAAATGTCTTGGCTGAAACTAAACAATGGCAGTGATCTTTGAGATTGGTCACTCCTCGTGGGGAGTGGTGTCTGCAGGGAGCACATCTGGACAAATCACAGGCATGGAGCCCATGATTTTCCATTCAATGGAAACTGATGGGCTGTGTGCATGTAATTTGCTGAGATGCATTTCCCAGTGGGAGTGCTGATTCACGAAAATATCCCTGACAGGTAAATTCAGGAATTGTGACCAAGATCTGTTGTAAATTTAGCTTTTCTGAAAGCTATGCAGAACATAAAAATGAAACTTTCATGCCACAGCTTCTAACTGCACGGCCCAGTCTGGAACTGAGCCAAACATGCCATGAAAGTACCAGATTTTAATGACTGGCCTATCCTGGATCAGCTGGGGCAGTGGTAGGAGAGTTAAAATCGAATTCTGTGCCATCGGGCTAGAGAGGAGAAAATCATTTTGTGTTTCTGCTTCTCATCACTAACCAATGATCCCTCCTGGAAAGTACACCTGTATGGACATACGTCTGGGACAGAACGGAACTTGGTTTTGGTGCCCCTCCCTGTTAATCAGCCTGCTGACCTGCAAGGAAATATAGGTTAAGGTATTTGGGGGAACCAGGCTCGAAAGCTTTTAACTGAAACCACTGTACTATAACATAGACTGCTTTTAAATTAACTTACTGCAGGCACTAACAGCCTTGAGAATCTTGTTATGCAAACTAAGGGAGGGACATTACGGTACCCCCACTCCTTCAGACATACTAAAATGCTGAAGCCAGCTGGTATTCCCGTACCTTCAAGGCCTATAGGGTGGTTCATCAACTGCAGGAACAGGGAAATATTGTGCTAAGAATCTTGTTACTGAGAATAAGGAGAGATAAAGGGCCATACGGCATTGTCTCATCTGGTCAAGTATGTGTTGTCCATATGATTGCGTAATTTAAAAAAAAAATTCAGATCAGCCATGATCTCATTGAATGGCGGAGCAGGCTCGAGGGGCTGAATGGTCTACTCCTGCTTCTATCTCCTATGGTCTCTTATGGTCTATTCGTTCATGGGATGTGGCGTCATTGGCGAGGCCAGCATTTATTGCCCATCCCTAATTGCCCTCGAGAAGGTGGTGGTGAGCCGCTGCCTTGAACCGCTGCAGTCCGTGTGGTGAAGGTTCTCCCACAGTGCTGTTAGGTAGGGAGTTCCAGGATTTTGACCCTGCAACGATAAAGGAATGGCGATATATTTCCAAGTCGGGATGGTGTGAGACTTGGAGGGGAATGTGCAGGTGGTGTTGTTCCCATGTGCCTGCTGCTCTTGTCCTTCTAGGTGGTAGAGGTCGCGGGTTTGGGAAGTGCTGTCGAAGAAGACTTGGCGATTTGCTGCAGTGCATCCTGTGGATGGTACACACTGCAGCCACAGTACGCCGGTGGTGAAGGGAGTGATTGTTTAGGGTGGTGGATGGGGTGCCAATCAAGCGGGCTGCTTTGTCCTGGATGGTGTCGAGCTTCTTGAGTGTTGTTGGAGCTGCACTCATCCAGGCAAGTGGAGAGTATTCCATCACATTCCTGACTTGTGCCTTGTAGATGGTGGAAAGGCTTTGGGGAGTCAGGAGGTGAGTCACTCGCTGCAGAATACCCAGTGTCTGACCTGCTCTTATAACCACAGTATTTATGTGGCTGGTCCAGTTAAGTTTCTGGTCAATGATGACCCCCAGAATGTTGATGGTGGGGGATTCGGTGATGGTAATGCTGAAATTAAGGGGAATATTTTGGAAAATACCTGATTGGGTGTATTTTGCCGCAGTTCCATTTTTTGTCTGAGCCTTTGTTTGTGTGGAGGACAGAAAAGTACCAGGCGGGTAAACGAGAACGAAAGTTTGTGAATGAAGGAATGGGGAACGAGGTCGCAGCTTCTACCCAAAGGACAACGGGGTAATATAATTCTCAATTGTGCTTTGTAAACTACTGCTTAAATACTGTAATGTATTGATTCTTTCTCATGCTAAATAAAATCATACGGCTATTAACCATTATGGTGTCAGTCTCGAACAATTGAACAAAATCAAATTGACCACATGCCAACTGATGGGACTCACAAACAGAAGAGTCGTTTACCTTGTGTGGGGCCCAGTGCAAATTGAGTTTGATGCCTCTCGCTTTACTAGACAATTATACAAAATATTATCTACTTAACCTGGTGTCCAATCCACACACGTACAATCGTGAAAAGGCATGTTTGCAATAGTTAATACAAAAATAGTTGGCAACATGATCAGGGAGAAACTATTACCATTGTATAGGTGTCCTCTCATTGGGGCCCTACGTAATTGCACAGGTTCCATGGTCCTAACACTGTCCTGTTCACAAATGAAACATTTTGGTGAGGAAGTAGATCACTGTCAGCATATGTGGACATGATGTGGAGATGCCGGTGATGGACTGGGGTGGACAAATGTAAGGACTTGCACAACACCAGGTTATAGTCCAACAGCTTTATTTTAAATCACAAGCTTTCGGAAATATGAGTCATCAACTTGAGGAGAGGAGGGAGATGAGGAGAAAGTGTTTTTTTTTAAAAAGTGGGTAATGGCTTACTAAAGCTTAGATAAAGGAACTCTTGAATTCATTATTGCCAGTCGCATAAACACCTTATTGTTAAATTTTTGAATAAAATGTTTGAACTTATTTTCAAAGGTTATTTACAGAACTCTTGAATTCACAACAGCAACTTTGATGTAGAGCAAAAAAAAGTGCAGAGACAAAAGGGAGTTGAGTGTTAAAAGGAGAGACATGCTTTCCCTGGTTAATCAACAAATAAATGCACAGCATGGTGTATTATCAAGCTATACAAATGCTGATCTCATATGGGGCAATGATGGGATTATTACAATTGGTCTGAGTGTTCCCACTTAAACTTTTGATTTGGTTCATATCACTTTCTTGTTCTAAGTAATAACTGGTGGTCAGCCAAGCATAATCTTAGACTTCACCCAAGCACATAATAACAAGGGATGCTATATAGCATAAATAAAGATACTAAATATGTACAGCATCAGCTTCATGAGTATAATTCTACCAATTGAACCAAGTGTCAATGACTGTGCTTCTGTACTGCATAAATATATGGTCAATATTTTACTTAAAGGGATAACATGTTCATGCAAAATTATTTGTTAAAGACCTTCGACCTTTTCTCTCTCCCTGATGATGTGCACAGCTCTAGTCTAAAGGGTCACAGGAACTTAGGAACACCAGTACGTCATTCAACCTCTCAAGCCTGTTCCGCCATTCAATTAGATCATGGCAGATCTGAACCTGAACTCCAGTTCATAGAATCATAGAATGGTTACAGCACAGAAGGAGTCCATTCGGCCCATCGAGCCCGTGCTGGTTCTTTGTAAAAGCAATCCAGTTAGTCTCATTTCCCCACTCTTTCCCCATAGCCCTGCAAATTTTTTCCCTTCAAGTATTTATCCAATTCCTTTTTGAAAGCCACAATTGAATTTGCTTCCACCACCATTTCAGGCAGCGCATTCCAAATCATAATTACTCACTGCGTTAAAAAGTTTTTCCTAATGTCATCTTTGGTTCTTTTGCCAATCACCTTAAATCTGTGTCCTCGACCCTTCAGCCAATGGGAACAGCTTCTCTTTATTTACTTTATTTAAACCCTTCGTGATTTTGAACATATCTATCAAATCTTCTCTTAACCTTCTCTGCTCTAAGGAGAACAACCCCAGCTTCTCCAGTCTATCCAGGTAACTGAAGTCCTTCATCCCTGGAACAATGCTAGTAAATCTTTTCTGCACCCTCTCTAAGGCCTTCGCATCTTTCCTAAAGTGTGGTGCCTAGAATTAGACACGATACTCCAACTGTGGCCAAACCAGTGTTTTATAAAGATTTAATGTAACTTCCTTGCTTTTGTACTCTATTTATAAAGCCCAGGATCCCGTATGCTTTTTTAACCGCTTTCTCAACCTGTCCTGCCACCTTCAAAGATTTGTGCACATATACACCCAGGTCTCTCTATTCCTGCACCCCCTTTAGAAATGTATCATTTAGTTTATATTGCCTCTCCTCATTCTTCCTGCCAAAATGTATCACTTTGCACTTCTGTGCATTAAATTTCTTCTTCTATGTGTCCGCTCATTCCAACAGCCTGCCTATGTCCTCTTGAAGTCTATTACTATCCTCCTCATTGTTTACTACACTTCCAAGTTTTGTGTCATCTGCAAATTTTGAAATTGTGCCCATATAAAATTGCCAGATAAAGCGGCAAGCCTGAGGATTGGGAGCAGTTCAGAATTCAGCAAAGGAGGACAAAGATATTGATTAAGAGGGGAAAAATAGAGTATGAGAGTAAACTAGCAGGGAATATAAAAACTGACTGTAAAAGCTTCTATAAATATGTCAAGAGAAAAGATTAATGAAGACAAATGTCGGTCCCTTACAGTCAGAAATGGGGGCAGTTATAATGGAGAACAAAGAAATGGCAGAACAATTAAACACATACTTTGGTTCTGTCTTCACAAAGGAGGACACAAATAACCTGCCAGAAATGTTAGGGAACCAAGGGTCTAGTGAGAGGGAGGAACTGAAGGAAACCAGTATTAGTAAAAAAATAGTGCTAGGGAAATTAATGGGGCTAAAGGCTGACAAATCCCAAGGGTCTGATAATCTACATCCCAGAGTATTAAAGGAAGTGGCCCTGGAAATAATGGATGCATTGGTGGTCATCTTCCAAAATTCTATTTCCTACAGATTGGACGGTGGCAAATGTAACCCCACTATTTAAAAAAGGAGGGAGAGAAAAAACAGGGAATTACAGACCAGTTAGCCTAACATCAGTAGTGGGGAAAATGCTAGAGTCTATTATAAAGGATGTGATAACAGAACACTTGGAGGGCATTAATGGGAGTGAACAAAGTCAGCATGGGTTTATGAAAGGGAATTCATTCTTAACAAATCTACTGGAGTTTTTTGAGGATGTAACTAATAGAATAGATAGGGGAGAACCAGTGGATGTGTGTATTTGGATTTTCAGAAGGCTTTTGCTAAGGTCCCGCACAAGAGGTTATTGTGCAAAATTAAAGCACATGGGATTGGAGGGAATATACTGGCATGGATTGAGAATTGGTTGACAGACAGGAAACAGAGTAGGAATAAACGGGTCTTTTTCCGGGTGGCAGGCAGTGACTAGTGGGGTACCGCAGAGATCAGTGCTTGGGCCACAGCTAGTCACAATATATATCAATGATTTGGATGAGGGAACTAAATATAATATTTCCAAGTTTGCAGACGACACAAAGCTGGGGTGGAATGTGAGCTGTGAGGAGGATGCAAAGAGGCTCCAATGTGATTTAGACAAGTTGGGTGAGTGGGCAAGAACATGGCAGATGCAGTATAATGTGGGTAAATGTGAGGTTATCCACTTTGGTTGTAAAAACAGAAAGGCAGATTATTATCTGAATGATGATAGATTGGGAAAAGGGAAGGTGCAACGAGACCTGAGTGTCCTTGTACACCAGTCGCTGAAAGCGAGCATTCAGGTGCAGCAAGCAGTTAGGAAGGTGAATGGTATGTTAGTCTTCATTGCAAGAGGATTTGAGTACAGGAGCAGGGATATCTTACTGCAGTTGTATGGTGCCTTGGTGAGATCACATTTGGAGTATTGTGTGCAGTTTTGTTCTCCTTATCTGAGGAAGGATGTCCTTGCCAATCACCTGAAAGCAGTGTACAGGTGGGCTATTTTACCCAATCACAAGCAACAGAAAATTTGTTACCTGGGAGCCAAGAAGTACTCAGCGCCTTTTCTTTGTTTTGAGTTTCACTTTTTAATTGGACTGAATTGCACGCAGAGGAGTCTAATCAGTTATTTTCAAGAGATTAGCAATTTGCCATTTTGTGAACCTGTGTTGCAGTTGCTCCAGATTGCATTGCACGAAGAGAAATCCCCTCAAAAGCTCAGGCACTCAGAAGGGAAAATCAGGATCCGCAGCCCTGAAGGGCCTGAGCTGCTGCAAGCCCACCTGCTCTGTAAACCTACATGTTGGGTGGGGAAGGGGGAGGGTTGCAGAGAACATCTCTGAAAAATGCTTCAGGGTAAATGGTGCAACGATCAGCTTTTCCGATCGCTCCATCAGTTTCCCTGTAATGTAATTGGTTAATATTCATTCAAACCTTAAAGATTATAAATCCTTTCAATTATTATTTTCAATTAACTCCTTTTGTTGACTATTTTATAATACCTTGAAAGTACACTCATGCATTTTGAATTGTGCATTATGTTCCTGGATTACTCTGTTCATTACAATGAGGTGAATAAATATCACATTTTTCTGTACTTGGTTTGCATTTAGTTATTAATTTATCTTTGCTTCCTTTGCCTTTGAGTGAGCATTTAGAACATTGGTCTTTGTCCAAGTGATGTCTGTGCATAAACAATCAGTAGGCAATACACACTCCATAACTTAGTGCCTGTAGCAATTGCTTAATACTACAGGCCATATATACTTTAATATACTTTTTTTTTACTTTGCCACTGACAGCGGCAGTACCAGTACCATTGGAGGCTGCAACAGCAAAAAAGGTGGTGCCAACCCTTATGTCTAATGGGAGAGCCATCTCTGACAGCAACACAAAAAGAGGCGATTTTGACTCTCCCGAATTGGCGGGAACGGAACGGGGCAGCAATTACAATGGAGCGGCTCCATTTCCCGCTTTGTTTCTGCCGATCTGCAATTTTAAAGTCGCTGGTTTTGGCGGCAGATGAGACAGCAGCCTCATTAATAAAAGCAGCTCAGGGTCCAATGATGTACACGGGATCCCGAGGGAAGTTAAACCGGCTCGAGAGCAGGATGCCCGTCACGGTCACTCCACCAGATAAACCTGTCGTAGGCCAGCGAGGCCCCCCATGGAAGGTTAAGAAAATCTCTCCTTAGTGGGGCCAGAAGAAGCAAGAATTCTCCTCCGGGCACCACAAGGAAAGTCCAGACTTCTGCTCCCCTGGGCTCCCTCTCTCCCTCCCTCCCTCTTCCCCAGCCGCGAGACTCTGCAAATACCTCCCCTCGACCCCCCTCTCCCAGACTTACCTTGCTGCTGGCAGCCTTCTTCCTATGCCGGTGGGCAGACTGCGAGCCACCAAAATCTCGTCCTCCCCACCAGCCAGCTGCCGCTTTCCGCCAGAAACGGCCGAGCAGCCGACCGGTGGGATTCAAATGAGGCTTCCGACACACAATCCCTCGCAGGATTGCCGCCCTAAATCGGTCCTGGAAGCTTGCTATCAGAGGCAATCATTCTTTTGGCTAAAGAGGGTTGAAGATTTGAACTGCTTGTGCCCATCCTGCATAGAATAGCAAAATAACTTCAGCACCTTCTCCAGCCATTAATGCCTTTTCTTGCCATCGCTGTTTGTGACTTTACATCAACTTTGAAAGTGGCAGGACAAGTTGAGAAGGCTGTTAAAAAAGCATACGGGATCTTTGGCTTTATAAATAGGTGCATAGAGTACAAAAGCAAGGAAGTTATACTAAACCTTATAAAACACTGGTTAGGCCTCAGCTGGAGTATTCTATCCAATTCTGGGCACCACACTTTACAAGGATGTTAAAGCCTTGGAGGGGGTACAGACGAGATATACCAGAATAATATCAGGGATGAGGGACTTCAGTTATGTGGAGAGACTAAAGAAACTGGATTGTTCTCCTTAGAGTAGAAGCGTTCAAAATTATGAGGGATTTTGATAGACTAAATAAGGATAAATTGTTTCCACTGGCAGGAGGGTCGGTAACTGAAGGAAACAGATTTAAGATAACTGGCAAAAGAACCAGAGCGGAGATGAATAGAATTTTTTTTAAAAAAATGCAACGAGTTGTTATGATCTGGAATGCACTGCCTGAAAGGGTGAAAGCAGATTCAACAGTAACTTTCAAAAGGGAATCGGATATATCCTTGAAAAGGAAAAATTTGCAGGGCTATGGGGAAAAGGGCAGGTGAGTGGGACTAATTAAACAGCTCTTTCAAAGGACCGAATTTCCTCCTCCTCTGCTGTATGATTCTATAATTTTGTATTTGCAAGTTTGCACATACAGTTGTTTAAATGTGGATCTGGTGCTGTAGGAGCCATCACTTGACATCAATGGGGCTGTTTCTACAGCACTGGCAGCTGTAGCCAGCAATGCAGAAATGCTTTCTGAGATGGTTCGAAGCATAAATGTACTCTAAGAGCGTGAGGTATTATTCAGGGCATGACATTCTGTCCCCAACATACTTTCAACTGCCACATAATCTTAAAAAAATGATGGCCTTGAAATCAAGATGTGCAATATTAGTTTATGAATATTTTAATGCGCTCATATGAAATTCCTTTATTTACTTGTTTACAGAGCATTAACTTGTTTAAAATAATTTCTAACAAATTACACGGGGATTTATGTGTGTATACGTCAGTCCCAGGTATCAATAATTACATGGGGATAAGTCACTCCCAGATATCAATAATTACATGGGGATTTATGTCTGTGTAAGCCACTCCCAGGCATCAATAATTACAAGGGGATTTATGTCTGTATAGGTCACTCCCAGGTATCAATAATTACATGGGGATTTATGTCTGTATAGGTCACTCCCAGGTATCAATAATTACAAGGGGATTTATGTCTGTATAAGTCAGTCCCAGGTATCATTTATTATACAGATTTGTGTCTATATAACTCCCGGGTATCAATTATTCAAAATGGGGCTAGTCCCTGTTCCTGAGCTCATTGGATGGATAACCTATGTAAATCCCTGGAGGCGCATTGCTGTGTAACAGATAATTTAGGAACGAGAATCAACAATTTGTGGATTCTTTTAAGTGCTAATGACTTTGTTGGTGGAAACTGTACATGCTGGTATTTTTGTGAAGCCCTTATAGTACCATATTAAACTACCTGCTAAAGCTATATTATAGTCTTAGAAAAAAAAACTTCTCACCATGGCAGTCCCTGATATACAGTCCCAATGGCTTATAATGGCTGCTAGTTGCTGTTAGCGTGATGGTAAAACCAAAAAGCTAAGTAACCAACAGACTTTTTAAAAAACAGGCAATCTCCATTTAGCAGCTGTCTCTCCTACTTGTTAGCAGTTGCATCCAGAATCTCATCACTAACATTATCACATTTTAACGAGGTGCGAACAGCTGATGGAGACTGCATGAAGACCTGACTTTGGCCAAAATCAGCACTGCTTTTTAAATCGGTCAATACAATACAGGGGTTTAATAAGATGTGAATAACTGATTGAAACTGCTTGAAGACCCAACTTTGCCTGAAATCAACAGAGCCTTTTAAATGGGTAAGTACTTATTGAACTGCCCGAATTAGTTTGCGCCTTTAATATGTTACAAGTGGCGCCTTTGTACTTGACTGCTATGGTACTGGCAAATGGTTAGCGCCGTTTTCCCGATGTAGGTGGCTGCCCGTACTCAGCGTGAATGGTTTAAGTGGTGGGGACTGTACTGTGAATTGTTCATAACTTGCTCTGACACAGGAATCACATGAAATGGTTGCTTTCCTTTCCCTATTAACATACTTTTCCAATTCCAAAGCAATCCTGACACAGTTGGCAAAAGCAAAAGACTTCAAATGCTAGGAATCTGAAATAAATACAGAAAATGCTGGAAACACTTAGCAGGTCTGAGTGATGCAGGTTAATGTTGCCTGATTTCCTCCGTGTGTCCAGCATTTTCTGATACTGTTGACTTCTGATAATTCTAAATCTTTTTTTGTACTGAAAGTCTGAATTATCCAATAATTTGAACTACATAGAATTATATTGAATGTACAGCACAGATACAGGCCATTTGGCCTAACAAGTCCATGCCGGTGTATATAAGAACATAAGAAATAGGAACAGGAGTCGGCCAATCGGCCCTTCGAGCCTGCTCCGCCATTTAATAAGATCATGGCTGATCTGATCCTAACCTCAAATCTAAATTCATGTCCAATTTCCTGCCCGCTCCCCGTAACCCCTAATTCCCTTTACTTCCAGGAAACTGTCGATTTCTGTTTTAAATTTATTCAATGATGTAGCTTCCACAGCTTCCTGGGGCAGCAAATTCCACAGACCTACCACCATCTGAGTGAAGAAGTTTCCCCTCATCTCAGTTTTGAAAGAGCAGCCCCTTATTCTAAGATTATGCCCCCTAGTTCTAGTTTCACCCATCCTTGGGAACATCCTCACCGCATCCACCCGATCAAGTCCCTTCACAATCTTATATGTTTCAACAAGATCGCCTCCCATTCTTCTGAACTCCAATGAGTAGAGTCCCAATCTACTCAACCTCTCCTCATGTGTCCGCCCCCTCATCCCCGGGATTAACCGAGTGAACCTTCTTTGTACTGCCTCGAGAGCAAGTATGTCTTTTCTTAAGTATGGAGACCAAAACTGTATGCAGTATTCCAGGTCCGGCCTCACCAATACCTTATATAACTGCAGCAATACCTCCCTGTTTTTATATTCTATCCCCCTAGCAATAAAAGCCAACATTCCGTTGGCCTTCTTGATCACCTGCTGCACCTGCATACTAACTTTTTGATTTTCTTGCACTAGGACCCCCAGATCCCTTTGTACTGCAGTACTTTCCAGTTTCTTGCCATTAAGATAGTAACTTGCTCTCTGATTTTTCCTGCTAAAGTGCATAACCTCACATTTTCCAATATTGTATTGCATCTGCCAAATCTCCGCCCACTCACCCAGCCTGTCGATAACCCCTTGTAGGTTTTTTATGTCCTCCTCACTCTCTACTTTCCCTCCCATCTTTGTATCATCTGCAAACTTTGATATGTTACACTCGGTCCCCTCCTCCAAATCGTTAATATAGATTGTAAAGAGTTGGGGACCCAGCACCTACCCCTGCGGAAGACCACTGGCTACTGGTTGCCAGACCGAGAATGTACCATTTATCCCAACTCTCTGCTTCCTGTTAGATAACCAATCCTCCACCCATGCCAGAATATTACCCCCAATCCAATGATTCTTTATCTTGAGCAATAATCTTTTATGTGGCATCTTTTATGCTCCATGCGAGCCTCCTCCCACACTTCATCTAACCCCATAAACATATCCTTCTACTCCTTTCTCCCTCATGTGTTTATCTAGCTTCCCCTTAAATGCATCTTTTGTTTTTATTCATTCATGGGATTTGAACGTTGTAGACAAGGCCAGCATTTATTACCCATCCCTAATTGCCCTTCAGAAGGTGGTGGTGAGCCGCCTTCGTGAACCACTGAAGTCCGTGTGGTGAAGGTTCTCCCTCAGTGCTGTTAGGTCGGGAGTTCCAGGATTCTGACCCAGCGACGATGAAGGAATGGCGATATATTTCCAAGTCGGGATGGTGTGTGACTTGGAGGGGAACATGCAGGTGGTGTTGTTTCCATGTGCCTGCTGCCCTTGTCCTTCTAGATGGTAGAGGTCGCGGGTTTGGGAGGTGCTGTGGAAGAAGCCTTGGCGAGTTGCTGCAGTGCATCCTGTGGATGGTACACACTGCAACCACAGTACACCAGTGGTGAAGAGAGTGAATGTTTAGGGTGGTGGATAGGGTGCCAATCAAGCGAGCTGCTTTATCCTGGATGGTGTCGAGCTTCTTGAGTGTTGTTGGAGCTGCACTCATCCAGGCAAGTGGAGAGTATTCCATCACACTCCTGACTTGTGCCTTGTAGATGGTGGAAAGATTTTGGGGAGTCAGGAGGTGAGTCACTCACCACAGCATACCCAGCCTCTGACCTGCTCATGTAGCCACAGTATTTATGTGGCTGGTCCAGTTAAGTTTTTGGCCAATGGTGACCCCCAGGATGTTGATTGTGGGGGATTCGGCGATGGTAATGCTGTTGAATGTCAAGGGAAGGTGGTTAGACTCTCTCTTGTTGGAGATGGTCATTGCCTGGCACTTGTCTGGCGCGAATCCACGCTAGTCACCTCAACTACTCCTTGTGGTAGTGTGTTCCACATTCTAAACATTCTGTGGGTAAAGAAGTTTCTCCTGAATTCCCTATTGGATTTATTAGCGAATATCTTACATTTATGGCCTTTATATCTGGTCTCCGCCACAAGTGGAAACATCTTCTCTACGTTTACCCTATCAAACCCTTTCATAATCTTAAAGACCTCTATCAAGTCACCCCTCACTTCTCTTTTCTAGAGAAAAGAGCCCCAGTTTGTCAATCTTTCCTGATATGTATAACCTCTCAGTTCTAGTGTCATCCTAGTAAATATTTTTTGCACCTTTTCCAGTGCCTCCATATCCTTTTAATAATAGAGGCTAGAACTGTTCACAGTACTCCAAGCCTCCAAGTCTAACCAAGGTTCTATACAAATTTAACATAACTTCCCTGCTTTTCAATTCTATCCCTCTAGAAATTAACCCTATTTCTTTGTTTGCTTTTTTATGGCCTTATTAACCTGCGTCACTACTGTGAGTGATTTGTGTAATTGTATCCCCTGCTTCTCTATCCCATTTAGGTTCTTATTTTCCAAGGAGTATGTGGCCTCCTTATTCTTCCTACCAAAATGTACCACCTCACACTTTTTCTGTATTGAAATTAATTTGCCAATTACGCGCCTGTTCTGTAAGTTTATTAATGTCTTCTTCCATTTTGACGCATTCTTTTTTTGTATTATACCCCCCAATTTCATGTCGTCCACAAATTTTAAAATTGTACCTCTGATTCCCGAGTCCAAATCGTTTAGGTGAACGACAGTGGAACACCACTTCCCATGTTTTACCAGTCTGAGTAACTACCTTTAACCCCTACTCTCTGTTTCCTGTTTTGTAGCCAGCTTGCTATCCATTCTGCTACTTGTCCCCAGGCTCAACATACTCTGACCTTAGTCATGAGTCTACTATGCGGTATCTTACCGAAGGCCTTCTGAAAATCTAAATATATTACATCTATTGCATTACCCTTGTCAACCCTTTCTGTTACTTCTTCAAAGAATTTGTTAAGATTAGTCAAGCATGATCTTCCCTTTTGAAATCCATGCTGACTATTCTTTATTATATTTTTGGTTTCTAGATGTTTTTCTATTACATCTTTGAGTAAGGATTCCATTATCTTTCCTACCACCAAAATTAAGCTAATTGGTCTATAGTCCCCTGGGTTTGTTCCATCTCCCTTTTTAAATGTAGGAATCACTGTCCACCAGTCCTCTGGCACTATTCCTCTCTCTAATATATGTATCAGACAGTAAAGGGTTGAGCGGTAGATTTCTATTTGAGGGAATGATAGAGCTGATTCTCCAATCATGCACTCCTGGTTAGAAATGGTGCTTATAGAGAGCACTTGTCAAGAAATTCATGGCCCCAGCTCCTGCTTTCCCTTACATTTAAATTAAAAGGGCAGATTATTAGGTAGTGGGGGCCTCCAATTTCCTGATCAGTCCTCCCTGCATGTGCCAGTTCTCACTGGAGGTGAACCAGCCCCAATGTTTAAACTGTACAAAAGCTCACTCTAATATTGTGGCTTTAACATCGTGAGATATCCCAACGAGCTTCATAAAAGGAGAAGATTGGACATCGAGCATTGAGGGGGAGAGAGAGTTAGGACAAGTGACCCAGGTGTGTTTGAAGAGGTAGTTTGGGAGGAGGCTTTTGAGGTGGTGTAGCAGTTTAGGAAGAGATTTCCAGAGGGCAGAAGGCTCTGCCACTGATGGTGGCGCAGAGGGAGGACACAAAGCAGTGCAGAATCAGAAGAGAGGAGGCTGCAAGCAGGGACATAGTGCTGCAAGAGATTGGAGAGGTAGGGTGGTGTAAGCCCATGGAGGGATTGGTACACAATAATGAAGATTTTTAAATCATTGTAATGGGGGATGGAGAGAAGTGAAGGTTAGCAGGAACTGGGATAAAGGGGTGAGCAGGACTTTGCACATTATTTAAGAAGGGAGGGACAGAGAATCCAGCTAACTACAGAGCTGCCAGTTTAACATCATTTGCAGGGATGTTGTTGGAATCTACAGTGACTGAGCGCATGGACAAGAATCAGTTGATCAGAGAGTCAGCATAAATTTGTGAAGGACAGGTCACGTCTGACTAATCTAGTTGAACTTTTTGTGGCGATCACTGGCATGGTGGATCGGGGAATGTCTATGGATGTTGTCGATATGGACTTTCTGATAAGAGATTATTCGCAAATATGAGAGCAAATGGAATTGGAGATAACCTTGTGGTATGGGTCGGTAATTGGTTGGAAGGTAGGAGACAAAGAATTGGTATAAAGGGTTGGTTCTCTCATGGAAGGATTTGACAGTTCCTCAGGGATCTGTGCTGGGCCTCAGCTTTTCAGCTCATAAATTAATGACTTGCATAAAAGGGATCGAGCACTGTATATCCAAGTTTGCAGACAAAACTAAGTTAGGTGGCACCGTAAGTTATGTAGCAACCAACATCACTAAAAAATAGATTATCTGGCCATTATCTCATTGCTGTTTGTGGGACCACGCTGTGTGTATATTGGCTGCTGCATTTCCTACGTTATATCAGTGATCATACTTCAAAAAGTACTTCATTGGCTGTAAAGCACTTTGGGACATTCTGAGGTCATGAAAGGTGCTATTTAAATGCTATATATGTTTACGCCGTCTTCCCGAGATTTCTGTACCTCTTCCAGCAAAGCGACAGTGGAGTGTGAGGAAATCCCTGCAGAAATTCACCTTCTGAAAACAGTCCATGTAGAAAGATGAGAGGCAGCTCATTACATAACTGGGATTATTAAAACACACTGCATGCTTGAAATAAGGAAAATTATTTTAGAGGACCAGATAAGTAAGGATATGTTGTGGAAGAATTTGTTGCCCTAGCTATCGATTAAATGCAGGACAATCTAAAGGCAGTGAAAGAAGATTAACCATCCCACTGATACGACAGACCACAACTCTCTTGTTCAGATAAAACTCTTCTTCATGTTCAGATAAAACTCTTCTTCACTGCTCTCTTCATTGGATAATTGAGGTTACGTAATATGTGTCATTTTGTTACAGAAAAAGTCAGCTGGATCATTATCAAAAAGTAAACAGATTTGGATCCCACAGTAGAACCAACCAGGTTGAAGCCTATTACAATTATTTAATGAGTTGAACATTAGTGTCTATTAACAGTCATAGTTATGGCATAGGTCTAATTTTTTTTCCACAACTAATCCTTTGCAGAAAAAAGGCCGATTGAGCTATGTTTTTATTCACTCATTGATTTTATACTAATTTACATCTTTCATTTGACAAACATGGGGCTGGTCAGGCATGTGAAAGAAAGTAGCTCCAAATACAGCATTAATGTGACTGATCACAAAAATGAAGGACAGTCTGTCTTACTGTAGTCATAGCTCTTAAGGTCACATTAGATGGTATTGAAAGTCACTTTACAATCACAGATATAAAAGATTGCATTCTCAGAGAGAGGGTTGGATATGAAAAGAAAAGAACAAACAAAGTTGCTTTCATACAAGGATCACATGCTGCTTAAACCTGACGTGATGAGCAGCTCAGGTCAGCTCGCCTCTGTTTCCCAGTGTTAAAGTAATGATAGTCGACATCAACTCAGAAGACAAGAATAAAATCATCCCACATTAACAGACAGTCTGAAGAAAAACAAAATAATAGCTCAACCCGCCTCCTCTTCTAACAAAGAAATTATGTTTCCTGTACAGAAAACAAAGGAATGTTTTGTTTCTTTAAATTTAGGCCAAGGGTTTAATTAAGGGTTTGGGGATGAGTCAGCTTTAACGAATGAATTCACATTGTGATGAAAAACATCAGCTATACCACAAGAGTAATTAGACAGAGGTGTTGGATGGAATACCAATTGTTCAGTCAGGTGTGATTTGTCAGCGTTGAACGTAAAAGTGGCATCGTGTTCTAGGAACCATTTAACTCAAACAATTCTTCAAAGTGTTTTTCCTTCCTGTCTTGAAGGTATCGACTCACATCAGGGTACGGTTCCACAGAAACCAACGGCCCTTCTGTATCTTAACCAAGTGGCCAGCCTTTATGTGTAAGGCCAGTCAGTGACACAGAGCAAGAAGCCTGGCTAATTTCTATCTCCCTACCCCAGGATCACTGAGACCAATTATATTAGCCCTACTGCTGAGATCAGCTACCTCAGCACAGCTCAGAGATTGAACCTGCTATCATCTTGGTCTGGATGGCTCAGTTCAATAATAGGCGGTGCATTTATCTAACGAGCCATCGGGGGAGTTCCACTGCAGGCATTTTTGTTTGTGTCATCGCTCAGGATCCAAACGAATAAACTCAATTGCACAGATTTATACCCGGCTGGAATCTGTCATTCAATTAAATCACCCTTTGAGTTAAAATTATCCGATGGGGCACTTCAGTAAAATCAGCTATGGAAAAATTTTTAAGAATTTTAGCATTGAGGACCCTGAAGGTGAATTCAAGATAGCATCATGCAGCAGTTGATTACCTAGTGCACTGACTGGTTTCTGGCTGTGAATGTCTGTTATTTTGAGAGTGTTTCTCATATGTAGTTGACAGATATTTTTGTGAGTATCACCACCATGCTTGCATTTTTCCAAGAGAAAATTTTCAAGTAAATGCCTGTACCATATTTAAGAAATATATGTATTGTAATAAGCATTTAAAAATCCCTCATCAGATTGATTGTTGTAATGGACTGTAGATTGATGACACACAGATAGACTCGACTCCTTTGCATATTATATACCATATTACATTTCCTACATTACAACAGTGACATTTCAAAAAGTACTTCATTGGCTGTAAAGTGCTTTGGGATCTTGAAAAGTGCAATGTAAATGCAAGTCCTTTCTTTAAACCTTTCTGCCTGCTTCAAACCTCAACCCGCCTGAGAGAAAGCTCTTTCATGGTCTTTTGCACCTGTTGTGAATTGTCTCTGTTCACTCAATTCTTCTCTTCCCACATGAAGATAGGACGTCATCTTGAGCTAGATAAAAATGCATCCAAATATTTATAGGTCGAGAACAAAATAGTACCAGATCAAAGCTTCCAACATTGATTTTGAAAGTTATAACACTACAAAACAATGAAGATTATAGGGCACATCAAATATGTAATATTGTACATTTGCATGGCCCAGGACATCAGACAAGAAATTGGAATACAGTTGTAAGCTTCATTAAGGCCTTCTGGTTTCTGATGAAGAACGACAGCTAGAACGCCTGGAGGGGGCTGCAACAAAAATTTAAAACGCGCCAGTGTCTTCTTCGGCCTGCCCCCGAGATCCCCGTAGACCCTCTAGTCCACAGGACTCTGGGGTCAGACCTTTGTACCAGCTACCTTAAACAGGTAACAGCATTTAGAAAATGAGGTAGGACACTAGGAACGTCCTCTTCCGCTGCATTATAACAATCATTTGGCCTGCGCCTGTAGTAGGCCTGTAGCTACATCCACTGGGAAAGCACCAGGCAATGCTGAGATAGATCAACCCAATTCCCCAGGCACATTGAAGAGTAAACCTAGCTCAGGATTTGCTCAATGTTTAAGTGCACTGCATGATGCAGGACTAAATCGCATACAGAACAAAAAAGCTAAGATTCTGCTCCTGTGTTAACTGATCTCACCCAGGGCAGCAGTAGAGGTAACTACAATAGGAACTCAAAATCCACACACTCAAAGGGGAAATCATCCAGAAATTCCACTGCAGATCAGTATTCAGTGACATCTGTTGGAATTGTATGCTTGTTGTTATACGGCACTACCATCTCGGAGCCTCCTTTGCCCTACAAGCAGTAATCCTCAAACAATCCGTATTTAAAACAAACACAAAACATCAGTACATCCGATTCAGCAGCATCAAGAAAGCTCTTCAACACGCGGCCTCTTCCAGTTCTTCTTACTTCTGTTGAACCTTGCCCTTTTATGCCCACCTGGCTGGGAGAGGTCTCTGCCCACTAAAGGGGCAATACCCTTCCTCTTAAAAGCACAGTTCTCAAAGGGCTTGGGTATTAGGGCCTGCATCAGCCTGCTGCTGACATACCGGCCCTCACTCACCTTGTTACAGTGTGGACGTCAGGCAAGTGAGGCAGTATGCTCGCGAGAGGGCATCAACTCTCCTGCCCGGTGGGTCACCTCAAAACAGTAGGGTTGGAGCGACAAAAACCATCGGGTAACATGGGCATTCTGTTCTTTGTTTGTTTGCATCCACCTGAGGGGCATGTGATTGGTCACCAAGAAAAACTGGCGCCCCAGCAGATAGTATCTTAAAGTTTCTACTGCCCATTTAATTGGCAGGCACTCCCTCTCTACCATAGCATGTCGTTGTTCCCTAGACAACAGTTTTCTGCTAAGGTAATTCACGGGATGTTCTTCACCCTCAATTATTTGAGAGAGTACAGCTCCTAAATCCACCTCTGAGGCATCGATGTGCAGAACGAACTTTTGCCTAAAGTCTGGGACCATGAACACGGGATCATAACATAGCGCTTGGCTCAAATCCCTGAAAGAAGCCTCCTCCTCAGGGTTCCACCCTCCCAGGTTGGTGCTTTCACTTTTTAAGTGGGGGGGCAGCTCAGGGAGCAAAGTCAAGAATGAACTGTCAGTCGTAACCGATGATACCCAAAAAAGCCCGGACCTGCTTCTTATTTACTGGTCGGAGCCAGGCTTTTATAGCTTTAATTTTGCTTACCTGGGGCTTCACCACCCCACCCCCTACAACGTACCCGAGGTATTTTGGTTTGACAATCCAATGTGGCACTTCTTTATTGGCCGTGAGTCCAACTATCCTTAGGCTACCTAATACAGCCTCGACTTCACGTACTCTGGATGATTACATCATCCAAGTATGCTGCCGCACACTGGGTGTGAGACCTCAACACTTGGTCCATGAGTCTTTGGAAGGTGGCTGGGGCCCCATGCAATTCAAATGCCATGACAGTGTACTGGTAGAGCCCCTTGGGAGCTGCAAAAGCAGGCTTCTCTTTCGCGGACTCTGTTAAATGGATCTGCCGGTATCCTTTGCTCAGCTCTAAGGTGATAAGATAATTGGCTTTCCCCAATCTCTCAATCAACTTATCCACCCATTTAGATGTGAAGGGTGTACTAGGGCCGAGGAAACCAAGTTTACTGTACTCCGAATCAGTAAGGGCCATCACCTCCTTTCCATTAACCCTTACTTCTTCTAGAAAGGGGTGGGCGGCCTCTACGTGGCTCATAATCTGCACTACCCAACTCGTATAACCCATGCCGGCATTCCTGGATTCCCCGAGGCTGTATTGCATGGGCTCCTCCTGGTTTGGGCAATGTGCTACTACATGGCCCCACTCATCACAATGATAAACACCGGTACATTTTCCCTGGTTGCCTGTTCATCCCAAGATTTGTATTTACATTGGGCCCACCCATAAGTCCCATCGCGGCCTTATGCTGCTCTTCAGCACCCCCTTGCCCCCCTAGAGTTTTATCAGCTCGTGATCCAGTCCCATTCTTCGGACTTGTGGGGTCGCCCAGGGTTTCGTGGCCTGGAGAACATCGGGGATCTGACCATATGAACATATGAACAAAGAGCAGGAGTAGGCTATTCGGCCCCTCGAGCCTCATCTCCGTCTTAAATGGGCGACCCCTTATTTTTAAACCGTGGCCCCCTAGTTCTAGTCTCTTCCACAAGGGGAAACATCCCTTCAGCACCTACCCCTTCTAGTCCTCTCAGCATCTTATATGTTTCAGTAAGATCACCTCATTCTTCTACAGACCAGTTTCTCTGCAGCGAGTTGTCTTTAAACCAGAACGATCATCTCTTGGCCATTGGTCGGGTACTCTTGACCTACCCACTTCCTGATCAAGGTGGTCCATTACCTACAACTCAACGATCCTTGCAGGGAAGTCGGCTGCCACCTGTGGTTCCAGGTCAAAGTTGGCCTTCTGAGCACCACCCACTAAGAGGGGTGTCACGATGCCAGCCCATTGGTCATGTAGCCACCTCTCCCACTTGGCACATCTTTCAAGGGGGATGGGGGAATTCCTGACCCTCCATCTGGCCCCACTGCTGCCTCAATTCAGAGATCTCTACCCGACTCTGGGCGGCCTGGTTCAATAATAGTTGGGTGGTCTCCTGCTGGGCCTCAAGGATCTGAGTGGTCCTCTCTTACGTGGCCCAGTGGGCCTCATGCAGAGCTCATGTGGCCTGCACCAGTTCTCTAAACATGTCCTCCATTATGAGTTGGTCTCTTTTTTTCTCAATTAGAGACACGGATCCCACTTCTGACACCGCACGTTACAAGTCACTACCTTCTCGGAGCCTCCTTTGTCCTACGAACAGCAGTCCTAGAACAATCCATATTTAAAACACTTTTTATAGTTTACAAGACACAAAACAAAACTACACAGTACATTCAATTCCGCAGGACCGAGAAAACTCTCCAACTCCGAGCCTCTTCCAGTCCTCCCTACTACTGCTGAACCTCGCCCTTTTATGCTCACCTGGCTGGGGGAGGTCTCCGCCCACTCCAGTAATATTTACCTTGTAAAGGCGAGCTTCTTAAAGGGCAATACTCTTACATTGGTATCAGGACCCTCGTCAGCCTACAGCTGACAAACCAGCCTTCAAACACGTTGTTACAGTGTGGACATCAGGCAAGGGCAGGATTGGACTTGGCCAAGGTACCTCCCACAGTTGGAAACCTGCCTAGACATTCACCGTCACGAAGAATGACCTACAGGGTGACCTACAGCAGAGCTGCTGGTAAGGCATTACCTTCAGGGAAAACCAAGCAAGGGCTATAGTTCCACCCAGAAAGATTTTTGACTGCAAGATATTGTGTTTGTGAGGCTATCAGTTCATTCTGCAGAACATGGAAGTCCGGAGGGAGGTGTAGTCTTTGAAACATTTCTAGAAAATTCTGTTGAGATTTAGAATCGAGGCGCACTGCTTAGTTTATATGGATTTAGAATTACCAGTCACCAGCTGTGCACTGTCTCACATCATACCCTTCTACTTGTTCTAATTGTAATCGAGCAGCTCCTTTGTCCAGACATTCTGTGAATCCATCAGCCTTGGATCAATAATCTATAATCTATTAGCACTAAAAACTGATAACAGTCAGAAATAAAATGCTGCACCCTAATTAGTTTGAATGAAGTCGTTCAGAATACATTCAATGCATTAGTTAGTACTCTGAGACCCATTAATAGTACAAATCAGAAGTTATATTGAAATAGTAAATATAGAAAGACCCTTGTAAAATCAGTTTAGATTGAATAAAGTCCTGCTTAAAAGTCCCTGTTGAAAGAGAAATCCGACAGCATCAGTTTTTTTTTAGTCAGCTACATGTCTGACATCCATCATCAAGTTTAAAAGAGTCTACAAACCGAGCTAAAATGGAAAGTAATGAAAAATTCACACAGGTAGGACTTCTGTTACCCAGTACAGTGCACGCACTCTCTCCCCATAGGGACACACCCCACTTGCTCAAGTCCAGAGAGCTGAGGCTCAGTTTGGCAGAGCCCAGGCTTAGGCGCCTTCCAGGGTACTGGTGGAATCCAACTGACTGAAACCACACAGCTTACAGTACAGATTCATGTGGAGCCAAGTGAAGCGTCCAGCCCTTCAGGCTCCATTAGTGGGCTTGGCTGGTCAAATATCAAAGGTACTCTGGAGTACTTTGGACCTGCCTGGTTCAGGACTAGATCACTGAGTCTGTCACAGAGGTCAGTCTTGGTTCTGAACTTCCATTGCCACGCATATCATCTTGGACCCCCAAAGAAACATTGTTTACCTCCTTCCCCCATTAATAGTCTCCTAAAGCCAGAAGGAAGCATTTGGCAGAATGAAACTTTTGTAAATCAATCATTCTTGGACTGGCAACGCTACATTTATTGCCCATCCTTAGTTGCCCTGAGAAGATGGTGCTTGAACCGTTGCAGTCCTTATGAGGATGGCGCTCTCACGATAGTGTTCGGTAGCAAATTCCAGGATGTTTACAATGCAATGTAGCTTCAACTCATTTTTTCACTAGCTGTGTGTGGTGTTCTATAGTAGTCCATGAAGAAATAGTTCCATAATTGAAGTACATGAAGAATTTTTAAAATAAATACCAGGTAGATACAACTCAAAGAAATAATGATTTTACTGAGACCAATCCAATCCAATCCTTACCTTATAAACTCACTTTACAAGTCAGCAGTTCCTGAACTGACTGGCATTAATCTTAGAATGCATATGCATGAGCAGCAAAAGAAAATTCATTGCTCCAATTTGAAAAGATTAAGGAACCAAAAATCAATTGCCCTTCTGGCACAGTCCTAAGAACATGAGAAATTGGAGCAGGAGTAGGCCATACATCCCCTCAAACCTGCTCTGCCATTCAATAAGATCAAGGCTGATTTTCTACCTCAACTCCACATTCCCGCCCTATCCCATATCCCTTGATTCCTTAATGTCCAAAAATCATTCAATCTCATTCTTGAATATACTCAAGGACTGAGTGTCCACAGCCCTCTAGGGTAGAGAATTCCAAAGATTCACAACCCTCTGAGTGAAGAAATTTTTCCTCATCTCGGTCCTAAATGGCGTTTATTTTGAGAGTATGACTGCTAGTTCTAGACTCTCCAGTCAGGGTAAACAGCCTCTCAGCATCTACCCTGTCAAGCCCTCTAAGAATTTTATATGTTTCAATGAGATCACCTCTCATTGTTCTAAACTCCAGAGAATAGAAGCCCATTCTATACAATCTCTCCTCATAGAACAACCCTCTCATCTCAGGAGTCAATCTAGTGAATCTTTTTTGCGCCCCCTCTAAGGCAAGTATATCCTTCCTTAGGTAAGGAGACCAAAACTGTACACAGTACTCCAAGTATGGTCTCACTGGAGTCCTATATAATTGCAGCAAGACCTCCTTACTCTTATACTCCAACCCCCTTGCAATGAAGGCTAACATAACAGTTGCCTTCCTAATTGCTTGCTGTACCTGCATGTTAACTTTCTGTGGTTCGTGTACAAAGACACCCAAATCCCTCTGACTACCAGCATTTCTTAGTCTCTCACCTTTTAAAAAATATCTGCTTTTCTATTTTTCCTACCAAAGTGGAGAAGTTCACATTTCCCCACTTTACAATGCATCTGCCATTTTCTCGCCCACTCACTTAACCTGTCTATATCCCTTTCTAGCCTCTTTGCGGCCTCCTCACAGCTCACTTTCCCACCTAGCTTTGTATCGTCAGCAAACTTAGATACCTCACACTCGGTCCCCTCATCTAAGTCATTGATATATATTGTAAACACCTGAGGCCCAAGCACCGATCTTTGCGGTACCCCACTAGTTACAACCTGCCAACCCAAAAATGACCTCTTTATTCCTACTCTCTATTTTCTGTCCGTTAACCAATCGTCAATCCACGCGAGTATATTACCTCCAATCCCATGAGCCCTAATCTTGTGTAACAACCTCTTATGTGACACCTTATTGAATGCCTTTTGAATATCCAAATATACTACACCCACTGCCTCTAAGCGACCCACGTTTACTTTTGCTAATCTCTTCCTTTTTACATTCTTGTAGAAGCTCTTAAATCTGTTTTTATATTTCTTGTTAGTTGACACTCATATTCAATTTTCTCCGTCTTTATCCATTTCTTGATTATCCCTTGCTGATTTCTAAAACCCTCTCAATCCTCAGGCTTACTACTCTTTTTGGCAACACTGTAAGCCTCTTCTTTTAATCTAATACTATCCTTAACTTCTGTAGTTAGCCCCGGTTGAAACATTTTTCCTGTGGAGTTTTTATTCCTCAAAGGAATGTATATTTGTTGAGAATTCTGAATTATTTCTTTAAATGTTCTCCATTGCTTATCTACCATCATATCTTTTAATGTAATTTCCCAATCTACCTTAGCCAACTCGCCCCTCATAGCTATGTAATTGGCTTTGTTTAAATTTAAGACCTTCGTTTCAGATTTCACTACATCACTCTCAAACTCAATATGAAATTCTATCATATTATGATCACTCCTCCCCAGAGGATCCTTAACTATAAGATTACTAATTAACCACTTTTGTCTACCCTGCTAGTTACGCCCTCAAAAATCTCTAATAGATTTGTCAAACACGATTTCCCTTTCATAAAATTGTCTTGACTCTGCCTAATCATATTATGATTTTCTAAGTGCCATGTTACCATGTTCTTAATAATAGATTCTAGCATTTTCCCTACTACTGATGTCAGGATAATAGGCCTATAGTTCCCTGTTCTCTCTCTCCCTCCTTTCTTTAATAGCAGGGTTACATTTGCTACCTTCCAACACACGGGGACCGTTCTAGAACCTAGGGAATTCTGGAAGATCAAAACCAATACATTCCCTATCTCTGCAGCCACCTCTTTTAAATCCCTAAGATGTAGGCCATCAGGACCAAGGATTTGTCAGCTTTTAGTCCCATTAATTTCTCCAGTACTTTTTCTTTACTAATCTTAATTACTTTAAGTTCCTCACTCTCATTAGACCCTTGGTTCCCTACTATTTCCAGTATGCTTTTTGTGTCTTCTATTGTGAAGACAGATACAAAATATTTGTTTAACGTCTCTGCCATTTCCATATTCCCCATTATAATCTCTCCTGTCTCTGCCTCTAAGCGACCCACGTTTACTTTTGCTAATCTCTTCCTTTTTACATTCTTGTAGAAGCTGTTAAATCTGTTTTTATATTTCTTGTTAGTTGACACTCATATTCAATTTTCTCCGTCTTTATCCATTTCTTGATTATCCCTTGCTGATTTCTAAAACCCTCTCAATCCTCAGGCTTACTACTCTTTTTGGCAACACTGTAAGCCTCTTCTTTTAATCTAATACTATCCTTAACTTCTGTAGTTAGCCACGGTTGAAACATTTTTCCTGTGGAGTTTTTATTCCTCAAAGGAATGTATATTTGTTGAGAATTCTGAATTATTTCTTTAAATGTTCTCCATTGCTTATCTACCATCATATCTTTTAATGTAATTTCTCAATCTACCTTAGCCAACTCACCCCTCGTAGCTATGTAATTGGCTTTGTTTAAATTTAAGACCTTCGTTTCAGATTTCACTACATCACTCTCAAACTCAATATGAAATTCTATCATATTATGATCACTCCTCCCCAGAGGATCCTTAACTATAAGATTACTAATTAACCCTGTCTCATTAAACAATACAAGATCTAAAATAGCCTGTATTCTAGTTGGTTCCGTGACATATTGTTCTAGAGAACTGTCTCTTCCTCCAAACTACTTTTGCCAATTTGATTTGCCCAGTCTATATGAAGATTAAAGTCCCCCACGATTATTGCATTACCCTTCTTACAAGTTCCTCTAATTTCTTGATTTATACTCTGTCGAACACTATAATTAATGTTAGGGGGCCTATCAACCACTTCCACCAGTGTTTTCTGCCCCTTGTTATTTCTTAGCTCCCCCCAGGAGTGCACAGAAACAGCTGCAAATTAGGTCAGGACCTGGTTACGCCAGATTCCGTCCTAATGTTGAAGTTCCCTGATGGATTTATACGGGGCAAAGCCTCTTTCTGCCCCAAGCAAGGTTATTGATGCTGGAGCCGGCAGGGACTCCCAATGCCGGGGGCTTTTGTATCCATTCCTCTGTGGAACCTGGTGTTTCTATGGCGTTGATATGCCAGATATACCAGCCAGTCAAATGGCAACAGTGGGCACAACCTGGGGTCCTCCTCAAAGGGCGCTACTGGGATACATCTGAATTTTTTGGGTGGGGCAGCGAAGGCTTGGCCTAGGGCTGGCAGGGGGCATAGATGCGCCTTTAGTGGTGTGGGCACCCGCCATTCACATATTAATCAAGGCCCCCCCCACCCCCGACTATGTGAATTTTGCTGGGACCAGAAGCAGAGGTCCCAGCTGGGTATACGTTGCCCTGCGGATTTTCGGCCTCTAACTATTCAGCTTTGAAACTGATTTCAGAAGGAGAAATAATGCCTTTATCGAAGAAGTTATATTGTAAGACAATCTCATTATTATTAACCCTTCAATACACCTTGAATCCGGACAGCACCAGGGCGACTATCCATCTTGTTAGGACAGAATGCCTCAATATTTGCATGTGCAACACAGTTTTCTACACAAACCCATCTGGGAAAGAGTTAATTGGGTTCTTTGCCAGAACCATATGGGAGCAACGATTTCTCAGCTTGCCGCCCTCACTTTCTATAAATCTTGTAACGATAATTAGGCCTTGTTTCAGCAGCACTGATTATGTTCCAGTGGTGATTTCATTTAATGCAAGATTTATATTTGTGATTTCAATAGAAATTCTACAGCTCACCAAAATCAAAACTCAGCCTCCCCCACTCAATTGTCCGTGTCCTTTGTCCATAAACATTTCCCTACAGCCCTGGCTACATTGTTACATGAGCACAAAGCTTTATAACAGCTAAACTTGGGTAAGAATAATATAAATCAAGTGCAAAATGATCTTCGAAAGGAGTCAACACATAAAGATATGCAGGATCATTTCAATTTTCCAAAGCATCTGCCTGAAGAGAAAGAATCCCACTCTTTGATGTTTGCAATGAGGTCATGGACACGTTCTTCATACATGGTGCAATGATTCTCAGGGCTGGGTTGTTAGCATGTGGAGTTGTGGCTTCTCCCATTCCTGGGAAAGAAAAGCGGAAGGGGCAGGTTGGCTTTTGAAGGCAATAGCTAGAAGGTTACGAGAAGAGAGAGATAGGGCAAACAAAAGGCCATGTGCTAATGTGTTGCTGATCTGTATTGCAGTTCCCGTTTATTATTAAGAACACTCTGTTCTGCATGTCACCATGTCTGCAATTTGTTTGGAAGAAGATGAACACCTCATGGTTCAATTCTGTACATGAGCCTTCACCATAGGCTTATGATTTCACTAAAGCAGAAAAATCCCTCAGCCCCACCTCCCCCACCCCCCAAGTCTATTGAAACACTGGTTACTAAGAAATGAACAAACTAATGCATCAGTTTAATTTTACCTTCAACAATGATTTGGTTGAGTTTTTTTTTATTACTGAAAACCCAAAACGCTGAGTGGTTTAAAATTCTATAGAAGAAATACTCAAATCATGATGCTACTTACTTCAATGTTGGTAATGAATTAGCTGATATTTGAAAAATGGCACCAGCTTTTAAGAGTGAAACTATTAATATTCGTAGAAACAGATGTACAAAAAAGTGTGAGTTCTCTTAATTGTTGCTCTAACTTTAGCAGAAGACCTGAAGAAACGACACATATGGCTGCTTTTGCCATTTTTCCAGGGTTTCTGCCGATCTTCCACCAAAGTTATGGAAGAAGATTGGGAGAACCTCTATGGAAATTTTAGGTGCATCTCATTTAAATTCACCTGTAACTAAGCAAAACAACTCAATCGCAGTACTGTAATAGAATAGGGGCATATTTTCCTCCATTCGCTAGTGTTAGCTTAAAAGTGCCATCAAATAAAAAGATACCTTTCTTTTAGGTGGTTGAATTGCAAAGACTTTTTCAATTGAAATAGATAACCTTGTCAAAAATTTGAGAAACCCTATAAGGATGAAGACTAAATTACTTTGTGAGGTAATAACTTGGATTTTATGGCAGCAACATGTAACATTTGTGTATTCCAAGGGGCCAGAGAGCCTTTTATCTGATGCTGACATTCCTTAAGGAAGACATTTGAGAACCAGAATTAAAATCAAATTTTAGATTCTATAGCTGTACACACAGACTTTCAGTAAAGGAGTTCTATCTTGGGATACCAATTACGAATGAAAACCATGGCCAATTTCTCTCCATTTCAGGAATAGTAAAGGCAATTGTAATGCTCCTGCCAGGTATGATTGTCTCAGAATGGGCCAAGGATTGAAACTATCAGTGCCGCACTGCAGGGTGTATTTATCCAGTGAACTGTTCTGGTTTTTTTCAGTCTGTCTTCAAAGATTTTTAGCTTGTTTACTTTCTTCCTTCTTTCCTTCCTTCCTGCCTTTCTTTCTTTGTTTCTTTAAATAAATGTACTTCAGCTTTGCTTAGTAGCAGAAAAGTATGTAATCTCAAAACATTTGCCTTGAAATTTAATTCTTTAATATTAACATTGGGAAATTTAAATTTGTCTGTATGAAATTTCTTTATCTACCATTTTAACCATCAACATCTTGAAGGTCACTATTGACCAGAAACTCAACTGGACCAGCCACTTAAAGGCCATGGCTACTAGAGCAGGTCAGAGGCTGGGTATTCTGCAGCGAGTGGTTCACCTTCTGACTCCCCAAAACCTCTCCACCACCTACAAGGCACAAGTCAGGAGTGTGATGGAATACTCTCCACTTGCCTGAATGGGTGCAGCACCAGAGCACTCAAGAAGCTCGATACCATCCAGGACAAAGCAGTCTGCTTGATCGGCATTCCATCCATCAGCTTAAACACCCATTAACTCCACCAACGGTGCACCATGGCAGCAGTGTGTGTTATCTGCAGGATGCGCTGCAGCAACTCACCAAGGCTTCTTTGGCAGCACCTCCCAAAACCAGGACCTCCTCCACCTAGAAGGACAAGGGCAGCAGGTGCATGCGAACACCATCATCTCTATGTCCCCCCCCCCCCCCCCCCACCGCCAGGAAGACACGCACCATCCTGACTTGGACATACATTGTTGTTCTTTTATCGTCATTGGGTTAAAATCTTGGAACTCCCTACCTAACAGCATTGTGGGAGTGCCTTCACCACACGGACTGCAGCGGTTCAAGAAGAAGGCTCGAAGGCTCACCACCACCTTCTCAAGGGCAACTAGGGATGGGCAATAAATGCCTTGCCAGTAATGCCCATATCCTGAGAATGCATTCAGAAAAATAGGGGTCCTAACCTTTTTCAAATAAATTGATTGAAATAAATGGTCAGTATCTCTGTTAGAATAGCAGACAAAGGAATATCATATAGATCGATTTGTGGTTGGGCCTCCCATCAGGCAGAAGTCTTGAATTGTTGTTCTAGCCTCTATTTCTGAGATCATCCTAACTAACATCTTCTGGGGGAGAATAATGCCTCTCATTGGGAAAACACATGCAGTCATTTGAAGGGGCATTGCATTTTTGATACCATGCAACTCTTATCGCGTAGTAATAAACTACAAAGGTATTTATTTCTAGCCATTTTCTGATGAAGCTAATAATATCTTATTGGAACAAGTGGGCCAAAGGAGAAAGGCCCTCTTTGAGTGTAAATAATGATAGTCTGAGTTAAGCAGCTCAGGGTACTTGGCAAGAAGTACTCTGAACACTCACCTCACCACTTTGTGATCTAGCTGCAGTGCTGGAAAACTTTTAATGACCTCACCCGGTCAGCCAAGATATGAGGACTCACTATAACCTATTAGCAGTGTGTACTAAGCATGTATGGCACCTACAGTTTCCTTCCCCTCACACTGTCGTGCAGTACTCTGATACAAAGTGGAGAGTGCATTGGGCAATACACCTTGTCTACACCACAATAAAAAAGAAACCTACAAAGATGAATAGTGAAAGAAAAATGTAATGGTGAAATGGTTTTAACCATGGCCAAAAGAACTGAAGCAGACACCTCAAGGTAGATTCTTTGATCAAGCCTCAGATCTCACACTAGTTAGTCAGTCTGTTGTTAGCATCCATCTGGCTGTTAGTGCTGACCCTGGGTGAGATCTTTTGGATGCCTCCATCCAAGAAGCTTTGACTTCTACTTTAATGGCAGGGTGGCTTTCTGCTCCAAACAGGCCATCTTCCTTTGCTACACCTTCTGCAGCAGGATCTCCATGGCTTCCTTAGTAAATGAGGGATTTTCCCTATATTCCTGCTTGAATGCACATGTCTTTGACCACTAGACACAGGCTGTCTTTAGGGATCACAACTTTTAGCACAACAAAAATGCCCCTCACCCTAATGGCAAGCAACAGCCCTTTAAACCTTACCAGATGTTTCACCAGGCAGGCAATCACACTGCTGGCTTGATGTTTTATGCATAGAGATCCTATAAACTTGAGGAGGGGCTAGCCTCCTTGCTTCCAGCACAGGACATGTGTGGGCAAGCCCCAATATTGCTGACATTACAAAAATAAGACTAGCTTAAAGCCTTATTCCGTATTTACACTCATTCAAAATATCCATCACAAAGACCTCATGACATCTCAGATCACCACATATGACCTTACTAACTGCACGGACTGAACTATTTTGTGGAGGTCTGCCAATTAGGAACATAGGAACATAGGAACAGGCTGTGTTTTAGCCAGATGGCAACTCAGAATATTTTAACAGAAAGGATTTGCATTGTATTTGTTTTGAAACTCCAGAGGTAGACGGTAACTGTGTTATAAAGTAGCGCATTCATTTATGCAGAAACTTTGACTTAGATCAACATTTATGCACTTTGCTTATGCTGGAGTGTGCCTGATATCACTTTACATTCGCTATCAACAACAATATTGAATAATTAAATGACTGTGAAGATTTATAGTGGCTTTGTGTATATGTACCCATGTTGGTATAATACCCACAGGGGCATTGCTCACTGACAATTTTTTAAAGTAAATTTACTGTTCTATATATATATTGTACCATGTACATTTATAGATTTCCTACAAGTCCATTGTTCACCTGTCTGTACTACATGGGCTCAATTTTACTCATCACAACCTAGGAGGTTGGGCCAGGATTTCTGACTTCACATGATCACGGCCCAGTTTCCTGCATCAGGGACTGTTAACAATGTGGGGTGGGCTCCTGGTTGGCTCATGCCAGCAACTAGGAGACAGCCACTACCCGAGAGAAAAATTTCAGCAGTGCCGCAGTGGCAACGCTGCTTCAGCACCCAAAGGGACGGGAGCAGAAGAGCACCGCAGATGAAGGAGGGACCGACGGTTTTCAGGTCTATGGCCTGATAGGAGGGGAAGATGCTCACTACAGGGCCCCTACACCCAAAGGTCCTAGGGATTACTACCACCAAGGGGTGATGGTGGCACGTATGTATGGCAGGGAAATGGTACAGTTTGCCAGGCTCCACCTCATTACTATAATCTACATGCAGCAGGTGGGAAAGAGATGTCCCCCCCACAGCCTTTCCAGGAGGAAAATCAAAGCTGAAGCCGGGAGGCCTCTGCCCTATTTTCCTGCTGCTTTCGGTGGTATCTTGCCTGATCTGGTTGGGATAACGGCGGAAAATCCAGATCCCTGTCTTTGTTCTAATTTTATAATAAATGAGAGAAAATGTTGAACATTCCTCTTCCAACCAGATGTGCTGCTAGTTGCATGGATGCTCGGAGTTGGCAACCATCTTCCTTTGCGCCAGGTATGGCTCCAGCCACTCGAGAGTTTTCCCATTGATGCCCCACTAACCTCTGTTGTTGGTAACGTTTCTTGGTGCCACACTCAGTCGAATGTTGCCTTGATGACGAGGACAGCTGCTCTCACCTCACCGCGGGCATTCTGCTTTTGATTCCATGTTTGGATCAAGGCTTTGATGAGGTCTGGAGCCAAGTGGCTGTGGCGGATTGAGCAATGGTTAGTGGGTTTTTGGTGAGCAGTTGTTGCTTGATAGCACTATTAATTACTTGTTCCATCACTTTTCTGATGATTGGGAGGAGGCTGACAGGGCAATAATTAATTTGGTTAGATTTGTCCTGCTTTCCGTGAATAGGACGTGCATGGCAATTTTTCACATTGTTAGCTAGATACCAGTGTTAACTGTTGCACTGGAATAGTTTGGCTAGGGGGCTAGCTGGTTCTGGTGTGGTTTAATGTAATTTAGTGTCAGGCCTTAGGCCTGCTGCTCCATTTTCTCACTTTAACTGTCCAGCCTGGCCAAAATAGTGGCCAAAATTTGGGCCTCATGACTGCTGCTCCGCTCCCCCATCCACCGTGGTATCTCCTGGCCACCTAAATGCAGCTAATAGTCATGCCTTGGACCCACTCCTCTGCCTACCCATCCATCCTCATATCCTTTGCCACTGCTGAACATTGGTGGCTTCTCGATTCCAGGACGCTCTGTGTATTTTCAGGTCACCCATTCACCGCTCTCTGCAGGCCTCCCGCAATTTTGCTATCCTATAATTTTTGCAGTGCTGCGTCCCCTAGCCCTTTTCAGTTTTTCAGGCTGCCCAGACACACCTGCTGCTCTCTGGGCCAATCCTGCCCTCATGTTTCTCTATCTTATGTCCATTTTCTTCACTCTATTTGCCCTCTGGTCCCAGCCTGCCTGCTTTGATTCTGCTAGCTTTGTCTTTGATTTTGCTTTCTTTATCCTGAAACTTCCAACCTCAGTCCTCGTTTATCTTACTGCCTCCCACCATGGCTGCTTTGGACCTGGTTTTATTTCATTTATTGTTTCTCTGTCGTGGTGCTTTATGGCTCCCTCATTCCCTGTGCGATTTTATTTATTTTTTTAAAAAGTTGATCTATCTGTTTGTACTCTAAAAAAACAACACTTCATCTCACATCCTTTCATTCCCCGCCAAAACCTCACTACTTCCTTTACCAACTAACCACCGCCTCCATTTCCTCCGACCCTTCGACTTACTGAAAGCGTTGGCATGGGTGATCCACCAGTATAAAATAAGCAGACCCACTTACAATGTTCACAGAATTATGGACAGAATTGTGAAATTAAATCATCAAAATACTAGTACAAACCACAAAATTGCAACAAGAATGGAATTTGACTTATTCAACACTTCCGGATTGATAATTAATTACTTACTTGGCTCAGTGGTCGCACTCTCACCTCTGAGTTGGAAGGTTGTGGTTCAAGTCCCACTCCAGAGACTTGAGCTGACACTCCACTGCAGTACTGAGGGAGTGCTGCACTGTCAGTGGTGTTGTCTTTCACATGAAACGTTAAACTGAGTCTGCCCTCTCAGGTGGACATAAAAGATCCCTCGGCACTATTTTGAAGAAATGCAGGGGGGTTCTCCCTGGTGTCCTGGCCAATATTTATCCCTCAACCAACATCACTAAAAAAACAGATTATCTGGTCATTATGACATTGCTGTTTGTGGGACCTTGCTGTGCGCAAATTGGCTGCCGCGTTTCCTACATTACAACAGTGACCATACTTCAAAAGTACTTCATTGGCTGCAAAGCGCTTTGGGATGTCTTGAGGTTGTGAAAGATGTCATTTAATTCAAGTCCTTTCTTTACATTGCACCAATGCTTTTAAGTAATACCAGGATGTTGGACGCTACAAAGGTTTCCTTTACTCTTTCTTGCTATGTTTTCTGACGAGGCAGGGACATGCTTTGCAGTACTTATCCTGTCTACTACCCTTTTCAAATTGTTCTCTATTTACCACAACCTGCCAAAGTTTTTGAGTGTTTTATAGTGACATTTGGGAAATAAACATAATTTAGGCCAACTGTGTGATGTTGTTGTGGCAGCAGTGAGCACAGCTCCAGTTGGCAGCAGCGTGTGGAACCCAGTCAAATTATTTAATCAGCAGTTTTCATACTTTTACCATCCTACTTATCCAGGCATTTAGAGAGAAGGCTGCACACCCAGAATCATCCACTGGCCTCTGTGCTGCCATTTTGTTCTTCAATCCTCCCAAAGCATTTCTCTGTCATCTTATCAAAGTCATTTCATCTTTTGGTACAAAATGCATTAGAGGCAAATTAGATTCTGATCGAGACATTTTACAAAAAAAAAATGATTTGCAAGAAATGAAGAGCGAATCTGATTCCAATGATCCGTCACATTGCTAATGGGTTTTGTAGCAGCTGTGATGTTCTCATATTTTCCTTGATGTCCTGCAAATTTACATTATCTTGTGCTTGTGCCTAATTTTGCAAACTGATTAGGTGTGTTGGAGCTTATGCCATTGATCTGGCCTCTCATCCAACCCCTCCATGCTAAACTGGGTACAGCAGGCTGGCTAGTGGCAAAGGTGAAGAGACTGCACCCAGGCTCCATTCTATATTGGGGTCAGAGATCTCAGTGGGAGGATACCTGACTCTTTTACCTCTGGAAGTTGCATTGGTCCTGGCCAATATTCCTTCCTCAATCAATATCACTGAATCAGATTATCTGGTCATTACCACATTGCTGTTTGTGGGAACCTGCTTTGCACAAATTTGCTGCCGCGTTTCCTAGATTTACATTAGTGGCTACATTTCGAAAGTACCTCGTTGACTTCTAAAGTGCTTTGGGACATTCTGAGATTGTGAAAGGCACTTTAGAAATCTAAATCTTTCTTTTTTTCTTTTTGGTTGGATACAGCTATATCATTTATACTAGATGATTTCCTACGTTTGGGATGTGGAGCAGGCTTGTGATGTTTAGCATTAACTCATTCCAAGCCAGGAAATGGGGCACTGTGGGAATACAGGAATTTTAGAAAAGTGGGAGGAGGTGGGGTGGGTAAGAAGGGTGGTAAGGAGCAGTGCACAGCAGGAGAAGAGAATTTTGGGGTGGCAGGAAGCAGAGCACAATGGGGGAGGTGGGCAGTAGTCCATTTATGGAGCTATTTGAAACACAGATGGGGACAATTTTTGTAAGGCTGTATGCCAGAAGAATAGTTTTGCTAAATTACATTTTTACGGGTAAGTTTTAGGATGCTGATTATAATCTTTTTTCACATCTTTATATCGCTAGAAATGCTGGCCCCAAAAAATGTGCGGGTCACAATCCGAGCAGTTACACAGGGGTCGTGCTTGGCGGTACCATCCTGTGCTTACCCTGTCAGAGTTTATGAAGCGGTCAGTGGAGGGGCACCTCTTTTGTATGGGGCTGGTGGGTGCCTGCACCATTACAGATGCATCTTGAGAGCTTGCCTGCATCATGCTGTCAGAAACTCTGGGGCCTGCCTAACATGGGGGGGGGGGGGAAGGTGGGGAGATAATTGGACCCAGGTGGGGTAAGGGGGAAGAGACAGATGAGAGGGTGAAGGAAAGAGGGAATGGGGAAGGGAAGGGGGAGATGAATGGTGGGGGAGAGAAAGAGAGGGAGAGGAAGAGAGTGGGGAAGCGGGATGGGGGAAGTGGACAGATGAGAGGCATTGAGAGAAGTGAGTGAGAAAGGGGAGGAGGACAAGAGCAGGAGGAGGAGGTATTAAGGTATTAAGGGATATGGGCCAAAGGCAGATATATGGAGTTAGATCACAGATCAGCCATGATCTTATCAAACGGCGGAGCAGGCACGAGGGGCTGAATGGCCTACTCCTGTTCCTATGAGTGGGCTCAGTGGCAGAGGTGGCTGTGCCTTCTTTAGCGGTGACTAAGTGGATTGGTTGGTTTTTTTTACAAAGTAAAATAAAGCACCCCTTTTTAAAATAGGTTGGTTTCTCTACATAAAATTTAAAAGCCCTCTCTGAGGCCCTTTGCGATAGGTGCCCATGGTGGGAAATGCGTTGTATGTATTTTCATAATTTGTGTGCCCTTATAATATACCCATCCAATTGCAGGTACCAAGCATGCCCAGTGCACACCTAAGATATTTAAATTGCCTGAACTTGGACATACAGGTGGGTTCAGGTCTATTCGGGCAGAGTGCACGTTGGGAGCACTCTACCTGACTTGTATTCAGGTGGAGGGGTGGGGAAAGCAAATTGGCCTCGCAAAGTTCAAGTTTCCATTTGTACCAGCATTGAGTGGCCTAATCAGTGGTCCTTAAAAACACTACTGGAGGTCATTCGAAAAAAGGTTGGAAACCAGTTCAACTTTTATTTTTGAGGGGCCAGGAGGAGCATTCCAAGAAAATATTCTGATTTGTCTTTCTCGGATCTGAAGTACATGACTTCTCCACATTGAACTCCACCTGTCATTTTTTGTTCACTCATTTAGTCTGTCTTTGCCCCTTTGTAACTTCCTCTTCTCCCTCACCCCCCATCCACATAGTACAGCACCTCCTAACTTAGCGTTATCTGCAAACCTGGATATACAACTTTCTATTTCTTCATCCAAGTCATTAATATATATGGTGAAAAGCTGAGGCCCTGGTACAGATCACTAAGGAACACCACTTGTCACATCCTGCCCATCAGAGAATGAACCCTTTGTGCCTACCTGTGAATCAGTTACAGATATGACCCATTGCAGCTCCCTTTAGTCTTCTAAAGAATTAACTATACCTCCTATTTTTGTATTACCTTCATATTTCGACACGACTTCCTCTAGCCCTATATCCAAATCCTGTTGAAACTAATTTGTTGTTGGAATCATAAGACAAGAAATTCGGCGTGACATACGCTGGACGCCATCTTGGTAAAGAGGTTTGCGCAGGCGCAGAAAACGAGGGCCGGCAGCATGTAAAGTAAGGAGAATATACGTTTTTTTCAGCGTGCAACGCTGATTTAAAGGCATAGACACCATTTTGGCACTTAACGCTGCAGCAACGCACTGCCTTAACCACGACCGGCTAAACATGTCTTAGACGGCCTGGAGGACCCCCCCACCAGTGCTATTTAAAGGGACCATGCAGGATTTACAGGTTAGTTACTGGATTATTGCTTCTGGCTGCTGGTGCACTTGTACCTGTTTTTGAAGGTCTCCTATACTTGAATACTAGGACTAGGGGACATAGCCTAACATTTAGAGCCAGGAATTGTAGGAGTGAAGTAAGGAAACGCTTCTACATGCAAAGGGTGGGAGAGTTTGGAACGCTCTTCTACAAACGGTAGGTGATGCTAGCTCAATTATTAATTTTAAATCTGAGACTGATAGATGTTTGTTAACCAAGGGTATTAAGGGATATGGGGCTAAGGTGGCTATATGGAGTTAGGACACAGATCAGCAATGATCTTATGGCGGAACAGGCTCGAGGGGCTAAATGCCACTGCCACTCGCTACCTCCTGTTATATGCCACCTTCTCCTGCAAGAAAGCAGGACGAGTGTCGGTCAGTGTCCTGCAGGATGCTTGGGTGATGTGCCTGCCATGGTTGAATAGCTGCCAGTGTGTGTGAACTGTGACTTGTGGGTGTGCAGCTTGCAACAGTGGTAATGTGTGAGGGTGAGAGGAAGCGTCTGATTGGAACAATTGAGTACTGATTGAATGAGTTTGTTGGTATGTGGGTGATGGGGGTGTAGTGTGTGGAGCAGTGGATGCAACTAGTGGTGCAGTTGGTAGGAGATGCCACTTGACAGTCGACCTCATTGACATTGACCACTTGTGTCAAAGCATTGAAATTCTTCCTGCACTGCATTCATGTTTGTGGTGCTATGCACCTGGCATTGACTTCATTCCCTACTGCCTTCCACTGCCTTGGGAGCATATGTCTGGAGGGCCTCTTGCCCTCCTGTGGATATAGGATGCCCCTCCTGCTGTTCGTCTCTTGCACCAAGGCCGCTAGTGCATCATCAGAGAACCATGCTGCATGCTCTCTTGCAGGCCTAGTACAAACTCAGGTCGATTGGTGAGGTCTGGTGTGCAGATTGGAGGACGTGGGATTTAGTAGTGCGCAACCTTTATCCATTGTTTTAACCTAACTCAACAGTTTGTAAACATAGGGATGGGACCTGCAATGTACGTCTGCAATGTCTGATCTCCGTTCAGACTCCTTGTGAACCAATATCTTATTTTTTGCAAATAGGAGGTGCAGGCTGCCTTTAAGAGGTGCAGACTGCCTTTAAAAGGTGCGAGCAACTCATGCAAGATTTGGGCCCCCCTGCTGGTGAGAAGAGGAGAGAATGGAGCAAATGGAGAGACGAACGCAGCTGGATTACCACGCTGCGCATCAATCAGGTAAATGAAGTTGCAGCACCAATCTAACATGCTGGCTGCATCGCTACCACTGGGCACGGGCTAATCGCGCACCGCGATGCCCGCGCCCGGATTCGAGGGTTCACCAATTTAACCCCTATAGAATGATACAGCACAGAAGGAGGCCATCTGGGCCATCGTGCCTGTGCCGGCTCTTTGAAAGAGCTTTCCAATTAGTCCCACTCCCCTGCTCTTTCCCCATAACCCTGCAAGTTTCTCCTTTTCAAGTATAAATACAATTCCCTTTTGAAAGTTACTAGGAATCAGCTTCCACCACCCGTATAGGTAGTGCATTCCAGATCGTAACAACTCGCTGCGTAAAAAAATTTCTCCTCATTTCCTACCTGTTATATGACTATAATTGCTGCTGTCACTTTAGAATGGATCGGCACAAACCCACTGAAGGTGTGTGGTAAAAACATTGATATACCTGAGACCCTGAACGAATTTGTGCTTGTGTCGAGGAACCCAGCCAATGAATACTTCTGCCCACAAGGAAACAGTCATAGTTTATGATCTAATGAGTCTTATTAGTGATATATTTATACGTAACGGGAAGAATGTACTCTGTGTAGAGGTTAGTAAATTGGCAAATTTTGCTACCAGCTGTGAGGACATAAAGTAGTAATTCAGAAGATCTCTAAATGGGAGCCGGGATGCTCTAAGAAATAAAGGCAATCTAGGAATCTTAAAAAATTCATCAAAAGGTTTAAAGTAGTTCATGCCAGTCTTGCTAATATCACTGTGATTGTTTTCCAGGCCTAGTGCTGATGGAGGTTGGTGGTGACATTGGTGCAAAACAAAGAATAAAGTGTTTGGGGAATCAGCTGACAGTTTTAGCATTATTCCAAGTTTCTGCCCTGTGAAGAGAGAACGTACGAGCACTAGCATTCTGGCATTATGTATTCATCCAATGTTAAAAACGCCAATTAATGTCTTCTTATTGGGTCTTAACGTTGTTTTGTTCTATTTTCTGTCGGCTGCATTACCTTGTCTGATGGTGCTTGGTGCTCCCGACTTGAGTTGGAGTTATTGTGCTCAATTTTGAAATGGTGGCTGGTTGGCAGCGGGGGGTGAAGGTGCGCGTGGCAAACCCGGGTTGAAAAAATACTTACCTTTTCTAACACGATCGCAATGTAATTGATGGTGATTAAAGTTGTTTCCGTGTTTCGGGCCCGGCACCCAGCCTGACAATTAGGAGCCGACAGGAGCTGCAACGCCAAGGCGGGGTGGGGGGGGAGAGAAAGAGAGAAAGCGAAACGTCATCCGGTACTGGAACAGAGGGTGGAGGGTGCTGAAGATCGGAGGAGGGGAGAGGGGAAGATCGGGGAGGGGGTAGAGGGGAAGATCGGGGGGGGGAAGAGGGGAAGATGGAAGAGGAGAGGGGGAGATCGGGGGGTGGGGGGGAGATCGGGGGGAGGTGGGGAGATGGAAGAGGAGTGGGAAGATCAGGGGGTTGAGGGGGAGATCGGGGTGGGGAAAGGGGGAGATTGAGGTGGGGAGAGGGGGAGATCGGGGTGGAGAGGGGGAGATTGGTGAGGAGAGGGGGTGATCGGGGGGAGGTGGGAGAGATGGAAGGGGAGAGGGGAAGATTGGGGGGAGAGGGGGAGATCGGGGTGGAGAGGGGGAGTTTGGGGGGGAGAGGGGGAGATCGGGGGGGGAGAGGGAGATCGGAGAGGGAGACATTGGGGGCTGAGAGGGACATCAGAGAGGGAGACATTGGGGGCTGAGAGGGACATCAGAGAGGGAGACATCGGGGGCTGAGAGGGGGACATCAGAGAGGGAGACATTGGGGGCTGAGAGGGACATCAGAGATGGAGACATCGGGGGCTGAGAGGGACATCAGAGAGGGAGACATTGGGGGCTGAGAGGGACATCAGAGAGGGAGACATTGGGGGCTGAGAGGGACATCAGAGAGGGAGACATCGGGGGCTGAGAGGGACATCAGAGAGGGAGACATTGGGGGCTGAGAGGGACATCAGAGAGGGAGACATCGGGGGCTGAGAGGGAGACATCAGACATTGGAGCAGGGTGGAAAGGTAAATTTATTTTGTTTTTTAACTTTGTGCAATGGTTTTTTATTTAATTTATTTTGTTTATTTTTGTCTGATCCGGTCCTTCACGCCTGGTTGGAAGCCATGGGAAAGCCGCCCTGGTAAGTTTAAAATCGTTTTAACTGTCTACTACGTCAGAAATTAAGTACTTTAAGTACCTCAATGAGATACATTTGGTTCTTTAACTATCATCCCACCGGCTTTAATTGCACCCGCAATTTTCTTTGAAAATCGGGGCCATTGTATTTCTGGGATAAGTAAACAGGCAGGTAAGCATTTCAGCTGTAATATGTAGAGTCCTGCATCACCACAGGAGACAAAGAACAGAGCGTAGCAAAGATTTCATACAAGACTCATGACCATATGCATCAATTACCCTTAGGGTGTGTGCACCGGCCAAGAAGCAACTAGCTGTCCCTAATGGAAGAAGAATGCATGCAAAGGCTGAGGTTAATCAGCAAGCTATTTAATGACCTATTCCAGCTGCTGAACAATAAGCTCCAGGACAGTGTTCAGTCAACACAGCAATCCCTATGGTATTCAAGGTAATGATAGTGCTCAATTTCTATGCCATTGGTTCCTTTCAGGCTATGTACTGCAACTGTGGCTCATAAGGCCTCTGCATAATCTGTACACTAGAGATATGGTACATTGAGACCCAGATCCAAACCAGGGTGCTCATCAAAAAGTTTTGGCATGCTCTAGTTTGCAGTTCAGATACCTGACTGCTCTGGTTCCCCTGAGAAGGTGACACCAATGCAAGAGAAGGATAAGGAGCGGCTAAAAAGTCTACCCTTTGAGAAAGAATTGCCACTGGCAACATTTGAACAGTGGCAACAATTGATTGAAGCCTTCTTTTGAGCTGAGTTATTTCTCTGTACTGGCTGCAATGATGCTGGTCCTATCTGTTTGCCTATTATCTTAACCATCATTTGTTAACATGAGCATATACTGATACTGCTTGGTATTTACTGAACAAGAATAGGCAGCATAATGTTTTAATTAGTGACCACCTTTATTTTACACTAATGTGCATTCCTGTGCAGACCCCTATACATATCATTAAGTGCCTCTGTGCCTATAACGGAGGATATGTCCTCTTGCGGTCATAGTGCTTCACCTCAAATTGCGGGTCTTAATCTATCACTCAGGGCTGTGATCCTTTGTAGCAGTCTGTCATGGCTGTTAGTTGTAAAATGCTCCATTTACTAATGGGGAAGCAGAAAGCCATCTGTCTCTGGCCATCGGCAGCCCTGATTCACCAGCATAAGATGCTGTTGCTCCTACATGCAGAATCAGAGATGCACTCCACTTACACTTGTGCTGGGACTGCCAGCAGCTTGAGGTCCAACCAGCAAACCCTGCACATCATCTCACCTCAATCTGCAAAATAGCTTATCCTTACAAAGTGCCCTCCACCCCCCTCGGCCGGCTGACACAAGGAACGATGAAACTGAATGAGCTGCTGCAGTCCCTCTTGCAGTGTGCTCTGCAGTCTTTCCTTTAATGAGTGGAAGCTGGACTCTCAGTTTCCTGAATTATGTTCCCCAAGGCTCAAACTGTGCTTATGTTCCTCTGTACTCAGGCTACTGCAGCATGTATTGCAGCAGCTTGCACCTGTTGTACAGCAGGCCTCAGGCCGCAGAAACCTCACCCATGTTAGTTAGGCTGCTCAAGATCTTTCAGAGCATGCAGTCTTTGTTGTACAGTCCTCCCCGTGGAGCCAAATGATGGTCCATACATATAGTGCAGCATCCTCTGCTTAAAGGGATCTGCTGAGAGGCTTACTTGCTCAGAAGACTTGGAGCATCTGGATCTCCACCCAACACTTCGGAGCCTCTCTGAAGGCTCTGCATCACTAATAGTGCTGTTACATCTACTGAGTTAACCCTGGTGAACCACCCTATCTTCTGCAGTAGGTGATTCAGTGGTACTAAAATGCAAAAAGGGGAATGCTGTTCTTACTCTTGTTCCAGGGAGGTACCATTGATTGGATATATGAACCTTTCACCTGTGAAGAGAAAGGAAGAAGAGAGACTTGCATTTATATAGCGCCTTTCATGACCTCAAGACGTCCCAAAGCGCTTTACAGCAAATGAAGTACTTTTTGAAGTGTAGTCACCGTTGTAATATAGGAAATGCAGCAGCCAATTTGTGAACAGCAACCTCCCACAAATAGCAAAGTGGTAATGACCAGATAATCCGCATGGGAAAACCGAGACGACTATAACATTACTGTGCAGTCATGGCAGTGCACGTTATGTGAACGAGTTTCTTTATTGCCCAGATGCTGTCATGCTTGCCACCGATGGATGATGATCAGCATATAGGAAGCCACTTCAGAACTGTGAGAATGGAATTATCAGAGGTAAACTGGGATTGGCTAGATTATTGGCATTAATATTGATGCCAAAGTGATAAAAAAACTATTTTCATAGTAAAGCACCACACTTTCACATGGGCGGATGTTATTGTGAATAAACTTGAAACAAAAAGGGATATTCATGCCTGTAGAATGAAAAGCAGAAGACATATCCCATAATAATTTGCAAAAAATCCTTTAAGCCCTCTCACTGTGTATGTATTCTCATATGTGCATCTTGCACTCGGTCCTATAGATGGGCAGTTTTAAAATCTTGTGTAAAAATGACTCAAACTAAGACACAGATTTTCCCAGGAAGCTCAGTGTTCATAAATAGGAAATCCCAGGTCATAAAAGGGATGGAGCTTTCCCAGTTTGAATCAATATGGTTCCTCAGGCATACACTGCACTGGTCAATCACAAAAATGTCTATGGATCCCACGTATTGGATATGTTGTAGTTTTTTTTAACAACTTCAAATCTATACCAGTAAATATTATGAGTTTACTATTAAATGACTGATGGCAGCGGGATCGTAGCAGAGATGATCTCTGGAGATAGATTACAACAGGTGAGATTGAATATTGTAAGGCAATCAGAAGCGGATTTTTCAAATTCAAATTAAATTGGATTGAAGCACGCCATGGACTCTATAAAATTGCACGAAATGCAAATTTTATTTTTACTATACCTTGGCATACAATATTTTATGTTTAGTGCCAGCCTGCCTTATGGTTTCATTTATAACTGAGAAACATTGAAACCATCAGCTTGAGAAACAGAGCTGATGGTGCACAAGACTCTGCAGCTATGGGGAACCTGTTTATTTGCTACTTTGTGAAAACCCTGTTCACCCAGAAATTTGAATAAAAGAAAAATAATGGGATTGGATATACTTATGAACATTTCCAATATGGGAAGAAAATCGTTACAAAATTAAAATAGTATGCAAAATAGACGCCGTAAAATGTTGTAATCATCTTACACATAACTCCTATAAGTCAATAATGATAATAAATAATGGGGCTGAAATTCCTTAACCCTTCTAGTGCACTCCCGCTGTACTTACAGTGGGAGTGTAGCGGAAGGGATGGATACTAGGCTGAGTGTTCCTATGGGGTATTGTAAAAGGCGGGGCCTCTACTGATTTCTTGGTCAAGCCAGGGACGTTGGGAGTCTCGGCAAATTCAGCCTCTCAAAAGATTGGGACGTCTTTGGAGACCGTTACGTCAGGAGGAGAAACCTAATGGCCTCTTTCCTGGTGGAAGTGGGGCCCACCTAAGTGCCCAGTGCCTTGGGAAATGGCCTAGGCCAATGAAGATCAAGGTGAGATTTAAAAAAAACTTACATGCAGTCCCCTTACAAAGGGAGCACTGCAGACAGCTCTCACGGCGAGGGCGTAACATGCCCTTCAGAGCTGGCAACAAATGCCACATATTGCAGGATCTCTAGGTGGGCACATGAGATACACCCCTAGTGGCACGTGCACCAGCTAGCAGTATGTAAAACAAGTGACCTCCCACTGACCCCACACACTCCAGTAGGTTTAGTGCCTATTTATTAAAATAGCGAAAAAAGAAATGCATAAATGTCTTTGCTACTAATATTGAACAGTATCATTTCGACCACACTTTATTTTTTTGGAATTACACTTCCTCTTTTTGCGTTACATGTCCAACATGTCCTGATGGGCACTCACCATTTATCAGATGTTCCTCAGATCCACCACTTGATTTTGTGTGGAACTGGGCCAGGAAACCAGCTGGAGAGCCATTCTCCCACTTTCCCACCAATCACCACCAATTCCCGGATTTTCCATCGGGGAAGTGATAGTAGACTTTTGTTTAGTAAATCAACTTTTTTCAAATAAGGTATGTTAATTCATTTTGACTCTCATCTTTGCACTTCTAATATTCATCATTTATTGTGAGAGCTTCACTTTGAGTTGCCTGCTTTAGGATGATAATATTCTTGGGAATACTTCTACATCAGTCAGTTGGAAACATGTTTGTTTCAATTGTCACAAATGTTTCATGTCAAATGAAGATTAGGAAACATCAGGTTTACAGTTTTAACAACAGTTGTGGGAGTTAAAATACATTAAATAGCTTTGTAGGTATTGGACTGTGAAAACATTCTCTTTTGATATTCAGCGACATGGCTTATCTAAATGCAAAAGAGGGACTTAGAAAATAACATAACCAAGAAATGCCAAACCACAGCAATGCTTTCATTCTAGAACCACGGGGTGGATTGCTACTTAAGTCTTCAGTTAACAAAAAAACAACCAAATCCACTTACACATAAGTCCGATTAAAAAAAATCTAATATAAAGAAATCTTCGCCAATTCCCAATTTGCTCATTACTCAGGAGGCATTAATCATAAGCCTTTTGAGTATTAATGGAACACATTTTCTTATTTACACACCAGCTTTGCGGAAATCTTTGCTTAACTGTGGTGATTTTTGAAGAATATCACTTTTTAACATTAACTTCAATGCTTCTGCAGCAAGTTAGTGTGTAGGTGGGATTCATTCTGCTATACATAGAGTTACACACTTACATCGAGTCTACAGCATAGAAACAGACAATAGCCCAACTGGTCTATGCCGGCGTTTATGCTCCACATGAGCCTTCGCCCATCCCTCTTCATCTAACCCTATCAGCATATCCTCCTATTCTTTTCTCCCTCGAGTGCTTTTCCAGTTTCCCCTTAAATGCATCTATGCTATTTGCCTCAACTACTCCTTGTGGTATTGCATTCTACATTCTTACCACTCTTTGGGTAAAGAGGTTTCTCCTGAATCCCTATTGCATTTATTACTGACTATCTTATATTTATGACTTCTAGTTTTGAATACACCCACAAGTGGAAACATTTTCTCTACGTCTACCCTATCAAACCCTTTCATTATCTTAAAGACCTCTATCAGGTCACTGCTCAGCCTTCTCTTTTCTGGAGAACAGAGCCCCAGCCTGTTCAACCTTTCCTGATAAGTATTCCTTTCAGTTCTGGTATCAGCCTTGTGAATCTTTTTTGCACCTTCTCCAGTGCCTCTATATCCTTTTTATAATATGGCGAGCAGAACTGTGCACAGCACTCTAAGTGTGGTCTAACCAAGGTTCTATACAAGTTTAACGTAACATCTCTGCTTTTCAATTCTATCCGCCTAGAAATGAACCCCAGTGTTTGGTTTGCTTTTTTTATGGCCTTATTTATGGCCGCTAGTTTTAGTGATTTGTGTTTTACAGGCCTACAAATAAGCAAATTGGACAAGTAGGATTACAGGAGACTCTAACTTCTCTTAATTAATCACCAATAATATAAGCATCACAAAGCACTGATGCTGTCTATTTGCTTACTTTTCGGGGAGGGAGATTTAGCACTCATTATGGAGATGCAGGTAACTTTTTGGGGCCCAGTGTTACATCTTGTAAGCTAAGGTTAGGCTTTCAGAAAATCATAATATGTTACATCACAGAAGGCGGCTATTCAGCCCATCATGCCTGTGCTGGCTCTTTGAAAGAGCTATTCAATTAGTCTCACTCTCCTGCTCTTTCCCCACAGCCCTGCAAATATTTTCCCTTCAAGTATTTATCCAATTCTATTTTGAAACTTACTATTGAATCTGCTTCCATAAGACCATAAGACCATAAGAGATAGGAGCAGGAGTAGGCCATTCGGCCCTTCGAGCCTGCTCTGCCATTTAATGAGATCATGGCTGATATGATTTTTACCTCAACTCCACTTTCCCGCCTTTTCCCCATATCCTTTGACTCCCTTGCTGGTCAAAAATTTGTCTAACTCAGCCTTGAATGTATTCAATGACTCAGCCTCCACAGCTTTTTGGGGTAAGGAATTCCAAAGATTCACGACCCTCTGGGAGAAGAAATTCTCCCCATTTCCGTCTTAAGCGGGCGACCCTTTATTCTGAGACTATGCCCCCTAGTTTTAGATTCCCCCATGAGGGGTAACATCCTCTCAGCATCTACCCTATCGAGTCCCCTCAGAATCTTGTATGTTTCAATAAGGTCTCCTCTCATTCTTCTAAACTCCAATGAGTATAGACCCAACCTGTTCAATCTTTCCTCATAAGACAACCCTCCCATACCCGGAATCAATCTAGTGAACCTTCTCTGAATTGCCTCCAATGCAAGTATGTCCTTCCTTAAATAAGGGCACCAGAATTGTACGCAGTACTCCAGGTGTGGTCTCACCAGCACCCTGTACAGTTGTAGCATGACTTCCCTGCTTTTATACTCCATTCCCCTAGAAATAAAGGCCAATATTTCGTTTGCCTTCCAGATTATCTGCTGCACCTGTATGTTAACTTTTTGTGTTTCATGTATGATCACACCCAGATCCCTCTGTACCACAGCATTCTGTAGTATTTCTCCATTCAAATAATATTTTGCTTTTTTATTTTTCATCCCAAAGTGGATGACTTCACATTTTCCCACATTATATTTCATCTGCCAAATTTTTGCCCATTCGCTTAACCTGTCAATATTCCTTTGCAGACACTTTGTGTCCTCATTGCAACTTGCTTTTCCACCTATCTTTGTATCATCAGCAAATTTGACCACAATACACTCTGTTCCTTCATCCAAGTCATTGATATATATTGTAAATATTTGAGGCCCCAGCACTGATCCCTGCGGCATCCCACTAGTTACAGATTGCCATTTTGAAAATGACCCTTTTATCTTGACTCTTTGTTTTCTGTTAGTTAGCCAATCCTCTATCCATGCCAGTATATTACTCCCAACACCATGAGCTCTTGTCTTATGCAGTAATCTCTTATGTGGCACCTTATCGAATGCCTTTTGGAAATCCAAATATACTGCATCCATTGGTTCCCCTTTATCCATCCTGCCCATTGCTTCCTCAAAGAACTCTAATAAATTTGTCAGACATGATTTCCCTTTCATAAAACCATGTTGACTCTCCTTGATTGTATTATGAGTCTCCAAATGTCCTGCTACTACTTCCTTAATAATGGATTCTTGCGTTTTCCCAACGACAGATGTTAGGCTAACTTTCAGGCAATGCATTCCAGATCATAACAAATCTCTGCGTAAAAAAATGTTTCCTCTTGTTGCCTCTGGTTCTTTTGCCAATCACCTTAAACCTGTGTCCTTTGGTTACCTACCCTTCTGCCACTGGAAACAATTTCTCCTTATCAAAACCGTTCATGATTTTGAACACCTCTATTAAATCTCCTCTTAACCTTCTCTGCTCTAAGGAGAAGAATCCCAGCTTCTTCAGTCAAGCGATATAACTGAAGTCCTTTATCCCTGGTACCATTCTAGTAAATCTCTTCTGCACCGTCTCTAAGGCCTTGACATCCTTCCTAAATTGTGGTGCCCAGAATTAAACACAATACTCCAGATGAGGCCAAACCAGTATTTTATAAAGGTTTAGCATAACTTCCTTGCTTTTGTACCCTATGCCTCTATTAATAAAGCCCAGGGTCCCACATACTTTTTTAACAGCCATCTCAACTTGTCCTGCCATCTTCAAAGATTTGTGTACGTACACCTCCAGGTCTCTCCGTTCCTGTACCCACTTTAAAATTGTACTATTTAGTTTATATTGCCTCTCCTCATTCTTTCGGCCAAAATGTATCACATCACACTTCTCTACATTAAATTTCAACTGCCATGTGTCTGCCCATTTCACCAGTCTGTCTATGTCATCCTGAAGTCTGTTACTATCCTCCACAATGTTTACTACATTTCCGAGTTTCGTGTCATCTGCAAACTTTGAAATTATACCCTGTATAGCGAAGTCCAGGTCGTTAATATATATCAAAAGTGCAGTGGTCCTGGTACCGACTCCTGGGGAACACCACTGCATACTTCACTGCAGTCTGAAAAACAACCATCAATTACGATGCAATTGCTTCGGAAATGGTAAGTTTTGTTTATTCGGGTTTGCCACGCGCATCTTCAACCACCCCCCCCACCCCACCATTGCAAAATTCAGCCCATTGTCTCTAAAAGTTTCCCCGCCAACGATGATAGGCTGACTGGCCTGTAATCATGTTTATCCCTCTCTCCTTTTTTGAACTGAGGTGTAACATTTGCAATCCTCCAGTCCTCTGGCACCGCCCCCATATCTAAGGAGGATTGGAAGATTGTGGCTAGCCCTTCTGCAATTTCCACCCTTAATTCCCTCAGTAACCTAGGGTGCTTCTCATCTGGAGTATTGCATGGGTTAGATCAGAATAAAGTTCCTTTGATTCCATTTCAATTCTGAATCTTATTGCTAATCTCAGAAAATGGCGTCAAGTTATCTAAGGATGAAGTTGAAAGAGACCTAGGAATCTTAGAACCTCAATGTTCAACATGTGCAACCAATGCAGAGCAGCATGATACAGAGCAGCCATGATCTAATTGCATGACGGAACAGGCTCGAGGGGCTAAATGGCCTACTCCTGTTCCTATGTAGCAATCAACAAATACCATAGAATGTTGAACTACCAAAACAGATGAATATAAATCAAAGGAAGTCATGATCAAACTGCACAGCGCTCTGGTCAGACCACACCTTGAATACTGTGTCAAGTTCTGGTCACCGAGAAGCAAGGAAGGCATTGAAGTGCTGCAGTCAGTGCAGAGAAGAGCCGTGAGGCTGCCCTCTAGTGTTAGATGTCTGAGTTATAAGGAAAGCCTGGAGAAACTGATGCAATATGGAAAATGGAAACATACAGGACATGATCGGCAGTTAAATATTGCAGGCTGTAATGTATTTAGAAAAAGATAGGGAAGGATGATGGGGTAGTTGTGTTAATGAGAAATAACATAATGGCAGCAGCAAAAAAGGACATAACTAACAAAGAGATTGTAAGAGAATCCATATAGATTGATATGAAGGATAAGAAGGGATCAGTTACACTGTTAGGGGTACACAACAGACCACCAAATGGTGGAAAGGAAGTGGAGGGAGAAATGTGTAGACAAACATATGGAGTGAGTAACAAACACAGAATTATAATCATGGGGGATTTCAACTACCCCCAATAAACTGGCAAAGAGAGGGAGTGAAAGGGGAGAAGGGGAGTTTTTACAATGTGCACAAGACTCCAATATTTAAGAAGCCCAACAATGGAGGAAGCACTGCTAGACCTAATGATGAGAAATGAACTGAAGCAGATAAGAGAAGTAAGTGTGGGAGAACATGTAGGGAGTAGTGATCAAAATATAATAAGGTTTAAGGTAATGATTGAGAGCGATATAGATAGTACAAAGACCAAAGTAATAGACTGGAAAATAGCCAACTATGAGGGAATGCTACGGGAGATAAACTGTAGAAAATTACTGACAAAGAGGTAGAACAACAGTGAGAAAATATTTAATGGAAAGATCGATAGAGTTCAGGAGATAAATTCTATTAAAATTTTTTTTTAAACGAGCTAAGAATGAGTCACCATGGATAAATAAAGAGTTGAGGATAAAATTGAATCTAAAGAGAAAGGGCAAACTCAATGTATATAAACAATAAAGGAAGGGATGACAAAGGGGAATATGATGAGCTTAGGAAAGAAGTTAAAAAGACAATTAGGAAGGCGAAGAGGTAATTTGAAATGGAAATATCAATAAAAATAAATAGTAAAACATTCTATAGTCACATAAGTAACAAAAGGATAATTAAGCTAGGGACAGGGCCACTAAGGGATGAGCAAGATAAACTCACTGGAAATGATGTTGAAAAGGCAGGGATACTAAATTAATACTTTGCCTCACTTTTCATTGAAGAGGCAAACAAAGAAGAAATAATAGTAGAAGTCTACTTCCCAGTGGAAAGCCAGGTCACCTTCCCACGCTGCCTTCAAGTGTGCACACTTCCACCCCTATCTCCAAAAAAGGTGGGGAGAGAAATTCAACAATGGTGGGGGTGCAAAACTGGCAGTAGTATAAGTCAATGGGAAGGAGTATCGGGCGGGGTTTATGACAGGCAACTGATCCACTATCACCCGCTTTGTGCCCCCCGCCAAAGTTGAATTTCAACCCTGTGATTTTTCTTATTCTTCTAATGAGCACAGTGTTGCTGTTACATCTCTAATGTCTTGGAAGCTGCCAACAACTCTCAAATTTGTGGCCTAATCCATGGACTATCTGCATAACCTTCGGCCTGGCCATCCCACTGGTGTTCTTGTTGGTTAAACTGGAACTTCTCTCTCTAAAAGACATCTGCCATCGCCTAAGGCATCTCCAAAGCCTTTGGCAGGATCCAGAATCATGCACTTCTAAACATCTGGCCTTCTGTCAAAGCTATGTTCATTGCTATCCAGTTTCCTCTCACATCACACTCGTGTTGTAGTTGATGGCTTATCATCTCTGTTCCCATTAACTAATGGGTTCCCGAAGGTCCAGTTCCATGTTGCACTCTGTCTCTTCTTCATATCAATGATCCCCTAGTTATCTGGCAGGCAATTCCTCTCCCTCCTCCCCTTAGATTCCAACTTCTCTCCATTGCAATATATTTGTTTGTCTCTGTTTTACTGACCATACAGTGGTCATTAATGCTCTGAATTGACTATTTCTGGCTGCTAAATTATTTCTGAATTCTCCCCAACTGCTAACATTGGCTGCAGGCAAAAAAAATGAAAATCTGAAACAGTACACCAAAGTTGAAAATGTTGAAAGTTTGAGACAGCCTCTTAGGGAAAGCCAGCACGAATTTGTTAAAGGCAAATTGGGGGAAAAATTTGGATAAGGGTCAGTGCTGAGCGATGGTAGCGCTACCACCCCACGCCGAACGAACCCTCCGCAGGCAGGACGTGAAATTCGTGCTGCCTGCTACTTACCCTGAAATCTCCGTACAGCAAGCTCAGCCCTCGCTGCTGAGAGGCTGCACGGAGAATGAGGAAGATGAGGACTTCGATGAGCCAGGCTGATGGGCGTACACCAATAAATGCTTGGGGCACTGGAAAGCCTGCCAGAAAGCCTGAGGATAATGAGAAGGGGCATGGAGGAGTCCAGCTCCAAATTGGCGCAGGGCTTTGCGCAGAACTTGGAGCCCATCCTTTCCAACATGCTGTCTTCTGCTGGTCACCTCCATCAGCACACCTGTGGAACCCACCATGATGCAGCGTCTGATGACTGATGTCACAGCATCCATTGCAGCAAACAGCTGCCATCCAAGGTCTGACTGCTGCATTTGCAGCTAAAACTGCTGCATTGGAAGCTCAGACTGCTGCAATCATGGGGACCACTGTGGAACGGGGTTTCCAGGGCATCACAGCACTCCACCAATCCGTTCTCCAGCCGATCACTAGGAGTGCTGAGGTGCCGCCCCGGGAGAGTGGCAGTGGCGCCATGGCAGTCGGACCTGCTGTCCCCTCTCAGGATGACAGCATTCCTGCTCCCACCCCTGCCACTCCGTCAGTGCCCCTGTTGTTGCCTCTTGGCCAACCAGGCCAGACTGCTGCAGCCCATGCTGAGATGATGCAGTCTGAAGCCAGGCCCTCCAGGCCCAGAGCTGCTCGAGGTCGTCCTCCAAGGCCATCTGGATGTTCCTCCATTGAAAGCCAGCAGCCTTCCACCAGACATGCTCCAGCCACTGGGGAAACACCTCATAGGAGCACTGGGATAGGTAAAGGCATACGGACAACAGGCACTAAGGCAATGCACAAGGTGAATAGTTCTGTTATGTTTGCATATTTTAATTTATTAATCCATAAATGAGAGTTTGATTTTGCATTTGGTGGTGGTTTTTATTTATGCGATAAGCTGAGAGGGACACCAATGTGTAATGTGATGGAGGGCGATTTGATTGTCTTGTGGGAGGGGAAAGGTGGGAATGTGGGACTGTTGGTGAGTTGGGGGATGTAGTTCCAATTATTGATAGCCGGCATGCACAGCCCTTGCAGACAAGGCGTGTGGTTCCTGCTGCACCCTTGCATCCTCCTCCACCTCCTCTTCCGGCTCCACCCCCTCCTCCTGCTCCTCCTCAGCCTCTTCCTCCTCCACCTCCTCTTCCGGCTCCACCCCCTCCTCCTGCTCCTCCTCAGCCTCTTCCTCCTCCTGCTCCTCAGCCTCTTCCTTCTCAGCCTCCTCCTGCTCCACCTCTGGCTCAGGATCTTCTGCAGTCATTGGTGGCAAAGGCTGGTCCCTCATGATGGCGAGTTTGTGTAGCATGCAGCAGACCACCACGAATCTGCCCACCCGCTCTGGGGAGTATGCAGGGCTCCTCCAGACCGGTCCAGGCAGCAGAAGCGTTGTTTGAGGAGGCCCAAGGTGTGCTCCATGATGTTGCATGTGGCAGCATGGCTCTCATTATAGGCCTGCTGTGCACGTGTGTGTGGATTCCTGACCGGTGTCATGAGCCACGTCATGAGGGGATAGCCCTTGTTGCCCAGTAGCCAGCCTTTGACTTGCCGAGTCGGGTGAAAGATAGCTGGCATGTTGGACTGCCACGTGACGATGGCATTGTGACTGCTCCCAGGGTAGCGGGCATCGACCTCCAAGATGTGATGCGTGTGGTCGCACACCAGCTGCACGTTGAGGGAGTGGAAGCCCTTTCGGTTGACGAAGACAGCCGAGTTGATGTGCGGGGCACGCAGGGCAATATGCGTGCAGTCAATGGCACCCTGCACCATGGGGAAGCCAGCAATGTGGGCGAACCCCCATGCTCGCTCGTTCTGATTGTCTCTGTCGAGAGGGAAGGTGATGAACCTGTTCCTCATGTGGTACAGTGCGTCTGTGACCTCCCTTATGCAGCAGAGCACTGCATACTGCGAGATGTTGCACATGTCGCCAGCAGAGGCCTGAAATGCTCCTGAGCCGTAGAAATTCAGTGCCACGGTGACCTTCACAGCCACAGGCAGTGCTGTCCTCGCCCTGCTCTGCGGCTGCAGTTATGACAGATCTCAGTCACGGCTTCATTGGTGAACCTCAGGCATCGGATGCAATCCTCCTCGGTCACGTTGAGGTAAGAGAATTGATCCTGGAAGGCCCTCATTGGGTCGGGCCTCCTGCTCAGTGCCCTGCTCCTCCTCGTCCTCTGTCTCCTTGCAACTTGACCTGCCATGCGTGGCCTCTCTGCACGTTCCCAGTCGTGCTCAATGCCCAGCAGGAGCCCTAGCAGACCACCCATGGTTGCCTGGAATGTTGTTCCACCAGGGTTGTAGTTTCCCGACCCATAAGGCAACACCTGCCGAAGCACTCTCAAAAGTAGTGTAGGAACTCTGAATAAGAATAGGGAGCTTCAAAAAAAAAACACTTCCTACTCCTCCAGCAGCCAGAAGCAATAATCCAGCAACTAACCTGCAACATCTGCATGGCCCTTTAAATAGCGCTGGTGGGGGGTCCTTCAGGCACTGTAAGAAACGTTTAGATGGCCGGGGATAAGACTGTGCATTGAGTTGAGTGTTAAGGTCCAAAATTGTGTGTATCACTTTAAATCAGCATTGCACACTGATTGCAGCCATTTTCTCCCTACTTTACATGCTTCCAGAGTTCGGGGTTACCAAGGTGGCGACTGGCGCACGTCACGCAGGAAACACGCATGTGCATCCAACACACCATCTTGGATGTTGGAGGGGCTGTGTAGCGCCAAAACAACGGGCGCTACACGGCCCAATTTAGCACCCATTGTGTTTAACTAACCTGATAGAGTTTTTTGATGAGATAACAGAGAGGGTAGATGAGGGCAACGTAGTTGATATGGACTTTCAAAAGGCGTTTGATAAAGTGCCGCACGGTAGGCTTATCATCAAGATTGCAGCCCATGGAATAAAGGGGGCAGTAGCAACATGGATACAAAATTGGCTACGGGTCAGGAAACAGAAAATAGTGGTGAATGGTTGTTTTTTGGACTGGAGGGAGATGTACAGTGGTGTTCCCCAGGGGTCAGTGCTGGGACCACTGCTTTTCTCGATATATATTAATGACTTGGACTTGGGTGTACAGGGCACAATTTCAAAATTTGCAGATGACACAAAATTTGGAAAGGTAGTAAACAGTGAGGAGGATAGCGATAGACTTCAAGAGGATATAGACAGGCTGGTGGCATGGGCGGACACGTGGCAGATGAAATTTAACACAGAAAAATGCGAAGTGATACTTTTCAGTCGGAAGAACGAGGAGAGGCAATATAAACTAGAGGGCACAACTCTAAAAGGGGTACAGGAACAGAGAGATCTGGGGGTATATGTGCACAACTCATTGAAGGTGGCAGGGCAGGTTGAGAAAGTGGTTAAAAAAGCATACGGGATCCTGGGCTTTATAAATAGAGGCATAGAATACAGAAGTATGGAAGTCATGATGAACCTTTATAAAACACTGGTTTGGCCACAACTGCAGTATTGTGTCCAGTTCTGGGCACTGCACTTCAGGAAAGATGTGAAGGGCTTAGAGAGGGTGCAGAAGAGATTTACTAGAATGATTCCAGGAATGAAGGACTTTAGTTATGTGGATAGACTGGAGAAGCTGGGGCTGTTCTCCTTGGAGCAGAGAAGGTTGCAAGGAGATTTGATAGAGGTATACAAAATCATGAAGGGTCTAGACAAAGTAGATAGAGAGAAACTGTTCCCATTGGCGGAAGGGTCAAGAACCAGAGGACATAGATTTAAGGTGATTGGCAAAAGAACCAAAGTCACACACCATCCTGATTTGGAAATATATCACCGTTCCTTCATCGTCGCTGGGTCAAAATCCTGGAACTCCCTTCCTAACAGCACTGTGGGAAAACCTTCACCACATGGACTGCAGCGGTTCGAGAAGGCGGTTCACCACCACCTTCTTAAGGGAAATTAGGGATGGGCAATAAATGCCGGCCTTGCCAGCAACACCTTGCCAGCAACCTTTTTTACACAGCGAGTGGTTATGATCTGGAATGCACTGCCTAAGGGGGTGGTGGAGGCAGATTCAATCATGGCCTTCAAAAGGGAACTGGATAAGTACTTGAAAGGAAAAAATTTGCAGGGCTATGGGGAAAGGACGGGGGAGTGGGACTAGCTGGATTGCTCTTGCATACAGCCGGCGCGCACTCGATTGGCTGAATGGCCTCCTTCCGTACTGTAACCTTTCTATGATTCTGTGATTCCAAAATAGCGAGCTGAAGCTTTTCACAAAATTTCTTTTGCTCACTAAACAATATTTCTCAGTGAAATATCCAACTGACAAAGATAATAACATCCGTATGTTGAGATATCTTAAACAGACTCAGTTATGTTTTTTTTTATTCATTCGTGGGATGTGGGTGTTGCTGGCAAGGCCGGCATTTATTGCCCATCCCTAATTTCCCTTAAGAAGGTGGTGGTGAGCCGCCTTCTCGAACCACTGCAGTCCGTGTGGTGAAGGTTCTCCCACAGTGCTGTTAGGAAGGGAGTTCCAGGATTTTGACCTAGCGACGATGAAGGAACGGTGATATATTTCCAAATCAGGATGGTGTGTGACTTGGAGGGGCTAACAAAATAGTACAGTGCAGCTTTAAACAATTGGGACTGTTGTTTTATTGTGAAAAAAGTATCTTACTCTCTGTTTTCTGTCTTATGTTACTGTCTCAACAATGTGTCTTTGTCACTTTTCGCTCCCAGCTGAGAAAAAGTACATTTTTCCTTTCTCAAATTTCCCGACGCGGATGCTTCTTCCCTCCAGTACATTAATTCAGTTTAGTACTAGACCACAGCTAAATTTATTACTGGGTCATGGCGGCTACACATAACCTGAAAATCTTTTTGTGTGATCCCCTTGTAGATGAAACTCTTCTCTCTATCTGACAGGAACTGAAGGTGAAACATAGGTCTATATACAAGCCAAGCAAATAAAAAACACTTATGACCTACTATATTTTATTGTGCTTGTCTCTACATCAATCATTCCGAAAGCTTCACTCAGTAGATGGAAATAATCACATCTGCCAGGGAGAGGCTGCTTGCCAGGTAACTAGTACATGCCCAAAGTGCTTGCTGGCATAATTAATTGAGGGACAAGAAGCCAGGCACTGTTCGTAATGTTTAGGGAATTTGCGTCTTCGGGCCCTAACTTTTGCTGTCTGGCGGTTCCATGGAGACATCTCTGAAAGGAGGAAGACTAATACCATTACAGTCTGGTGTATGTAGCTGCTTTCCCTTTCCACAGGTTATTAAAGATTCGAACGCAAATATTGAAAATCTTTCCAGTTTCTTGATGAAGAGGACGTGTGTTAAAATAATTGGCTTCAACAAGCAGTCCCAAATAGTCTGAACAATTGGTTGCAATATATGCAGGGCATCAGGCGCACTTCAGGCAACAATTATGCAGCTGGGAAGAAAGTGATTTTTTTTCTAAGCAGAATCTTTCTGTGTGTTCTGTTCATCTTATCATATTAGTCATCTCATTGTAGAACCTTAACAGCTAAGGATGGATTTTGAGAGTACAGCTCCACAGGATGTACTGGAGCGAGAAAGCTAATTATTTCCATTTCCATATTCTATGTTAGATAAGGGTACTGAGCAAGCAATGGATTCACAGTGTGCCAAGGCAACCTAAACTACATGGGTCAAAGGCTGACAATGGAAATACTTTGACATTCCCAGGCAGCTGATTGCAAAAATAAAAATCAGTACCTGTTTAATTATGAATAAATGAAGTGTACAAAAAGCTATCCATTCATACAGCATACGGAATAAGTATGTTGTTCAACAGGCTCGATGTACTCACTGTGAAACTGCAGATTATTATCAGTGCACACATCGCCTATTAACCCCTATGACAGAAAGGCAAAAATCTGATTTCAATCGTAGTCGGTGTGGAGACTCACTTGGAATTTCCATGGTGGTTCTCTGGTGGGAATCTACTGAACAGCTGGTGAAATGGTGCAAATGGCTTAAAAACAGCCAGTTACGTCATTTCTCTGGCTGTTCCTCCGATCTTCTGCTGATGTTACAGCGGAAGATTAGGAGAACACCATGGAAATTCAGGGGCTCAGTTTTGACGGCGATATTCTTTTTGTTTTCTGCTTCCAATTCTCTCCTGAAGGCATTGATTTGTGCCAGTGTATGGAGCCATGGGGGCCGCCTGCCCTCGGGTACCTTGCCCAGTTGGCCATTCTTCAAGTGTCAGTGGGCTAGTCAACCATCGAAAGCTGCAATGACTACCACCCACCCCCATGCTTGACTGACCTATCGACACTTACCTTTACCCAATGTTGATGCTGACACACTTTCCAGCTGGAATCTCTTGATAGTTGAAAGAAAAGAAAGAAAGACTTGCATTTACATAGTGCCTTTCACAAACTCAGGACATCCCAAAGCACTTTACAGCCAATGAAGTACTTTTGAAGCGTAGTCACTGTTGCAATGTTGCAAAGTAGTCAGGAGAGAGAGCCTATATTGATGTTAACTCCCCCTGGTCAAGAAGCGAACAGCATTAATGGCGGGAAAAAAAATTATTGGCGACTTTGGCGTGAGATCAATTTTCAATGAATTCCCTAGATTTAGGAGCTGTAATCAGCATGTCACATGCTCTTGACAAGGCTTCCAAAAAGTGGAATAACTTCGGATTGATAAATCTGATGTCCGGATTGTTCCTCCCTGCTCGCCCAATTCAGTGCCGTGCACTCCTGGGATGTGTGGGCGTGCTCACAGGCACTGCTGAACCTGTCCGGTAGTTTTAGTTTTAAGGATGCATGTTGATACCAGATGTAGTGCTGGGCAGCCTCTGTAACAAGAAGGATGCCTGCCAGGAAGTTAAAATATTTCCGTGAATTAACGTGATTTCACGGTGATGAGTGGCACTCACAGGGAGGGAGTTTTGGACAACCACAGGCGCGTAGCCTGTGATTTTCCATCCATTAAAGGTTAAATGGGCAGAAAATTTCTCGAGAAGTGCTGCTCCCCACTAGGAATGCCAAAGGATGGAATCACCCCTCTTATTTGTAGGTGTAACTGTCAACAGTGGGAAAATATTAGGATTGAGATTTATTCTGGTTACAGGGAATAAAACAAATTGCAAAGTCATTAAAAGATATGAAGGTGTTTAATTTTAAGAGTGCGATATGCCAAAATAAGTATTTTTAAACCAAAAGAAGTGGGTCTCACCTTATTCCACTTTTGACCAATAAAGGATTAATTGCCCGTATCTCATAGAATTTAACAAAAATGAAAGGTATCAGTGTGCGCGATTTTGTTGCTCAAGTTTATTTGCAATCCCAATTCGACAGAAGGATTCAAAGAAAGAAAAGTATCCAATCACACAGCACATCTGTATTCCGAAGGGACCGTTCCTTCCGTGACACCCTGGTCCACTCCTCCATCACCCCCAACACCTGCTCTCCTTCCCACCGCATCTTCCTGTGCCCCTTCACCTCCTCCCCATCGTCCAGGACTCCAAACACTCCTTCCAGGTGAAACAGCAATTTATTTGTACTCCTTTCAATTTAGTATTCTGTATTCGCTGCTCACAATGTGGTCTCCTCTACATTGGGGAGACCAAAGGTAGATTGGGTGATCACTTTGCTGAACACCTCTGCTCTGTCCGCAAGTGTGACCCTGACCTTCCGGTCGCTTGCCATTTTAATTTTCCGTCTCACTCCCACTCTGACCTCTCTGTCCTCAGCCTCCTACATTTTTCCAATTATGCTCAATGGAAGCTTGAGGAACAGCACCTCATCTTTTGATTAGGCACTTTACAACCTTCAGGACTCAACATTGATTTCAATAACTTCAGATCATAACCACTGCTCCCATTTTTTTGGACAGCAGGTGTTGGTAATGGTTCTGCTGCTGCCAATTACAGGTCCTCCAGACCCATCTTTTGTGTCTTTACTTGTCCCATTACCACCCTCCTTGCCTTACACCATCATCCCATTTTGTCATTTAATTACTCCTGCCCTCCATCCTATCACAGACCTTACCTATTTTTCTTTCCTCCCTTTCCTCCTCTTTCCCTGACTCTGTACTTGCTTAAAATCTGTTAAATCTTCAACTTCTTCCAGTCCTGATGAAGGATCTTCAACCTGAAACGTTAACTTTGTTTCTTTCTCCACAGATGCTGCCTGACTTGCTGAGTATTTCCAGCATTTTCTGTTTTTATTTCAGATTTCCAGCATCTGCGGTATTTTGTTTTTGATTTAGTGCTTAATTCACGGCCACTTCTCTTCCAGGAATGCCCCCACCTTGAAGAAGTTCTGCTCTTCTCTCCGACGGGATTTCGAGTTTGTCTCTTTTACCTTGTTCACCTTCATTGCTTTCTGTTTCCCTTCTCGTGTTTGATCAGGTATCTCCTAAGACTCACTTTCACAGCCAAACCTCTTTCCTTAGCAACTGTCTCCGTCTCCAACTTATTCCATGTGGATTCCAACTTAAATTCCAACCTTCATGTTTTGGATCCACCCGTGATTACAGATAGTGCCATGATATTCAGCCTTCCTTGAACCACTGCTCTCGGCGCTTCCTGAAATCCACGCTCAAAGCCATGCGCTGCCACATGCACACTCTCAACCTCTCTCTTCAGCAGCACCGACTCACTCTATCTCAGAGTTATCCTGGTCCACAGTTCCATTTCATCCTTCTCCTCATCCGACACTTTAACACAAAACTTTTTTCTTCCTTTCAGGTGTCAAGGACCGCAAGCTTCAGCAACTCTTAGATACCAACGCCCCTCTTGATCCTTCTTCCCCTTCACTTTCCTCTGACCCCATCCCTCCCTCCGATCTCACCCTTTGTCGTATTTTCACTATCCCCTCTGACCTTCCCCTCTCTGACTCCGAACAATCAATCGTCAGCAAAGGCCTCAGCTTCATTCCCTTACGCCCCCACCTCAATGAATTTCAAGCTCGGCATGATGCTGAGCTCTTCTTCCGTTGCCTTCGCCTCCGTGCCCACTTCTTTGGCCAGAAGTCTTCCCCCCGCACAGCGGACCCTTTCTTCCGCCTTCAGAACTCTTGTTCCACCTGGACCCCTCCCTCTGGTCTCTTACCCTCTCTCGATCTTTTCATTGCGAACTGCCGGCGTGACATCGGCCGTCTCAATTTCTCTACTCCCCTCACTCACTCTAATCTACCTCCCTCTGAACTCACAGCACTCCGTTCTTACAGGTCCAACCCTGGTATTAAACCTGCTGACAGGGGCGGCGCTGTTGTTGTTTGGCGACCAGACTCCACCTTGCGGAGGCTGAACGCCAACTCTCCGACACCTCCTCCTACCTCCCACTGGACCATGACCCCACCGACGAACATCAAGCCATAGTTTCCCAGACTGTCACTGACTTCATCTCCTCTGGAGATCTTCCCCCCACTGCCTCCAACCTCACAGTCCCCCAACCCCGCACAGCCCACTTCTATCTCCTTCCCAAGATCCACAAACAGGACTGCCCCAGTAGACCCATCATTTCAGCCTGTTCTTGCCCCACGGAACTTATTTCAGCCTACCTCGACTCTATTTTTTCTCCCCTTGTCCAATCTCTTCAGACCTACATCCATGACTCTTCCGATGCCCTCCATCACTTTAAGAGTTTCCAGTTCCCCAGCCCTAACCATCTCCTTTTCACCATGAACGTCCAGTCCCTCTACACGTCCATCCCCCACCAGGATGTCCCGCGGGCCCTCTGCTTCTTCCTTGAGCAGAGACCCAACCAGTCCCCATCCACCACCACTCCCTTGTACCTGGCTGAACTTGTTCTTACATTGAACAACTTCTCCTTTGACTCTACTCGCTTCCTCCAAATAAAAGGTGTCGCTATGGGTGCCAGTTTTACCTGCCTTTTTGTGGGATACGTGGAACATTCTTTGTTCCAGTCCTACTCATGTCCTCTCCCTCACCTCTTTTCTCGGTACATTGATGACTGTGTTGGTGCCAATTCCTGCTCTCGCCCCGAACTGGAAAATTTCATTAACTTTGTTTCCAATTTCCACCCTTCCCTCCCCTTCACATGGTCCATCTCCGACTCTTCCCTTCCCTTCCTCGACTTCTCTATCTCTATATCTGGAGATAGACTGTCAACCAATAGCTACTATAAGCCCAATGACTCCCACAGTTACCTTGATTACACTTCTTCCAACCCCGCTTCACGTAAGGACTCTATTCCCTTCTCACAGTTTATCCGTCGCATCTGTTCTGATGATGCACCTTCCACACTAGTGTTTCCGATATGTTTTCCTTTTTCCTCAAATGAGGATTCCCCTCCAGTGTAGGTGACAGGGCCCTCGACTATGTCCATCCCATTTCCCGCACTTCTGCTCTCACCTCTTCCCCTCCCTCCCAGAACCATGATGGAACCCCCCTTGTCCTCACCTTTCACCGCACCAGCCTCCACATTCAACGTATCATCCTCCACCATTTCTGCCACCTCCAGCGGGAGGCCACCACCAAACATATCTTCCTCTCCCCTCCCCTTTCAGCATTCTGAAGAGACCACTCCCTCTGTGACACCGTGGTCCGTCACCCCCAACACCTGCTCTCCTTCCCACGGCACCATCTCGTTTGAGCGCAGGAGATGCAAAACCTGCCCTTTTACCTCCTCCCTTCCCCCTGACCAGGACCCCAAACGCTCCCTCCAGGTGAAACAGCGATTTACTTGTACTTCTTTCAATTTAGTATACAGTATTTGCAGCTCACAATGTGGTCTTCCCTACATTGGGGAGACCAAATGCAGATTGGGGGTGATCACTTTGCTGAACACCTCCGCTCAGTCCGCAAGCATGACCCTGACTTTCTGGTTGCTTGCCGTTTTAATTCTCCGTCCCACTCACACTCTGACCTCTGTTCCAATGAAGCTCAACGGAAGCTCGAGGAACAGCACCTCATCTTTCGATTAGGCACTTTACAACCTTCCAGACTCAACGTTGCTTTCAATAACTTCAGATCATAATCACTGATCCCATTTTTTTGGACAGCAGGTGCTGGTAATGGTTCTGATGTTGCCATTTACAGATCTTCTAGACCCGTCTTTTGTTTCTTTACTTGTCCCATTACCATCCTCCTTGTCTTGCACCATCATGTGAAAGGGAAAAGCGTAGAGCAGCGGAAAGAAAGTGTACTTTAGGCACAACAGATAAAATAAAAACTAGAAGGCGTAAGGCGATTAACCCAGCATCAAAGCTGTGGCAGGGGGTTGGGAACCTGAGCAGGGAGACAGAGGAAAGCGTGTCAGGAAGGGACAGAAGGTATGGAGTAAAAGGTAAAGTGTTAAAAAAGGAAAAAGCAGGAACTAAGTGTCACAAAATATATTTGAAAGTTCTTTGTCTGAATGCACGTAGCATTCGTAACAAAATGGATGAGTTAATGGCACAAATAACTACGTATGGGTATGATCTTGTGGCCATAACAGAAACATGGCTGCAGGGTGACAACGACTGGGAATTAAATATGCCAGGGTATTTAACAATCAGGAAGGACAGGCAGGAAGGAAGGGGAGGTGGGTTGGCGATGTTAATAAAGGAAGGAATCACTATAATACTGAGAAATGATATTGGGACAAAGGATCAGGATAATGAAACAGTTTGGGTAGAGATAAGGAATAATAAGGGGAAAAAACACTAGTGGGTGTAGTATATAGGCCTCCTAATAGTTGCAACTCTGCTGGAAGAAGTATTAATCAGGAAATAGTCGGGGCATATAATAAGGAAACAGCTATAATTATGGGGGATTTTAACTATCATATTAACTGGACAAATCAAATTGGGCAGGGCAGCCTTGAGGAAGAGTTTATTGAGTGTATTAGGGATGGATTTCTTGAGCAGTATGTAACTGATCCTACAAGGGGGCAAGCAACCTTGGACCTGGTCCTGTGTAATGAGCCAGGATTAATTAATAATGTCCTAGTTAAGGATCCCCTTGGAATGAGTGACCACAACATGGTTACATTCCATATCCAATTAGAGGGTGAGAAGGTTGGTTCTCAAACAAGCGTACTGAGCTTGAATAAAGGAGACTATGATGGTATGAGAGCGGAATTGATTAAAGTGGACTGGGAAAATAGATTAAAGGATAAGACGGTACATGAGAAGTGGTGTTCATTTAAGGAGTTATTTTACAACTTTCAAAAAAAATATGTTCCACTGAGGAAAAAAGGGTGCAAAAGAAATGACAGCCATCTGTGGCGAAGTAAAGAAATTAAGGATAGTATCCGACTAAAAACAAGGACATATAAGAAAGCCAAACTTAGTGGGAGGATAGAAGATTGGGAAGTCTTCAAAAGACGGCAAGAAGTAACTGAAGGATTGATTAAGAAAGGGAAGATAGATTATGAAAATAAATTAGCAAAACATATAAAAACAGATAGCAAGAGTTTCTACAGTTATATAAAAAGAAAAAGGGTGGCTAACGCAAGCATAGGCCCCTTGGAGGATGAGACCGGGAAATTAATGGTGTTAAACATGGAGATGGCAAAAATGCTGAACAAATATTTTGTTTCAGTCTTTACGGTAGAGGACACTAAGAATATCCCAACACTGGACAAACAGGGGGCTCTAGGGGGGGAGGAGCTAAATATGATTAAAATCACTAAGGAATTGGTACTCAGTAAATTAATGGGACTCAAGGCGGATAAATCCCCTGGACCTGATGGCTTACATCCTAGGGTCTTGAGGGAAGTGGCAGTAGGGATTGTGGATGCTTTGGTAATAATTTTCCAAAATTCTCTGGACTCAGCAAAGGTCCCGGCAGATTGGAAAACTGCTAATGTAACACCCTTATTTAAAAAGGGTAGTAGGCAGAAGGCTGGAAATTATAGACCAGTTAGCCTAACATCTGTGGTGGGTAAAATTTTGGAGTCTTTTATTAAGGAGACAGTTGCGGAACATTTGGATAAACATAATTTAATTGGACAAAGTCAGCATAGCTTTATAAAGGGGAAGTTATATCTGACAAATTTGCTTGAGTTCTTTGAGGACATAACGTACAGGGTGGATAAAGGGGAACCAGTGGACGTAGTGTATTTAGACTTCCAGAAGGCATTCGACAAGGTGCCACATAAAAGATTATTGCTCAAGATAAAGAATCACTGGATTGGGGGTAATATTCTGGCATGGGTGGAGGATTGGTTATCTAACAGGAAGCAAAGAGTTGGGATAAATGGTTCATTCTCGGACTGGCAACCAGTAGCCAGTGGTGTTCCACAGGGGTTGGTGCTGGGTCCCCAACTCTTTACAATCTATATTAATGATTTGGAGGAGGGGACCGAGTGTAACATATCAAAGTTTGCAGATGATACAAAGATGGGAGGGAAAGTAGAGAGTGAGGAGGACATAAAAAACCTACTAGGGGCTATAGACAGGCTGGGTGAGTGGGCGGAGATTTGGCAGATGCAATACAATATTGGAAAATGTGAGGTTATGCACTTTGGCAGGAAAAATCAGAGAGCAAGTTATTATCTTAATGGCGAGAAACTGGAAAGTGATCTGGGGGTCCTAGTGCAAGAAAATCAAAAAGTTAGTATGCAGGTGCAGCAGGTGATCAAGAAGGCCAACGGAATGTTGGCTTTTATTGCTAGGGGGATAGAATATAAAACCAGGGAGGTATTGCTGCAGTTATATAAGGTATTGGTGAGACCGCACCTGGAATACTGCATACAGTTTTGGTGTCCATACTTAAGAAAAGACATACTTGTTCTCGAGGCAGTACAAAGAAGGTTCACTCGGTTAATCCCGGGGATGAGGGGGCGGACATATGAGGAGAGGTTGAGTAGATTGGGACTCTACTCATTGGAGTTCAGAAGAATGAGAGGCGATCTTATTGAAACATATAAGATTGTGAAGGGGCTTGATCGGGTGGATGCGGTAAGGATGTTCCCAAGGATGGGTGAAACTAGAACTAGGGGGCATAATCTTAGAATAAGGGGCTGCTCTTTCAAAACTGAGATGAGGAGAAACTTCTTCGCTCAGAGGGTAGTAGGTCTGTGGAATTTGCTGCCCCAGGAAGCTGTGGAAGCTACATCATTAAATAAATTTAAAACAGAAATAGACAGTTTCCTAGAAGTAAAGGGAATTAGGGGTTACGGGGAACGGGCAGGAAATTGGACATGAATTTAGATTTGACGTTAGGATCAGATCAACCATGATCTTATTGAATGGTGGAGCAGGCTCGAGGGGCCGATTGGCCTACTCCTGCTCCTATTTCTTATGTTCTTATGTTCTTATAATACAGAATTGTCATCCCTGGTATCATCCTGGTAAATTGGCATTGTACATTCTCCAGAGATACTGTGTTGGATTTTCCTCTTCTCAGCGGAGCAGGACTTCCACCTGTTGCTGCCCCTCATCTGGACTGACCCCAACCCATTTTCCTGGGTCAGAGGTCAACTGGTATGCAAGACGGGTTATCAACGGGATCTCCGCCACTACAGAAGAGGCAAAACCCGCCAGTGCTGCAGCGGGAGTGCTGTTGCAGCGTGAGAAGCGGGGCTGCACACTAAAAGGAGGCGGAAGAACCCTTAAGAGGAAATCAATATTCAAGCTTTGGCCAAGAGCGAGGCCATCAAAGGTCGATATGTGGGGCCATTGTGGATGGAGAGGAGATCACTACTTGGCCCTCACCCTCCATCAATCAGCTTCGGGGACTTTACTGCTTCTGTCCCAAGGTCCATTATCACCTTTCTCCTGGAAGTCCCTGAGATGGGCAGACGTCATGGTAAGGTGGGAAATCAGCTGTGAATGCGGGTCCCAAACTGAGCATTGATGAGCAGGTTATTGGTGAGTAAGTGCCGCTTGATAGCACTGTCCGTGACACCTGCTATCACATTGCTGATGATTGAGAGTAGACTGATGGGGCGGTAATTGGCTGGATTGGATTTATCATACTTTTTGTGGACAGGACACACCTGGGCAATTTTCCACATTGTTGGTTAGATGCCAGTGTTGTAGCTGTACTGGAACAGCTTGGCTCGAGGCGCGGCTAGTTCTGGAACAAAAGTCTTCAGCATTACAGCCATGATGTTGTTGAAGCCCATAGCCTTTGCTGTATCCAGTGCACTCAGCTGTTTCTTGATATCACGTGGAGTGAATCAAATTGGCTGAAGACTGGATTCTGTGATGGTGGGGATATCGGAAGGAGGCTGAGATGGATCATCCACTTGGCTTTTCTGGCTGACAATGGTTGCAAACGCTTCAGCCTTGACTTTTGCACTCATGTGCTGGACTCCGCCATCATTGAGGATGGGGATGTTCACAGAGCCTCCTCCTCCTCCCGTTAGTTGTTTAATTGTCCACCACCATTCACGACTGGATGTGGCAGGACTGCAGAGCTTTGATCTGATCTTTTGGTTGTGGAATCGCTTCGCTCTGTCTATAGCATGTTGCTTCCGCTGTTTAGCTTGCATGTATTCCTGTGTTGTAGCTTCACCAGGTTGGCACCTCATTTTTAGGTACGCCTGGTAGATGCTGAGAGGTTGTTTCCCCTAGCTGGAGAGTCTAGAACTAGGGGACATAGTCTCAGGATAAGGGGTCGGACATTTCGGACTGAGATGAGGTAGAAGATCAGCCATGATCTTATTGAATGGTGGAGCAGACTTGAGCGGTTGTGTGGCCTACTCCTGCTCCTATTTCTTATGTTTCTTATACTTTTCGTGTTGACTGAGAATTCTACTTGAATAATGATTTTGCAATTTCATTAAAATAAGGCACTTGCAGTTGGTCTTTATCCAATTACATCCCATAAAGTCAACCAATCAGATCCCAGGTACCATTGTCATTTCAACTTATCCTTTCAACCAATCAGACCCCAGAACCAGGAACCAATTAGATCTAGAACCAGAAATCAATCAGAACTGCATATGTATAAATTTTCATCCCCCGAGTGTGCATGGAATGATATTCTTGGTAAGTTACATGCATCTGCATCCTGCAATAGTTTATCTTGGCTCCTCACCCAGGTATTGCTCTTAAGAATTGCTGTCACTTGAATGTACATTTATTCTTTGATAGAAAAATAGTTTTCTTATATAAAAATAATAATTAAGGTATAGGTTTTATGCTGTAAAGTACTGAATACTGAATGTACAGCAATAACAACTTGTCGTAAAATGACCCAAGGTGTTTCACATGAGTGTATTCAGATAAAAACTGAAACCAAGCCAAAGCAGGAGATATTTTGATGAGTGACTAAAAGCTTGGTCAAAGAGGTAGGTTTTAATGAGTATCTTAAAGGAGGAGAGAGAGGTACACAGGCAGAGAAGTTCAGGGTGGGAATTCCAGAGCTTCGGGCCTAGACGATTGCAGGCCTCCAATGGTGGGATGAAAGGAGTGGAGGGCATTGTTGGAGAAACGCAGTTGTTCTTGGAGGCTTGTAGGACTGGAGGAGATTACAGAGATAGGAAGGAGAGAGGCCGTGGAGGGATTTTAAAATTTGGGCGTTGGTGGGCTGGGTGTTAATGTAGGTCAGCGAGCACAGGGGTGATGAGTGAATGGGACTTGGTGCGGTTTAGGATTTAGGATACGGGCAGCAGAGTTTTGGATGAGCTCAAGTTTATGGAGGGTGGAAGATGGGAAGCCAGCCAGGAGAGCATTGGAGCAGTTGATTTTGGAGGCAACAAAAAGGGTTTCATCTGCAGATAAGCTGAGGCATGGATGGGCGATGTTATGTATGTGGAAATCGACGGTTTTTGTGATGGAGAGATTGATTCATTACCTTATAGTTACAATTACATTCAGGCAGTGAATATTTGTCCTTAAAACCCAAGTCATGGATGACTGAAAAATAGCAGATGAAGCTGGTTGCATGCCGTGAGCCAGGTCTTTCACAAAGTAATTAGTCCTTGTATAGCAGCCAACAATATGTCTAAAAGTCTATGTTCCTGTTACCTGGGCCTTAATATTAATCTCCCACATGATGGGCGGGAGGTCATCAGCATGGGGGTTAAACCCTAAAAAACGGGGAATATCTCCCCAACCCACCACGGCAGGTTTTGAGCCATGCGAGTGTCCCGTATTGAAGAGGCGGGACACTTAATTAATATATTTAAATTAAGCGCCCACAGGGCTCGGGAAACCCGGCAGCAAAAGGGAGGCAGGAGCTGCCGGCGATAGAAGGTAAGTGCTTTTTATAGCACTCCTTTGGGCAGGAGGAGCAGGAGTGCTACCCCTGGCCCGTCAAGTATGCCTTTGGCTTCCTTTCTACCGATCACGGCCTCTCTCTAGCCCCTGTCATGTTCGGCATCATCCCCCCTCCAGCCCCGATCTACAGCCTGCCTCGCGATCACGGTCGGCCCCCACCCGCCTCTCTACCCCCACCACCTTCTCAAGGGCAATTAGGGATGGGCAATAAATGCTGGCCTCGCCAGCGACGCCCACATCTCATGAATGAATTTAAAAAAAACAACCTCCAATCTGCAGTCTACAATCACGATTGCCGGGGACTGTCCTCAAGTGTCCCCAGCTGTGGCTTCCAGCCACTGGTCTTTCCAGCCGGCCAGACTGTCAATTTGGCCGGCTGCTGGGTGGGAAATGGAAGAAAAAAATTACAATGAGGTCCTGCCGTTAAATTCGGCAGGACTCCACGTCCCAGGCCTCGCCTGGTTTCCTCCGCATTAATGGTCTCCCTCGTACCCTCCCCACCTCCCCGTAAATATCAGGGCCCTGATCTCAGGTGGGTAGCTACAGGGGTGCATCAGGCAGAGACCTGATTGCTGTTCAATGATTGCTACTGGAAGTGGACATCTGTGAACATCAGGGCCTAGAATTCCCTCGCTAAACCCGCCTGAAAACAGGCTGTGTAGTAGAACATAGGAATATGAGTAGGCCATTCAGCCCCTTGAGCCTGTTCTGCCTTTCAATTAGATTATGGCTGATCTGTATCTTAAATCCATCTACCCGCCTTGGTTCCGAGGTGGTATAGTTGAAGAAAAATATGGCGGCCGAGACCTCACTAAGAATCTCCCCCCAAAAAAGCCCATCAGAAGTTTCCTCGAGGAGTCAGTGAGGTCACCTGCCCTGAGCTAACTCCACCGGATGTAAATGGATTTGAGTAGGCATGGTTTGCATCACCCCACTGCTTTCCATGGTTTTTAGCCCTATACCCTCTCCAGAGAATATCACCTCTATAAATGTGGTGTAGGGAAAGCCAGTATATTGCCTCAGAGACAGTAGATTAGGCTGGAAGTCAGAGCTTCAGGAAATGGTTTAATTCCACCACCTGCACGTTCCCCTCCAAGTCACACACCATCCTGATATCACCGTTCCTTCATCGTCACTTGGTCAAAATCCTAGAACTCCCTTCCTAACAGCACTGTGGGAGAACCTTCATCACACGGACTGCAGCAGTTCAAGAAGGCGGCTCACCACCACCTTCTCAAGGGCAATTAGGGATGGGCAATAAATGCCAGGGACGCCCACACCCCATGAATGAATTTAAAAAAATCTTCAGGTCTTATACAGACTGAAAGGGACTGTGAAGTTTTGAAGCTATTTTGTATTTTAAGAATTCTGTTCCGCTTAGAAATGTTCTCAGTCTTGAGGTCCATCAAACATTTTGTCCCCATTCTGTATTCATTTTACTTTGCATCAGGAACTGTACAACTGAAGAGGGTCTTGAAAATGCTCAGATGAACTTTGATGACATTAAGCATCATGTTGTGACTAAAGTAAGTATTAAAGTGAGGTGCTTTCATATGGCCAGCATCTAGGTGTTGCAAGGATTTTGCAGTTCGTTGTCTGGCTTTTATTATGTGTACATACTGTTTAAATAAGATAATATATCATGAAAAATGGAATATTGATTTTTATCTCATGACTGAAAGAGACTGTTTAAGTCATGTGTTCCACTGAGTTTAATCCTTCAAGCAAAAGAAATGCGTTGGTTTTCAGCAATCTCAAATTTTATTTCACACTCAAATAATTGTGCCATTAAAATTTCAGTAAAGTCTCATGTTGGGTGTATGAACTTATCACTCAGCCACACAGTGACCTTTTTAACATCTAGCGATACAATTACAGATTTCATCTGTCTGAACATGGGTTGTCAGTGGAGAGACTATGTTGAGCTTATATAACACGGGGGTGAAGTACTGGTGCTTTCAGGACTGTTACTGATGGGGGCAACTTGGTTGTGGTGGGAACAACTTGAGATGATGAATTAAATATCACACAGGTCAGAACTTCCCATTGGCAAGGTTCATGTATGAATGTTTCACATGGTCATGCTGCATTCTTGTGTGTGCTGTTTTTATGCACACAGGAATACTGTAGAACAGCCAGGAATGCAGACTGAGTGTATTGTGTGAACTTCACCAGTTAGGAGTTCTACCCTAAAAAATGCAAAGCACATTAAAGTGTATTGGTGTAAATGTTATTGTACATTAGTGCCAAGCCACAAATTAACCCTATTGCCAATACTAAGAAACTTCACTCTATTAGATTCTGATATGGCACTGACTGTCATTCTAATACTTGCTTTCACATACAGAGTGCGACTAGACACATCCCTTATGCAAATGTAACCCCGCTATTCAAGAAAGGAGGGAGAGAGAAAACAGGGAACTATAGGCCAGCTAGCCTAATATCAGTAGGAGAAAAAGTGCTAGAACCTATTATTGAGGACATAGTAACAGGGCACTTAGAAAATCATAAAATGATTAGGCAGATTCAACACGTTTTTATGAAAGGGAAATCGTGTTTGACAAATCTATTAGTTTTTGAGGGTGTAACTAGCAGGATAGATAAAGGGGAACCAGTGGATGTCATATATTTGGATTTTCAAAAGGCATTCGAGAAGATGCCACACAAGAGTTTGTTGCACAGGATTGGGACTTATGGGATTGGGGGTAGTGTATTGGCATGGATAGAGGTTAGAGGACAGAGAGTAGGAATAAACGGGTCATTTTTGGGTTGGCAGGTTGTAACTATTGGGGTGCTGCAGGGATCGGTGTTGGGACTTGAATGGGGGGACCGAGTGAAATGTATCCAAATTTGCTGGCAGTGCGAAGCTGGGTGGGAGAATAAGCTGTGAGGAAGACGCAGGGAGTCTGCAGAGAGAGTATGGACAGGTTGGGCGAGTGGGCAAGAGGGTGGCGGATGGAGTATGTTGTGGGGAAATGTGAGGTTATTCACTTTGGCAGGAAGAATAGAAAAGCGGAATGCTTTTTAAATGGTGAGAAACTATTAAATGTTGGTGTCCAGAGGGATTTTGGTGTCCTTGTGAACGAGGCAGAGGGTTAACATGCAGGTACAGCAAGCAATTAGGAAGGCACATGGTATGTTGGCCTTTATTGTAAGGGGGTTGAAGTACAAGAGTAAGGAAGTCTTGCTGCAATTGTACAGGGCTTTGGTGAGACCTCATCTGGAATGTTATGTACAGTTTTGGTCTCCTTACACAAGAAAGGATATACTTGCCTTAGAGGCGGTACAACGAAGGTTCACCAAATTGATTCCTGGGATGAAAGGATTGTGTCATGAAGAAAGATTGAGTAGAATGGGCCCATACTCTGGAGTTTAAAAGAATGAGAGGTGATCTCATTGAAATATATAAGATTCTAAGAGGTCTTAACAGGGTAGATGCTGAGAGGATGTCTCCCCTGGCTGGACAGTCTAGAACTAGGGGACATAGTCAGACATTTAGGACTGATATGAGGAGAAGATTTTTAACTCAGAGGGTCATGAATATTTGGCATTCTCTACCCCGAGTGCTGTGGATGGTCAGTCGTTGAGTATATTCAAGAATGAGATTGATAGATTTTTGGACTCTAAGGGAATCAAGGGAAATGGGGATCGGGTGGGAAAGTGGAGTTGAGATCGAAGATCAGCCATGATCTTATAGGAGCAGGCTCGAGGGTCTGTATGGCCTACTCCTGCTCCTATTTCTTAGGTTCTTATGAGTGAACTCACCTGTAGCATTTCATGCAAGTGGAGCAAATCAATTCTGGACATCAGTTCATGTACTCGATTAGAGTTTTGTAAGAATGGCTTATAATGTAATAGGGAATTGAAGACAACCCTGAAGGATCTGAATTTCCTCCACAGTGGAGGCAAAGTCTATTATTGCTTTTCAGTCACAATTTTACTTAATGTTCTCTCATAAATATATTGGTTATTTTTTTGCCTTTTTAATAAATATCTAACATTTTTCATATTTTTTTATTTGTGACTTTGAATTTGTGATGCAGTATCTCAATGTTCTGATATGTTTTGCATAAGCCAATGAAAAATGAAATCTGGACTCGCATTGCTATCTGTACAGAAATAGAATTCTAGCCTAGGGACTCTGTTCCCTAAATACTCAGTTGCCAAGGCCAGGGATTGGTACCTCGCAGGCCTGCGTACTGAAGAATATCGCAAACTGAGCACTAATATTTTTTACAGCCATTTCAGTGTACAAAAAGTACCCTGCAGTGTCTGGTACGGGAGATGGCATAACTCCATGACTGTCTCCCTGATCAAGTAAAAGCAGCTCTTCTGCGACATGCCCATGTGGTTGTGCATTGGTCTAATTGATTTAGCTGCTTGGGTCAGGGCGATTTTGGTGTAAGCAGGTCTGCCTCTGGTCTCTCCTCAGATCCTCCTCTAAGTGTATGAGTAAGAGAAGAACTGTTAGTGGAAATCCCATTTTCTGAGTTTCGATTGCTGCAACTAAAATTGCAGCTCCCAGGCAGCGATGGTAAATCCTGCAGGGGGAAGAAAAATTTCAAAAACTAAGTCAAAGACAAATGTTTCTTAGAAATCTCTTAAAGGTAGTTGGTACCGGTTACTTGCTGAAAATAACAGTCTACTGTCTACACGGAGTCTGAACGGAGATCAGACATCGCACACGCAAAACACAGATGCAGGTCCCATCCCTATATTTTCACGCTGATGAGTTATGTTAAAACATTGAATGAAGGTTGCACACTAGTAAATCCCACATCCTCCAATTTGCACGCCAGACCTCACCAATCTGCTGATCTGAGTTTGTACCAGGCCTGTGAGAGTGCGAGCACCAAGGTTCTCTGCTGATGCACGAGAGACCTTGGTGCAAGAGGTGGACAAAAGGAGGGACATCCTATATCCGCAGGTGGGGGGGGGGGGCAAGAGGCCCGCCAGACATATATCCAAAAGGCAGTGGGAGGCAGCGGGGGACGAAGTCAACGCCAGGCGCACAGCATCATGAACATGGATGCAGTGCAGGAAGATGTTCAATGCTTTGACATGAGTGGTCAAGGTGAGTGAGGTTAACTGTCAAGTGGCGTCTCCTACCAACTGCACCACGCACTACACACCCCATCCCCAACATACTAATAAACTCTTTCCATCAGTACTCAACTCTTCCAACCAGATGCTTCCTCTCACCCTTACACATTACCACTGTTTCAGCCGCCCACTCACAACTCACAGGCACACTCACTGGCAGCTATTCAACCATGACAGGCACATCACCCAGACACACGTCCCGCTTTCTTGCAGGAGAAGGTGGCGCATATCAGGAGGCAGCAAGTGGCAGTGGCATTTAGCCCTTCAAGCCTGTTCCAACATTCAATGAGATCATGGTGGACCTGTGACCTAACTCCATATACCCGTCTTAGCCCCATATCCCTTAATACCCTTGGTTCACAGACATCTATCAATATCAGATTTAACATTCACAAGTAGATTGATAGAATCATAGAATCAGAGAAGTTTACAACATGGAAACAGGCCCTTCGGCCCAACATGTCCATGTCGCCCAGTTTATACAACTAAGCTAGTCCCAATTGCCTGCACTTGGCCCATATCCCTCTATACCCATCTTACCCATGTAACTGTCCAAATGCTTTTTAAAAGACAAAATTGTACCCGCCTCCACTACTGCCTCTGGCAGCTCGTTCCAGACACTCACCACCCTTTGAGTGAAAAAATTGCCCCTCTGGGCCCTTTTGTATCTCTCCCCTCTCACCTTAAATCTATGCCCCCTCGTTATAGACTCCCCTACCTTTGGGAAAAGATTTTGACTATCTACCTTATCTATGCCCCTCATTATTTTATAGACTTCTATAAGATCACCCCTAAACCTCCTACTCTCCAGGGAAAAAAGTCTCAGTCTATCCAACCTCTCCCTATAAGTCAAACCATCAAGTCCCGGTAGCATCCTAGTAAATCTTTTCTGCACTCTTTCTAGTTTAATAATATCCTTTCTATAATAGGGTGACCAGAACTGTACACAGTATTCCAAGTGTGGCCTTACTAATGTCTTGTACAACTTCAACAAGACATCCCAACTCCTGTATTCATTGTTCTGACCAATGAAACCAAGCATGCTGAATGCCTTCTTCACCACCCTATCCACCTGTGACTCCACTTTCAAGGAGCTATGAACCTGTACTCCTAGATCTCTTTGTTCTATAACTCTCCCCAACGCCCTACCATTAACGGAGTAGGTCCTGGCCCGATTCGATCTACCAAAATGCATCACCTCACATTTATCTAAATTAAACTCCATCTGCCATTCATCGGCCCACTGGCCCAATTTATCAAGATCCTGTTGCAATCCTAGATAACCTTCTTGCATCAACTGAGCTAGCATCAACTGCCGTCTGCAGAAGAGCGTTCCAAACGTCTCCCACACTTTGCGTGTAAAAGCATTTCCTAACTTCACTCCTGCACATCCTGGCTTTAAATGTTAGGCTATTTCCCCGCGTCCTAGTATTCAAGTCTAGGAGACCTCCAAAAACAGTTACAAATGTCTCAGCAGCCAGAAGCAATAATCCAGCCACCAACCTGTAAATCCTGCATGGTCCCTTTGAATAGCGCTGGTGGGGGGTCCTCTAGGCACTCTAAAACATGTTCAGATGGTCGGGTTAAGACTGTGCATAGAGTTGAGCGTTAAGTCCCAAAATGGTGTCTAACACTTTAAATCAGCATTGCACACTGACTGAAGCCATTTTTTCCCTACTTTACATAATTCCAGCGTCCATATTTTGCGCCTGCAATAACTCCTATACCAAGATGGCGTCCGGCGCACATCGCGCTGGAAACGTGCGTGCGCAGCCAAGACACCATCTTGGATGTCAGAGAAGCTATGTGGCGCTGAAACAGCGGGCGCTACACAGCCCAATTTAGCGCCCTTCAAATGCTTTTTAAATGAGTTGAGGGTTTCTGCCTCTACCACCCTTTCGTGTAATGAGTTTCAGACCCCTACCACACTTTGGGCGAAAAAAAATTTCCTCAGCTCCCCTCTAATCCTTCTACCAATTACTTTAAATCTATGCCCCCTGGTCATTGACCCCTCTGCTAAGGGAAATAGGTCCTCCCTATCCATTCTATGTAGCCATGTCATAATTTTATACACCTCAATTAAATCTCCCCTCAGCATCCTTTGTTCCAAAGAAAACAACCTCAGCCTATCCAATCTTTCTTCATAGCTAAAATTCTCCAGTCCTGTCAACAACCTCGTAAATCTCTACTGTACCCTCTCTAGTGCAATTACATCTTTCCTGTAATGTGGTGACCAGAACTGTACACAGTACTCAAGCTGTGGCCTAATTAGTGTTTTATACAGTTCTAGCATAACCTCCCTGCTCTTATATTCTATGCCTCGACTAATAAAGGAAAGTATTCTATATGCCTTTTTAACCACCTTATCTACCCTGCTACCTTCAGGGATCTGTGGACATGGACTCCAAGGTATTTTGTTCCTTTACATCTCTCAGTATCCTCCCATTTATTGTGTACTCCCTTGCCTTGTTTGCCCTCCCCAAATGCATTACCTCACACTTCTCCGGATTGAATTCCATTTGACACTTTTCTGCCCACCTGACCAGTCCATTGATATCTTCCTGCAGTCTACAGGTAACAAATCAGGTACCTTTTAAGGTAACAAATTGTCAAGGGCCAGTATGTGCCTCACAAGCATCACCTATTTTATGACCTCATCAAGCAGATGGTGCATTCCCAGCGAGATAGTCAGAAAATCACCCCTTCAAGATACTTAAATTAACTTTAATAATTTCCGTGGCCTTAAAGAGACTCTTGCACATTTTGCTTGATATCACTCAGGCCCAAATTTTTGCAGGTGAGAAAATAACACTTGCTTCGAATCTTAGAAACATGGTTAACGCTCAATTTCCCTGACCTATCTGTGCTGATGCAAGCGGCAAAGTGAGTGGGAAAGTCTGCCCTAAATTGTTTGCTTGCAAGAAAACTGCACAGAACTTCAGTCACAGACTTTAAAGGAAGCATTACACAACTGAGGGATGACCAAAACATAAATATTGTTTTCTGAGAGCTGGCACCATAATCCCTCCTCAGTATTTGAAGTAATAAAGCTGAACCTGCAGCGATGTCCCATTTATACTTCTGGCTCTCCGTGTGGCATCCCCTCAACAAAGTGTTGCTTTTTCATTTTGCACATGCCTATCAGATGTGTGCTGACAAGTGTTATGACGAAATGGGAACAATCAATTTGGTGGTAAATCCATTGCCAGTTTACATGGTAATCCTTGTCTTGGCATGAACCTTACCCTAAGGTATGTTTATCTTATGTCAGGATCAATTTGGAGAGCAGCAGCCATCCCATCTATAGTGTCAGCTGATGGCCAGATTTTGACCGATGTTGCTTTTTCGCCAACCTTTAATTGGCAGTCCAAACGTATCGAAACATATAAAATTCTATCAGGACTAGACAGACTAGATGCAGGGAGGATGTTCCCGATGGCTGGGGAGTCCAGAACCAGGGGTCACGGTCTCAGGATACGGGGTATGCCATTTAGAACCGAGATGAGGAGAAATTTCTTCACTCAGAGGTTGGTGAACCTGTGGAATTCTCTACCACAGAAGGCAGTGGATGCCAAGTCATTAGATGTATTCAAGAAGGAGATGGATATATTTCTTAATGCTAAAGGGATCAAGGGATATGGGGAAAAAGCGGGAACAGGGTACAGAGTTAAACGATCAGCCATGATCATTTTGAATGGCGGAGCAGGCCCAAAAGGCCGAATGTCCTCCTCTTGCTCCTATTTTCTATGTGTGTTTCTATGTTTCTGTGTAAACAGGACATAAGATCTCTTCTTCCCCAGAAACATTTGTCACAGTTATTATTAATGCTCTTACTAAGCCACAACCATAGTGCAGCACATTAAATAATGTTGCCTTCATTGCACCAACCAGGTTGTACATGCAGGGCACTCTGGTTACCCCTGAACTTGGAGCACCACTTTGATTCACGTACAGTTTTTATTCTGCACCATGTATATACCTAATAAGGGGTCATTTTAACTCTCAAGAACAAGTGGGGTTGGGGGCGAGTGGGCAGTAAAAGTAGTTTGTTTTTGGAACTGGACCCCATCCCAGCTCCAACGTGTTCACTTCCGGGTTTAACCCAGGTGTGTTTTCGCGCACAACAGAAACCCGGAAGTCCCGTCTCCAATTAAAGCCAGCGGGCTGATATTTAAAGGGGCAATGTACCTCATTGCGATAGTTGAAGCACTTAATTTTTTGTGTATTGGAAATGTCAAATGAATTTAAGCTTACCTGTTTGAGTTTCTCATCACTTCCGATTCACGTCAGGTGAAAGCAGGCGGGAAGGATTGGATCCATGAGGCGAGAGCCTTTATTGCACTACTTGTGGGCCCGGAGGAGCAGGAGTGCTTCATCCAGGCCCAACAAGCTCACCTGGCATGATTGGACCCTGACTAATGTCTCCCCCCCATGGCAGACACCCTCACCCACCCCTGATAGGGACCCCCCCCATCACCGATGTCGTCCACATCCCCCCACCTTCACGGCCCACGATCTCTCCCTCCCTTCCCCCTCTCCAATTCGCGGCTCTTTTCTCTCCTGACAGGCAGCTAGCCTGCCAATCTGGCTACCTGGCGCGTGGGAAACCCGCAAGCACAAATACTCACCTTTTAAGTGAGTTGCGATCGCAGATGGCTTGCCTAGTGCTTGCAGCCAACATTATTCCTCCATACTGTGTCGTTTACAGACCCAAATGGCTGTACTTGCACCAACAGCAGTAATAAATAGTGGCCCTGCAAAGCTGTGGGCCAGTGATCCCAGAAATCATGCTGGAGTTAATTTTAACCCCTGGGGGTGCGTGGCAGGTAAAAATAATAGCTTTTTGGAGCAGGACTGCATCCCGGCTCCAACTCGCCCACTTCTGGGTTTAACCCAGGCAGATTTGTCTGCGTGTGGACAGCAGACACCAGGAAGTCCTGCTCCCACTTAAGGCCAGCGGGCCGATACTTTAAGGGGCAATGTACCTCAATGAAATGCTTAAGGTACTTAATATTTTGTGTAGTACAAAAGTAAAATGAATTTAATCTTACCTGTTCAGGTTTCCCATCGCTTCTGATTCACGTCAGGTGAAGCAGCCAGGAAGGGCCGGATCCATGAGGTTAGTGCCTTTATTACTGCTTGCGGGCCCAGAGTGGGTGGAGTGCTTCCTCCAGGCCCAACAAGCTCACCTGGACAGGACCGCTGCTATCGGCCGAACCCCCCAGCCAGTATCGGAGATGGTGGATCCTCCTCCAATGCTGGACCCCCCCTGCCCCCGATATCTGATGCTGCCTGACCCCCCCCCCCCACCACTGATCTCCGCTGCTGGATACCCGCCCCCCCCCCACCGATCTCTGATGCTGGCTGACCACCCCCTCCCACCGATCTCTGATGCTGGCTGACCACCCCCTCCCACCGATCTCTGATGCTGGCTGACCTCCCCCCCAACTGATCTCCGCTGCTGGAATCCCCCCCACCGCCCCAATCTCCGGTGCTGGCTGACCAACCCCCCCCACCGATCTCCGGTGCTGGCTGGAACCCCTGATGTCGTTCATGTCCCCACCTAGTCCCCCCCGCCTTCGATTTTTTTCCAGTGCCATTGATCTCTCCCTCCCTCCCACCCCCGCCCCCCCCCCCCCCCTCTCTGATTTGCATCTCCTTTCACGGCCGACAGGCAGCCAGCCTGCCAACCTGCCTGTCTGGCACGTGGGAAACCCGGAAGCACAAATTGTCACCTTCAATTGAGTTGCGATCGTAGATTGCGACGCACTCAATTCACTTCAAGGTTCCCCGGTGCGAATACCTGCGGATAAGCGGGGTACCCAGCTCGGAGTAAAAAACCATGCTCGACACCTTCAAAACTGACCCTGGTGTTATCTTCCGAAGTTATGGGAGGTTCCTTGATTTGCCTGCCAGTGGTAGGCACAGATGTCATTAGGGGCACACCGAGAGTGTCTGCCATATCAAACATGCTGGAAAGTCAAAAGTGGCCCATCCTAGGAGGGGTGGGGAAATAATAAAGAAAGCATAGCTGCACTAAAAATTCCAGAAAAAAGTCAGTGTCCTAAATATTTGAGGATCCAGGCTTGGGCCAATGTATTTATATTATTAAATATTGATCTGAACTCTAATTTACAGCTTTTACTATATAATAGCTTCAAGGAGTAGGACAGACAGATACTTTCAAAACATTTTGGAGTAGAAATTGGTCTGCATTGTGCCCATTTTTTGGATGTAAAACAGGTAAAAAGCAGACCAATTTAGCAGTGGGATAGCCTGCACCTATCTGCGCAGTTGTTAGTCCAACTACTAAATTCCAAGGGGCCCATTTTTGGGGGGCCGCCTAAAACAGGCATTAGGCTTGAATATGTTAATTAGAGGCTTAACACCTGTTGAAGGACCCTTTAGAGAAATTAGTTATCGATGAGTGGGGCAGACGGCAAGAAATATGTTAAGAAATTGCAGATGCTTTAGTCTTAATTTTCCAAAGCTGTCAGGAATTGTACCTTTGGATTAGAAAATTGCAAATGTCACTCCATTATTTCTCTAGGAAGAAACCAGGAAACTACAGACCTGTCAGTTTAAAATCCGTTGCAGGGCATTTACCGCAATCTGTCATCAGAGTCCCAATTGTAACTACCCCGCGCCCGGTGAGAATGGGGTATGCAGGGTGTTAAAATCGCAGCAGCGTGCAACTCACTGGGTCTGTGCCGACTACGTGCCACGTTCCATTTTAACAGGCGGGTTTTGGCCAACCAGCGAGGACCTCGCCCCAGGCAGCTGAGGGCCCAATTGACATGCCAAAGTTGCGTTCAGTCCCTGACGCCAGTTTAATGTAATGTTTAATGTGATGCAATGTTGCGCATTTTGTGCTGAGTGCCCAGCTCGCCAGCAAGACCTGGAGCGAAGCAGGAGGGGCGGCATTGTGTTGAAATGAGTAAAAAAAAGCAGGATTTATTCTCTCTCTTTCTGATAATTGCACCGAAAAGTGTAACTTTGCCACAATGTAGCAACTTATTGTAGAGAATGCAGGTGTAGCATAAAATACACAACACTCTGAAAGCTGCGACATCCCACAGTTACACTTTTGCAGTGGATTGTTAGACAGACTGACAATTTTTTTTCTACTCCCACTGATAATGACATATCCATGGTTTTGTGACAGAGCTGAGAACAGAAAGTACCTAATCTGTGTATAATATCGCTACCATCTGCTCTCATCCTTGGATGCTGGCTCCATGATTGGCACAAATCAATGGTCAGAGAATAGAAGTCAGTACCCTGTGTATAAAGCCCACTTGTAACTGCAAAAAAGCTTAAATGCCTTCACAAAGATTGCTGCTACATTGATAACTCTTAGCTCCTGTCTGGACAGATGAAAAATTGAATTCTGCTGTAAACGTAGCGAACTGCAGGTTCAAGATTATACAAGCTACAGGTGACCATTGCTAACACTACAGTACGGACACTTAACGTGCTTGTAGGATATTCCTCTCAGCTATTTTAACACAGGCATGCGTTTTAAAATAGATTAATGCCTCTGCTAAAATAGCAGATCCAAGGCTGGCATTTGACTGCCACACAAACATACGAAAATGTTAATAACTAAGCTGTATAAAAGCACTTCACTCTTTCCTGGAGTCCATCGGGTCTTTGATGTCTGGACAAGTGTTGTCCATTATAAAGGAGTCCTATCTCACTTCGCTTGCAGTTTTAGGCTGCACTTAAAACAATGTGATGGAGGAGGCAGAGAATTCAGGTAACAAACTCATGGGTTTTGTCGTCACCAGCATAACAGAGACTCCATGAAACACCATGAAATACATTGTTCAGCATTAACTAACTGTGTGCACTGTCAGATTGTTTGAAACTGAAAAGGCTTTGTTCTGAGAGTTTAACGCCGATACTTCTGCTGAGAGGAATTATGTTGCTGTCTAAGGGATTTATTAATATTTCACAAAGAGAAAAATCTGAAAAGTGAATGAACAATATGTTCTTTATCAGAAAACTCTTTGCAGCCGGCTATATTTGCAGGAAGCATAGCAACAGCAGCTGGATAAGGAAGACCAGAGTTCCTACATTCCCCAGGTAGGCCCCACAATACTGGTACATGATTAAATACACCTGGACTGACCGGGCATCCCTCCGCTGACCACAGTCCGGGTCCCGGTGAAGACCAGGGGTACAGGAACTGTAATGTTCTGTGTCTCTCCCCCTCACTTTGATGACCATATTTATGATGGGCAGAGACCCCCCCCAACTGGCCATTCGGCACGCTTTGGTACAAGGCTGGGTCCTTGCGTATCCAAGCACTGGCCTACTTACTGCCCATTACGATGTACTCCTGGTGAAGTTATGGCAGGAGCACACCGGAATGGCTGTGGATTTTCTGGGCTAATGACTCCAATGTACATGATGGATATTGTGTCAGACTGGAGCCAGCAGAATAGTTACTGGCAGGGGAGGACTACTACCCTGAGTGACAACACGGTCAAAGCCACTTTAAATACTGACATAGATGCAACGCAAAATCCTTGGACAACAAGGGGATAACTCTCTGGATTGTCTGTTTTGGATTTTCAAGTGTGCTGAGAAACCTGCACACTTTAGCCACTTTTAGCCAGAACAAAATAGTAAGAAAGGAAATGAAACAGAAGGAGAACAATAAGGAGAGAGATTTTGCTGCTGATATTATTGTTGTGATCTCTGGAGTTGAACTTGAAAGTTAACCACAGGGAAAAAAAGAAAGCAAAGCAATAAACAAGTTTAATTGTTTATAGCTTTGAGAGAGGAAAAAAATCCCTTCGTGGATGGGAATCGAGACAAGGGGGGTAATTTTAACGCCCAAGAACAGGTGGGTTGGGGGTGGGTGGGCAGTAAAAATAGTGGATTTTTGAAGCAGAACGCATCCTGGCTCCAACGTGTCCACTTCCGGGTTTGACCCAGGAGCGTTTGGATGCGCGTGCACAAAAGATACCTGGAGGTCCCGTCCCACTTAAAGCTGATGGGCCAATACTTAAAGGGGCAACGTACCTCATTGCGATTGTTGGGGTAATTAATTTTTGTGTGTTACAAGAGTGAAACAACTTTAACCTTACCTGTTTGGGCTTCTCCTCGCTTCCAATTCACGTCAGGTCAAAGTAGGCAGGAAAGGACGGATCTATGAGGTGAGTGCCTTTATTGTACTGCTTGTGGGCCCGGAGGAGCAGGAATGCGCCTTCCAGGCCCAACAAGCTCACCTGGCATGATCAAACCCCGCAATCAGCAGACCCCCCACCACCCCAATCTTCCGATGCTGGACCTCCCCCTCAATCTTCCGATGCTGGACCTCCCCCATAACCTTCCGATGCTGGACACCACGCTGATCTTATCCAATGTCATCCGCATCACCCCTCCCCCCCACCCTTCCGATTTCTTACATAAGAACATAAGAAGTAGGAACAGGAGTAAGCCATACAGCCCCTCGAGCCTGCTCTGCCATTCAATAAGATCATGGCTGATCTTCGACCTCAACTCCACTTTCCTGCCCGATCCCCAGATCACTTGATTCCCCTTCCAGGGTCCATGATCGCTCGCTCCCTCCCCGCTCCGATTCGTGGCTCCTTTCCCTTCCACCAGGCACCCAGCCTGTCAATCTGGCTGCCTGGCGCATGGGAAACCCAGAAGCACAAATACTCACCTTCAATTGAGTTGCGATCGCAGATTGCGATTCACTCCTTTGGCTTCCAGGTTCCCCACGGGAATATCTAAAGATGGGTTGGGTCCCTGGCTCCCAGCTAAAATCAAGCCCAAGGAGATTTAAAAAGAAGATTTTGCAGCACCAGGAAAAACAAATCAGTCAGTCACTGTCTAAAAGCACACTAAATTGGATGAATTAATATCCAGACCAAAACATGCATTTTATTTATCAAAGGAGGAAATGAATCCTCATTTCAACATGTAGGCCTCAACTTCTGATCATCCAATTCTATTCCTCTCTCGACATTCTTGAATTGATTTTAGGTCAATTACTGGCTCTACAGAAAATACTGGTCATAAATTTATACCAACAATAACCATAATTTATTGGTAATCTTTTTTTCTCAAAGAATGCAAAGGTTCAGGTTGATTTTATTTCTACTTCTTTCACGCTGTATTCCAATCAGCACATATTAATGCAGACAAGTCTGTTCTGAGGAAATTAGGTCAGTTTTTTTTAGTTAGCCAGATTATCTGACATGCTTGGCAACCATTCAGCAGTTTCCATTAGTGAGCCTGGTTGGCTGGTCACTCATTAACAACGCCTTGGAGTACTGCGGATTTGCTTAGTTCAGGCATTGGATTACTAAATCTGCCACAGTGGGCTGACTTGATTCTAAACCTCCGTTGCTAAGCATGTCACCTTGGAGCTCCCTAGATCCCCATCTTCCCCTCCTCCTCTCTGAGAAAAATAGCCACTTGCTAGTCCTTAATCAACTTATAAATTTGGGTTTGAGTCTTAGCTAGGTGGACATCAAGTACCAGGAGATCTTCAAGAGCAGCATGATGAGCATTAGAACTCACCACGAAATGTGTGAGTGTATTGTGACCATTCTGCTGATCACAGCACAGACACACACCGTAACTCACAGAGCAACTGGAAATATAGAGCATCGGCAGCATTTGCTTGCCTCCCTGCAACCCAATCATGGTCAGCACTGAACCCTGAATATAAGAGCATGTATTCTCATACCTGACCTCCAGATTATTCCCCCTATCAGTTCCTACATGCACCAGAGGGACTTGATTCTTAGATAAAGGACTGCAAAAGAGAAACAATAGTTATTCATTGCTAAACAAGTTTATGTCTTGGTTAAAGGGATATCATTAACATTAAATTAGTATTGCTACCTTGGTAAAATTAAGAGACTAGATCTTTTCATCTGTTTATAAGTTTGTGGCTTTTGTTCATTTGTTTGTTCTTAGGATGTGAGTGACACTGGCAAGGCCAGTATTTATTGCCCATCCCTAGATGCCCTGAGGGCATTAAAAGTCAACCGTATAGTATGGGACTGGAGTCACATGTAGACCAGACTAGGCAGGGGTATTAGGTTTCCATTCCTGAAGGACATTGGAAAAACAGTTGGGCTTTTACATCAGTCTAGCAGCTTTCACAGGCGTTTGTTGGTGCCAGCCAACAAATTACCAGACTTGTTGGGGTACAAATCCCATCGGCAACCAGTTACGAGTATGAAGATGGCCTCATCTAAATAATCTGGGCGAGCTGCGAGTGCCTGTCGTGCCCCCCAGGCAACTCGCCCTTGTGCAGGAATGATAGGAAGTGCCAGGACTAGTTGGGGCGGGGGGGGGGATAGGAGAGGCCAGTGGGAGATTGGACCTATTGCAGCTGCCAGTGGCTGTTTGGAGTGCAGTGGAGCTGGGAGGTGCACTCCTGCTCCTCCTGGCTCCACATGAATTAAAAAAATATTCCAACTTACCCTTTTGGTGGAAGCCAGTTCCTAAGCTGCATCTACGCCAGGAAAATGTAAGTAGAGCAGGCCAATTTCTCAGAGGTCCAGAACAGGCTTTAGGCCTCTCATTAGCATATGTTCCTTGGATATACAGATCCAATATGGCGTTGTATGTTTTTTAGGTGTCCTTGGGGTGCAGGACATAGCCCTGTGAAATTGGTCACTTTTGCCCATGCTTCCGTCCAGAAAATAGGCACAATGATGACCAATTTTTACCCCATTGAATTTAGTTTCTGAATTTGCGATGGTGAAAATTGAACTCACAAGTCTGGACTGGTTACTGGTCCAGTACGAGAACCACAAGGCTACCATGTTAGTTGTGGCATGATAATATTATTTATGTCAGGAAGGTGTTGTTACCATTCTAAAATATGACATCAAAGTGATTGATTGTTCCAGAACAGACCAACTAAAATTCCCATGAAAGAACTGCAAATGCTGGAAATTTGAAATGAAAATAGAAGGTGCTGGAAATAAACCCTTCAACATCTGTAAATGTTTAGAGTGTAGACCCAATTGCCAGCATTTTCTCATTATAATTGACATGCCCCCCCAAAAATTGCAATGACACCGTACCCCCCACCCATGCACCCCCCCCCCACGCACCCACCTCCCCCCACCCCTGCCTAATATCTCCTTCTTTGGCTCAACATCCACTCTTTTGATTATATCTCTATAAAACACCGCAACTGCCTTGGCAACGGGCAGTTGCAGGGGCAGTCTGTAAACACCATTTATTATTGTTCAATATGTATAAATGCGTAGGCTTCAAGGAGATCTTGAAACATTTGCCTGAGGAAGGAGAAAATCTCCGAAAGCTTGTGAATTTAAAATAAAATTGCTGGACTATAACTTGGTGTTGTAAAATTGTTTACAATTACCTATCTAAGCATTGGTCAGAGCTGTCAACATTGAGGAAATGTTAGAAATGAGATTTATTATCACATTGCAGATCCATTAAAATAAAAGGAGCTGTGTCTGTTTATTTCCCATTTTCCATCAATTTCTCCACCAATTTTCTCTGCACTACCCCTCCGTTGAAGGCATTGGCTTGTGCTGAGGTGCAGCTCTACAGGCATCAGTCTCCCCACAATACCTCACTCATCACTATTATTCAAGCATTTTTTTTTTATCTTTTCTTTGAGATGTGGGTGACACTGGCAAGGCCATTTTTATTGCCTGTCCCCAGCTGCCCCCAGAACTTTTATCTTGAACAACTGCAGTCCTTGTGGTGATGATGGACCCTGTGGTGGCATTAGGTAGGAAATTCCAGGATTTTGACCCCACGGCGATGGTGAGGGAGAAATATATGCCTATATCAGGAAGTGATGGTGTTTCCATGATCTTGCCGCTCTTGTCCTTCTTGGGTGGTCGAGGTCGTGGGGCTGAGAGATGGTGTCGAAGTAAGGTTAGTGAGTTACCAGTGGTGGAGGCAGTGGATAATGAATTCAGAGGCAGGGGTGCGATCAAACGAACAGTTCTTTCTTGGATGGTGTTGAGCTTCTTCGGCGTTTTGTGTGAGTGACGGGTATTCCGTCACACTTCTGACTTGAGCCTTGACTGTGAATGTTAGCACGTGATTCAACCATGGAAGAAATTCTCAGGTAAAACGGGGACCCAGCTAAAGATTGAAATTGCTGAAGTCAATGTTCAGACCAGAGGTTATGCAAAGTGCCCAAAGAGCTAGGTTGAAACAGAGTTGAGGGCTAGGGATAGAAAGATCCGACTGAGACTGGGAGGGGAGTTAAAGTGCTAAGTTACGAGTTGCAGGGAGGATGTTTTTAGGATGAACTAGAGATGCTTAGCAAAGTAGTCACCAAATTTATGGCTGACACTCCTATCCTTGGAAACTACCGCCCCATCTCCAACCTCCCCTTCCTCTCCAAAGTCCTTGAATGTGGTGTCACCTCCCAAACCTGTGCCCATCTTTCCCTCAACTCCATGTTTGAATCTCCCCATTCATGATTCTGACCCTGCCACAGCCCTAAAATGGCCCTAATCAAAGTCACAAATGATATCCTCTGTGACAATGATCGCAGTGCATTATTACTGTTTGTCCTTATTGAACTCTCTGGATCATTTGATACAGTCAATCATACCATCCTCCTCCAATGCCTCTTCTCCAGCTCAGTTTTTTTAATAGGCATCTAGGGGTAAAAATTGGTTCATGCCGCCTGCTGGCACGAACTGCGCACAGGGAACGATCCCAGCGCCGGAATGGGTAGGCCCGAGGCACACCCGATATTGGACCTCGGGCTTCATTTAGATGAGACTGGTGCGCTGCAGACGTCTGTTGGGCGTGCCCAGGAAGCTTGCTGAAAAAGAAGATTTAAATTTTGGGCCACTGCGTCGCCGGCAATGGCCCACAGGTAGGTCCTGGGAGAGCAGGGAAAGGGGGGTGGGTGGCACAGGGAAGCAATCAGGAGGGAATGGGGCAACAATTCTGAGGGAAGAAGGGGGTCAATTGAAGGCAGGCAATGGTCTTCAGCACTGCAGTGGAGCCAGAAGGAGAACTCTTGCACTTTCTTTGTGCCACATACAGGTAAGTATTTTTTAAAAAGTAGTTAGGCCTCATGTAGGCCACGTTTTCCTGAATACAGCCAGCTGTGTTATGGGCAGCCCAATTTTGCACAGAGTGCCTCAAACAGGCATGACGGCCCCTATTGGCATATGCAAAGAGCCTGATACCTGTTTGAGGCGCAGGTCCTGGATGCCTCTATTTCTGTCTTCATCAACATGGCGGGTGGCGCATCTCCGATCCGTAATGAACCCGCGCACCCCACCCGCCATATTGGATGCTTAGGGGCTCGATTTTAGGGTCGGGTTACCTGCGGGTTTCCAGCGGGGGGGCCCCGAAAATCCCGATCTCCGGTCACGTGACCGGATCGCGACGAAATCCCGGCCACTTCCGGGTACCGCGCTGACGTGCGGGGCTGCGCGCGCAAGCCCCGCTGGTGGGAATCCCGCAGGCAATTAAAGCCAGCGGGGTTCCACTTGAGAGTACTTAACTTGCTCGTTGTGGTCAGTTAATGAGCTGAAGCAGCTGTCAAAAGAGGAAGTGTGGGATTTTAGGTTCAAGGCAGTGAGTTTCCCACACTGGGGGCAACAGTCTCCATCCAACCAGGCGTGTTGCAGCCAGCAGCCTGTGGCAGGTGCCAAGGTGCGCTCCACGGGGGAGAGCCCTCACCCACGCAGGAGGCCACCGCGTCACATAGGGCAACCCCTGCCCTCCACCACCCCCCGCCAAGCCAGAGGACAGACCGACACGAGACCGCAGCCCCAGTCCGAGGAACCACACACCTACCCTGCACAACCCCTCAGACCAACACCTGCCAGTTGGGTGGTGTGTGGACACCCTCGGAGGACGAAGAGCATGACCAGCACCAGCAGCCTCGCAGTCCACGCCGTCCGCCGCAGAGACGTGGATCCCCCCAACACGGTGTTGTTGCACGCCCACCTGCACAGCAGGAGGGAGGGCTACCGCAGAGAGAGACGCGTCGCAGAGGGCACTACCCTCGCCACAGGGTCCACAGACCGAGGCGCAGCTCCCCGGACCTCTCCGAGCAGCAGTGCACACGGAGGCGCAGATTCGCTCGACATGTAGTCGTGGAGATCTGCAGCCTCTTTCATGCCGAGCTGCTCCTGGCTGGCCCCAGCACCAACTGCTTACCTGTCGCTGGCAAAGTCACGACTGCCCTCCACACCTTCTCCTCCGCATCCTTCCAGGGTGCAGCCGGCTACACCTCCGATGTCTCTCAGTCGTCTGCGCGGACGAGCCCTGCAAATACACCTGCACCTACTCTGCAGTAACACGATGGGTGGCATCAGTGGTGGGTCCTCATAGTGATACCCAGGAGCGGGCATTATTGGACACAACGGACAGGATTCGCGGAGACATGGCAGTGGTGGTGTCAATATAATGTGTGCTGTTTGTTGCTCTGAAATTCAATATGGGTAACACCCATGACAAACCCTCAGACACCCTTGTGCACCCCCTTCATGCTGACGAGACGTTTGCCTTACGCTGCCTACTGCACATATGTGATGCATGCCCTGTGGCTGCAGCACAGGTAGTGGCAGGTTGAGTGAGGCTGGCCGTGAGGGAGATGCACGAGAGGGTGAGTATGGGATGAAGCAATGAGATTGTATGAGGAGTGGGTTGCGTGTTAGTGGCAGGGTGAGTACTGGCGAGGTGAGTAGGTGGAGGTAAGATGAGGACGAGGTGTGAGTGGGTATGAAGGGTGATGTAGCAGAATAGTGTTGGCGGTGCCGAAGGAGATTTGGGGTGGGGGCAGTGTTGTGGCAGACGGAGTGTAGGGGGAAGACTTTGTGTTCTCACTGTGGCGGACCTACTGCGGTCATTGCAGCGCCTCCTGCACTGTATGCAGGTGGGCCATATGTTGGTGGCGCAGGTGACCCCCTCTGCCACCTCGAGCCAGGCCTTCTTGGTGACAGAGGCAGGCCGCTTCCTCCCGCCCGCCGGGGGGAAGATCTGTGTCCTCCCCCTCCTCCTCACCCCATCTGATGATACCTGGGGTGAGGCATCATTAAACTGGGAGCAGCCTTCCCCCTGGGCTGCTCCATGCTGCAATTTGTCCCATTGGTTGCAGCATCTGTCAGTGGAGGACTGCCCCTTTAACTAGAGAGCCTCCAGCTGACAGATCGTACTGCGCATGCGCAGCCCGCCCGACGCGCAGGCCAGCGCCGTGGACCCCGGAGGAGCAGGTAATTGATTCCGATTAGTGGGTTGCCTGCTACGATCGCGTGGGCAACCCATTAATTTCGCCGTCCGCGTTTTCGACGCTCCCGGAGGACCACCCGCTGGGAACCCGCAGGCCTGCTAAATTTGAGCCCTAGGTGTCTGTTTTGCACCTGAAAGATGGGTGTAGTGCCATCAAATTTCTAGGTCATGGACTTTTCCTCAATGCTCTTAGTGGTGATAATTTGTAATGAAATTTTCAAATTAGTTGAAATAATTTTTGTAGTTTCTTCTTTAAAGAAATGCAAATAAGGAAAGTCACTTGTGCAAAATATGCATCAGAATTTTTGCAGATTTTGAAAGTAACAAAAAATATTTGACACTCCAGACATTGATAGTAACAGTTAATTATATAATATTTCTTTATAATGGAGAAGTATTTGAAAACAAAATGGATATTAGACGAACCCATCTAGCTCATTGTGTTATAACACAGAGCTCTGGATTAAGTTTCTGGGCATGCATCCTCCCCATCCTTCCATTTCAAGCTTTTTTAGATCATAATTTACCCCAGCTACCTCTATCATGCCTCCATCGCAACAAGATGGCTTACAATTAACATTCTAAGAATACTTCATGACGCTTGTTAAAAATGTTTGCTAAATTTACAGATTTATGAAACGTTGTAGGTTATTGTAATTGAAATTAATTACTCAGAGTTTTATTCATTCATTTCTGATAATGGAGAGATAACCGTCAAATCAGTAGCATGGCATTATGGTCAGATTATGCGTATTGCTCCTCAGTGAAGAAATAAACATCTTAGATTGATATGATCATATACAGTGCTGTGAAAGTGAGATTGCCACTTGACTTGTTACAACAGATATTGAAGTGGCCCTTGTTTCTTTGTCATGTTTTCTAGTGCAGTAAGTACATTACAGTGTTGAAGTTAATTACTGTGATGAGTGCTTCTTTTACAGCAGCAAACAATATTTCACTGATTTATTTAGCGCTTCTCTGCAGAAGAACTGAATTTTATTATATTAGAATTATTCATGAACTGGACAATGCATACAGATGCAGATTGCATTTGGGGTGGGAATGTTAACAAAATGTGACTCTCCGTAGCTTATAGAACATAAACAAGAGCTGTAACAGATGTCCAGTCAGAACACAATCATTTTTATTTCTCTCTCACACAAACATAAACACACATAAAATCATAAATCACATTCTCTGTTTAAAAAAATATAAATTTTCCCTCAATAAAGCTAATGAAATATGTAGTCTTGTTTTTCAAAGATTTTACATAAATTCATTCTTTGAGTGAAGACAAAATTTACAATGTGGTAAATGGTAAGTCAGAGAATATGGTCACTCATTTATCTGTTGCTGATATCTTCATGTTGCTGTTTCCAGGGGCTCGATTTTACCGGCGGGTTTCCTGTGCGTTTCCAGCGGGGGGGCCCCGAAAATCCCGATATCCAGGCACGTGACCGGATCACGCCACGATCCCGCCCACTTCCGGGTTCCCCGATGACGTGCGGGGGTGCGTGCGTTGTCCCCGCTGGTGGGAATCCCGCAGGCAATTAAAGCCAGCGGGATGCCACTTGAGGTTATTTATTTCGCTTGTTCAGGTCATTAACTGACCTGATTACGGGACTGTGTGTGATTTTGGAGAAACATGGGACTGTTTCACACACTGGGGGAAACAGTCCTAGTTGAACTGGACGTGTTGCAGCCGTCAGCCTGTGGCAGCTGCAAAGGTCCATTTGACAGGTTGGGGGGGGGGGGGCGGGGAGACCCTCACCCATTGCAGGAGGCCGCTCTGTCACTTGGGACAGAGTGTGGCCTCCACCACCCCCCTCCTGACGGTCAAAGTCACCAACCTGCACACTCACCCCGGGGTCTGGAGACATGTGCCTACCTTGCGGACCCCCTCAGATGTACATATTGCGGATGGGGGCCGTCGTAGCTGCAGTCATGACCCCCTCGGAGGGCGAACAGCATCACCAGCCTCGCCATCCACGCCGTCCACCTCTGACACGTGGAGCTCCACAAGAGAGTGCTGTGACACATCCACCTGTACAGCAGGAGGGAGGGCTACCGCAGAGAGAGACGCGTCGCAGAGGGCACTACCCTCGCCACAGGGTCCACAGACCGGGGCGCAGCTCCCCGGACCTCTCCGAGCAGCAGTGCACACGGAGGCGCAGATTCACTCGACATGTAGTCGTGGACATCTGCAGCCTCCTTCATGCCGAGCTGCTCCTGGCTGGCCCCAGCACCATCTGCTTACCTGTCGCTGCCAAAGTCACCACTGCCCTCCACAACTTCTCCTCCGCATCCTTCCAGGGTGCTGCTGGGTACACCGCCGATGTCTCTCAGTCGTCTGCGCGGAAGAGCCCTGCAAATACACCTGCACCTACTCTGCAGTGACACAATGGGTGGCATCAGTGGTGGGTCTTCATAGTGATACCCAGGAGCGGGCATTATTGCGCAAAACAGACAGGATTCGCGGAGACATGGTAGTGGTGGTGCCAATATAATGTGTGATGTGAGTTGTTCTGAAATTCAACATAGGTAACACCCATGGCAAACCCTCAGACCCCTTGTGCATCCCCTTCATGCTCACGACACGTTTGCCTTACGCTGCCTACTGCACATATGTGATGCATGCCCTGTGGCTGCAGCACAGGTGGTGACAGGTTGAGTGAGGTTGGCCGTGAGGGAGATGCACGAGAGGGTGCGTATGGGATAGAGCCATGGGATTATATGAGGATTGAGTTGAGTGGTAGTGGCGGGATGAGTACTGGCGAGGTGAGTAGGTGCAGGTAAGATGAGGATGGGGTTTGAGTGGGTATGAGGGGTGATGTGACAGAGTGGTGTTGGCGGTGCCGAAGGAGATGTGGGGTGGGGGCAGTGTTGTGGCAGACGGAGTGTAGGGGAAAGACTACGTGTTCTCACTGTGGCTGACCTACTGCGGTCATTGGAGCGCCTCCTGCACTGTATGCAGGTGGGCGATATGTTGGTGGTGCAGGTGACCTCCTCTGCCACCTCGAGCCAGGCCTTCTTGGTGGCAGAGGCAGGCCGCTTCCTCCCGCCCGCCGGGTGGAAGATCTCTGTCCTCCCCCTCCTCCTCACCCCATCAGGTGATGCCTGGGGTGAGGCATCATTAAACTGGGAGCAGCCTTCCCCCTGGGCTGCTCCATGCTGTAATGTGTTCTATTGGTTGCAGCATCTGTCAGTGGAGGACTGCCCCTTTAACTAGAGAGCCTCCAGCTGACAGATCGTACTGCGCATGCGCAGCCCGCCCGACGCGCAGACCAGCAGCGCGGAGCCCGGAGGAGCAGGTAAGTGGATCCAATTAGTGGTTTGCCTGCTACGATCGCGCGGGAAACCCATTAATTTCACCGAGTGTGTTGACCACGCTCCCGAAACCCAACCCGCCGGAAACCCGCAGGCCTGCTAAAATCAGGCCCCAGGTCTCTGCTCTTCTGCTTCTGTATCCCTCTTTCTCTTTGCTCCCTCTTCTCTGACATTAACTCTTTTTGCCACTCTATCTTTTTCTCCTTCTCTTTCCTTTCAGGCTAATGGATGATATGGTGTGGTGGGGAAAGGAGCCGCCAATGGCTACAGGCTGCAGACTGCATTTGGGGTAGGAGTTTTGACAAAACGTGACTCTCAGTAGTATTTTTGCCATCCCCCCCTCCAACACTCATGCATTCCCTGCACCTCCTCACTCCCATTGCATTCTCTACCCCTTCACCTTTCCATTATCCATTTCCCTTCCGTTCACCCCATCAGTCTCAATATTGCCCTTACTTCTGCATCTTTGACCCTATCCTCCCCTCCTTGTTCCATTATTATTTACCTCACTGTTAATTCTCCATCCACTCCCCCCACTTCTCCTTCCTCCTCCCAAGGGCAGCTGGTAAGAGACCAGATGTCCCCTCATGCTCAACCAGTTTCCCACCTCAACTCCCTCTTCTATTCACCCTCTGGTTCACTTTCAAAATTCAATGGGCTCGATTTTCGCACCCCCGAGCAGGTGCGTTCGTGGTGGGGGGGCTGCGAAAAATCAGGGATTCCCGGGGCGGGTCCGGAGCCCGGCTCCAACTCGCTCACTTCCGGGTTCCCCAGTGACGCGCTGACATGCGTGCACAGCCCCCGCATGTGGGAATCCCACCGGCAATTCAAGCCGGTGGGGTGCCACTTAAAGTAATCAACCAGGTACTTCAGGTCGTTTACAGACCTGATTGACCTGATATTTTAGGAGGGGTGGGATTTTCAAGTCAATTGGGACTGTTTCCCGTACTGGGGGAAACACTCCCAGTTGAAATGGATGTGTTGCAGCCATCAGCCTGTGGCAGCTGCAAAGGTCCATTTGACAGGTCAGGGGGGGAGACCCTCACTCATTGCAGGAGGCCACTCTGTCACTTGGGACAAAGTTTGGCCTTCACCACCCTCCTCCTAACAATAAAATTCACAAACTTGCACACTTACCCCGGGGTCCAGACACATGTACCTACCTTGCGGACCCCCTCAGATGTACATCTTCCGGATGGGGGCTGCAGTAGCTGTAGTCATGACCTCCTCGGAGGGCGAACAGCATCACCAGCCTCACCAGCCTCGCCATCCACGCTGTCCACCTCTGACACGTGGAGCTCCACAACAGAGTGCTGTGACACATCCACCTGCACAGCAGGAGGGAGGGCAAAGGCAGAGAGAGATGCATCGCAGAGGGCACTACCCTCGCCACAGGGTCCACAGACCGAGGCTCAGCTTCCTGGACCTCTCTGAGCAGCAGTGCACACGGAGGCTCAGAGTCACTCGATATGTAGTCGTGGACATCTGCAGCCTCCTTCATGCCGAGCTGCTCCCGGCTGGCCCGAGCACCATCTTCTTACCTGTCACTGTCAAAGTCACCACTGCCCTCAACAACTTCTCCTCCGCATCCTTCCTGGGTGCCACCGGGGTCATCGCCGATGTCTCTCAGTCGTCTGCGCAAAAGAGCCCTGCAAATACACCTACACCCACTCTGCAGTGACACAATGGGTGGCATCAGGTGTGGGTCTTCATTGTGATCCTCAGGAAAGGGCATTATTGCACAAACCAGACAAGATTCGCAAAGACGTGGCAGTAGTGGTGACAATACAATATGTAATGTGAGTTGATCAGAAATTAAATATAAGTAAAAACCATGACAAACCCTCAAATACCTTCATGCTCACGACACGTTTGCCTTACGCTTCCTATTGCACATATGTGATACATGCCCTGTGACTGCAGCACAGGTAGTGGCAGGTTGAGCGAGGCTGACCATGAAAGAGATGCATGAGAGGGTGAGTATGAGAGAGAGCCATGAGATTGTATGAGGATTGGTTTGAGTGGTAGTGGCGGGATGAGTACTGGCGAGGCGAGTAAGTGCAGGTAAGATGAGCATGAGGTTTGAGTGGGTGTGAGGGGTGATGTGACAGAGTAGTGTTGGCAGTGCAGAAGGAGATGTGGGGTGGGGACGGTGATGTGGCAGACGGAATGTAGGGGAATGAGTAAGTGTACTCACTTCGGCTGACCTACTTAGGTCATCGCAGCGCCTCCTGCACTGTATGCAGGTGCGCGATATGTTGGTGGTGCAGGTGACCTCCTCTGCCACCTTGAACCAGGCCTTCTTGGTGGCAGAGGCAGGCCACTTCCTCCCGCCCGCCGGGGGGAAGATCTCTGTCCTCCCCCTCCTCCTCACCCCATCCAATAAGACCTGGAGTGAGGCATCATTAAACCTGGGAGCACCCTTCCCCCTGGGCTGCTCCATGCTGTAATTTTTCCTATTTTCTGCAGCATCAGTCAGTGGAGGACTGCCCCTTTAAATAGGGCTCCTCCAGCTGACAGCCTATGCTGCGCATGCGCAGTCCGCCCGACGCGCAGCTTTCCAGCGCGTAACCCGGCAGCAAAGGTAAGTATCTTCAATCAAGCTGCAATCGCGTGCAGAGCACCCCGATTTCACTGGGCGCGTTACCCACGCGCCCAGTCGACCCCCCGCTGCCAACCCGCCGCCCTCCTAATATCGGGCCCAATATGTTTTTGTTTAAGGAGAGGAATCAAATTAGAATGAGGAAAGAAATTGGCCTGTCTGCCTGTCTCTCTATTTCTGTTTCCAACTTTCTCTATCCCTCTTTGTCATAGGTATTCAAAACTAGAATTTCTGTCTCACAGGTGTAATTAGTATTGATTTTTTCTAACTGTCTACAAAACACAGGTAAGACAATTAATTACTTTCAAAATTTATCTGGTGTTTTCTTTTTTAAAACAGAAATAGCATTAAAAGAAGAAAAAAAACAGTGGCCCTAGATTTCTGTGAGGGTTGTCCCATTTATATATTGTCGCTTTGGTTGGAGGTCAGAAGAATCCCCAGAGAAATTACATAATGGGCTAAAAACATCCCTTAATTCCATTTCTCTAGGAGTTCTCACTGCCAACGTTACAGCAGGAAATGCAGATAAGCCCTATGAAAATCCAGGCCATTCTCTCTCTTTCTCTTTGGATCTTCTGTTCACTCTTTGTGTTCCCGAACCTTAATCTCTGAGGTAAGATCCTAAGATTCTGAATGTACATGATTGTGATTGAGTATGAAGGCATTGTATTGACCTGACTGAGACCATTCTCTGAGGCCCTTGTTGCTATAATGCATTGCACGCTGCCAAGCCTGTCAAATCATGGAAACATAAGGATGATCGCAGAAATAATTAGGCAATCAAGTAAGAAGGAGCCTGGTGCATGAAAAGAATCTACTGGGACACAAGATGGTCAGAAAGCACGTAACCTTTCACAAGAATTTGAGATTTTAGTAGTGGAGATCTAGCCAGGGCTACAGCCTACTTTTCCATAGAGATTTGTTACAAAATCCATGTTACCGAATTGATTGCCTTGCTTATTCACTCTGAGTTTATTCTTCAGGGGCTCACTCCCCAAACACTAGGAAATTGCTGTAGTAAGTGTTCCTTCCTTCAGCTTCTTTCTTCTAATTGGGCTATTAGAGATATTGGAATGAAATCCATTGGTATCAAAGAGCAGGTCAGTCAAACTAATCCGATCATCATTAGGTGTTCTTTTGTCTATGTATGAGACACGTTATTAATCTCCAAACATACTTGTCAAAGAGAAGAAGTATATTTTAGTGGTATTAAATGAACTGTGTACAGTCATTCCTGAACAGGTCTTTGAAGCGATCAGTCCATGCGTTAGGCTTTAATGACACAAAGTAGTGTTTTTGATTCAGTGGATAGAGATCAGATCAATGTGCATTTAGTTTGAAAATGCCTCACATTACTCAACCTGCTAAGCAGGTCTACACAAGGTTGGCTTCAACTTCAGTAGGAGATCAATCCAAAGCTCCATCAGACTTTCCTTCCTTCAACGGGTTTTTAAAACCTAAGCTTCGTATCACCTAACCACTACCTCTTGATTTACTCAGTTTTCTGTTCTACTCTTTTCGCCCCTAGTGGTTTCTTGCACTGTGAGCTTTGTCCCCCGCCTTAGGTTTATCAATTTGAAAAAGACAAAAAAAAGTAAGAAAGTAGATTTTCAAAGCTTTGAACGATTGACTTACTTTATTAATTTATATTAAAATTTGTGCCGTTTAAATATTTGTATAATTGTTTTGTTGACATAGGTACTACAGTTATTATTACTTGACTGGAGTTATAATTAGTATTTAATCAGCTGATTAACTTATTGGTTTATAGTCTTTGCTAAATAAAAGAGAAAGAACGAACTTGCATTTATACAGGGCCTTTCATGACCGTAGGGTGTCCCAAAGAAATTCACAGCCAATAAAGTACTTTTAAAGTGTAGCCACTGTTGTAATGTAGGAAAGCATGGCAGCCAATTTGCGCACAATAAGTCCCACAGATAGTAATGATCAATTAAACTGTTTTTAGTGATGTTGGTTGAGGAACAGATGCTGGGCAGGTCACCAGGAGAACTCCCCTACTCTTCAAATAGTGCCATGGGATCTTTTGGATCCCACGAGGTAGATGGGACCTCAGTTTTAACATCTCGTCTGAAAAACAGCACCTCCAGCACTGACTCAGTACTGCACTGAAGAGTCAGTCAAGAATATGTGCTCTAGTTTCTTGAGTGGGGTTTGAACCTGTAACCTTTTGATTTAGAGGTAAGAGCACGACCATTAAACTAAGGCAGTCATCAATTAAGGGCAGTATAATCACAACAAAACAAGAGGGCTTATTTTCCTTTCTTTCTCCCCTATAAAGTTCTTTTACTTCAAATTTGTAATAACTAATACTTCTTAGGAAAAAAATGCTTACAGTATAGACACTCCAATGTTACACCACTTGTGTTATGGATACCCATCATTAGGTAACAAAATTCCATTCAATGTTTGTCATGTAATATATTAAATATATTATACATATTGAATGTCTTGCAATTGTGCACAATTCCTCTAAGTATCACATTTACTTCCTCTGACATTTACCTGTTAACACCTATTTGTATCATGGTTCTCAGCATTCCTGCCCTCCTTCCCCTAGTTCCTGTGCCTTTCCCCTTGCCATATCCCTCTCCCTCCTGCTGTCTCACTGCTCTAACATCTGTAACAATCCCCTGTTGCATCCACCCCCTTCTCCCCAGACCATGTCAATCACCAACATCTTTCCCCACACTCTCCACTGTTGAACCATCTCCCCACCTCCCTACAAATCACCCAGTTCATGCTTTCCTCAGTGGCAGCCTACAATCCCTTCCCACTGCTCCCTCCGCCCATGATCTCCCTCCTCCATAATGGGTTTCCATAAGCTAGGTACAGAGAAACTATTTCCTGTAATGGGGGAATCCAGAATGAAGGCAGAATCTTAAAATTTAGAGCTGGGCCTTTTAGGAATGAAATCAGGAAGCACTTTCTCACGCAAAGCAGAATGTAAACCTGGAACTCGCTCCCCCAAAAGTCTGTGATTGTTGAGTCAAGTGAAATTTTAAAGTCTGAGATTGTGATTTTGTTGGGTAAGGTTATCAAGGTGCAAAGGCAGGTAAATGGAATTGAGGTACAGATCAGCCATTGTCTAATTGAATAGCGGAACAGGCTCGAGGGGCTGAATGGCCTACTCCTGTTCCTATGTTCCGCATGCAGCAACCCATCTCTTCTATCCTCCCATCCCTGCCAACACCACCCCACCACTATCATACCCTTCTCCAAGTCCTCCTATACCCTAGGACAAACTCTCTACCGAACTACACGGCCCTCCCCCAATTTCCAGTGCTGCTACATGCAGTACCTTCAGCCTATCCACATCTGAATTGTATGCTGTACCTGAAAAAAAAATCTAAGAAATAAAAATAACTACATACTTAAATGAACATATGATACCAATCAAGGCTACTAATTTCCACACAAATATTTACATGGAATTCAACCTCGAAAATACCACTAACAGTCCCACAATACTCTTCAATAAAAACACAATCAAATGTGTTCAATCACTGAACATCAATGGCCCGGATAATACATCGTACATCACATGGGATAAAGCTGCATATTCTCCAACTCACTGTGACCAGTGCTACTGGAGATCTGCTTAAATGAAATAAAATCACAATCACACCTGCTTTCACGCACCTCTACTGGTGCTATTTGGTTGTGATGTGCATTCCTTTAAACTGATGCTGTCACATGTTGTAACATAACATTTGTAGATATATATACATAAATATATTTCCTGTGATTCCTGCAGTGATATCACTACCAGCATTATAGCCTCTGTTAATTGTATCATGTGATTTAGATCAATTAGTGTTAATTGTATTCAGGTGGTGTGAGTCAACTGGGGACTCTCGTATCCTTTTTATATGAGAGATTATCTAGGGTGTGGTGTGTGTGTCAGGGGGATCTCTGTGTGAATAAAGACTTGGAAGCAACTGAAGAGCAGGCTCCAGTATTCTATCCTTCACCAGGCTATCCAGTTATTACACTCAGAGTTTTGATGAGAGTTTAGGACCTATTAGTACATGGTAGAATTACAAGATCAAATTAAATAATGAAATATTGTTTTACATTATTTTAAGCTGATTTTACTTTTTCATTGAAATTTGATTACTCTGAATGTTGGCCCACATTTCAGTGCCAACATTTACAGTATTCCTTACTGTGTAGCACTCTCGACTCTGAGTCAGAGATTTTTAAAAATTCGTTCATGGGTGTCTCTGGCAAGGCCAGAATTTATTGCCCATCCCTAATTGCCCTTGAGAAGGTGGTGGTGAGCCGCCTTCTTGAACCACTGCAGTCCGTGTGGTGAAGGTTCTCCCACAGTGTTGTTAGGAAGGGAGTTCCAGGATTTTGACCCAGCAATGATGAAGGAACGGCGATATATTTCCAAATCGGGATGGTGTGTAACTTGGAGGGGAACGTGCAGGTGGTGTTGTTCCCATGTGCCTGTTGCCCTTTTCCTTCTAGGTGGTAGAGGTCGTGGGTTTCGGACGTGCTGTGGAAGAAGCCTTGGCGAGTTGCTGCAGTGCATCCTGTGGATGGTACACACAGCAGCCACAGTGCGCCGGTGGTGAAGGGAGTGAATGTTTAGGGTGGTGGATGGGGTGCCAATCAAGAGGGCTGCTTTGTCCTGGATGGTGTTGAGCTTCTTGAGTGTTGTTGGAGCTGCATTCATCCAGGCAAGTGGAGAGTATTCCATCACACTCCTGACTTGTGCCTTGTAGATGGTGGAAAGGCTTTAGGGAGTCAGGAGGTGAGTCACTCGCTGCAGAATACCCAGCCTCTGACCTGCTCTTGTAGTCACAGTATGTATGTGGCTGGTCCAGTTAAGTTCCTGGTCAATGGTAACCCCTAGGATGTTGAGGGTGGGGGATTCACTGATGGTAATGCCGTTGAATGTCAAGGTCATGGGTCTAAGACCCACTCCTGAGATTGGAGCACGTAATCCAGGTTAACTCTTCAGTGCACTCATGAGGGAGGGCTGCATTGCCAATCAACATTGGTTTGCAGCCTAAACAAACACAAAACTATGATATGTAGAGAACTCAGTTCTGTTGGCAGCATTGAAGAAAAATTTCATATGCAGCTAAAATGCAAGACATATATTACATGTTTGGAATCAGCATAACTCCAATATTTGTTGAACAAATGTGATATAGATATAAACAGGCTGGTCTGGATTTCCTCTTGTTGCTGGGGTAGCGGTGAGGTGGGACTTCAGCCCATCACTTTGACCTCGCCATAATCTCAACGCACTTGCCTGAGCTGATGTTCGTCAGGCATACACGGAGAGTTCCTGGCAGGATCCCTGCCACCAATGGGTGCCCACCACTGCCAATGAGGAGTGCCTGCCACGGCCAATTGTGACGGTGCTGCAGTGAGACTGATGTTTTCATGCAAGAATTTGTAGCAACATGAAATCTGGCCATGGCTTAATAATAGTAATTGAGTCCTCACTTCTGATTATGGGGTGTGATGGCTTTAATTGCGCTACATGCATAAATTTCCCCCTGCAAACGCAATTATAAATTAATGGTCTTATTGAAATCAACATTCACCTGTTGATGGGAATATAGTAGAATAAAAGAACAGACACAAACAGGAAATGATTAAAAGGTGGTTTGGGGAGGAAAAAAAAACAGAAGACTGTTACCTCTGTCTGAGAGAAAAAGTGCCTTGGGCATTTTTGTTCCGAAGCCAAACTAGTACAGGTATCCATTGTGAGCTCCATGATTTGGAACCACAGTGTATCAGTGGTGGTGGAGATCATTTTAATTGCAACTATCCTCTTCAACACTGCTGATTTCTTCCATGTCCCATCTCTTGATTATGATGGCATTAATCAGAGTAAGGTAGATGGTTGAATCAAAACATATGGCTTTAGTGCTGGTAAACAGTACACATGGGCAATATCCTGACGTAAGGACATTAAAGCACTACAGACGTTTATGCGGCAGTAAGTATCTTCAGTTACTGACCAGCCAAGAACACTGCAGATTCTAAAAGACAGCATTGAAGATTTGGTTATAATTATTCAATGGGCAAGAATCTGGTCCTTGACCTACACTAATAAATGTGACATTACCCATCGGGTAGTGGTAAAGGACACAACTATGAATGTGACTAGAACTGAATTGTATATTTTGGTTAACAACTTAGTTGGTTTTCTCGCAACTGATTTCACTCCATCACAGAAGGATGTAAATAGGAAATGAATCAAGCTATCTCATGCAGTTAACATTGATTAAAAGATGTTCAATAGTCCATAGGACTACCATAAATGAATTATTGACTTCAAATAGGAAATGTAATGGAAAGTGTTATGCAACACAAATAGATCCAAAGCACAATAATGAAACTACATGGTGCAAATAAAAATCCAGATAGACTGAGTGAGTGCATGCTCCAAATAAGCTATCCTCCATGCTCTTCAGTCTTATTACATCCTCACTGTATTTAAATAATTGCAGTATCTCCTTTTCTGACTCACTGAGGGAATTTTTTGGAGACTGGTGTATGTCAGTCCTAAATAGTTAAGAACTGGTACAAATCCTGGCAGAATTATAAAGTGCGAATAGTACTTAATTCTCCAGGGTTAATTAATTCTGGTTAGATTATAGCACACATTCTGACAGATATTAAAAAGTCAACTTCATTCAAATTGAATTTGGTCTGTTGACATAGAAAGTAGACTACTCTGAATTTAATATAGCGCAGGTAGAGGTTGTAATTTATGATTCAGAATTTGCATTGTGGCTGAGGTTAACCAGATCCACTCCACCTCAACCCAATTACTCATTTTGTGTCCGATGTGTTAGTACATCACCATAAATAATTTGTCTGCATGTTAATTCTATGTTGGAATTTAAAAGCTTGCTCTAACACCACCAAAGATAACCTTTTTGCGTGGCATCAGGTTAACATATACATTACCGATAATCAGAATATTGCTGTGAGATTGTTATATATTGACCTAATACTTTAGCCTGATTCAATCTGCTGTTTGTGAGGTACTATAGTTATATATCTGTTACAGACTGAGACACATACTGACAGGGTGATAGGAGAAGTGATTTGTCAGACTTGACCAATAAAGAGATACAAACTTCTTTTACTGTTCCCTATAGTAGATTTGCTTTATCTGGCTCATTCAGAGGGCAACAAGGAGTACAAAGACAGAACACCGAACAAATAACCTCAACAAGTGGTTGAAGAAAGAGCAAACCAAGAATATAACTGGATTTCCTTGGATCGTAGATGCTATTAACAGTGCACATGTTGAACCATGTCCACCTTGATCAGTTTAAATCACTTATCAGAATAAAGAAGGTTTGTGCTGGGGGACTACTGGTAGTTTTGATGCCGAGAATATTATCATGCACATTTTAACTAATTAACACAGATTCTCCTGTAACTCATTCCAATCTTCTCTCCACAGAAGGTTTGACAGAGACTTGAATCTCTGGAGCTTGCTGATGTGTAGGTCGACACACTTGTTGGATCAATTATGCAGCCTTGTATTTTGGATTTAATATATGGAGCAGTTTGGCTAAGCACCCTTACTCATTTTCTTTCTGTGGGCAGCAGGGGCCACAGCCAGAATGAATGGCTTATGATCATTCTAAATGCTCACATACCTGTAAAAGCAAATTTTAAACCAAGCATGCTGTTCAAATAGAGGGTATTTGGAATGCTAATAGATTTCAGGCATCGTGATCATTCTTGAAGTGCACTATAATACACCTATTGGAAGGTCAATCATATCTTTCTGGAGCATATCGTTCTGAACAACATTGCCACCTGGTGTGAGCTTATGGTAGACCTTCATTAGGACAGGTCACTTGCTTTCAAATAGATGCACCAAGAATCTGATGGCGACCGAGCATCCAAAAGAACCAACGTGCTAAAAGGTGCCATTTCACTTAACTGTCAGAGTAAAAAAAGGGAAAAAAAACATATTTACTATTCAGGTCAGGTTCCTCTCCCAACTTTCTATATGGCTTGATTTCCTGAACTAATTTGATGATAGTGAGCCTCATAACACAATTTCAGTCCATTATTATTATTATAATTCTGATTATAGTTGATCCTATATTTAATCTAAAGTGGCGTGTTATTTTTCTCCTATCTAAGCCTCTATCACCTTCTTGATAGCCTGTTGCCTCACCTCTCTTTTCATGCTTCCTTGTTTCTTCTGTATAGTCCAGTCTTACTTTCCTTAATTTCACATTTCCCCTGATCAAGTCTACTTTAATGCATCTCATCAAAAGATAGCCCCTAAATAATATTGTGAAGCCCATCTTTCCTAAAAGACCGTTCCTTCCAAACCTGTACAAGTTATTCACAAACCTTCAACCATTTGATAAAATTGAATTTTACTTTTCAACTTCGTATTACCTTCTATCATCATTTGAAAAGGATAATGTGCAACTATTAGCGGACAAGAAAGAATGTTTTGCTCCTTTCCAGTGGAGTCTAATGACTGTTGGATTTTGTCTGCTGTGTTTAGTTTGAATCATGCTGTCTGCAGTAATGTTTTAGGTCTCAGTGCTCGTCAGAAAAGTTGTTTTTTTGTGCATTAAGTGTACTTTTACTATTGTCAGTGTTAATTTAAACTCTGTACTGTGATGTTATTGCAGATGTAAAGCATTACCATCCAAGTAGAAATTCACCAACTGACTGCGTGAAGCCAAGTAATATTTGCATTATTCATTTTACTGTTAAAACATGTGCACATAAAAATATAATTAGTCACAAATCCTCCTCTCTCTGCTCCAGCATCAGTGGCAAAGATTTTAGCCACTTCAGCCCTGTACCCTGGAAGTCTCTCCTTAAATGCTTCCCTTGCTACCTTTCTCCCTTCCACTCCCTTCCTCAAAACTTTTGGTAACCTCCTCTAATTTCTTTCCAACTTTGTGCTTGATGTTCAACGCTGTAAACTTCCTTGGGCTGTTCAGTTACATGAAAGGTGCTGTAACAAATATTGCTGCTTTTGTTGAAATCGACCACACATCTCCTGCTACATATAAAATTGCTGTCATTTATAAAAATTATTGTAATTCATGAATAATTCTACTAGATGCAGGGAGGATGTTCCCGATGGCTGGGGAGTCCAGAACCAGGGGTCACAGTCTCAGGATACGGGGTATGCCATTTAGAACCGAGATGAGGAGAAATTTCTTCACTCAGAGGGTGGTGAACCTGTAGAATTCTCTACCACAGAAGGCAGTGGAGGCCAAGTCATTAAATATATTCAAGAAGGAGATAGATATATTTCTTAATGCTAAAGGGATCAAGGGATATGAGAAAAAAGAGGGAACAGGGTACAGAGTTAAACGATCAGCCATGATCATTTTGAATGGTGGAGCAGGCCCGAAGGGCCGAGTGGCCTACTCTTGCTCCTATTTTCTATGTTACTATGTTTCTATGAATAGGAACATTAGAAACAGGAATAAGTCATTCAGCTGCTTGAGCCTGTTCTGCCATTCAATTAGATTATAGCTGATCTGTAACTTCAACTCCATTTATTCACCTTGGTTCCATATCCCTTAACACCCTAACCTAACACAAATCTATCAATCTCGGTCTTGAAAATTTCAATTTACCCAGCATCCACAGCTTTTTGGGAGAGAGGGTTCCAGATTTGCACTGGGTGAAAGTATGCTTTCTGATTTCACTCCTAAATGGCCCACCTCTAATTTTAAGATTATGCTCCCTTGTTCTGGATATCCCCACCAGTAGAAAACATTTCTCTGTATCCACCTTATTGAATCCCTTTTTCATTTCAAACACCTCAATTAAATCACCCCTCAACCTTTTAAACTCAAGGGAATACAAGCTAAGTTTATGCAACCTGGCCTCATAATTTAACCCTTTAAGCCCTGGTATGATTTTGGTGAATCTGTTTTGTACCCCCTTCAAGGCCAATATATCTTTCCTGAAGTTTGGTGCCCAAAACTGAATACCGTGCTCCAGATGGGGTCTGACCAAGGATCTGTACAACTGAAGCATAACTTTCTCACTTTTGTATTCTAGATTCCTGGAGATAAAGGCCAACATTCCATTAGCCTTTTTAATTACATTTTTTTATTGTGTACTAGCTTTCAGTGATTTGTACATGTGAACACCTAGATCCCTTTGCTTCTCCACTGCTCCTAGACTCTCACCATTAAGAAAATATTCTGATTTGTCTTTCTCAGATCCAAAGTGGATGACTTTACACTTCCCCACATTGAACTCCATCTGCCATAGTTTTGCCCATTAAATTAATCTGTCTATATGCCTCTGTAAAATTCTGTTCCCATCTACACAACTTATTGTGCCTCCTAACTTCATCCAAGTCATTGATTATATATGGTGAAAAGCTGAATAATGGCATTAAGATTGTATATGTTGTGTTATTCACATAAGTTAAAACAAGGCTCTGAGATGATAGGTAGTTAAGATGCTAATGAGTTTGCTTTGAAGTTGTTTTCTCATAGACTGTAAATAATAAGCAATTCATTAGCCAGTCTCAATAATCGACAAACACCTCACACCTATTATGTTGGGAAGTTGCTGGTCCCGGCACTCGGCAGGGGATCAGGCATGTCTTCCCTGTTTGGCTGTGAACAGCAAAGATAAAATACTAAAGCGTAGACGCTTGTAATCAATCAGGTTTTTAAAACAGAATGTTGTGAGGCAGTCAGGCAGCAAGGACTGTGAAAAGGCTAGAATTCAGGAAAAAGTATTCAGAAATCATTTTGTTTAAGTCAAGCTAGATGAACTGTTGATATGGGGAAGCATAGTATGTCCATCATTTTGTATTGTTGCATGAAGACAGGTACTGAGTGATTCGGCTCATAACTGTTGCTCTGTACGCTCGCTCGCTGTGAAGTGAAGAACCTTAAAGATTTGTATCAAGCATCATCTTACCAAGTGTTTGCTTGGTCTGCCTACAGAAAAATTGATGAAGTACACACACATGCGAAAGACACAAATATCTGGTTCAGGTCGTGTGGGGATAATATTGATACACCCTTGGGTTACACTATCATGTAAGTAGATATGGGGCTGTGTGAATCTACTCTCATAAGATGCCCAGACTGCTTACAGAAGTGACTTACACCACTGAAGCTGAGAAAGTATCTACAACTGATCTACAATTAGTGGCAACTGCTTTGCATTTTGAGTTACACTGGTGATGAGGTCAATTCAAAACACAGGAACATAGGAATTGTCAGACGAAAAAAAGAGCAAAGTCGACCTAGTTTGTCTTCTACCTTACTGGTAGTCGCATGTTATAATGATAATGGAGTTGTTCACTTATCGTGGCAGTCAATCTATCAATTTGTCTACAAGAGACCTAGACATGAGGCGAAGAAATCCCGCAGTGAGCCTTGGGAACCATAGGTCCAAAGTCACCTGTTCCTCACAAGCATGCTAAGTCATATCTCCAATTACTCATATACTGTATCCCAAAATATTATTTCTTTGTTCTCATGGTTGCTCTTTCATAATAGTACATGGCAGTTTGATGAACGATGACCATTACATAGGCCGGGAAATTGCTATGAGCTGCTCCCGCTCCGCCAATGTTACTTTGCCAGAAGTGTGTAAACGGGATTTCTGTTGCATTAAGATTGTGGCCCATGGAATAAAGGGGGTAGTAGCAACATGGATACAGAATTGGATGAGTGACAGGAAACAGAGAGTAGTAGTGAACAGTTGTTTTTCGGAGTGGAGGAAGGTGTACAGTGGTGTTCCCCAGGGGTTGGTGCTGGGACCATTGCTTTTTTTGATATATATTAATGACTTGGACTTGGGTGTATAGAGCACAATTTCAAAATTTGCAGATAACACAAAACTTGGAAAGGTAGTAAACAGTGAGGAGGATATTGATAGACTTCAAGAGGATACAGACAGGCTGGTGGCATGGGCGGACACGTGGCAGATGAAATTTAACACAGAAAAATGCGAAGTGATACATTTCAGTAGGAAGAATGAGGAGTGGCAATATAAACTAGAGGGCACAACTCTAAAAGGGGTACAGGAACAGAGAGATCTGGGGGTACATGTGCACAAATCGTTGATGGTGGCAAGGCAGGTTGAGAAAGCGGTTAAAAAAGCATACGGGATCCTGGGCTTTATAAACAGAGGCATAGAGTACAAGAGTATGAACCTTTATAAAACACTGGTTCGACCACAACTGGAGTATTCTGGGCACCGCACTTTAGAAAAGATGTGAAGGCCTTAAAGAGGGTGCAGAAGAGATTTATTAGAATGATTCCAGGGATGAGGGACTTAAATTACGTGGATAACCTGGAGAAACTGGGGTTGTTCTCCTTGGAACAGAGAAGGTTGAGAGGAGATTTGATAGAGGTATTCAAAATAATGACGGGTCTCGACAAAGTCGAAAGAGAGAAACTGTTCCCCTTGGTGGAAGGGTCAAGAACCAGAGGACATAGATTTAAGGTGATTGGCAGAAGAACCAAAGGTGACATGAGGAAAAACTTTTTTACACAGCGAATGGTTAGGATCTGGAATGGCAGAATGGCAGAGGGGGTGGTGGAGGCCGATTCAATCATAGCCTTCAAAAGGGAACTGGATAAGTACTTGAAAGGAAAAAAATTGCATGTAAGGAATAGGGCGGGGGAGTGGGACGAGCTGGATTAATTTTGCAGAGAGCTGGCGTGGACTCGATGGGCCGAATGGCCTCCTTCCGTGCTGTAGCCTTTCTATGATTCTTTGACTCAGGATCTTGTCACCCTTTTTCCATAGAAAGATTTTTGTAAAAGAGTTACCTTTGAATCTATTTTAAAGCATTGTGGCACTTAAATTCATTGGGGATTCCATCAGTCTCCCACCATTTGTTTGGCAAGAGATTGGCAGAACCCCCTTCGAGGCATGGAACCTCCATTTGCCCCAAATGATTGCAAGGGGGTGAAGCCTGGAGCAAGGACTCCCTATACTGGTGCTGCTTTGGCTCAGTGAGGACCTGGTGTATCATTGGCAGCTGCCACGTTCAATTGGGTGAAACGTATCAGCCTCCATGTGGGCAATTGTGGGCCCTGCTAATGGGATGCAGGTGAAGGAATTGACCTGAACCCTCAAAGAAAATAGGCAAATGACTTTTAAAATTTTTTCAGACCATCTTAATTGCATAGGGGCCACTAGGGACTTGGCTGGGATTGGGGGCAGGGGGTGGGGGGTGGTCTGGGAACTCCCCCAGTGCTGTTGGATGCCGGAAATTCCATCTGCATGGGGTAGTCGGCAACCAGCGATGCATCCATAATGATGCTTATTTGCTCTTGCCCCATGCTAATTAGATGCTCTCCCACTGACCATGCAAACTCCCGACTGACCTCAGTTTTGCAAATGATCCTAGTGCCATACTCAGTCGAACGCTGCCTCGATGTTGAGGGCAGCTACCTTCACCGCTTCTCTGGCATACAGCTCTTGCGTCTATGTTTTGGACCAAGGCTGTGATGAGAGCTGGAGCTGGATACAAATCGAGTGATGGTGAGCGGGCCAGCTGCTGGAACCGATGGCGGAAAGATCTCCATCTCATTTCCTGTTGCCACCTGCCACGATTAGCGTCACAAAAACCAGACAGCAGCAGCAGGAAATGGGACAGATCTAGGCTTCAGGTTGTTAACTTTAGTGTGAAAGTAAATGTGAGTGTACCATGGGGAATAAGAGTGAAAATCAAAATAACTTTGCCATGTAATCAATTTAGATACAATGGTTTAAATATATGGGGGGCTAAATAACGCCCATTTTGTAGGCCCTACGCGGACAACTAAGCCCCGAAAATGGCGTCCGAGATGCACTTGCACACTCCCGTCCTCTAGTCGTTAATAAATACAGTGAATAGTTGAGACCTCAACACAGATCCCTGTGGGACACCACTAGTCACGTCCTGCCAATTTGAGTACCTGCCCATTATCCCTACTCTCTGTCTCCTGCCACTCAGCCAATATCCTAACCAGGGCAATAATTTGCCCTCAATTCCATGAGCTTCAACTTTAGCTAACAAGCTCTTATGAGGGACTTTATCGAATGCCTTCTGGAAGTTCATATAAATAACATCCATAGACTTTTCCCTGTCCACTACTTTAGTCCTCTCTTTAAAAAATTCAGTCAGGTTCGTCAGGCATGACCTACCCTTCACAAATCCATGCTAGCTCTCTCTGATCAACTGAAAATTTTCAAGGTGTTCAGTCACTCTATCCTTAATTAGTATTTCCCGACAACAGTTGTTAGGCTAATTGGTTTATAATTCCCCGGTTTTCCCCTCACATCTTTCTTAAATAATGGAGTGACACGTGCAATTTTCCAATCTAAAGGAATGGTTCCTAAATTGAGTGAACTTAGGAAGATTATAGTTAGGGCATCTGTAATGTTCTCAACTACTTCCTTTAAAATCCTGCGATGGTATCGTCTGGTCCTGGGGATTTGTCACTTTTTAGTGCCATTATTTTCTTCATTAACATAGAAACATAGAAAATAGGAGCAAGATCAGGCCCCTCGGCCCTTCGGGCCTGCTCCACAATTCAAAATGATCATGGCTGATCGTCTAACTCGGTACCCTGTTCCCGCTTTTTCCCCATATCCCTTGATCCCTTTAGCATTAAGAAATATATCCATCTCCTTCTTGAATGCATCTAATGGCTTGGCCTCCACTGTCTTCTGTGGTAGAGAATTCCACAGGTTCACCACCCTCTGAGTGAAGAAATTTCTCCTCATCTCGGTTCTAAATGGCATACCCCGTATCCTGAGACTGTGACCCCTGGTTCTGGACTCCCCAGCTATCGGGAACATCCTCCCTGCATCTAGTCTGTCTAGTCCTGTTAGAATTTTATATGTTTCAATGAGATCACCTCTCATTCTTCTAAACTCTAGCGAATATAGGCCTAGTCGACCCAATCCCTCCTCATACGTCAGTCCTGCCAAACCAGGAATCAGTCTGGTAAACCTTCGTTGCACTCCCTCCATGGCAAGGACATCCTTCCTCAGATAAGGAGACCAAAACTGCACACAATACTCCAGATGTGGTCTCACCAAGGCCCTGTATAACTGCAGTAAGACATCCCTGCTCCTGTACTCAAATCTTCTTGCAATGAAGGCCAACATACCATCCGCCTTCCCAACTGCTTGCTGCACCTGAATGCTCGCTACAAGCGACTGGTGTACAAGGACACCCAGGTCTCGTTGCACCTCCCCTTTTCCCAATCTATCACCATTCAGATAATAATCTGCCTTTCTGTTTTTACAACCAAAGTGGATAACCTCACATTTATCCACGTTATACTGCATTTGCCATGTTCTTGCCCACTCACCCAACTTGTCTAAATCACATTGGAACCTCTTTGCATCCTCCTCACAGCTCATATTCCACCCCAGCTTTGTGTCGTCTGTAAACTTGGAAATGTTACATTTAGTTCCCTCATCCAAATCATTGATATATATTGTGAATAGCTGGGGCCCAAGCACTGATCCCTGCAGTACCCCACTAGTCACCGCCTGCCACCCTGAAAAAGACCCGTTTATTCCTACTCTCTGTTTCCTGTCTGTCAACCAATTCTCAAGCCACGCCAGTATATTCCCCCCAATCCCATGTGCTTTAATTTTGCACACTAACCTCTTATGTGGGACCTTATCAAAAGCCTTCTGAAAATCCAAATACACCACATCCACTGGTTCTCCCCTATCTATTCTACTAGTTACATCCTCAAAAAACTCCAGTAGATTTGTTAAGCATGATTTCCTTTTCATAAACCCATGCTGACTTTGTCCAATCCAGTTAATGCCCTCCAAGTGTTCTGTTATCACATCCTTTATAATAGACTATAGCATTTTCCCCACTACTGATGTTAGGCTAACTGGTCTGTAATTCCCTGTGTTTTCTCTCCCTCCTTTTTTAAATAGTGGGGTTACATTTGTCACCCTCCAATCTGTAGGAACTGTTCCAGAGTCTATAGAATTTTGGAAGTTGATCACCAATGCATCCACTATTTCCAGGGCCACTTCCTTTAGTACTCTGGGATGTAGATTATCAGGCCCTGGGGATTTGTCAGCCTTTAGCCCCATTAATTACTGTTAATTTGCTTATGTTAATTATGGTGAGTCCCTGTCCCTGATTCAAAATTAGATTCCTTGGGGTGTCCGGCATGCTATCCTCTTCCTCTACTGTAAATACTGATGCAAAGTAATTATTTAACATGTCCGCCATTTCCTCAGTTCGTTTATAATATCACCATTATCAGTTTTTAAGGGGCCCACATTGCTCTTGATCACCCTCCTTTTCGTAATATAATTGTAAAAATGTTTTCTGTTGATTTTGATATCGCTTGCAAGCTCCTTTTCATACTCCCTTTTTGTAGCTCTTACTATCTGTTTATCACCCTTTGCTGTTCTTTGTATTTCTCCCAGTCGCCAGGATCTGTGCTTATTTTTTGTATTTTTGTTTGCTTTTTCTTTTAGTTTTATGTTCTCTTACCTCTTTGGCAATTCGAGCTCTTGCCCCTTCGGGGTATAAACTGCTTACGTCATCACGATAAATTCTTTTTTGAATACCTCCCACTGATCGTTTGTCATTTTACCCATTAACAGATTTGCCCAGTTTACTGTGGACAGTCTCTGTCTCACCCAATGGAAGTTGGCCTTACCTAAATTTAGAATCTTAGTAGCTGATACGTGTTTCTCCCTTTCAAACACAGCATTGAACCCGATCATATTATTATTGCTATTAAATAAATGTTCACGCACTGTTAGGCTGTTAACGAAATCTGGCTCATTACTCATTATTAAATCTAATATGGCCTTTCCCCTTGTTGGTTCTCGAACATATTGTTGCAGAAAGCTGAAAGTTATATTCCTTCATTAAAACCATTCTGCCTTTTCTACATGCTTGTCTACCTTCTGCCACTTCACAGCTGCTTCCAGGGGGCCTACACACAACTCCCACTACAGTCTTAAATGCTTTTCTATTTCTTAATTTTACCCATAAAGTCTCCACTGCCTGCTTACCTCTCGTTATATCCTCTCTTATCATTGAAGTAATTTCATCCTTAATCACTAAGACTACTCCTTCCCCTCTACCAGATTCCCCATCCTTCATGTAGGGAGCATGCAGGAGTTGCAGTTTAGTTGCTGGATTAGTTATTCTGGCTGCTGATACCATTGTACATGTGTTTGGAAGTTTCCTATTCTTGGAGAAATTTGCAATATTATATAAAGAGTGGTCTGGGTGGTCATGTAGTACTGTTAGTAGCATTTAAAATAGTGTGCTGAACAAAGTTGCTTCCAGACATGGGTGGCCTGCTAGGGCTTCCTCTGGGAATTGAACATGACTGGGACTACGCAATGAGGCCATGCAGAGCAAGACAAGCTGCTAGGAGAGGGAGGAGGAGGAGGAGGCACAGTGCACTCAGCAGGAGGCCATATCCAATGAGGGTCCGTCAGGAGCCAATTCTCTTACCTCAACTTCAGCAACGACCAGTGTATCCGATGGCTGGGGTTCATGAAAGAAGTCGTGACTGAGATTTGTCAACTGCTGCAGCCACAACTGCAGCCCCAGAACAGGGCGAGGACAGCATCGCCTGTGGCTGTGAAGGTAACAGCGGCGCTTAATTTTTATGGTTCTGGCTCCTTTCAGGCTGCTGCTGGAGATGTAAGCAACATCTTACAGTTTGCAGTGCACTGCCGTATAAGGGAGATCATGGAGGTTCTGTACGCACTCAGAAATAGATTCATCACGTTTCCTCTTGACAGAGATAAGCAGCAGGAGCGAGCACGAGGATTATCTCGTGCAATGCAGCCTTCCCCATGGTGTAGGGTGCCATTGACTGCACGCATATTGCCATGCATGCTCCACATCTGAACTTGGCCATATTCATGAACAGAAAGGGATTCCACTCCATCAATGTGCAGCTGGTGTGCGACCACAGGCAGCGCATCATGCAGGTCAATGCCCGCTAACCTGGCAGCAGTTATGATTCCTTCATTCTGCGGTAGTCCAACGTGCCACCTATATTTCAAACAGCATGGCAAATCAAAGGCTGGCTACTGGTCGACAAGGGTTATCCCCTCATGACGTGGCTCGTGAATCCTGCACACATGCACATCAGGCACATCAGGCGTACAATGAGAGCCACGCGGTCACATGGACCATCATCAAGCACACTACAGGTATCCTCAAGCAACACTTCCACTGTCTGGACAGCTCTAGATGAGCTCTGCAGTACTCAGCTGAGTGGGTATCAAGATTTGTCGTTGTATGCTGCATGCTGCACAACCTCGCCATTATGAGGGGACAGCCCTTGCCACTGCCTGTCAGGCAAGAGGAAGAGGAGAAAGAGGTGGAGGAGGAGGAAGAGATGGAGGAGAAAGTTGAGGAGGAGGAGGATGAGGCAGGGAGGCAACAAGGCAGACAGGGCTCTAGGTGATCTGCTAATTAATGAGCAATACCAGTAACCTCAACGACACCTCCCCATTCACCAACAGTCCCACACTCCTTACCTTTCCTCTTCTACATGACCATCAAATCGTCCTTATGATTACACATTGCTTCCTCCCTCAGCTCATCGCAGAAATGAAAACCAACATCAAATACAAATTCAGAATCACATTTATAGATTTACACACCAAATGATTCAAACAAACTGATATTATTCACCCTTGTGCATTCCCTTAGTGCCTTTTGTTCGTGTGCCTTTACCTATCCTAGTGCTCCTACAAGGTGCTTCCCAATGGCTGGAGCATGGATGGTGGGAGGCTGCTGACCTTCAATTGAGGAGACTGCAGATGGCCTTGGAGGATGACCTCGAGCAGTTCTGGGCCGGGAGATCCCGGCTTCAGGCTGCACTGTCTTGGCATGGGCTACAGCAGTCCTGCCTGGCTGGCTGACAGACAACAGCAAGGGCACTGGTGGAGTGGCAGGGGTGAGAGCAGGAATACTGTCACCCTGAGAAAGGACAGAAGGTTCGTGTTCCATGGCGCCAATGGCACTCTCCTGGGGCAGTGCCTCAGCAATCCTGGTGATCTGCTGGAGAACAGATTGCTGGAGTGCTTGGCACCTTGGAAGCCCCAAACACAGTGAAACCCAGGGCCATGATAGCAGCAGTCTGAGCTCCAAAGCAGCATTCAGACCTTGGATGGCAGACATTTGTGCTGCAATGGAAGCTGTGACATCGATCATCAGACGCTGCATCATGGTGGGTTCCACAGGTGTGCTGATGGAGGTGACCTCCCGTTCCATGTTGGAAAGGATGGGCTCCAAGTTTTGCACAAAGCCCTGTGCCAAGTTGGAGCTGGACACCTCCATGCCCCTTCATATTGTGTGCAGAAAGTGTGCAGGCTTTCTAGTGCACCAAGTATTTGGTTGCGTACGCCCATCAGCCTTCTTCTGTATCCTGGCCCATCAAAGTCCTCACCTGACTCCTCTGCAGCAGAACCAGTGTGCGACCTCGCCCTCTGGCCAGCTGGCACCTGTATCCGTTTACCCCCACCCCAGCTCCTGCACGCTTGTGCCCGGTGTCTCATCATGTGCAGATCCCTCCTCTATCCTGGCCTCTAAATTATGTGTAGTGTCAATATCTGAGCTGGCAGCTGCAGTTGTAAGATTGAGTGATGGTGTGTCTGCATCATCACTGTCTTCTTCATCTGCCTCCTCTGACTGGGAAGTTTCCAGTTCTTGGGAATCTGAAATGACAAAGGGACACGGGTTGAGTTGTGATGCGGGGAGAGGAGAAAGTAAGACGTGCGTGCAGACACCATCTGCAGCACGTGAGTTAGAAGAGATTGTGGGATGAAGGAGAAGTAGGAAGCAAGAAGGAGGATTAGGCATGCAGAGACCCTCATCATCAATCCCTCCAGCACCGCCAATGGCCACAGCTGCAGCGAAGGCTCGTCCAATGTTGGATAGCACTGTCTCCTCCATGGGGGTGAGAACGTGTAGGCGTGCCTGTCCTCCCCCAGGTCTTTCCTGCTGCCTGTTGTTTTGCATCACGTTCTCTTGCAAGAAAGAGGGAAGTGTGTCGGTGAGTGTCCTGCAAGATGTTAGGTGATGTGGCTGTCATGGTTGAATAGCTGCCAATGTGTGCGACCTGTGAGTTGTGGGTGTGCGGCTTGCAAGAGTGGTAATGTGCGAGGGTGAGACGAAGCATCTGATTTGAAGAGTTGCGTACTGATTGCAAGAGTCTTTTGGTAGGTGGGTTATGGGGGGTGTAGTGCATGCGGTAGTGGATGAGGCTAGTGGTGCAGTTGATAGGAGATACTACTTGACAGTTGAACTCACTCACCTTGACCACTCGTGTCAAATCATTCAACTTCTTCTTGCACTGCATCTACATTCATGATGCTATGCTCCTGGCATTGACCTCGTGCGCGACTTCCCCCCACTGCCACTTCAACAGATGCCTGAAGGGTCTCCTGCCCCCTTGCGGATAAAGGATGCCTCTCCATGCCTCCACCTCTTCCACCAAGGCCTCCAGTGCACCGTCCGAGAACCTTGGTGCACGTTCTCTCGCAGGCGCAGTCATTCCTCACTATCCTGCAGCACAGAATTAGTTGACAATCGAATTCCAGCACTTCCTGCAGCCAGAGTGCACCTCCCCTTTAAGAGGTGCAGGCTGCCTTTAAGTGGTGCTGGCCACTCTCGATATCAGGGCCCCCTGCTGGTGCATGCAGCCAATCAACAGTGCAGGTAGCACTGGCTGCATGCAGCAGTCATTTATATGATCAGGCAGCACGAATGTTACATGCTGCCTGCATCGCAACGACTGGGCCCCGGGTTAATCGCGCACCGCAATCCCAGCGCCCGTTTTCGGGTGTTAACCAATTTAACTCCCATGTTGTTATATACTTAAAGGAGCAGCAATAAATAATACATGGTTGGAAACAAATCACTCCATCTAGCTAGTTTGATGAATTGCCTGGCATAATACCAAGTAGCCTCTACAGATGTATATTAAGGAAATGTAGATACAGTGGAGAAAGGCTTGGCACAAATCCAAAAATATGTCAGAAAGTGAAAGTTCAGGACAGAAGGCTATCTTAAAGCATTGCCTCCATACTGTAAAAAAACATATATTTTGAGAAACGACTTCAGCGCACAGAAAATTGGCTAATACTACGAATGTATCAAATGCTAGGACCTCACCACAAAAATTAAAAGTCATACTGCTTTTTATGGCCAAAGGCAGTATCACTTGGATGTTATGGGTGGCTTGGTGGCTCCCACTCCCAGAAATCTCTTCCTTTTGTCTTCAATCCCCTTCTGGAGAGGTCTGAATGAGTGAAGTTCTGTGTTTTGTTTTCTGGTTTGGTTCCAATGCCCTACTGCCTTCTTGGTGCTGATATTGCTAATATTGTCATATGATAAATATATTGATATGACATGCAGTGAACTTATGTGAGAGAGCCAAGTTCCTCCTTACTTAGTTGACCCCAGTCTGCTACTGAGAAGCAAGAGGCTGAACAGTGTAGTTAAAGGCAGCACGTGAGTTTCCATGTGCTTCAGATACTTACACCTGTTTTGGGCTTTACTCCAACACTGACTCCAATGGGTATGTAAAAGAGCAGACCCAGGAAACCAACGTGTAATTCCCTCTGCAGGTCACCGATGGATGCAGCACTTGTTTGAAGGTGCAACAGCAATGTAACGTCCGGTGCGGAATGACCGCGTGCGCGTCAACCACCATATTGTTTAGGCGCCCGTTTTGTGACTGAAACACGGGTGCAGCGCTAACGAATTTCTTGGCCAACGTGTTTTTGATTTTGTTTCAAGAGATAAATCAGTTGGTTATATGTGTCTCGGTGGGTTTTTCTATTTCAATGATAAATTAGGCTCATGAAGGCAGTATTGCAACAGTAGGCAGTAACACCCACCAGGACAGAGATAAAGATGCTTGAACTTTGCCCTCTAGGTATTTCATCATGAAATGTCTCTGGTTACTCAATGTCCCTGAGCTAAGGTGCACAGAGTAAATTAAAATTTTAAACATACAATAGCCTGCTGGTAGAGTAGTTTTAGTACTCCCTTGTTAATAATAGTCATGGTTTATTTCTCAGGGCACAGTATTGCTTATATCTGATGACGTACCTGAGGTACATTTTGTCGGTTCTCAATTTGCTGACTGGGTGGACTGCCTTGTGTCAATGGAATGCTCCACTGGGGTAGAGAACACTATGGCCTAGAAATTCAATGGCAATGAGCCCATTTTTCAAGTTCAAAATGCATACCTAAGCATCCAAAATGGCAGGTGGGGTCCGCATGCTCATTATGTGCCAGAAGTGCGCTGCCTTAAAGGGACGGCTGGAGGCTGCCAGCTAAAAGGTAAGTTTGTTAAAAAATATTTAACTGAATGTGGAGCTAGAATGCGCAGGAGTGTTCCTCCCAGTTCTTCTGCAGTGCCGAAGACCATTGCTGGCCTCGCTTAGCCCCCTCCCAATCACACCTCCCTCTGTCCCAACCTCTGCCCCCCTCACAATCAGCTTTCTCCCTCTCTCCCAGTCGTCACCCCCCCCCACCCATTCTTCCTAATCGCCTTCCTCCTTCCCAGTTGCACCCCCGATTGCTTCCCTTCCCTCTCACAGGAGCTACAGGAGGGCCGCTTCCGGCAGTGGCCTGAAATTGAAATCGTCTTCAGCAGCGGGCTTCCTGGGAACGCTCAGCAGGTTCTGCAAATTGCCAGTGACAAGTCATGCAAACGAGGCCTGAGGCCCAATATTGTTCCCGGAGCCCATTTCCTGCCGGCCTAAGTTCATGGAGTGCATCATTGAAGTGGCAGAGATGAGGAAAGCAGAAAGAACATGCACTTTACCTTTGTTTCTCCACTACAAGTGCAATTGGTGGTGTTTATAGAGACATTCTCGGTGTGATCCCCAATCCCTGTGCAACTCTGGAATGTCCTATGAAGGAACATTGGGAAACATCTGAAAAATATAGATGAAAATATACTGAACATAACAACACATTATATTGGGTAAAATAATGAAAGGCCTTAACTTTGACTAGCCAATGTTAGTATCCAATTCCTATCAATCGCAAAATAGCAACTTTGTTGGTAAGGCTTTGTTTAGTTTTATTGTTGCTGCTCTATATTGTCCAATATGAGTTAATGAATGTATATCAGCAGTGAACTGAAACACTGAGAGAACCAATTATTAGGGAATTGCATTAACTCTAGCTAATTTGGAATGTTCCAAATTTTTAGGTCCTTTACACCACTAGCATCATTAGTCACAATCTGACTAGATTTTATTTTATTAAATCATCAGTGAGTTTAATTTATAAATTCATGACAGAATTTGCATAATAAAATGAGCATTTGGACCTTAGTGATGCAGTACGATTCATCATGAAGCACTACAAATTATGCTGTCTGCCATTCCTGAGTAGCTCAGTCTACGTAATAACCGGATTATCATTACAGTATGTCACAGTATTGTTCTGAATGCACAATTAGCAAAAGTTTAGAAATGAAACACTTTTATGGAGGAAATAATTTATACATGTTAACTGGCACAAGACAGCTCACCTTCTAAATGATTATATTAATGAAAGCAGAACCCAGTGTATAAAAGACATGTGACAGAATGAATCCAGGCGCTGTACTGTAAGAGCTGCAACCAGATACAGAAACATAGGAACAGCAGTAGGCCATTCAGCCCCTTGAGCCTGTTCTGTCACTCACTTAGATCATGGCTGATCTGTATCTTAACTCCATCAACTCGCCTTGGTTCCGTAACCCTTAATACCCTTGCCTAACAAAAATCTATCAATCTCAGTTTTGAAATTTCCAATTGACCTCGCCTCAACAGCTTTTTGGGGGAGAGAGTTCCAGATTTCCACTACCCTTTGTGTGAAGAGGTACTTTCTGACATCACCCCTGAATGGCCTAGCTCTAATTTTAAGGTTATGCTCCCTTGTTCTGGACTCCCCCACTGGAGGAAATAGTTTCTCCCTCTATCTACCCTATCACCTCCTTTAATCACCTTTTAACCTTCTATATTCAAGGGAATACAAGCCTAGTCTATGCAACCTGTTCTCATAATTTAACCCTTTTAGTCCTGGTGTCATTTCTGGTGCATCGACACTGTACCCCCTCCAAGGCCAATGTATCCTTCCTGAGGTGCGGTGCCCAGGACTGAATGCAGTACTCCAGATGGGGTCTAACCAGAGCTCTGTACAGCTGTAACATACCTTCCACCCCACAAAGAAGTGCAATGCTCCGAGTCTTTAATCTGCAAATGAAATGCAAATAGAGCACTGGCACGGAGGAGCAAAATGGCACCGGAAAAAGAAGCGATGTTTAAAACAATCTGTTCGGCAAAAATGATCATGTAAAGTTTCACAACTAAATAACAATTCCCATATTATAAATATAAACTACAATGACCTTGATATTGTGGTGCACAAAGATTACATTACAAACATTTTAACACATAATTTAAGTTCCTTAATCCGTTTTTTTTTTAACAGTGGCAACAACCTGTTTATTTTAAGCAGGCTAATGTCTCTGTTAAAATAGACCAAAGGGTGATATTGCTCAGATAAATGACTGCAACCAGGGTGAGAGTTGCTGCATCCTAGTGAGCTCTGCAACTGTACAGCTTCAATGATTTTTATTCTGTTGTGTTCACCCCTTCTATTTCCTCATGTTCCTTCATAGTACTTTTCATATGAACTTCTCCGTAAGTATAATGTATGTACCCTGCTCCAAAGTACTCCCCTAGCTGTAGTGATTGTCTCCTGAGTCAAGTAGCAAGCTGCCTTTGATGTAAATGGCCCACGACCTGCAAGTGTGACTAACTCTTATGTATACGTATTAGGAGTATCCTTTGGTAACTTTGTTGAGTTTCATTACTTTCTAAGGTGGTTCTGGATCCATTTGTGCAGATCTACATGGCTATCATCCACAAACATGGGTTCAAATTCATGGCCTAGCAGGAACAATTCCTGTGCTGAAACGGGTAGGCCCAAGGCCCACCCAATATTGGACTTTGGGCCACCTTTACATCAGATCAGCCAGCTGCAGATGCCTGCTGGGCCTTCCCAAGACAATTAGAATTTTGGGCCACCGTGACATCAGCAAAAAGGGGGTAAGTGATTGGGAGGGATGGGGCTAATCGGGACGGAGGGGGCAACCGGGGGAGGGGGGGAAGCAACGATTGGGAGGGGGGAGGAGGCAGTGACCGGAAGGCGGAGGGAGCAGTGACTGGCAGCGGCCTGTGGTTTTAATGTGGAGCCGGGAGGAGTACTCCTGCATCTCCTAGCTCTACATTCTGGTAAGTATTTTATAATAACATACTTTTTTGGATACGGCCTGCAGCAGTCCCTTTAAGGACCATTGGTTTGGCTATATGTTGATCTGATTTTTCTGAATGCAGCCGTCCCAGTGTCAGCTGAGTTCAGGGCAAACCAATTTGATAAAGAGGGCATCAAACAGGCGTTAGGCCCCTTACTTGCATAAGCAAAGAAGCTACCGCCTGTTTCAGGCCCGGGCACTGGACGCTTCTTTTGATGTCTATACCAATATGGCAGGCGTTACACCTTTGGCTCAGTATAGGCTGTTCCTATATTCCTATGTTGCTATTCCTATGTGCGCACACACGCCACCTACCATATTGGAAGCTTTGGTGCCCGTTTTATGCCTGTAAAACTGGCACAGCGTCATCGAATGTCCAGGCCCATATGTATGCTGCAAATACCAACTTTACCTCTTCGCAACTTGCCTCGCCCCCACCATCACTTCAGAGTTGTCAGAGATTGGGAGGACTGAAGCCGTTGTTTTCAGTCACTGCATAACCAATGCTCGCTTGCCACTGACTCTGACCGCTCAGGCTAACCCTAGGGGCTAGACATTAGGGATGGGCAATAAATGCCGGCCTCGCCAGCGGCGCCCACATCCCATGAACGAATAAAAAAAACATTTGGCCACGTAGCGCCCATTGTTTCCATGCTACGCGGCCTCTTGAAGTTCCAAAATGGCATTCGGAATGCACGCGCACGCATCTAACGTGACGTGCGCCAAACGCCATCTTGGTAAAGGGGTCCGCACAGGTGCAGATAACGAATGCCGGCACCATGTAATGAAGGGAGAATATGCGTTAGATCAGTGTGCAATGCTGATTTAAAGTGATAGACAGCACTTTGGCACTTAATGCTGCAGCCAAAGCACTGTCTTAACCACGACCATCTGAACATGTCTTAGACGGACCCCCCACTAGTGCTATTTAAAGGGACCATGCAGGATTTACAGGTTAGTTGCTGGAATATTGCTTCTGGTTGCTGATGCAGTTGTACCTGTCTTTGGACATCTCCTATACTTGAATACTAGAACTGGGGGACATAGCCAAACATTTAGAGCCAGGACTTGCAGGAGTGAAGTTAGGAAATGCTTCTACACGCAAAGGGTGGGAGAAGTTTGGAACGCTCTTCCGCAAACGGTGGTTGATGCCAGCTCAATTGTGAATTTTCAGTCTGAGATTGATAGATTTTTGTTAACCAAGGGCAATAAGGGATATGGAGCTAAGGCGGGTATATAGGGTTGGGTCACAGATCAACCATGATCACATTGAATGCCGGAACAGGCTCGAGGGGTTGAATGCCACTGTGACTTGCTGCCTCCTGTTATGCGCCACCTTCTCCTGCGAGAAAGTGGGACGTGTGTCAGTGAGTGTCCAGCTGGAGAACATCGCAGCTAGGCCTTGATGTTACGCTACAATCAGGTAAATGAGGAGGCAGCATGAATCTAACGTGTTGCCTGCGTCGGAACCACCGGGCGAGGGTTAATGGCACACCGCGATGCCCATGCCCGGATTTGGGCCTTATCCAATTTAACCCCCCAGGTGTCCTGTCCCACATAGAGCTCAGCTTTAAACCCATCATCATGACTGTTTATTTCCACCTTCACATCACCCTCCCCGACCCTTAGCCCCACTGCTGCTGAAGCCCCAATCCAAGCTTTTGTCACCTCCAGACTCAATAGGGGAGATTTTAACTTCCTCTGCCCAGTGGAAACCAGGCAGAACGGATGTACGCCATTCTTTTCTTGGACAGTTGAGGTGATCGCCTGACTCTTAATTATATGCACATCGGAGTCCTATCACTGAGTTAGGACCCCAAAGGAATTTTAATGGCCTACTGAGCAGAATGCCTGCCATGGACACTCCGTTCAGTAGCAGCAGTCAGAGCAGAAGCAGAGACCCCAACAGGTAAGTGCAAAACTTTCCTTTGTGGGGCCAGGAGCACTCCGTCAGGTCCCACAAAGAAAGTTTGGGTGCTGCCACCCTGGGACCCCTCCCTCCCCCACTTCCATATTGGAAAACGCTCCCGAACCCCCAGCTCCGACAACTTAGCTAAGTGCTGATAGTCTTTCAGGTGAGAAGTTAAACTCCCCTCTCAGGTGGATGTTAAAGATCCCAAAGCACTATTTCGAAGAAGAGCAGGGGATTTCTCCCTGGTGTCCTGGCCAATATTTATCCCTCAGCCAACACCTAATAACAGATTAGCTGATCATTATCTCATTGCTGTTTGTGGGATCTTGCTGTGTGCAAATTGGCTGCCAGGTTTCCTACATTACAACAGTAACAACACTTAATAAAAAAAAGTATTTCATTGGCTGTAAAGCGCTTTGGGATGTCCTGTGATGATGAAAGGCGCTAAATACCGGTACCCAGCAAGCTGTCTCTGGACACTCATTTTCGGCTGGGCAGCTCGCCTGCTGCATTAAATAAAATCCAGCCGTTAAAATGGCCCAGGCCTCTTGCAGCACCTCGGTTAGCACACACTAGCTTTCCACCCGGGAGTTAAAATTAAAACTCCCCCTAATTTCTCTAAGGTTCTTCTTGCTGACCTTCCATCTTCCATCCCTCATAGACTCCAACTTGCGAAAAACTAACCTACCCCTATCCTGTCCTGATCAAATCCCACTATCCCACTGTAAGTGGTTTGCCTTGGTGGTTTGAATCACCCCCCCAACCCTTACACAGTTCTAGACAACGGGAATTACAGTGAACAGAATTGACTCACGGACAAGTTTCTCGGACTCAATCGTACAGTGTTTATTAAGGTTAACACACACCGCCGTCTTCAATATATCAAAAAAAATGGTGGCATAAGACAATACAGTACACTACGTCACTGCCCAGAGTAGAGTATACGCTATACCCCACCCACAGAACCTTCCCACTAAACCCCAATGGCTTGGTTGGGAACACACAACACCCCTTCACACAATACCGGTGGTCTTAAGGATGTGGACTTGGGACAATGCTCACCCCGATTGTCCCTTGACTTTCTCGCAGCTTCCCCTTGTAGAAAACGTGTCTCCTGGTTCCATACCGCTGACACAGTATTCAAGTCTCAGTTTGAGGTTCGTCCATACAGTTGAAGAGCGAGGCTCTGCTTCTCGTGGTGGTTTCTTCTCTCCGCCCCAGGCGGAGTGCTCGATTCTTGTTGTGAAGGTGAGGACAAGCGAAGACAAGACCAGGCGAGGAAGCAAGAGAGAGAAAAGTCCCAAAACTGCCTCCTCTTATGCCCCCCAAAGTTCCAAACTTCTTCGCGCCAAAAAATGAAACGTTCCTTTTCCTGCGGTGCTGTTTTCGCGGCCTGCTGTTTTTGTGTAGTCAGTAATCTTACAGTGATGTCCTTTTGCTTCCAACCAGTCTGGGATTTTGATGGCCCTCCTTTGTTTGGCTTCCCGCCCTTCGGGGTTACCTCATCTAGGCAATGGTGGTAATGGCTTATAGTGGGTTTCAAATCGCACTCAGTACTGGGTTAAGTGGTTTAACATTGATTAACAATGGTGTCTCCATCTCCTGCCGATTACCGTATGCATTGCCCTTCCTGGCTCATTGTGTTCCCAGAGAAACTCTGTCCGCTCAGACATTTCCCTTAATTGGCTTAGGGGTCTGGTCGGCATCCCTTGTCCATTACACACACCTGGGCCGCACCCACTTTTCAAACGGGCTGCTGTTTTTTTTCAGTAGAAAAATCTTAAAACACAAAAGTCCACAAAAATGTCTGTTTGTAAATCCCTAGGACCTGCGTCGATGCTTACACCATTACCACCATCCTCGCTGACAAACTCTAGCTTCCTGTCACCCAACACAATGGGGGTGATTTTAAACCCCAAGAACGGGTGGGTTGGGGGCAGGTGGGAGTTGAAAATAGTTGTTTTTTTGGGTCACAACCGCAAAATTTTCAAACTTTGCATTCCCAGTGAGAAGCCTGTACTTCTCCGCGCTGACGTTAAACTCGAAAATAAATCCGGGTTGCGGTTGCCCACCCGCCCCCACCCAACCCGTTCTTAGGGTTTAAAATCACCCCCAATGAATTTAAAATCCTCATCTGTATCTTTAAACCCTGCCACGGTCTCACAGTACCTTAACTTTGCAACCTCTTCCAACGTTGCGTGCCTTCCTACCAACAATCCTTAAACTCTGGTTTTCTCCAGATTCCCCCCTTCATCCCACCTTTGGTGGCAGAGCCTTCAGCCAGTTTGTCTCCAATCTCTAGAACTCCGTTGTTAAAACCCTCTGCCTCACTACCAATTTATCCACCTTTAAAAACCTTCTTAAACCCCATTTTTCTGATCAAGCTTTCAGATACCTTTCCGAATTTCCCATCATGGTTCAGGATCATTCCATTTTTATCCTTCTCTCTGTAAAGTGCCTTGGGATATTTTCCTACATTAAAGGTGTTATATAGGACAGGCCTCAGAGGTCTTTACAAGTATAGTGTTGGCTGCTTAAGGAAAGTGTGAGAAACATTATTACAGGGTGTCATGAATAGCTCATTCCTGCTGACAAAATTGCTCTTTGGAAATCTCCTCTAGCTTGTCATTGTGATTAGGGTGTCATTAATATCTGTGCAAAAGGAGGTGGCATTTTTCCTTTGAGTCTACACCAGCACCCCTACTTAATTCGAGTGGAATTAGATGGAAAATTCTTTGGGAGTCACCCTGCCAGATCCCTGTTTGTCTGTGCCGCTTCCAGCATTTTCCAACAGAAGTGACTTTGGCTGTATAATAAGACTGCCTAAATATGGGTGGTAGCATTATGATTTCATACTAAAAGCGGAGATCTGTAGTACCACAATTTTCCAGCACTTGTGTCTTAGAAACATTAAGTACAAGGAACACGGGTTCAGCCCTGGCGTATCATGTTGCTATGCGTGGCAGAGAGTGATCGATTGTTATGGTACTTTATATAAAAAAATTGTTTTAATAATTTAATCAGATTTATTAGAGGTGTTCAAAATTATGAAGGTTTTGATAGAGTAAATAAGGAGAAACTGTTTCTACTGGCAGGAGGGTCAATATCCAGAGCACACAGATTTAAGATAATTGGTAAAAGAACCAGAAAGGAGATGAGGAGAATATTTTTTTAACACAGCGAGTTGTTATGATCTGGAATGCACTGCCTGAAAGGGCGGTGGAAGCAGATTCAATGTAAGTTTCAAAAGGGAATTGATATATACTTGAAAAGGAAAAATTTGCAGGGCTATGGGGAAAGAGCAGGTGAGTGAGACTAATTGCATAGCTCTTTCAAAGAGCCAGTACAGGCATAGTACAGAACAGCCTCCTTCCGTGCTGTATGATTCTACGATTCTATAAGCATAACTATCCTTTGGCCGGCTCAGAGGCTGCCAGCCACACTACACTTGGGCACACCCCCCTTAGGCCTGTCTAGCACCTCTGGGCCGACTCCCTGGCGTAACCCAGTGAGTCCACCGGAAATTGCAAATGACCCTGACCCCGGAAGATCGACCCCAGAACTGCTACCAGGCTGATGATGCACTGGAGTTCTGCAAAACTTTTATTGACGACGCTGAAAAATCCTTAACTATTAAGCAAGACTGAAGATGAAATAAAAAAGAATCGGGGATGCTGGAGACCTTGACATGGTGTCGCATGGTAAGAACACGGGCTTCTAATTTTAACATTAATTCCCAGAACTCTGTCCTCCTCCAGTGACTATGCTAACGCTGATGAACAGCCGGCCAGATTTGATCTGTAAGGTGCTGGAAAGGAAAATTAAAAGCCTAAGATCTGGCAGCTCGCAGAGGTAGGATGCTGGAGAAGTGCCAGTCAGTTATGAAAGATAATATATTGCTGAGAAAAGGCCACCAGAGCTGAAAAATCATACCTGGTGTCAAGCAATGAAGCTACAGTTTGATTCTGGTGATTCCACCGCACAAGAACTGTCTTGGAGACTGCCAGAATAATAATAATTTTTTCTAAAAATCCAAATTTTTCAAGAAAGGTGGCAGGACATTGGATAAAGCTGTTTGAGGTGAAGCCAACAGTTGTGATACCAATGCCTCAAATATGCCCAACTAAAGTGGACATTTTCTGAGGCAAGCCATGTATTTTTAATGCTCCAATGGAGGAGAAAAGGCAGCATTAAAGCAACGCAGAGCAAGGTTGAACAAGGAGAAGGAGAGTTAAGGGGCAGATTCTCCTCTTTAGCTCTAGGTGTTAAATAATCACCTGGACGGAACGCACGGTGACTCACCTCCTGACTCCCCAAAGCCTTTCCACCATCTACAAGGCACAAGTCAGGAGTGTGATGGAATACTCTCCACTTGCCTGGATGAGTGCAGCTCCAACAACACTCAAGAAGCTCGACACCATCCAGGACAAAGCAGCCCGCTTGATTGGCACCTCATCCACCACCCTAAACATTCACTCCCTTCACCACTGGCGCACCGTGACTGCAGTTTCTGCCATCTACAGGATGCACTGCAGCAACTCGCCAAGGCTTTTTCGACAGCACCTCCCAAACCCGCGACCTCCAGCACCTAGAAGGACAAGGGCAGCAGGCGCATGGGAACAACACCACCTGCACGTTCCCCTCCGAGTCACACACCATCCCGACTTGGAAATATATCGCCATTCCTTCATCGTCGCTGGGTCAAAATCCTGGAACTCCCTTCCTAACAGCACTGTGGGAGAACCTTCACCACACGGACTGCAGCAGTTCAAGAAGGCGGCTCACCACCACCTTCTCAAGGGCAATTAGGAATGGGCAATAAATGCTGGCCTTGCCAGCGACGCCCATATCTCATGAATGAATTTTTAAAATTGGAGCAGGAAGGATCGCAAGTTGTAATGGAGCCTGCCCAATTTTCCATCCATTAACTTAAGTGGTCAGAAAATTGGGCAGGCAATGTTTTTGTACATGTATCTCAATCAGGGATCCCAACCCTTCCGGAAGGACCGGGAGTTTCCTGGAATCCTGGGTTTCTATCCCGAGTGGTGCCTCCAGCAGCCCAGGAGATTAGCGATTTAAACTTCCCGCCGCACTGCGCCCACTTGAACAACAGACTCTGTGTGAGGTACTGTAATAATTATGAACTGTTAGCCAGGTGTCAGGAGACAGAATGAGGTTATACTGCATTAATTTTAAACAGATTCATTTCCCGCTTGTTCCACCGAGTTCATCACCGGCTACTGCTCAGTGCCGGCACCCGCGGAGAGCTGCAACCGGATGGGGGGGGCTCGGGAATCGGGGGGTTGAGACGTCTCTGACATCGGGAGAAGGCTCGAAAATTGGGGGGAGAGGGGGCAACAAGTGAATGGAGGCTGGAGAGGGAAACTGGGGAATCGGTGCTGGGGGTAGGGGTGAGACTGGGGAATTGGGGCTCAGGGGGAGAACGGGGAATGGGGCAATGGGAGACTGGGGAATGGGGAATAAGGGCTTGGGGGAGATTGGGGAATGGGGGCTCGGGGGAGACTGGGGAATGGGGGCTCGGGGGGAGACTGGGGAATGGAGGCTCGGCGGGAGTCTGGGGAATGGGGGCTCGGGGGGAGTCTGGGGAATGGGGGCTGGAGGGAGACTGGGGAATGGGGTCTGGAGGGAGACTGGAGAACGGGAGCTCAGGGGGAGACTAGGGAATGGGGGCTCAGGGGGAGAGTGGGAAACAGGGCTCAGGGGGAGACTGGTGAAAGGGGTCTGGAGGGAGACTGGTGAAAGGGGTCTGGAGGGAGACTGGTGAAAGGGGTCTGAAGGGAGACTGGTGAATGGGGGCTCAGGGGGAGACTGGGGAATGGGGTCTGGGGGGAGACTGGGGAATGGGGTTTCAGAGCGAGACTGGGGAATGGGGGCTCAGGAGGGGAGATGGAGATAGGAAATGGGAGATTGAGGTTGAGGGAGACTGGGGAATGGGGACTCTGGGAGCAAGAGTAATGGGGGATCAGGGGATGGGAGGTCGGGGGAGAAGGAGACTGGGGAATGGAGGAAAGAAGAGGACTAGGGGTCGGGGGATTAGGGCTCAAGTGGGTGGTGGGAGAACGGGGTGGGGGTAGACGTGGGGACCAGCATTTCCTGTCGAGCCAGGAGCAGCAGCAGCAGTAGCAACGTGGTGAATGGGAACGGCACTGAGAGGGAAGCAGCCAGTAAACGGGTGAGTGAAACCTGGGGACTTTACTGTGAGTAAATAGTGAAAGATTATTTCTATTGTTTGGCAAAAGGGGAACTAGGGAGAAGAAACAAAGGATTCTCACTGGAAGAAACAAGGGGAAGGGAGCAGGAAAGTTCTTGAACTGAGGGCTATTCGACTTGTGGGATCTTTTACCACATGTGACTGTTGAGGTAGAGAGTAAAAGTTAATTAGAAAGGGATGGGGAAAAATATTAGAAAAGGAGGAATATAAAAAGTCTGGGGAGAATGGGGTTACAGGAGAGAGCGCCAGAATTGGGGTCCAAATAGTCTCCTCTTGTGCTGTAATTTCTATAATTCTATGAAAACTCTCCTTCATTAAGCCTGAGCTCAGGGAGTAGTTTAGAAATGTTGGTGCTGAGCTGAGTTTAGGACGAGGCGCCCTGTGAGAAGAGCCCCAAACACCGAGCCCGCTGCCCTTTGTGCGATCTCTTGGTCTGGTTCGGGTCGGTCTGTACCGGTCGGTTTTGACGGGTGAAGTCCAAGTACAGACCAGCTCTGACTGAGGTTCCCGGTTCAGAGTTGTCACCTTCACACGGAACCAGAGTCCAATGAGACAGAAAGAGATGGGGTTTATTAAAAGTGGCATCGACTGGGGAGCATGACCGCACCTTGTGCAGTGCAAGAGGATTCTGGCTATGGTTTCAGGGTAAATATCAATGGGTTACAGGATTACTACTAGTTACAGGTAGGATATTGGGGCTTTATACCAATTACTACCAGTGCATATAGACTATCAGTGAGTTATTGTATTTCTGATGGTTATGAGGTTGTTACCAGTAATACTATTAGTTATTAGTGCAATTTCAATGAGTTACTATTAGTTACTGGTGGAATTAAAGTTCTTCCGAACTCTGATTTCCCCTCTGTAAATCACTCCCCCACCCTCAGCTTTCCCTCTTCCTCACCCTCAGTTTTCCCTCTTCCCCACCCTCAGCTTGCCCTTTTTCTCACCCTCAGTTTTCCCTCTTCCTCACCCTCAGTTTTCCCTCTTCCCCACCCTCAGTTTTCCCTTTTCCTCACCCTCCGTTTGCCCTCTTCCCCACCCTCAGTTTGCCCTCTTCCCCACCCTCAGTTTGCCCTCTTCCCCACCCTCAGTTTGCCCTCTTCCCCACCCTCAGTTTGCCCTCTTCCCCACCCTCAGTTTTCCCTCTTCCCCACCCTCAGTTTTCCCTCTTCCCCACCCTCAGTTTTCCCTCTTCCCCACCCTCAGTTTTCCCTCTTCCCCACCCTCAGTTTTCCCTCTTCCTCACCCTCAGTTTCCCCTCTTCCCCAACCTCAGTTTCCCCTCTTCCCCAACCTCAGTTTTCCCCTTTCCCCACCCTCAGTTTTCCCCTTTCCCCACCCTCAGTTTGCCCTCTTCCTCACCCTCAGTTTGCCCTCTTCCCCACCCTCAGTTTCCCCTCTTCCCCACCCTCAGTTTCCCCTCTTCCCCACCCTCAGTTTGCCCTCTTCCCCAACCTCAGTTTGCCCTCTTCCCCACCCTCAGTTTCCCCCTTCCCCACCCTCAGTTTTCGCCTTTCCCCACCCTCAGTTTCCCCTCTTCCCCACCCTCAGTTTGCCCTCTTCCCCAACCTCAGTTTGCCCTCTTCCCCACCCTCAGTTTCCCCTCTTCCCCAACCTCAGTTTTCCCTCTTCCCTACTCTCAGTTTCCCCTCTTCCTCACCCTCAGTTTGCCCTCTTCCTCACCCTCAGTTTTCCCTTTTCCTCACCCTCAGTTTGCCCTCTTCCTCACCCTCAGTTTGCCCTCTTCCTCACCCTCAGTTTTCCCTTTTCCTCACCCTCAGTTTGCCCTTTTCCTCACCCTCAGTTTTCCCTTTTCCTCACCCTCAGTTTTCCCTCTTCCTCACCCTCAGTTTTCCCCTTTCCCCACCCTCAGTTTCCCTTCTTCCCCACCCTCATGGGTGGGCTTCCTGGTTCTTGGAACTTGCCGCATAACAGCTGCTGGCGTGAAACCATGAGCCAAAATACTCAACTATAGAGGACCCAACCGTTATAAGGCGATTGCAATAGCAGTTCTAGAAGTCATGTGATCAGACATGACATGGTCAGATGTCATGCGGTCAGAACATCATGCGATCAAACCATCGCGAATGCCTCCAACCAGAGTTGACAAAATTGGTCTCAATGTATCCGTTCTCTGCCCAGGTGTTTGAATAGTGGTCAGCATAGCCGGCATTGCTAAGGAGTTAGCGACCGATCCTTCCTTCTCTTTATTCAGGGTGGATCCAACCAATTGATTTTAAAATATTGGGTTGCACACTGATTAAAAGTTAATTGAAATTAACTGTTGGCAAGGCAGACAGGCCAAAATTGAAGTCTTTCCTTGGGACGAGCCACCTTTCGAGGTGTGGCCAGCACCGGCAGCTCCTCCCAAGTATATTGATGAGGGCCGAGGAGCGATTCTCCTCGATCCTCAGGCCTCTTGGTTCGGGTGAAAACCACAAACGGGCGAAAGAGGACCCAGAACTAATATCTACCCCGGGGTCTTCGATATTTTTCGCATTTTAAAGCTTAGCAGCAAGGATTTTTAGCACTCATGTTTTGATTTATCTTGAATTAAAGCTACACTGAGTGATGTTACATGTCCATGTGATATTTTCAATATGTCATTACATTGAGTAAAATTACAAGAAACGTGACATTAATAAATAAGACAGTATGGGAGAGAACATTTCAATCCTAGTTTTGTCTTATCTCCGTACCAGAGCATTCTGCCTTCACTTCTCTGCACTGTGAATGCCTTTAGCTGCAGTGTTAGCCACACACTAGATGACTGGTCGATTTGCTTCAGACAGGGGTGCTTTTTGCTTTGTGGACTCAAGAGTGAGTCCATTATACAAGGAGCCACATATTTAATTATACCGGGAGCTCTATGTGGAAACTTCAAGGGGAAAAAAAAATCAATTGGCTGACAGCTCTGCAATTTCCTTACATGTGTTGGTACAATATGGCAGGAAAAGAGAACAATGAATCAATGCACCTTATAATCAGTCCGACTTTTGAATTCTTGCACCTTGAACAGAAATCCTTTTCATTTGCACTGATGAGATAAAGCCTTAAATTGCATGGTTAAATGAGCTCATTTAATATGGATGCACCAACTCCACCATAACTCCTGCTTTCTGGTTCTCCCTCGAGGCCACAAATTCTTACTGTTGTGTACAGCAGAACAAAAAAACACAATTAAACATCAAGGTACAAAGGATAAAATCATTGACAAATACATTTTAGCCAGATGCGTGTCACCAATTAATCAGTTGCAAGCATGTATTTAAGAAGCAGAATGTTAATTCAGACTTAATTACTTTTCACCGGGATATGGAAAAATCAGTCGCACTAAAATGAGATGTTCATAAAAATGGTAATGGAGGGTTCAAGACTGACAGTATTACCATTATATTTTTCATCTTAGCAAATGTGGCCATATGACTGGATTTAAATACAGAATGGAGATTGTGTGGCGAAGGTTCTCTCCCTGACAGATTGCTGTTAATATAAGTTAAGTGATTTCTCTCAGCTTCATTGTAGTCAGTGGATCTGAGTTTACAGTCCTAAAACTGATCAGTGCTCGAGAATCTTTGGTCTAAGATGCCTGCGCTAAGCCTACATTGAGTGAAAATGTTAGCCATTGCAGTGACGGGTGCTCTTCTGAGGAGGTGGAGATGCTGATTGTTCATGTGAGGCTGCTGTGAGATGCTTAGGTCCGTATCCTGTAAAACAGTGCTTAGCACAAATAGATCCATGATGGCAAAGTGAAACCTGTAAATTAGGGGCATGTAAGGGACTTGCATCAGGTGTCCTTTATTTGCAGGGGTCCTTATTTTCGAAATGGTCATTGTATGTACAGTAAACCGGACGAGCCAAATATCCTGGGATTGATTGTGTCTCCTGCAGCGTCCTGCTTTCTTTCACACTCACCTGGGATCGTTTCTAATTCTGGAGTCCTGTCAGCGGGATGTGATTTCAGTTCATTTTCTGTTCGTTGGGTTTCCTAGTTCATTGCCATCCCGGGGCCCTTTTCCATTAAGGGAGGGATGTCCTGGTCCTGGGACCTGCTACGTTGGCAGCCTGCACAGGGCGATGTGACTGCTGTAGGGCCCGAGTGCCTGGGAGATCCCAGCCAAATTGGGAGGATTAATGTCCTGCAGACCCCTGTCTGTTACCGCCTTCCTCTGTGTGCTGCAGCTGCTAATGTTTGAAGTGCTAGAGGTTGGGTAGGGGGCCATTAGCAGCTCATCAGTACCTCTTGTACAGGTGGAGTGAGATGTGGTGTTGCCCATGCAGTTTCTGGCTTTTGTCCAATGGAGAGTTCTTTACCCAGCTTCCATAGCGGCATAAAAACTGCTCTATCCCTGGGATAGAGCCGTGCAAGCATTCAATTCCAGAGAAAGAGCAGCTACATCATTAAATAAATTTAAAACAGAAATAGACAGTTTCCTAGAAGTAAAGGGAATTAGGGGTTACGGGGAGCGGGCAGGAAATTGGACATGAATTTAAATTTGAGGTTAGGATCAGATCAGCCATGATCTTATTGGATGGCGGAGCAGGCTCGAGGGGCCGATTGGCCTACTCCTGCTCCTATTTCTTATGTTCTTATGTTCTCTGCCACTATCGAAGCTGGGTAAAGAGCTCCCCATTCCACAAAAGCCGTTTCTTTCACCCGATCTGCCTCATGTTGACCTGCGTGTTTTAAGTTGTAGTCCAGGGAACTATAAATCAATTAGCTTAACATCAGTGGTAGGAAAGATAATGGAATCTTTACTCAAAGATATAATAGAAAAACATCCAGAAAGCAAGAATATAATAAGGAATCTTACAACACCAGGTTATAGTCCAACAGTCACCTGATGAAGGAGGTAAGCTCCGAAAGCTTGTGATTTTCAAATAAAACTGTTGGACTATAACCTGGTGTTGTAAGATTCCTTAAATTTGTCCACCCCAGTCCATCACCGGCATCTCCACATCATAATAAGGAATAGTCAGCATGGATTTCAAAAGGGAAAGTCATGCTTGACCAACCTCATTGAATTCTTTGAAGAAGTAACAGAAAGTGTAGACTAGGGTGATGCAGTAGATGTAATATATTTGGATTTCCAGAAGGCCTTCGGTAAGATACCGCATAGTAAACTCATGACTAAAGTCAAAACACGTGGAGTCAGGGAACAGATAGCAGAATGGATAGCAAGCTGGCTACAAAACATAAAACAGAGAGTAGGGGTTAAAGATAGTTACTCAGACTGACAAAAGGTGGGAAGTGGTGTTCCACAAGGATCGGTGCTGGGAGCACTGTTGTTCACCATTTACATAAACGATTTGGACTCAGGAATCGGAAGTACAATTTCAAAATTTACGGATGACACCAAATTGGGGGGAATAGTTAATACTGAGGAGGACTGTGACAAATACAGGAAGACATTAATAAACTTGCAAAATGGGTGTGTAATTGGCAAATTAATTTCAATATAGATAAGTGTGAGGTGGTAGTACATTTTGGTAAGAAGAATAAGGAGGCCTTGGAATGCTCCTAGGAAAATCAATGGGGTAGAGGAGCAGAGGGATAGGGGGGGTACAGATACAACAGACATCAGTAAGTTGGCAGGACCAGCAGTCGCTCAATTTTGATTTTGCTGCTACCCCGTATTTCAGCACAAATGCAGCATTAGCAAGACAAAAATCACCCCTGTTTGGGAATATGGGTGAATACCTCCCATGACAAAATTAATGAGCTGAAATGGTGGGGGGGTCCAGATGCCCTGGTTCCCTGTGAGTGAGGTTCCAAACTGGTGAAATTAATCTTTTAACCTGCAAAAAAACTGCTACAAATGCACATGCAGAAGAAAATTAAACAAATTTGTATCCAACATGCAGATCAATGACTACTCCCAACTGATAGTTCCAGTGAAAACGAATCAGGATTTAGCAACTCCATGGAAAATTGCAGGCAAACTGGAAAACAGGCACGCCATTTGTATTAAGGGCTCAGTCTGTTTAATTGCAATAGGTTTATTTGGTTTACATGTCATCTGTGGAACTCAACGGCACCTAATCAATGATAGGTGTGACATATAGAAGACGGTATCCAATTATCATTTCAGAACTGCTGCCCTTGCATCAACTAATGCACAAGATTGACAGCAAGTCTTGACCTATTACGCTTAGGATAAGAGACATAATTTTTCCAGTCAGATGTTGCTTTTAATTGTTAGTCGCACATCTACAGATTGTATTTGCTTAAGTGTGTGGAGAAGAAGACTGACAGATTAGTCAATCTTCAGAATGGGGAAAGAAGATATGCAGTACACTGCAATGTGTACTCTTGTTTTTCTTTTTAATAGCCAGTTGACTGCTCATAAGTACAAATTGCTTTCCTTATTGCTAATGGTGGAAAGATAGTAGAGTCATTACTATTCATCTGAACACTGACTCAGGGAATAACTTTCTCATTCAACATAATGGGAGAATTAAGAAATGTAGAAGTAAATGAAATCTATATTGTTTTTCCCTAGAAACAAATCCATGTAAAAATACATTTGTTCTGTATAATAGAAAATGAAAACAATACAATGTTCAATAACAATTTACATTTGTCTTGATGAAGACACTCCAGCACTTTGGCCAGATGTATAAAAAATCGTGCAGGCTCCAATCTTAAAAGCAATTAAAGAGGCTGAAACCTGATGGGTTGATTTATCCAGATGTGCTCTGCTTCAGGTGGCTGTTGACCGATGGATTCATCCGTTGGTTTATCCCCACTGGTTTGAGTGTAGACAAATGCGACAATGATTGATCCTTGTTATTTTTACGATGCGGCCATGTTAGTGTTGCGATCTCTGTCATTCAATCGACTGGTAAACATCCAGCCTTTGGAGTGCCACCACTTCCAAAATGGACGGTGGCAGCAGAAGCAAATTAAGGTAGGTAGAGATTTTAAACTTTGCAAAAATTAGTGAAAGGTCGGCTACATTATCATAAATAGAAAAAAAAATAAAGGTGGAGAAAAATTTAAAATTAAAATAATGAAAATCGGACAGAGAGAAAATAAAATGGAATGGAGAACAACCAGAAAAAGGCAGAGGTGAACAGATGTGAGGGCCATTTTTCTTCTGCTTTGCACCCAGGAAACACATTTCCTTTATGAAAAACAGAGGGAAAGGGGTGGAGACAGTAGGTCTGTGCCCCCTTATGTTACCTGGGAATTTCCTGAGGTTCCCCAAAGTGAAGGCACAAGCATGGGGATCCAAAACAAAGCATGCAAGAGGAATGTAACACTGCCTCCTGCCTCATTCTCCTCTGTCAGCACCAAGCTGAGAACCATTTGCAAGGTCGCTGAGAAGTAGTGAACCGTAGGCCTTCTGCCCAGCCCCATGCAGATCAGAGGATGTGCAGTGCACACAGAGATGGGTGTCCTTTTACAGGTTCGGCGATGGAGCTTCCGGGCTTGAAGCTTTCAGGCTGCTGTCCTGAAACCAAGGGCCATCACTGCTACTGTAGGCCTCTGGGGTCCTATTAAAACGATCAGAACCTATAAATGCAAGTGGGTTTGGTTCATGTAAGTTGGAGCACATTCTGGATATGCTCCGCTTGAGTGTCAGGAGTGGTGAAAAAGGAAACACTATGAAACCTGTACGAATGGACACCCCCAAAAAACAGACACCTGCAAAAAACGGTCACTTATTAACAGTCCCAAATAACTTACATTGTAACAGATACAAGCTGCACAATGAAACCACGGACACTCAGAAATTACAAACAGCCTTCAATGTACCAAATCCGTTCACATAAAATTACATTGCAAGTACAGCAGGGAAACAAGCCATTCGGCCCAACAGTTCCATGCTGGTGATTATGCTTTTTTTTATTCGTTCATGGGATGTGGACGTCGCTGGCGAGGCCGGCATTTATTGCCCATCCCTAATTGCCCTTGAGAAGGTGGTGGTGAGCCGCCTTCTTGAACTGCTGCAGTCCGTATGGTGAAGGTTCTCCCACAGTGCTGTTAGGAAGGGAGTTCCAGGATTTTGACCCAGCGACAATGAAGGAACTGCGATATATTTCCAAGTCGGGATGGTGTGCGACTTGGAGGGGAACGTGCAGGTGGTGTTGTTCCCATGCGCCTGCTGCTCTTGTCCTTCTAGGTGATAGAGGTCGCGGGTTTGGGAGGTGCTGTCGAAGAAGCCTTGGTGAGTTGCTGCAGTGCATCCTGTAGATGGTACACACTGCAGCCACAGTGCGCCGGTGGTGAAGGGAGTGAATGTTTAGGGTGGTAGATGAGGTGCCAATCAAGCGAGCTGCTTTGTCCTGGATGGTGTCGAGCTTCTTGAGTGTTGTTGGAGCTGCACTCATTCAGGCAAGTGGAGAGTATTCCATCACACTCCTGACTTCTGCCTTGTAGATGGTGGAAAGGTTTTGGGGAGTCAGGAGATGTGTCACTCACGCAGAATACCCAGCCTCTGACCTGCTCTTGTAGCCACGGTATTTATATGGCTGGTCCAGTTAAGTTTCTGGTCACTGGTGACCCCCAGGATGTTGATATTGGGGGATTCGGTGATAGTAATGCCATTGAATGTCAAGGGGAGGTGGTTAGACACTCTCTTGTTGGAGAGGGTCATTGCCTGGCACTTGTCTGGCGCGAATGTTACTTGCCACTTACGAGCCCAAGCCTGGATGTTGTCCAGGTCTTGCTGCATGCGGGCTCGGACTGCTTCATTATCTGAGGGGCTACGAATGGAACTGAACACTGTGCAATCATCAGCGAACATCCCCATTTCTGACCTTATGATGGAGGGAAGGCCATTGATGAAGCAGCTGAAGATGGTTGGGCCTAGGACACTGCCTTGAGGAACTCCTGCAGCAATGTCCTGGGGCTGAGATGACTGGCCTCCAACAACCACTACCATCTTCCTTTGTGCTAGGTGTGACTTCAGCCACTGGAGAGTTTTCCCCCTGATTCCCATTGATTTCAGTTTTACTAGGGCTCCTTGGTGCCACACTCAGTCAAATGCTGCCTTGATGTCACCTCACCTCTGGAATTCAGCTCGTTTGTCCATGTTTGGACCAAGGCTGTAATGAGGACTGGAGCTGAGTGGTCCTGGCGGAACCCAAACTGAGCATCGGTGAGCAGGTTATTGGTGAGTAAGTGCCGCTTAATAGCACTGTCGACGACACCTTCCATCACTTTGCTGATGATTGAGAGTAGACTGATGGGGCGGTAATTGGCCGGATTGGATTTGTCCTGCTTTTTGTGGACAGGACATACCTGGGCAATTTTCCACATTGTCGGGCAGGTGCCAGTGTTGTAGCTGTACTGGAACAGCTTGGCTAGAGGCACGGCTAGTTCTGGAGCACAAGTCTTCAGCACTACAGCCGGGATGTTGTCGGGGACCATAGCCTTTGCTGTATCCAGTGCACTCAGCCGTTTCTTGATGTCACATGAAGTGAATCGAATTGGCTGAAGACTGGCTTCTGTGATGGTGGGGATATCGGGAGGAGGCCGAGATGGATCATCCACTTGGCACTTCTGGCTGAAGATGGTTGCAAATGCTTCAGCCTTGTCTTTTGCACTCACGTGCTGGACTCCGCCATCATTGAGGATGGGGCTGTTCACAGAGCCTCCTCCTCCTGTTAGTTGTTTAATTGTCCACCACCATTCATGACTGGATGTGGCAGGACTGCAGAGCTTTGATCTGATCCGTTGGTTGTGGAATCGCTTAGCTCTGTCTATAGCATGTTGCTTCCGCTGTTTAGCATGCATGTAGTCCTGAGTTGTAGCTTCACCAGGTTGGCACCTCATTTTTAGGTATGCCTGGTGCTGCTCCTGGCATGCTCTTCTACACTCCTCATTGAACCAGGGTTGATCCCCTGGCTTGTTGGTAATGGTAGAGTGAGGAATATGCCGGGCCATGAGGTTACAGATTGTGCTGGAATACAGTTCTGCTGCTGCTGATGGCCCACAGCGCTTCATGGATGCCCAGTTTTCAGCTGCTAGCTCTGTTCTGAATCTATCCCATTTAGCACGGTGGTAGTGCCACACAACACGTTGGATGGTGTCCTCATTGTGAAGAAGGGGCTTCGTCTCCACCAGGACAGTGCGGTGGTCACTCCTACCAATACTGTCATGGACAAATGCATTTGCGACAGGTAGATTGGTGAGGATGAGGTCAAGTAAGTTTTTCCCTCGTGTTGGTTGGCTCACCACCTGCCGCAGGCCCAGTCATTTATACCCCAATGCCATTTTCATCCCTATCGCACCTGACCACCGCCTGTTCCTGCTCCCACCCACCAATCCTGTGTGGCACAAGTTGCGATGCGGCCATTTCCAGCGATAATTAAAGGGATCGTCAGCTGCTGTCAGGTAAAGCTGGGTGGAGCTTTTGGAGGCATTTTTCTGGCAGCTAGTTGTGGCTTTATTATCTCAGTGGATTTGAAACCTTATTTAGTCGTTGTTGTAGGTTCTGTACTCATATTGCCTGCAAAAATTGTGCTTTCACCAGCAATGCACCCGTCATAATTAATTATATGTATAACAGCCACCACAGAGGCCCAGAACGTTTGTATTATATGGAATGTACAGCATAAAAACAGGCCATTTGGCCCAATTGGTCCATGCTGGTGTTTAAGCTCCACATAAGCATCCTCCCACCCTACTTCATCTAACCCTATCAGCATAATCTTCTATGTTGCCTCCCTGGTGCTAGGGTCAAGGATGTCATGGAGCGGTTGCAGGGCATTCTGGAGGTGGAAGGTGAACAGCCAGTAGTCGTGGTCCATATCGGTACCAACGACATAGGTTAAAAAAGGGATGAGGTCCCGCAAGGTGAATTTAAGGATTTAGGAGATAAATTAAAAAGCAGGACCTCAAAGGTAGTGATCTCAGGATTACTACCAGTACCACGTGCTAGTGAGTATAGGAACAGGAGAATAGATCGGATGAATGCGTGGCTGCAGGGACGGTGCAGGAGGGAGGGATTTAGATTCCTGGGGTATTTGGACCAGTTCTGGGGAAGGTGGGACCTGTACAAGTGGGACGGGTTACACCCGAGCAGGACCGGGACCAATGTCCTCGCGGGGGTGTTTGCTAGTGCTGTTGGGGAAGGTTTAAACTAGAGTGGCAGGGGGATGGGAACCTTAGCGGGGAGCCAGAAGGGAGTAAAGTTGAGAGCAGCAAGAGAGGGGAAGACCCAGGGGAAATTTACAATACAAATAGTACAAACAGTTGTTCAAGAACAAGTGAAAGGGAAAAGCGTAGAGCAGCAGAAAGAAAGTGTATTTTAGACACTACAGATAAAGTGAAAACTAAAAGGCGTAAGGTGATTAACCCAGCATCAAAGCTGAAGGTCAGGCTAGGGTGTGTGGCCCAACTAAGAGTTCTATATACAAATGCACAGAGTATAAGGAATAAATTAAATGAACTACAGGTTCAAATTCAAATTGGAGGGTATGACATAATAGCTATTACTGAGACATGGCTGCAGGATGGTCAGGTTTGGGAACTAAATATACCGTGTTATAAGGTCTACAGGAGAGAAAGGGAAAATGGAAGAGAGGGAGGAGTAGCCTTAATGAATAGAGATGAAATCACTTCAATGATAAAGGAGGATATAACGAGAGGTAAGCAGCCAACAGAGACCTTATGGGTTGAATTGAGAAATAGTAAAGGATCTAAGACTATAGTGGGAGTTGTGTATAGGAGCCCTGACAGCAGCTCTGAAGTGCTAGATTGTATAAATGCAGAGATTAGACAAGCGTGTAAGAAAGGCATAGTGGTCTTAATGGGGGACTTTAACCTTCACATAGATTGGGAAAAGCAGACTAGCAACTGTCAGAAATGTAGTGAATTTCTTGAGTGTGTCCGGGATAGCTTTCTACAGCTGTATGTCCTAGAGGCAACAAGGGGGCAAGCCATACTAGATTAAGTAATGAGTAATGAACCAGATTGAGTTAACAGCTTAACTGTGCGTGAACATCTATCCAATAGCGATCATAACATGATCGAGTTCAATGTAGTGTTTGAAAGGGAAAAAAGTGAATCAGCTGCTAAGATTCAAGACTTGGGTAAGGCCAACTTCAATGGGATGAGACAGAGACTGTCCACAGTAAACTGGGCAAATCTGTTAATGGGTAAAACGACTGATGATCAGTGGGAAATGTTTAAAGAAACATTTAACGTGATACAGAATCGGTTTATACCCCTGAGGGGCAAGAACTCTACTTGCCAAAAAAAACAGCCATGGACAACTAAAGAGGTAAGCGACAGTATAAAACATAAGGAAAGGTCATACAAAAATGCAAAAAATAGCACAGATCCTGGCGAATGGGAAAGATACAAAGATCAACAAAGGGCCACAAAACAGATAGTAAGAGCTACAAAAAGAGAGTATGAAAAGAAACTTGCAAGGGATATCAATAACAATACGAAGAACTTTTATAGTTATATTAGGAAAAAGAGGGTGGTCAGGAGCAGTGTTGGCCCCTTAAAAACTGAAAGTGGGGATATTGTCATTGACAATGGGGAAATGGCGGACATGTTGAACAATTACTTTGCGTCAGTATTTACAGTAGAAAAAGAGCTAGAAATCCCAAGAAAACGAATATTGAATCGGGGACAGGGACTCGATAAAATTAACATAAGTAAAGCAACAGTAATGAAGAAAATAATAGCACTAAAGAGTGACAAATCCCCAGGACCAGATGGTTTCCATTCCAGGGTTTTAAAGGAAGGAGGTGAGCACATTGCGGATGCCCTCACTATAATCTTTCAAAGTTCTCTAGATTCAGGAACTGTCCCTCTAGATTGGAAAATTGCACATGTCACTCTGCTTTTTAAGAAAGGAGAGAGAGGGAAACCAGGGAAAATGCCGGAGTCTATAATTAGGGGTGGGGTGACTGAACACCTCGAGAATTTTCAGTTAATCAGAGAGAGCCAGCATGGATTTGTGAAAGGTAGTCGTGCCTGACAAACCTGATTGAATTTTTTGAAGAGGTGACTAAAGTAGTGGACAGGGGAATGTCAATGGATGTTATTTACATGGACTTCCAGAAGGTATTTGATAAGGACCCACATAAGAGGTTGTTAGCTAAGATAGAAGCCCATGGAATCGAGGGAAAAGTACGGACTTGGTTCGGAAGTTGGCTGAGCGAAAGGCGACAGAGAGTAGGGATAATGGGAAGGTACTCACATTGGCAGGGTGTGACTAGTGGAGTCCCGCAGGGATCTGTCTTGGGGCCCCAATTATTCACAATATTTATTAATGACTTAGTTGAAGACATAGAAAGTCTCATATCTAAGTTTGCCGATGACACAAAGATTGGTGGCATTGTAAGCAGTGTAGATGAAAACATAAAATTACAAAGGGATATTGATAGATTAGGTGAATGGGAAAAACTGTGGCAAATGGAATTCAATGTAGACAAATGTGAGGTCATCCACTTTGGATCAATAAAGGATAGAACAGGGTACTTTCTAAATGGTAAAAAATTAAAAACAGTGGATGTCCAAAGGGACTTAGGGGTTCAGGTACATAGATCATTGAAGTGTCATGAACAGGTGCAGAAAATAATCAATAAGGCTAATGGAGTGCTGGCCTTTATATCTGGAGGACGAGAGTACAAGGGGGCAGAAGTTATGCTGCAGCTATACAAAACCCTGGTTAGACCGCACCTGGAGTTCTGTGAGCAGTTCTGGGCACCGCAACTTTGGAAGGACATATTGGCCTTGGAGATTTACTAGAATGATATCCGGACTTCAAGGGTTAAGTTACGAGGAGAGATTTCACAAATTGGGGTTGTATTCTCTGGAGTCTAGAAGGTTAAGGGGTGATCCGATCAACGTTTATAAGATATTAAGGGGAACAGATAGGGTGGATAGAGAGAAACTATTTCTGCTGGTTGGGGATTCTCGGAGTAGGGGGCACAGTCTAAAAATTAGAGCCAGACCGTTCAGGAGTGAGATTAGAAAACATTTCTACACACAAAGGGTGGTAGAAGTTTGGAACTCTCTTCCGCAAATGGCAACTGATACTAGCTCAATTGCTAAATTTAAATCTGAGATAGATAGCTTTTTGGCAACCAAAGGTATTAAGGGATATGGGCCAAAGGCAGGTATATGGAGTTAGATGACAGATCAGCCATGATCTTATCAAATGGCGGAGTAGGCACGAGGGGCTGAGTAGCCTACTCCTATTCATATGTTCCTATGTTCCTATTCCTTTCTCCCTCATGTACTCATCTAGCTTGTGAGTCATTGGCGCCAACCATTGACATGTCAATGCTGATTCATTGAATGTATTCAAGGCTGAGATAGATAGATTTTTGGACTCTGGGGGAATCAAGGGATATGGGGATCGGGCAGGAAAGTGGAGTTAAGGTTGAAAATAAGCCATGATCTGATTGAATGGCGAAGCAGGCTCAAGGGGTCATATGGCCTACTCCTGCTCCTATTTCTTGTGTTCTTATGTTCCCCTTAAATGAATCTGTGCTATTCTCCTCAACTATTTCATGTGGTTGCGAGTTTCACATTCTAACCACTTTCTAAGTGAAGTGTCTCCTGAATTCCTTATTGGATTTATTAGTGACTATCTTATATTTATGACCCTTAGTTTTGGACTCCCCACAAGCGAGAACTTTGGCCTCAGTATTATATTATAGGACTCTACAGTACCTGTGTATTTGGGCAAGAATAGAATTCTATGGACAATCTAAAAGGTTCCAACATTTTCAAACAACCTTCTTAAAACAAAAATAAGCTGAATTTTACAGTCCAAGTAACCTGCACTGAAATTTTACAGGTCTTCATCTTCCATTAGCATTGTGTCTATTTACATTAGAGATGTATAATTTACATTTTGGAGGGGATCGAATGGGCATAGGTGTGCATCAAGGCATCTTTAACTGGCTCAGCATCTGCAAAGGCTGCGATGCCAACTCATTGGCATTACTGCTGGCAGACCAAAACGGCAGTGGTGCAAAGATACCTGACAAAAAAAACCTTTTTGTTTATGCCAACCATTGACATGTAAATCTGTTTGTCTTGGCACAAACAGTGCAGTGTTAATGGAAAAATGTCCACCCATCAGGTTAAGTTACAGTAACCGCTGCTACTCAACCTGAAACAATAGGCTTTTGATTATTAAAAGATTTGACTGCATTCGAGGTTAGATCTGTCTTTAAACAGAAGGGCTGTAAAGATGATAACAGAAACTGGCAGGTATGTTAAATGTTAAAAGCTTGTAAAGGTTCCATACATGGCAACAAGGGACCATTGTCATTTCCTATTTGTAACATGCAGATTATTCAGTAAGAATCATCAATATTTCAAGCACTCTGGTTGCAAGCATATGAAAAAGGATTCTATTTAAATAGTTGATTTGTTGGGAGATGCACCTCGGGGACTGTGCTCAGTGCTGTTTCTTTTGGCCTCCTTTCATCGCGCAACTGCTTTTCTGGAATTGCAGGTTTTAAATGCTGGCATTTCGAGCAGTACTGGGAAATAACTAGCTTCACTTCCCATGCTCACCAGTGACCACATTTTATATGCCCATTTTGAAACATAAACTTTTCAGCAGGCTGTCATGGGTCCGGTAAGTGTTCAGCTTGAAGTTGCCTTTCCAAGAAAATATTTTAAGTTCCGTTTTATACACAAAATTAACATGGAGGCTGACGTGACACTAACAGAAATCTTTATGCTGGAGAAACACATAAAGATTTGGGTTGACCAGTTTTCCTCCTGTCTAATTGTCCTTTCCTAAGATGGAGTTCAGAAACCTGGAAGAGGGTTGATCAAGCTCATTCCAAAGTGATTTGAGGTCTGGCTCTCAGAATATGTAAGACATTAAAGTCTGGGGTCCAGAACTTGTGCAGGCCTGAATGACGTACTCCTATAGGAAGGCTGTCTGGAGTGCAGCGCGAGGCCCATGAGTTAGGCTAGGACTCAGAAATGTCCGCTCCGAACCTCCGCCAAGAGTTTCTGGCCAGCCTGTTTGGGGTCTGCCCCAAATATGGTCTCTGATGTCAAGGGGGCATGAACATTTCCTCATCTCCAGACTGGTGTTTTCATGGCCGCTGACCATTTGATTGCCAGAACTGGGGGGCTTATCAGGTCCTGATCATTTTTTTTTTAATTAGTCAATTTTTTTGGCCCCCTTACAAAGGGGACTACTGGACCAGAATTTGGCATCTTTTGTGTCGGTGGCACCAGCATCCATTGGAGCCACTTTCCAGCGTCTCATTTTCCGGGTCCCCACTATGGCGAATGCCCAAAGCGCGCCCATAGTAGAGCGGGCATATGCTATTAATATGTAGATGAGTGAAGCTCCTCCTGACCCCAGAAAGTCCAATGGGGTCAGCAGCGGAGGTTCCTGGCGAGCGCATCCCAGCACTTACACCCGGATCATGAACCTGCAGAATTTCAGCCCTGGCTTTTCTCTAGGGAATTCAACTCTTCTCTGTTGGCACTACCCAGTCATTTATAATATTTTAATTAATCTTAAACTTGACATGTTTATGAAAAGAAAGTAATAATTCTTACTATATGCAGGATAAAATGTTGTGGTATAAGATAATTGGTTCTCACTGTGTAATAACAAAGTTCTGGCAGTCTTTTGGTCAATAATTTAATGAAAAGACAGACATGAATAAATAGATTCATATCAAGAATTTGGACATTCCTCAATGATTCTCCATCCATTCACTTCAAAGGGATGTGGAATTATCCTGTAGAAATACATGAGCTGGTTCCCACCAGAGCCATCTAGTCTTGTTCCATTTCCATGTCCTTTTTTCACATCCATTAATATTTTTCTTCTTCAAGTGTTTATCTAGTTTCCTCTTATGTTGTGATTGATTTGATTTCAATAGCAGTTATGGTAACACTTTAAACATTCCAATGAAAACTTTGGAATGAAAATATTTCTTCTAATCTCCCCTTTATGCTTCTCATATTAATTTTAAATTTATGCCCCTTGTTACTAATTTACTGACTATTGTAAATAATATTTCATTGCTTATCCTCTTAACCCTTTTCATAAATTTAAGGCAACTATTAGATTCTCCCTTAACTTCTGCTCTTGTAGAAACAACCTTAGTTTTTCAATCTCTCATCATAACTATATCCTCTCATCCTTAGTATCATTCCAGTGAATCTACATTGCACCTTTTCCATGGCTCCAATAACCTTTCTGTAATGGGATACCTTAAAATATACACAGTACCTTACCTGTGACCTAACCAGTGTCTTGCACAGATTCATCATCACCTTCTTACCATTAATATTATTTTCCCTAAGCACATAATTAAATCATTTACATCGAGTTACATCGAAACTACAGCAAAGAAACAGGTCATTCGGCCCAACTGGTCTATGCTAGTGTTTATGCTCCATGCTAGCCTCCTCCCTCCCTGCTTCATCTAACCCTGTCAGCATACCCTTCTATTCCTTTCTCCATCATGTGCTATTTGCCTCAACTACTCCTTGTGGTAATACGTTCCACATTCTTACCACACTTTGGGTAAAGAAGTTTCTCCTGAATTCCCTATTAGATATATTAGCGACTATTTTATATTTATGACCCCTAGTCTTGGTCTCCCCAACAAGTGGAAATATTTTCTCTACGTCTACCCTTTCATTATCTTAAAGACCTCTATCAGGTCCCCCTCAGCCTTCTCTTTTGTAGAGAAATGAGCCCCAGCCTGTTCAGTCTTTCCTGATAAATGCATCCTCTCAGTTCTGGAATCATAGAATCATAGAATGGTTACAGCACGGAAGGAGGCCGTGAGTCCATGCCAGATCTCTGCAAGATCAATCCAGCTAGTCCCTCTACCCCGCCATTTCCCCGTAGCCCTGCAAATTTTTTCCCTTCAAGTACTTCTCCAATTCCCTTTTGAAAGCCACGATTGAATCTACCTCTACCACCCCTTAAGGAAGTGCATTCCAGATCATAACTACTCGCTGCTTAAAAAAGCTTTTCCTCATAAGAACATAAGATCATAAGAAATAAGAGCAGGAGTAGGCCATCTGGCCCCTCGAGCCTGCTCCGCCATTCAATAAGATCATGGCTGGCCTTCTACCTCAACGCCATTTTCCTGCACTATCCCTTTATCGCTTGATGCCTTTAATATCTCGAAATCTATCAATCTCTGTTTTGAATGTGCTCAATGACTGAGCCTCCACAGCTCTCTGGGGTAGAGAATTCCAAAGATCAACCCCAGCTTCTCCAGTCTATCCACGAAACTGAAGTCCCTGATCCCTGGAACCATCCTAGTAAATCTCTTCTGCACCCTCTCTAAGGCCGTCACATCTTTCCTGAAGTGCGGTGCCCAGAATTGGACACAATACTCCAGTTGTGGCCGAACCAGTATTTTACAAAGGTTCATCATAACTACCTTGTGAATCTTTTTTGCACCTTCTCCAATGCCTCTATATCATTTCTATAGTATGGAGGCCAAAACTGTGCACATTATTCCAAGTGTGGTCTAACCAACGTTCTATACAAGTTTAACATAACTTCACTGCTTTTCAATTTTATCCCTCTAGAAATAAACCCCAGTGCTTGGTTTGTCTTTTGGGCCTTATTAACCTGCATCACTACTTTTAGTGATTTGTGTATCTGTACCCCCTTTGCTTCTCTATCCCATTCAGACTCTAATTATTCAAGCAATAGGTGGCCTCCTTATTCTTCCTACCAAAATACACCACCTCACACTTATCTATATTGCAATTCATTTGCCAATTACACGCCCATTCTGCAAGTTTATTAACGTCCTTTTGCATTTTGACGCATTCCTCCTTTGCATTAATTACACCCCCCAATTTGGGGTCGTCCGCAAAATTTGAAATTGTAATTCCGATTCCCAATTCCAAATCATTAATGCGAATTGTGAACAACAGTGGTCCCAGCACCAATCCTTGTGGAAAACCACTTCCCACCTTTTGCCAGTCTGAGTAGCTACCCTTAACCCCTGCTCTCTGTTTTCTGTTTTGTAGCCAAATTGCTATCCATTCTGCCGCCTGTCCCCTGACTCCACAAGCTCTGACCTTAGCCATGAGTCTACAATGCAGTACCTTATCGAAGGTCTTTTGAAAATCCAAATGTATTACATCTACTACATTACCCTTGTCTACTCTTTCTGTTACTTCGTCAAAGAATTCAATAAGTTTGGTCAGGCATGACTTTCCCTTTTGTTTTCTAGATGTTTTTCTATTACATCTTTGAGTAAAGATTACATTATCTTTTCTACAACCAACGTTAAGCTAGTTGGTCTATAGTTCCCTGGACTTGTTCTATCTCCCCTTTTAAATATAGAAATAACATTAGCTGTTCACCAGTCCTCTGGCACTATTCCTTTTTCTAATGAATGTTTATATATATGTATTAGTACCTCTGCTATCTCCTGCCTAACTTCTTTTAATATTTGCTCATGCAATCCATCCAGATCAAAGGTTTAATCCTCTCTAAGTTTGATTAGTTTATCAATTATCTCCCCCTTTCTATCTTAAATGTCTTTATATCTTTTTTGATCTCCTCTTCTAATGTCATGTCCACCATATTAGTCTCCCTGGTAAATACTGAGATAAAGTATTCAATATTTCTGCCATTTTGCTGTCATTACCTATGAGTTTATCATGTGCATCTTTTAGTGGCCCTATCCCTATTCTGATTTTTCTTTTGTTATTTATGTGTCTGTAGAATACTTTACAATTTCTTTTTATATTCCTTGATAATTTAATTTTGTAGTTTCTCTTTGCCTTCCTAATTGTTTTTTTTTTATCTTCTTTCCTAAACTTTTCATGTTCCCTTTTGTCATCCTTTCCTTTGTTGTCTATGTACTTTGTGTATGTCTTTTATTTTTGTTTCACATTTTGCCCTTATTTCTTTATTCATCCATGGTGTATCATTACTGGCTAGTTTCTTCTTGCATTTTAGTGGGATATATTTCTCCTGGACTCCATTGATCACCATTTTAAATGTTTCCTACTGCTTTTCTATTTCTTTGTTTATCAGTAAATTTTATTTTATTATCAGTTTATTTTCCCAGTTCCAGTCTCATCCCCTGAAAATCAGCTTTTTTTCCAATTTATTACTTTGGTCTTTGTTTTACTTATGCCCTTCTCAATCTTTATCTTAAACCTTATTATGTTGTGATCGCTATTGCCTAGATGTTCCACTATGCTTACCTCTCTTATCAGTTCAGGTTCATTTCCCATCACTATATCTAGCAGTGCTTCCTCTCTTGTTGGGCTTTTTACATATTGGGTAAGAAAGGAATCCTGCACACGCTGTAAAAGCTCCATTCCCTGTACCCCTTTACCTATTTCTTCCTGCCAGTTTATTTGGGGATAGTTAAAATCTCCCATGATAATTATTCTGTGTCCTTTACTCATTTCACATATTTCTTTCTCCACCTCTTTTCCAATATTAGGTGGTCTGTAGTATACCTCTATTAGCGTGATCGATCCCTCCTTATCTTTTATTTCAATCCATATGGATTCTGTTTCTATCCTTCCGTAGTTATGTACATGTAGAACATGTGAAGTTCCAACACAGATCCCAGGAACTCTCTACCAGCTGCATCTTTCCAGTCCAAGAAAAAATGTACTTCTCTTCTCTGCTTTTCATTCTTGAGCCATTCCTCTATCCATGCTATCACTTTAACGCCATGGGCCTTCATCTTCACAAGGCTCTTTATCAAGTGCTTTTTGAAAGTTCAAATTAACCTCATCCAAAAATGTACTATCTCTATATGCTCAGTAAATTTCTCGAAGAATTCAATTAAATTAGTAAGGAATGATCTGCCCTTTATAAATCCATGTTGACTATTTTTGTTTAAACCGCACTTTTGTTAGTGTTCATCAATGTTATCCCTTATTACCATCTCCAACGACTTAAGGCTAACCAATCTACAGTTTCCTGGCTTATCCCTTTCTTGAACAGAGCTGTAACATTTGCGACTCTTTAGTCCTTTTGTACAGTTTGAGTTTCAAAAACAAAATTGTAAAATTATGGTTGATATCTCTTCTATTTCATCACTAACCTCCCTCAGTATCCCAGAGAGTAAACCATCCATGGTGGGCGCTGCATCAATTTTAAGTTCCGTTAATCCTTTTAATACCATTTCCTTTTTAACATTTGTATCTATTAGTTGCTCCTCCATGTCCTCCGCTGGTGCTCCTTTAGTTCTTTGTACTTCCTTCACTGTAAATACAGGGGTGAAATACTTGTTAAGCATCTCTGCCATTCCTTCATTTTCTACTGTTAGATCCTTCTTCAGTGCTTATGGTCCTACCGCTTCTCTCTCCTTGGTTTTGAAAGTGATATAATGTTGGAAGCAGCCAGCGGAGCATTCTTGCTTTCAGCACTGCAACCTATCCAAAAATGGATTAACACACATTAGCAGAAAAGGATTATTAAAGACCAATCATGAATAACTCACGCAGAATTATGCAGCTGTGGAGAATCATATAAAAGTATTTTACTCCAGGCTGTTAGTGAGGTTAATGAATGGGAAGATTTTGAAATAACACCATGGCAGTGTGAAAAAAGTGAAATGTCAAAAGAGAATCTGCCTAAGATTATGGGGGTTGTTGCAATTATTAGGTATAAACACAATGGAGGAGGAGGCAACAGCCCAGGAGTGCAGACAACATAGGAGGCACCTGATCCGCAACTTGTAATACCCCAGGCAGAAATTCAGCCTGTACTTGATGGAGACATCTTGAGGAGCTCAGATTCACCAGAGTGTGCAGTTTAGTCCGAGAAGGTTTGCAGGGTCAGTCAACCATTCAGATTGCAATATCTGCAGCAATGCAGATCACCACTGCCCTCAACTTTCAAGCCTCAGCTTCCTTTCAGGTACCTACAGAGGCTATCTCAGGAATTAGCTGATTTGCCAATGCACTGCTCCATTAAGTAGCTAACTGAAGCCTTGAATCACTTTAGACCTCACTGCAGACACTTGGGCAGCAGTTTTTTTCCCACTTGCTAGGACCTCATTGCTTGTACTCTCATGGGCATTTTTTCAGCCTCCAACGACCTTATGGCATACCTAAATATCTGAAGGCTGAGTGGACTTATTATCTTTTCATCAGAGACCATTACCATCCCCACATAGACACATGAGCTTTGTGGTTGTGGATGCCCTCTCCCCCCCACTTCCCCACCAACTGTGGGCACCCAACTAAGTATTGCAGGATCCAATAGGTCAAACTTGCATTCATCCAGGAGTGCAGGGGTTCACAGGTAACAGGCAACACCAGTTATTAAGCCTGCAGTCTAGTATTGTGATCAACCTTGGCCTGAAACAAAGAGACGGCAGAAAGGTCACCATAGTGCATTTGCAGCGACTGCTTAGCTATGTAATTTTGCAGGCAACCAAAGTTTATTGTCTCAGTCATTCATTAATGCGGAAAATATCTCTTTATATAGTATTTTTTTTGACATCACAACATCACTTCTTTTATTATGTTGTCTGGGTCACTTGGCATTGCCATGTTGAGCTGTGAGTTATGTCTCATGGCATCCCTAATTCACTGGGTCAGGAGGCAGACATGCGTTACATTCACTAACTCAGATTATAGGTCACTTTGACATATCAGACTGGTTAAACTCTACCATTAGATTGATCTTTCTTTTTGTATTTACCTTCCTCATCTCTTCATGGAATAACCTGTCCATTTTGTTTTAAACCGGTGGTCCATAGCAATTCCCTAGGGGTTATCTTTTTCTCCCCCCTCTATCCACTATATGCTACCAACCAATTTAGCTGATTGGGAAGCTAATCCTGTAACAGTGGGTCTAGTTCCTCTGTCGCCCAAGTGTCTTTGGCAAATAAGCTACAAATTTGGCAGACTTTTCTCTGCAGAAATGCAATTTAGAGAGTCCAGTGTGAAGGCAGCTCCAGAGACTTTGAGCACAAAATCTAAGCTGACACTTCAGTGCAGTATTGAGGGAGCGCTGCACTCTCAGAGGTGCTGTCTTTCAGGTGAAACGTTAAACTGAGGCCCCGTCTACCCTCTTAGGTGGATGTAAAAGACCCCATGACACTATTTTGAATAGGAGCAGGGGAATTCTCCCTATGTCCTGGCCAATATTTATCCCTCAACCAGCATCACTAAAAAAACAGAACATCTGGTCATTATCACATGGCTGTTTGTGGAATCTTGCTGTGCGCAAATTGGCTGCCGCTTTTCCTACATTACAACAGTGATTACACTTCAAAAGTACTCCATCCACCGCAAAGTGCTTTGGGATGGCCTGAGGCCGTAAAACTCATAATATGAATGCAAGTCTTTCTTTCTAGAACTTAACTCCTCAAAATTTTTCTCAGTAACCTCCACCATACTTTCTCATATATGACCCATGACTTCTGGCCTTGAGTTTGAACTATTCTTGTATCTAGATGGAAAAGGGGATAAAAGTTACAAATACCAATTAAATTGATTTCATTACAATCAGCTTGTTTTTATTAATGCATGCAGAGAAGCTGCATATATTTTAAATAATGCACACCAGGCTCTTAGTTCCCTTATAATCCTGCTTTCAACATTATTATACTCTCTTGTCAATCATCTGACAGCAGTAGTCTGTGTTGATGGTTTCCCAATAGCCCGACACAGTCTTGAATTAGTGTAATTTCAGCACCTCCTTTAACTGTCATTAACATTGTTTTCATTTAATTGAAACTGTAAAATTATTGCATAAAATTATAGATGTTAGAGAGCAGCTTTAATTTAATATCATGGTTCAGATGACATCCATAAATCACTCAGGCACAGTTTATGATGTCTCTTGAGCCCCTATTATAAATTAAAACTTTACAACTCACTCCCAACCATCCATCATTCCATATGTTATAGCCACAATAATATATAAATATTGACTATATTTGGGCTTATATTGATAACCAAGGTTTTCAGAATTCACTGGAGCGTGTCACAATACCTAAAGTACAAGGCTGACACCTTGACTCACACCCAAGGTCATTATTGTAGTCAAAGGAAGCAATGGTTAATTTTACAGAAAACTGCAGCCAATAATTGTGTTATTAAATCTTTGTACCTATAATCACATAAAAAGCGCGTAAAAGGCGCACAGGAACAGAAACTGTAAAGAAAGCAAATTGGACATAACCTGAATCCTCAACTCTCTTAGCCCAGCATTGGTGGCCCTGCCTTCAGCCGCCTAGGCTCCATGCTCTGGAATTCTCACCCCAAATTCCCCTGCCTCTCCACCTCCCCCTCTTCATTGAAGGCCCTCCATAAAACACACTTTTTTTACAAAGCTTTTAGTCACCCTTCTTAATATCTCCTTTGAGAAAAAATGGCGTCCATTTTTTGAGTATGGCTCTGTGAAGTACTTTGGGATGTTTTTCTATGTTAAAGGTGCTAGGTAAATGCAAGTTATTCCTGTTATTGTTATAAATGAGTAAATATGTTTGACTTCTTTTTGCTTATGGAGAAAGAAAAATTCTTATTTAAAGAGTATCTTATCACGGACGGAACTTGCAACTTTGGCAGGGGGGCGTAACATGGCCGGGAGCGGACCGGCCGCATGTTATTCACTGCTCCCCATATTCTTGGCCACTGAAGCCAATCTGCTGCCACCCATTTTACGTCCCTGCCGAAGTTTAAATTCCGCCCAATGTCTCTCACAGGCATCTCAAAACAATTCACAACCAATAAACTACTTTTATGGAGGGCTTAAGACAATGAGAGTTTGATAATAAAATGCTTTTAAAATTTTGCCCACTTCTTCCACAACCCAATTACTATTGCAATTTGAAAAAGAGCAGGGAGATGTCCTGGTGTCCTGGTAACATTCTTCCCTCAGTCAACACTACCAAAAACAAATTAACTGGTTGCTTTTTGGGATCTTGCTGTGTCAAAATGGCTGCATGTTTTTCTTACATAACAACAGTGACTGCATTTCAAAAAAGTAATTCATCATTTGTGAAGCATTTTCAGATATCTTAGGGATATACAAATTTTCTTCTCATTTCTTCCTTACATCCACTGGTCACCTCTTTAAAAAATCTACTAAAAACCCTTCGTCTGTGGGGTAAATCATCTCATTCGTTGCCGTTGGATGATTCATTTATATTTCCATCAACTTTGGTTTTGATTTCTTCACTTAGTTGAAAAATCGAGAATTCGAGATGGGGCGTTTTACTTTTATTAGATAACTATAACTTTAATAACAAGCATACTAAATTATTGGACTTCTTTTGCTGATACCCTGCATTCTTCAGCAACAGTCATGTGGCCTTGAAAAAACACTGTGTGAATAATGTTTGCATGGAATTATTTTGTCTGCTGTTTTAACTAAGGCATCCTTAGCTTTCGCTAATCTTCACACAGTCTAATTGCAAGGCCAGCATCTCCTCGACTCCAACACGGAACTCGGTGTATTCATTAACTTCATCCTGATACTAGTAGGTGACAGTTGCTTTAGGAATATGATGAGCTCTTACTGTGCACCAATCCTGCTGTATCAGTCATTCTGATTGCTTCATTTCATTTGCTTTACTTATTAATGGATAATGAATACAGAGCTAACTGGGCAGAGTTGCTTCAAATCATTCTAGGAGCACTGCTGTTGGGAATAGCCAATAATAATTTTAAGTATCTGCATTTTAAGTACTTCAACAGTTTTATGCTGCATTTTTTTAATCAATATTGATATTTTAAAGGAACCCTATGCCTAAATGTGACGTTGTTTGGATCAAATAGCAATATATATTTGAAAAGAAAAGGGTAAATGTTCCTGGACAGAACTGCATTTATCATTTTTTCTTTATTGTTCTGTGTTTTTAATGTATATTTCCCTTCTCCTTTCTGTTGTTTGGAGGGACAGAGAAGGTCACTCCATTCTTGATGTTAATACCTTTTATATAAGTTGAAGGTTATAGCATAGTGGTTATGTTACTGGACTAATAATCCAGAGTCATGACTTCAAATCGCACCACGGCAGCTGGGGAATTTAAATTCAATTAATTAAATAAAATCTGGAATTAAAATACTAATATCAATAATGGTGGCCATGAAACTACCGGATTGTCGTAAAAACCCATCTGGTTCACTAATGCCCTTTAGGGAAGGAAACCTGTCGTCCTGACCCGGTCTGGCCTATATGTGACTCCAGACCCACAGCAATGTGGTTGATTCTTAATTGCCCTCTGAAATGGCCTAACAAGCCACTCAGTTGTAAAATCTCGCGAAAAAAAGTCACAAGAAGAATAAAACCGGACGGACCACCCGGCATCGGACCATTAGGCACCGGACACGACCAAGGCAAACCAAGCCCAGTCGACCCTGCAAAGTCGTCCTCACTAACATCTGGGGACTTGTGCCAAAATTGGGAGAGCTGTCCCACAGACTAGTCAAGCAACAGCCTGACATAGCCATACTCACAGAATCATACCTTTCAGCCAACATTTCAGACTCTTCCATCACCATCCCTGGGTATGTCCTGTCCCACCGGCAGGACAGACCCACCAGAGGTGGCGGTACAGTGATATACAGTCAGGAGAGAGTGGCCCTGGGAGTCCTCAACATTGACTCTGGCATCAGGCCAAACATGGGCAAGGTAACCACCTACTGCCCTCCCTCAGCTGATGAATCAGTCCTCCTCCATGTTGAACACCACTTGGAGGAAGCACTGAGGGTAGCAAGGACACAGAATGTACTCTGGGTGGGGGACTTCAATGTCCATCACCAAGAGTGGCTTGATAGCACCACTACTGGCCGAGTCCTGAAGGACATAGCTGCCATACTGGGCCTGCGGCAGGTGGTGAGCGAACCAACACGAGGGAAAAACTTACTTGACCTCGTCCTCACCAATCTACTTATCGCAAATGCATCTGTCCATGACAGTATTGGTAGGAGTGACCACCGCACAGTCCTCGTGGAGACGCAGTACCGTCTTCGCACTGAGGACACCATCCAACGTGTTGTGTGGCACTACCACCGTGCTAAATGGGATAGATTCAGAACAGATCTAGCAGCTCAAAACTAGGCATCCATGAGGCGTTGTGGGCCATCAGCAGCAGCAGAATTGTATTCCAGCACAATCTGTAACCTCATGGCCCGGCATATTCCTCACTCTACCATTACCAACAAGCCAGGGGATCAACCCTGGTTCAATGAGGAGTGTAGAAGAGCATGCCAGGAGCAGCACCAGGCGTACCTAAAAATGAGGTGCCAACCTGGTGAAGCTACAACTCAGGACTACATGCATGCTAAACAGCGGAAGCAACATGCTATAGACAGGGCTAAGCGATTCCACAACCAGCGGATCAGATCAAAGCTCTGCAGTCCTGCCACATCCAGTCGTGAATGGTGGTGGACAATTAAACAACTAACGGGAGGAGGAGGCTCTGCAAACATCCCCATCCTCAATGATGGTGGAGTCCAGAACGTGAGTGCAAAACACAAGGCTGAAGCGTTTGCAACCATCTTCAGCCAGAAGTGCCGGGCGGATGATCCATCTAGGCCTCCTCCCGATATCCCCACCATCACAGAAGCCAGTCTTCAGCCAATTCGATTCACTCCACGGGGTATCAAGAAACGGCTGAGTGCACTGGATACAGCAAAGGCTATGGGCCCCGACAATATCCCAGCTGTAGTGCTGAAGACTTGTGCTCCAGAACTAGCCGCACCTCTAGCCAAACTGTTCCAGTACAGCTACAACACTGACATCTACCCGACAATGTGGAAAATTGCCCAGGTATGTCCTGCCCACAAAAAGCAGGACAAATCCAATCCGGCCAATTACCGCCCCATCAGTCTACTCTCAATCATCAGTAAAGTGATGGAAGGTGTAGTCGACAGTGCTATCAAGCGGCACTTACTCACCAATAACCTGCTCACCGATGCTCAGTTTGGGTTCCGCCAGGACCACTCGGCTCCAGACCTCATTACAGCCTTGGTCCAAACATGGACAAAAGAGCTGAATTCCAGAGGTGAGGTGAGAGTGACTGCCCTTGACATCAAGGCAGCATTTGACCGAGTGTGGCACCAAGGAGCCCTCGTAAAATTGAAGTCCATCGGAATCAGGGGGAAAACTCTCCAGTGGCTGGAGTCATACCTAGCTCAAAGGAAGATGGTAGTGGTTGTTGGAGGCCAATCATCTCAGCCCCAGGGCATTGCTGCAGGAGTTCCTCAGGGCAGTGTCCTAGGTCCAACCATCTTCAGCTGCTTCATCAATGACCTTCCCTCCATCATAAGGTCAGAAATGGGGATGTTCGCTGATGATTGCACAGTGTTCAGTTCCATTCGCAACCCCTCAAATAATGAAGCAGTCCAAGCCCGCACGCAGCAAGACCTGGACAACATCCAGGCTTGGGCTGATAAGTGGCAAGTAACATTCGCGCCAGACAAATGCCAGGCAATGACCATCTCCAACAAGATAGAGTCCAACCACCTCCCCTTGACATGCAATGGCATTACCATCACTGAATCCCCCACCATCAACATCCTGGGGGTCACCATTGACCAAAAACTTAACTGGACCAGCCATGTAAATACTGTGGCTCCAAGAGCAGGTCAGAGGCTGGATATTCTGCAGCAAGTGACTCACCTCCTGACTCCCCAAAGCCTTTCCACCATCTACAAGGCACAAGTCAGGAGTGTGATGGAATACTCTCCACTTGCCTGGATCAGTGCAGCTCCAACAACACTCAAGAAGCTCGACACCATCCAGGACAAAGCAGCCCTCTTGATTGGCACCCCATCCACCACCCTAAACATTCACTCCCTTCACCACCGGCGCACTGTGGCTGCAGTGTGCACCATCCACAGGATGCACTGCAGCAACTCGCCAAGGCTTCTTCGACAGCACCTCTCAAACCCGCGACCTCTATCACCTAGAAGGACAAGAGCAGCAGGTACATGGGAACAACACCACCTGCACATTCCCCTCCAAGTCACATCGCACACATCCCATGAACGAATAAAAAAAAGGGGGAAGTTGTTAATCCCCCTTTCTCTCACTGATTTTTCTTTGCCAATCTTCCTCCCTCTTCTCTTTGGAATATGTTGATACCTACAGTACCTCACCTAAACGGTCTTAATTCATGTGTAAGCTTGGACAGTGGGCGTTGTTAGGCTGTTCAACTGTAAGGGGCGTCTTTGTCAAGCCTGATTCTGTTCTAGGTTGACATCCGCACTCATGCACTTAGCTGCATAGAGATTAACAGCAGCAACCCTGGACAGTTTCATCCCTCCCCCATCCCGGGGCACTGTGACCAATATTAGCACTCCTATTGATCAATCTGGTTGAGTTCAGCCGAATCAGCAGCGATCTGAGAGTGAATTTGGGACTTTCCTGGTATGGCTCAGTTACTCACTGGATAAATTACCTCAGCCAAAAGAGGAGAATACTGGATTATTTCTAAGTTTGTTTAGAATGCATTACACTACAATTGGTATCCCTCGCCATGCTGGCTCTTTGCTAGAGCAATCCAAAACTAATCCTACTGCTCTGTTCCATTCCTAACCCCTTGTATATTTGTCTGCGCCAAATATTTATCAATTTTGTAACAATAATATTGGGTGATTTTAACTATTCTCCTTACATATCTCTGTGAACTGTCTGAAGATCTCCCTCTACCTCATCTCCACTGTCTGCTGGTCTAAATGCACACCAAGTATCCGACCATTATCTTTCCTATTCCAGAACTCTAGCTTTATTGATTCTGTATTAATGCAATCCCTAAAATATCCTTATGTTACAGCGATCTGATAGAATCCTGTATTAATACTGCCACTCCAGCCCCTTTTTCCCCCTCTGTCTCCCCTGCAAATGTTACACCCAGAAATATTAAAGATCCCAGACATGTCCAAACTTAAGCCATGTCTCCATTGTAGCTGCTGCATCATATCCCTGCATAGTTATTAATGCTTCTAACTCTCCAATTTTGTTTTGAATGCTTTGTGCATTCACATACATACCACTCAGAAAGGAAGACAAAACTTGCATTTGTATAACACCTTTCATATCCTCAGGATGTCGTGTTAGCAGATTTCTCCCGTTACTGTTGCAACTATGGGTTGTTAATCTATCAACAGTAAGCTCTGCTTGATTCTAGCCTGAGTGGTTATAAAATAGCAAGTTTAATAGATTGAATTACAACAAAGTTGCACTACAGCTGTCTTCAACATTACATTTAGCAGTTATAGTTATAATACAACTGTCTACAGATTACATTAAATGACAAGCAATCAATACAACCTGATGGACTTCTGACTGTACCCTCTTGAGAGCTCTAACTTTTGGGAGGGAGCATGCCGTATCTTTATATTATTCAGCTGCGTTGTTCTGTAGGTAATCACTGCTGGTCTTATCTGCTGTTTGTAAACCATCTTACTGTGCTGACTCCAAAAGCCACCAAGGATTATTTAACGTCTTTTTTAAAATTCGTTTATGGGATGTGGGCGTCGCTGGCAAGGCCAGCATTTATTGCCCATCTCTAATTGCCCTTGAGAAGGTGGTGGTGAGCCGCCTTCTTGAACCGCTGCAGTCCGTGTGGTGAAGGTTCTCCGACAGTGCTGTTAGGAAGGGAGTTCCAGGATTTTGACCCAGTGATGATGAAGGAACGGCGATATATTTCCAAGTCGGGATGGTGTGTGACTTGGAGGGGAACGTGCCGGTGGTGTTGTTCCCACGTGCCTGCTGCCCTTGTCCTTCTAGGTGGGAGAGGTCATGGGTTTACATAGCCTTTTACCATTATCAGGTCTTAGCATTTTTATACTAGCTTACCCTGTCTTGTGAATCTCATTGTTTTTTACTAAAGTAATGCCTCAGCACTCTTTCAATGACCTCTTGGGTTTCTGTAAGTTATTTTCCTCACAGATGCGGATCTTTGCTGTGCTATTTTCTATGCTTGTTTTAAATCATATTCTTACAAAGTGCATCGTAGTCCATGATTTGCTTTTGAAGTGTAATCATTATTCCTTTGTAGGCACTCAATCCCGACTCCAATTCTTTTCAACATTGACCTTTATTCTTTCTGCTAATTATCTCATTTAACTTTCTTTCACTATCTCAAAGCTTTTTTTTGTTCCTTTCACTTCTGATAATATTTTGTTTTGCCACAGTTGTAAGAGTATAATTTTTGAGGCATGTTCAATGGGAGACTTGGAGCACAGGTCAATGCATTTGACTTACAGCGCTCCCAATTTTCCTGTTATTAAAATTAACCACTGAAAAATCGACAGCACTTTGAATTGAGTGTGTCGACCTTTACACTTGACTCTCCAATAAGTGCTCTCATCAAGAAAGAAAAAAAGACTTGCATTTGTATAGCGCCTTTCATGACCTCAGGTCGCAAAGCACATTACAGCCAATTCAGTACTGTTTTGCAGTGTAATCACCGTTGTAATGTAGGAAACGCGGCAGCCAATTTGCACACAGCAAGCTCCCACAAACAGCAATGTGATAATGACCAGATAATCTGTTTTTTAGTGATGTTGGTTGAGGGATAAATATTGATCAAGACACCAGGGAGAATTCCCCTGCTCTTCTTCAAAATAGTGCCATGGGATCTTTTACGTCCACCTGAGAGGGCAGACAGGGCCTCGGTTTTAACGTCTCATCCAAAGGACAGCACCTCCAAAAGTACAGCACTCCCTCAGTACTGCACTGAAGTGTCAGCCTGGATTTTGTGCTCAAGTCCTTGGAGTGAACCCACAACCTTTTGACTCAGAGGTGAGAGTGCTACCCTCTGAGCCACAGCTACAGAGTGCATCTGTGCCGGGAATGAAGCTTTGCAAAACTTACCCTGTAGAATAACTGCTGCCTAAATCCTGACACCTTAAGCGTATCTGGAGAAGGGAATCTCATTCCACTTCACTCCAGAACTGAGGATGTGAAAGATGCTACATAAATACAAGTTCTTTATTTCTTCTCAATTCATGTGTCTACATTTCCTTTAATACTATGGCCTGGAGTTACCGTATGTTTTCCACCCAGATACCAGCGCAATCTGGATGGAATCGACCTACATAGCGCAAAAGATCGCGGAATTTAAAACGTAAGTGAGTTACGCCCAGAACCACTTATGCTTGAGTTTCCGAGATCTTTTATGCTGGTTCAAAGTCAATTCGCCTGAAGCAGTCCCTGCCCACAAAACCGGCCACGCCCCCAGGTTGGCATGTAGGATCTCCGCGATTGCACCCATTCGGGGGTGTTCATCACATTGCGCCCATGAATTCCGGCGCACAGGCACCAGTGGTCATATTAATTCATCGTTAATGACCTGCAGTGACCAACAGCCAATTGAAGTCTCACTCGGGTCTGTTTCTCATATTGATGCTACAATTACTTTAAATTCAGTTTAAATGAGTTCAAATTCAGTCAATTGGTCTGCCTTTGGTCGATAAGACCTGTGACCAGCAGTCAATTGAAACCACTGATTGGCTTGCTTCTATAGCTGCAGGAATTATTTGAACACATTTTCAGTTTAAATTAGTTTAATTGAGTAATCTTGAGGCCCCATTGGGCATGTTCCAGTCAATAATCGACCACGTTCGATAACACTACTCACTTGCGATGTTTCATGGGAGAGTTTACATTCAAGCTTATGCAAATGAGTTTGTGCAGAAACTTGGGCGTAACTTCACCTCCGCAAAACCAACGTAGTGTCCAGTGCATTCTGGCCACATTTTCCCGATTGCGCCCTTTGTGGAAAACCCAGGCCTATGAGCCTTAATTTTTCTAACAAGCCTCTTGTGTAGCAGACATCAAATGCCTTCTGAAAATGCATTCATGCAACATGCACTACATTATCAATACACTCTGCGATTTTCTCAAAAAATTTAATTCAATTAGTTAAGCATAACCTTTCCAAATTGCATTCCACCCTCAGAGGGAGCCTCTCCATTTTGTTCTGGTGTAAGTTGGGACCCTGACACTACATTTACACCATAGCTGCCGTGTTGGTGCAAGGTGGAGGGGTTAAAACCCTAAGCATTGTGAACTTAAATGAAAAATAGTATGTGCAGAAATCGTTGGACAAGCACAATAGCAGAAATAGAGTCCAGACAACTGATGACCACAAAATGAACCAGACACCTCATGATAGAACAATGCGGGTTTGAAACTGTTGAAAAACATACCTGGGCAAAAATGAGGAAGGTGGTCAAGGGTTGCACCTGATCTGACATAATTCCAAGAAATAGAGCATAGCATCAAAAGAACTATTGAGGCCTAGCAACACTGGGTGATTGGCCAAAATGGGACTTCTCCTAACTTTTACTTATGCCCCAACTGTCAAGAACAACATAAAAAGAAGACATTGCACCAGATCAAACACTGCAGTCGACGTCGCAACCAAAAGCTCTTTTAAAGCGAGAGACTCCAAGAAGACTTCAAGCAACGGACCTGATTACTTTGCACGCCTTGAAGTAGATCCTCGGTAAAAAGGTGTATGTATTGTTTAGGTTCTTAAATGTCTGCATGAAATTGTTAAATCTTTAAAACTGAACTTTTTGATTAAAACAACCGAGTAAATGTAAGTTTCTTTGTCTACCATCTGAGTCCACGAATTACTGGAATATCTGGTTTCCTACAAAGGTCAAACTGTTTTGTAGGAAACCAGATTACTTTAGTAAGAATGCACCCTCAGGGACTTCATATCCAGTGGTTACCTGTAATTATTACTTGTCTGCAATGATTGAATACCGTAGCTTTCCACAACAGAAAGTAACCACTCAATGCAACCAAAAATGGGACACATTTAGCTCAGGAAAACTATTTGCTGTTACCACTGTCAAACTGTCTAAAATGTTTGAATGTTTGACACTTGGAAGATAGCTCCTGAGTCCCTTGGAGGCCTCCATGTTTTTTAAACAACTAAGCAAGGTTACATTTGGGACAATCTGTAGGCCATATGGCCAGTTGAAAAGATAGATTTGAGGCATTAAATTATTCTTAACAGCTTGTGATTCCAGGAACTTCACTTATCTGGTTTCAAGTCCTGTCAGTAGGAATAGACTATAGTTTAGAATACAATCTTACGTTCCCAGTTAGCCACATTAATATGTTGCTCCAGGGGGATAGTTATGCTACTTTCCAGTGGAGATAGGTAAGCTGGATAAAATACAGTCACAAGAACTCTTTTAGAATAATACATTTTCCCTGAAACAGTCAAAATATGAACTTGTTTCTTTCACATAATCATAGTATCATGGTAGAGCACAGGAGGAGGCCGTTCAGCCAATCGTGCCTGTGCCGGCTCTTTGAAAGAGCTATCCAATTAGTCCCATTCCCCTGCTCTTTCCTCATAGCCCTGTACATTTTTTTCCCTTCAAGTATTTATTTAATTCCCTTTTGAAATTTTCTATTGAATCTGCTTCCACCACCCTTTCAGGCAGTGCATTCCAGATCATTACAACTCGCTGCGTAAAAAATGTTTCCTCATGTCGCCTCTGGCTGTTTTGCCGATCACCTTAAATCTGTGTCCTCTGGTTACCGACCCTTCTAAAACTGGAAACAGTTTCTCCTTATTTGCTCTATCAAAATCGTTCATGATTTTGAACACCTCTATCAAAACTCCCCTTAACCTTCTCTGCTCCGAAGAGAACAACCCCAGCTTCTTCAGTCTCTCCACATAACTAAAGTCCCTCATCCCTGGCACCATTCTAGTAAATCTCTTCTGCACGCTCTCTAAGGACTTGACATCTTCCTAGGTTTGGTGCCCAGAATTGAACACAATATTCCAACTGAGGCCTAACCAGTGTTTTATAAAGGTTTAGCATAACTTCCTTGCTTTTGTACTCTATGCCTTTATTAATAAAGCCCAGGATCATATACGCTTTTTAATAGCCTTCTCAACTTGTCCTGCCAGCTTCAAAGATTTGTGTACGTGCACCCCTAGGTCGCTCTGTTCCTGCACCCCCTTTAAAATTGTACCATTTAGTTTATATTGCCTCTCCTCATTCTTCTTACCAAAATGCATTCAAACTTATTTGACTTCTTTGAAATTTCTTTTTGAACGATCTTAATACTGAAGCCGGTACAGTCTATAAAAAACTACCATCTCTCCCTGGGATGTACATTTGAATACAGTCCAACTGGATGGAATGAAAGCAATTTTCATGGGTTGTAAAGGTCTTGATGAAAGGTATCCATTGAAATTGAGTTGGCACTGTTCTTCTCTCTGGTCAGTTGCTTCTTTTCCTCCATAGGTAAGGAATTAGCTAAGTGAACTTGTGAAACTTGTTAGAAAGTTTTAGCACTGCACTTTCTGACCGGTTAAAAATGACTTGGCCTTTGGAACTGAGCCGCATGGTATGTTAAGATTCTTTTTACTTCTTATAACTGGGTTTCCATCCACCCTAGACTAATGCAATGAATGTCCCCTCTCAGTGATAAATTTAAGGGTCCTAAGTCAAATAAGTTTGAACAGTCTGAACCTGGTTCAAAATAAACACATTTCACACCATAAAACTGCCGATGATTTATCACTAATTATCTCTAAGTTGCCCGTCTCAATCTATAAAGTGGCTAAGATGGCTTGTGTATGAATGAGAATGCCAGCATATATGGCAAGAGGTGCTTCTCTGAAGTTTGGGTTGCCACAGATCACAGGGAGTTTTACTTTACATCTTCAAAGTTTACTGTTAACTTTTAACAGCTTTCAGGAATTTTTCTACAAGGACATGTTTGCAAATACAATAACGTTGCTGTTCCTTAACATTCTGGTGATTCACAATGGTGCAATACTAATGGGCATGATAAACATGCAAGTTGTCACTTTTTACTTACAGCAACTGTGGTGCACCTACTTTCTCAAAATCAGCAAAATTGCTATTGCTATGGTTAGGAATTGTGAAGGGATGTGTCGGTTTTCTGATAAGGAACTAAATATTCCAATCCCAAACAATTTCACTTTGGTCACTTCCCAGCTTTTGCAGAAAGGAACCTTTCATTCCATCAGTGCTGATTGGATACAAAAATGCTCGTCACCATGTCGAGCGATTTGACTGTTTTTGCCATTTTTCTGCCCAGAGTACTGTTTATAAGACTTAGCTGGAGATCTGCCAAAAGCCCAGCAAATTGGAATAATCCGCAGCAGAAGGCATAAAAAGCCCTGCACTCTCAGACAAAAAATAAGTTTCAAGAAGTGATTTTACAACTGATTCAGATCATTGATTCAGAAAGAGAGGATTCCTTCTGAGGAAGTGATACCCTAAGGTGTTTATAGGAAACCCTACGATGTGATCAAACTAGATTTCCTAAAAGTACTTGACAAAGTTCTGCATGAAAGACCACTACTTGAGCTCAATGTGGTGAGGATTCGGGATAAATTAACTCCAGGAGTGGATAAGAAATTTGTTGAAGAGTAGTTAGTAGAGGAGTCATGGCTGGGATCAATATTGGGACCACTATTGTTTGCTTGGATTCAGAAACTCACTGCAAATTGGTTAAATTTGCATTTGATATCAAACGAGCATGGGCAATTGATTCCAAGGAGGTAACTCAGGAACTACAAAATGAGTTGGATAAAATATGTAAGTGGGCAGAATGATGGCAGATGAAATTTAATGTGGTCAAGTTTCAAGTACTGCACATAGGAGAAAAAAGTAGGCATCATGTGTAGTCCACAATTGGTGTTAAAATTGGTAAAGATGAAGTTGAAAGAAATCTAGACGTTCTGGTAGACTTGTTGCTCAACATATCCAACCACTGCAGAGCAGCAATCGACAAAACAAACAGAATTTTGTACTATATAGCCAAGACATTAAAATACAAATTAGAAGAAGTCATGCGCAAACTGTATAACGCTCTAGTCAGACCCTGACTTGAGTATTATGCCCTGTTTTAGTCACGAGGACACAAGTTCAGAGAAGGACCACAAGGCTAATCTGTAATATCACAGGACTGAGTAATGAGGAAAGACTGGAGAAACTTTGGTCTTTCAGCCTCGAAAGGAGGTGAATGAGAGATGATCTTATAAATGGTATGGAAAAGGTAGATCCAGAGAATTACTTCAAACTAAATTGTGAGAGTACAACAAGGAGACATAGATTCAAACTAGTGAAAGGCACATTTAAGATTGATATCAGGAAGTTCTTCTTCACACAAAAGAATTGATTTTGCCTTTGGGTGACCGACCAGTGGAGCACCTTAGTTACAGTGGGCCGGAAAGCTGCAAGAGCGCCTAACGAGCGTGACGATGCATCTCGCCAGATTGGTCTACCAATATTGGGCTGCCCCTGCTGCCTGCAAGTTCAGTTTAGGGGGAGGAGGGTTGCGGTGGATAAGTGGAGGGGGGTTCCAGGGTAGCAGCGACCCAGATTATTTTTGTGGGGTCCAGAGGAGCAATCCTGCCAGTCACTTCAATGAGTACCAACATAAAATGGCAATTGGGCTCCTATTTATATCATAGGGCCTCGATTTGCATTTTAAAAAGGGGCCTACCGCCTGAAACAGGCAGGCACTTTGGACACCTGGAGGTAGGCTCCTTTCACTATGGACTGGCCGCATCATCAGGGTTAATGGAGCAGTTAGGCTACAGATCCCATATTGCGGCCATTACCACCCCATTAACGCCAAGCGAAGAAAATGAAAATCGATCCCAAAGTGATCAACACATGGAATGGACTTCTGGGTAACGTAGTGGAAGTAAAAATCCTGGAATTATCTAAGAAGCAATTGGATCCTACAAAGAGGAAGGCACTGTGGGGTCTTACTAGATGGATGAATTAAAGCAATCGGACTGGCCTTCCTCATCCATTTTTATCTCGCAATCATGTGACCATCCTCATGTGCAAAGAATGTCGATATCCAAAAGTTGTTGTCATTATGATTCAAATATATTTTTATCTGGTCATCGAATACCCCTGAAATGAATACTTTCCACAAACAAAATATCTTCAGGACCGAATTTTGTGCAGGTGATTTTTTTTCCCTACAAAATCTGGTTGAATTTCAAATTCTGTGTTTTTAAAAAATAATCTGCAAAATTTCTCTGAAGCGACTCACTAATGAGGAATATGCTTTAAGGAATTTGCAGCAACAGGTATTTGGGTTAGTAAGCATTATATTCTTAAATCAATTGTGTGCAAACTGTCAACAAAATACCAAATGCATTGAAAAATTGTGTTTTATCAGACTGCCTACTGTAACAAAGCAGTTAAGCAGTTAACCTGCCTAATTTCTAATTATACCATTGCTATTCCAGTAACATTTGTCTTTAGCAAACACAGTTTGAATATTAAGCCAGTTGTTTGCATAGCTCTGAAGCTGAATTCATTGAATGCTGATGCACTTGATTACCAGTTCAATTAACATTCAACCTTAAGCAGAAGGGACACTCTGAAAACCAAAATGGGAGCTAGGAGCAGTTATTACAGTTAGTTTGGAAGCCTGCCATGTTTATACTTGTCAACAAGGATTGATGGCTAATCCAGAGACTCAGGGTGACACCTGTCTAACATTCCTACAAGCAACAGAGAAATGGGAATAAAATAAATTGGAGCTGTTAGCTGGTTTTATACAATTATAAGTCACCAACATTCACATACATCTTCATTCTGATGCCCTTCACATTCCTTGTGAAAAAATTAATCCATCCAGGAGAACTCAGAGGACTCTCTGTCCCTTTGATATTTTTTCTTCATACAGGGACCTCACAAATTTCCTTTCCTGGCTATAGAAATCTGCCCATCACTGTGAGCTATATTCAACATTCTTTCTCTTTTCAATGGCATTAGTTGCATTGATATAACGGCCCCGATTTCAATGTGGGGGGGGGGCAAACCCCGAAGTGGGCATCGTACCCGGGGAGTCCGGGGACGTGGAGGCCTGGCTGATCTTAACAGCCGGACCTCATTACCATAACTTCCATCGGAGTCCCGCCCAAACCTGGTCAGATACACTACCCGACCGGCGGACGGGAGAGGAAGATTACACTCCTGCTCCTCTTGGCCCACAAGGAAACCTGAAATAAAAATTAAACGGCCTCGGGAGAAACGGCAGAGCGGAGCAAAAAGCTTGGGAGAAACGGCTGAGCGAAGAATAAAGCTCGGGAGAAGTGGCTGAACGGAGAATAAAGCTCGGGAGAAGTGACTGAATGGAGAATAAAGCTCGGGAGAAGTGGCTGAACGGAGAATAAAGCTCGGGAGAAGTGGCTGAATGGAGAATAAAGCTCGGGAGAAGTGGCTGAATGGAGAATAAAGCTCGGGAGAAGTGACTGAATGGAGAATAAAGCTCGGGAGAGGTGGCTGAATGGAGAATAAAGCTCGGGAGAAGTGGCTGAACGGAGAATAAAGCTCGGGAGAAGTGACTGAACGGAGAATAAAGCTCGGGAGAAGTGGCTGAATGGAGCAAGGAATTAAAAAATTAAGAAAAAGTCAAAAAGTGACATCACAAGGCAAGGAGGAGCGGGGCTAAGTCAGTAGGTATTTAATTTATTGGTTAGTGTTTTAGTGGTTATTGTTCTCAGTCTTTAGTGTCTTTAGTGGTGGGTTAGTGTTTTTTAGTGCTTAGTGTTTTAATGTTAGATAAACTGTAAATTGCCTTAAAGCTAAATAACTGTTAGCTAACATGGCAGGACAGTTTGGCATGTGAGAACTCCAGAACACTTCGAAAACCAAGTGTGCAGGAAGTGCCGCCAACTGCTTGAGCTCGAGCTCAGAGTTTCTGAGCTTGCGGGGCGACTGGCTACACTACAGTGAATACAGGAAACTGAGAGTTTCATGGGTATCACGTTTCAGGAGGTGGTCACCCCACAGCTACAGAGAGGTCAGTCGGAGAGGGAGTGGGTGACCACCAGACAGACTAGGAGGACCAGGCAGGCAGTGCAGGAGTCCCCTGGGAATGTGCTGCCAGTGAAGGTGTTGACACTTCGGGAGTGTGCAGTCAAGAGCAAATCCACGGCACCGTGGGAGACTCGGCTGCACTGGGGGAGTAAAAGAAATGCAGTAGTTATAGGGGATTCAATAGTCAAGGGGATAGACAGGCATTTTTGCAACCACAGACGTGAGTCCCACTTGGTGTGTTGCCTCCTTGGTGCCGGGGTAAAGGACATCACTGAGGGAGGGCAGAACATTTTGAGGGGGGAAGTGGAACATCCAGAAGTCATGGTCCATGTTGGAACCAATGACATAGGAAGGAAAAGGATTGAGGTCCTACAGGCAGAGTTTCAGGAGCTAAGGAGGAAATTAAAAAGCAGAACCTCAAAGATAGTAATCTCTGGTTTAATCCCAGTGCCACTCGTTGGTGAGTGTAGGAATAGTAGGATATGACAGGTAAATGGGTGGCTGGAGAAATGGTGCAGGAGGGAGGGCTTCAGATTCCTGGGGCATTGGGACCAGTTCTGGGGCAGGAGGGATCTGTTCAAGATGGACGGGTTGCATCTCAACAGAGCTGAGACCAATGTCTTCACGGGGAGGTTAACTAATGCTGTGGGGTGGATTTAAACTAATTTGGCAGGGGCTGGGCACCAGGATGAAATATTAGAGAGGAGAAACAAGGTGCACAGAGGACTGGGAGGGACAAATAGAACTAGAGTAAAGAAGAGTTCAGAAATAGGAGGGATCAGAAGGGGGAAAATGCGAAACAATCTAACATGAATTTAGAGTGCATGTGCGTAAATGCATGTAGCATAGTAAATAGCTGCAGGCTCAAGTCGCCACATGGGACTATAATATAGTGGCAATAACAGAGACCTGGCTTAAAGAAGGGGAGGATTGGGTACTTAATATTGCTGGCTTCAAGGTATTGAGGAAAGATAGGGGATGAAAGAAAGGACGGGGATGGAGGGGTGGCAGTATTTATCAAAGAAACTATTATAGCACTGGAAAGGGATGTAGTTATGGGGTCAAAAACAGAATCTATTTGAACACAAGAACATAAGAAATAAATAGGAGCAGGAGTAGGCCATACGGCCCCTCGAGCCTGGTCTGCTATTCAATCAGATGATGGCTGATCTGCAGCCTCAACTCCACTTTCTCGCTCGATCCCCATATCCCTTGATTCCATTAGAGTCCAAACATCTATCGGTCTCAGTCTTGAATATACTCAGCGACTGAGCATCCACAGCCCTCTGGGGTAGAGAATTCCAAAGATTCACAACCCTCTGAGTGGAGAAATGTTTCCTCATCTTGGCCCTAAATAGCCGACACCTTATCTTGAAGCTATGACCCCTAGTTCTAGATTCTCCATCCAGGGGAAAAAGCCTTTCCACATCTACCCTGTCATTTCAATGAGTTCACCTGTCATTCTTCTAAATTCCAAAGAATAAAGGCCCATTCTACTCAATCTCTCCTCATAGGATAACCCTCTCATCCCAGGAATCAATCTAGTGAACCTTCGTTGCACCTCTCTAAGACAAATATATCCTTCCTTAGGTAAAGAGACCAAAACTATAGACAGTCCTCCAGGTGTGGTCTCACCAGAGCCCTGTATAATTGCAGCAAGACCTCCTTACTCTTATACTCCAACCTTATTGCAATAAAGGCTAACATACCATTTGCCTTCCTAATTGCTTGGTGTACCTGCATGTCAATTTTCTTTGATTCATGTACAAGGACACCCAAATCCCTCTGACTACCAAAATTTTTTAGTCTCTCACCTTTTAAAAAACATTCTGCTTTTCTATTCTTCCTACCAAAGTGGATAATTTCACATTTCCTCACATTATACTCCATCTGCCACCTTCTCGCCCACTCACTTAACCTGTCTATATCCCCTTGCAGTCTCTTTGCATTTTCCTATCAGCTTGCTTTCCCACCTAGCTTTGTATCATCAGCAAACTTGGATACATTACACTCGGTCCCCTCATCTAAATCATTGATATATATTGTAAACTGCTGAGGCCCAAGCACTGATCCTTGTGGTATCCCACTAGTTACAACCTGCCAACCTGAAAATGACCCGTTTATTCTTACTCTCTGTTTTCTGTCCTTTAACCAATCCTTAATCCATGCTAATATATTACTCCCAATCTCATGAGCTCTAATCTTGTGTAATTTGGTTAGAGTTAAGAAACAATAGAAGAGCTATTACACTACTGGGTGTATAACATAGGCCACCAAAGATGGGGAAGGAGATAGAGGAGCAAATTTACAGGCAAATTACAGATAGATTCAAGAACTATAGAGCAGTGATAATGGGGGACTTCAATTATCCTAATATAGACTGAGACAGTAACAGTGTAAAGGGCAAAGAGGGGGAGGAATTCCTGAAATGTGTACATGAGAACTTTCTCCAACAATGTGTTTCCAGGCCAATGATGAAGGAAACAGTGCTGGATCTAATTCTAGGGAATGAAATGGGCCCAGTGGAGCATGTTTCAGTGGGGGAGCATTTGGGGTACAGTGATCATAATATCATTAGGTTTAGAATAGTTATGGAAAAGGACACGGAACAATCAAATGTGAAAATGCTTAACGGGAGAAGGGCTAATTGCAGTGAGTTAAAAAGGGATCTTGCCCAGGTAGATTGGAATCAAAAATTGGTAAGCAAAACAGTAATTGAACAATGGGAGGTCTTTAAGGAGGAGTTTGTTCAGCTACAGAGTAGACACATTTGTACGAGAGGGAAAGGAAGGGGATACAAAGCTAGACATCCTTGGATGACTAAAGATATAGGGGTTGATTTTAGGATGGCCGAGCGGGTGTGTTGGGGACGGGGGACGGGGCTCGTAAAATCGGGGAATCCCGGAGCGGGTCCGAAGCCCGGCTCCAACCTGCCCACTTCTGGGTTCCCCAGTGACGCGTTCGGGGGCGCCCGCAGCTCCCACATGCGGGACTCCCACCGGCAATTAAAGCCGGCGGGATGACAATTTAAATACTTACTTACCTAGTTAAGGTACTTGACAGACCTCATTGACAGCAGATTTTGGCAGGGGTGCAATTTTCATGGATCCTCAGCGTGTTTCCCATGCTGTGGGAAACACTCCCTGTTGGAGCAGACGTGTTTCAGCCAGCAGCCAGTGGGAGATGCAAAGGATTTTTTGACAGTTGGGGGGAATACCTCATTTATTGCAGCAGGGCATTCTGTCATTTGTCTTCCCACTCAAAATTCTTAATTTATACCCTAAACTGTGCTGTGCAAACACATTTACCTACTTTGCGGACCCCCTCAAACTCACCCCGTCAGGATGGGGGGACGCCGTGGTTGCATTCATCACTTCATCCGAGGGTGAGCAACATCACCAGCATCGCCAGGCATGCTGTCCACCTCCGCCACGTGGAGCTCCACAACACAGTGCTGCGCCACAGGCACCTGCACAAAATAGTCGTGCAACTGCACATACACCCACTATAGGGTGACCCAAAGTGTGGGTGTTCATGGAGAACCTCATGAAAGGGACTTATTGCACAAACCAGTCAAGAATGGCCAAGACGTGGCAGTAGTAGTGACAATATAATATTTAATGTGAGTTGAACCAAAATCAAATATAAAAAAAACATGACAAACCGTCAAACACACTTGTGCATCCCCTTTGTGCTCACAAAACCTTTGACTTACTCTTCCTACTACTCATACGTGATGCATCCCCTGTGGCTGCAGCAGAGGTAGTGGCAGATTGGGTGAGGGTAACCGTGAAAGAGATGCATCAGAGGGTGAGTGTGAGACAGAGCCATGAGATTGTATGAGGATTGGGTTGAGTGTTGGTGGTGGGATGAGTACTGGGGAGGTGAGTAAGTGCAGGTAAGTTGAGGATGAGGTTCGAGTGGGGGTGAGGAGTGATGTGATAGTGTAGTTTTGGCAGTGCAGAAGGAGTTGTGGGGTGGGGGCGGTGATGTGGAAGACGGAGTGTAGGAGAATGAGTGTACTCACTTTAGCTGACCTAGTTAGGTCATTGAAGCGCTTCCTGCACTGTATCCAGGTGCGGGATATGTTGCTGGTGCTGCTGACCTCCTCTGCCACCTCGAGCCAGGCCTTCTTGGTGGCAGAGGCAGGCCACTTCCTCCCGTCTGCCGGGTACAAGATCTCCCTCCTCTTCCTCACCCCATCTGGTAAGACCTGGAGAGAGGCATTATGAAACCTGGGAGCAGCCTTTCCCCTGGGCTGCTCCATGCTGTAATTTTGGCTGTTTGCTGCAGGAGCAGCATCGAAGGTCTGCCCCTTTAAATACGGCTCCTCCAGCTGACAGCCTGTGATGTGGGTGTGCAGTCCACCCACAGCGCAGGTTTCCCGGAAGCCAAGGTAAGTGGCTTCAATTTACTCGTGATTGCGTGGGGAACACACCGATTTTACTGGGCGGGTTACCCACGCACCCAGTCGACCCCCCGCTGCCAACCTGCCTCCCTGGTAATATCGGGGCCATAGAAATTAAAATGAAACAGAAAAAGGAGGCTCATGACAAATGTGAGGTTCATAATACGGTAGAGAACCAGGCTGAATACAGAAAGTACAGAGGAGATCTAAAAAAGGAATAACAGGGGGGCAAAGAGAGAGTGTGGGAATAGATTAGTGGCTAATATAAAAAATAACCCAAAAGTCTTTTATAAGCATATAAATAGTAAAAGGGTAGTCAAAGGATGGGGGACCAATTAGGGACAAAAAAGGAGATCTTCTTGTGGAGTCAGAGGGTATGGCTGAGGTAATAAATGAAAACTTTGCTTCCGTCTTCGCTAGAGAAGACGATGCCATTGTACAAATATAGGAGGAGGTAGTAGTGATATTGGATAGGATAAAAATAGATTAAGAGAAGGTATTTAAAAGATTGGCAGGACTCAAATTAGAAAAGTCACCTGGTCCAGATGGGATGCATCCCAGGTTACTGAGGGAAGTAAGGGTGGAAATTGTGGAGGCTCCAGCCACAGTCTTCCAATCCTCCTTAGATATGGGGATGGTATCGGAGGATTGGAGGATTGATAATATTACACCCCTGTTCAAAAAGGGGAGAAGGGTAAACCTGACAATTACAGGTCAGTCAGCCTAATGTCAGTGGTGGGGAAACTTTTAGAGGCAATAATCTGGGATAAAATTAATTGGCACTGGGAAAAGTATGGACTAATAAATGAAAGATGTTGGCCAGGGGCTGCAGAAGGTAACCTGAGACGTCGGCTGCTGATACACAGGCAGGAATGACTTTTGAACTAAAGTAACCTGAGTTCAGTCACTGACCTGGCTGGCTGAAACCAGTTTGAATTAACCAAGTTTTGTGAAAGACAAAGGAAATGTGATAAGTCACAAGTCCTTATTTAGAAAAGGAGTAATGAGGTAATGCTACCTAAGTCCTTGGGACAGAGCCAATGAAGAGAAGACCCAGGCAAAAGCGAGCAGGCCTAAATGAAAGGGAGAGAGACAGCGCAGCTTGAAGAGATAAGATTCGGAATAAGAATGAAGGATCTGGGGTGTGGAGCCAGAGCGAAGACTCTGGAGACCAACCATCGCAGAAGTGGAAAACCATACGTCAGGGACGTATAGACAACATCGAGAAAGAGAGAGAACGGAACGCCTGGCCAGCGTCAGCTCTCCTTTTCGGGTATTATCCTTTATATTTTGTGACCACTCAGGGAGTGTCAGAGAAACCTAGTGGGTGTACGTTTAGATCTTGGTTTGGATATAAGACTGTATAACCTGGTGTAAACTGCATGCCTATATCTAACCAGACGTACAAGCTATATGTATATGATCTAATGGTGTGAATAAAGTGAATTGAGAGTTAAGAGAGAATTGACTCTTCTCCTCTTTGTACTTAGCCAATTATCGTAACCGGTGACCTCCGATCAACAAAGTCAACACAGATTTGTTAAAGAAAAATCATGTTTGACTAACTTGATTGAGTTCTTTGATAAAGTAACGGAGAGGGTCGATGAGGATAATGCTGTTGATGTGTATATGGACTTTCAAAAGGCATTTAATAAAGGCATTTAATAAAGACTTGTTAGCAAAATTAAAGCCCATGGGATTAAAGAGACTGTGACAGCGTGGACACAAAATTGGCTAGGGGATAGAAAGCAGAGAATAGTGGTGAACGGTTGTTTTTTAGACTGAAGGGAAGTATATAAGTGGTGTTCCCCAGGGGTCAGTATTAGAATCACTGCTATTTTTCATATATATTAATGACCTGGACTTGGGTATAGAGGGTATAATTTCAAAGTTTACAGATGACACAAAACTCGAAAACATATTAACCAAGTGGAGGATAGTAACAGACGTCAGGAGGACATAAACAGACTGGTGAAATGGGCAGACACACGGCAGATGAAATTTAATGCAGATAAGTGTGAAGTGATACATTTTGGTAGGAAGAATGAGAAGGGGCAAAATAAACTAAATGGTACAATTTTAAAGGGGGTGCAGGAACAGAGAGACCTGGAGGGGTATGTACACAAATCTTTGAAGGTGACAGGACAAGTTGAGAATGCTGTTTAAAACACTGGCTAGACCTCAGCTGGAGTATTATGTTCAATTCTGGGCACCACACTTTAGGAAGGATGCCAAGGCCTTAGAGAGGGTGCAGAAGAGATTTACTAGAATGGTGCCAGGGATGAGGGACTTCAGTTATGTGGAGAGATAATCAAGCAGTCCGTGCCTGCATGCAGCAAGACCTGGACAACATCCAGGCTTGGGCTGATAAGTGGCAAGTAACATTCACACCAGACAAGTGCCAGGCAATTTCCATCTCCAACAAGAGAGAGTCCAACCACCTCCCCATGACATTCAATGGCATTACCATCACCGAATCCCCCACCATCAACATCCTGGGGGTCACCATTGACCAGAAACTTAACTGGACCAGCCATATAAATACTGTGGCTACAAGAGCAGGTCAGAGGCTGGGTATTCTGCAGTGAGTGACTCACCTCCTGACTCCCCAAAGCCTTTCCACCATCTACAAGGCACAAGTCAGGAATATGATGGAATACTCTCCACTTGCCTGGATGAGTGCAGCTCCAACAACACTCAAGAAGCTTGACACTATCCAGACAAAGCAGCCTGCTTGATTGGCACCCTGTCCTCCACCCTAATCATTCACTCCCTTCACCACCGGCGCACTGTGGCTACAGTGTGTACAATCTACAGGATGCACTGCAGCAACTTGCCAAAGGTTCTTCGACAGCATCTCCCAAACCTGCGGCCTCTACCACCTAGAAGGACAAGGGCAGCAGGCACATGGGAACAACACCAACTTCACGTTTCCCTCCAAGTCACACACCATCCCGACTTGGAAATATATCGCTGTTCCTTCATTGTCGCTGGGTCAAAATCCTGGAACTCCCTACCTAACAGCACTGTAGGAGAACCGTCACCACATGGACTGCAGCGGTTAAAGAAGGCGGTTCACCACCACCTTCTCAAGGGTAATTAGGGATGGGCAATAAATGCTGGCTTTGCCAGCGACGCCCACATCCCATGAACAAATTTAAAAAAAGATTGGAGAAGCTGGGTTTGTTCTCATTTGAACAGAGAAGGTTAAGGGGAGTTCAAAATCATGTACAGTTTTGATAGAGTAAATAGGAGAAACTGTTACCAGTGGCAGAAGTGTCGGTAACCAAAGGACAAAGATTTAAGATGATCGGCAAATGCCAGAGCCGACACGAGAAAACATTTTTTTACGTAGTGAGTTGTTATGATCTAGAATGCACTGCCTGAAGGGGCAGTGGAAGCAGATTCGATAATAACTTTCAAAAGAGAATTCGATAAATACTTGAAGGGAAAAAATTGACAGAGCTATGGGGAAAGAGCAGGGAAATGGGACTAATTGGAGAGCTGTTTCGAAGAACTGGCACAAGCACGATGGGCTGAATGGCCTCCTCCTGTGCTGTATCTACTATGATACTGTGATAAGTACATCTAATTTTGGAAATCAAATTTGATTTATTATGCTGAGGGTTTTAAGTAAAAAAAAAAATAAGTAAGAGCTTGCATTTGAATAGCATCTTCTACATCCTCTGGGCATCCCAAAGGGCATCAGAGCCAATTAATTACTTTTGAAATGCATCTGCCGGCTCTTTGGGACAGCTACCAACTAGTCCCACTCCCGGTTCTTTCCCCATAGCCCTGCAAATTTCTCTTTTTTAAGTACATATCTCATTCCCTTTTGGAAGTTACTATTGAATCTGCTTACACCACCCTTTCAGGCAGTGCATTCCAGCTGCCTTATAAAATTTCTCCTCACCTCATCTCTGATTCTTTTGCCAATTAGCTTAAATCTGTGTCTTCTTGTTACCAAACCTCCTGCCGGTGGAAACAGTTTCCCCTGATTTAGTCTATCAAAACCCTTTGTAATTTTGAATACCTCCATTAAATCTCTCCTTAACCTTCTCTGCCCTAGGGAGAACAATCTATTCTCTCCAATGGATGAACCAGTCTGCTCAATTATATCAAAACAATTTTTTTTTATTCAGTCATGGGATGTGGGCATCGCTGGCAAGGCCAGCATTTATTGCCCATCCCTAATTGCCCTTGAGAAAGTGGTGGTGAGCCACCTTCTGGAACCGCTGCAGTCCATGCTATTAGGTAGGGAGTTCCAAGATTTTGACCCAGCGACGATGAAGGAACGGCGATATATTTCCAAGTCAGGATGGTTTGTGACTTGGAGTGGAACGTGCAGGTGGTGGTGTTCCCATGCGCCTGCTGCCCTTGTCCTTCTAGGTGGTAGAAGTCGTGAGTTTGGGAGGTGCTGTCGAAGAAGCCTTAGCGAGTTGCTGCAGTACATCTTGTAGATGGTACACACTGCAACCACGGTGTGCCAGTGGTGAAGAGAATGAACGTTTAAGGTGGTGGATGAGGTGCCAATCAAGCGGGCTGCTTTGTCCAGGATGGTGTCGAGCTTCTTGAGTGTTGTTGGAGCTGCACTCATCCAGGCAAATGGAGAGTATTCCATCACACTGCTTGTAGATGATGGAAAGGCTTTAGGGAGTCAGGAGGTGAGTCACTCGTCGCAGAATACCCAGCCTCTGACCCACTTTTAAAGCCACAATATTTATATGGAGTCTTGCAACACCAGGTTATAGTCCATATTTGAAATCACAAGCTTTCGGAGGCTTTCTCCTTCGTCAGGTGAGTGTAGGATTCCATAAAGATACAGCATATATAGTCAGAGAACAAGGCCTGGTGATTACAGATAATCTTTCCAACAGCCCGTTATCAAAGCAATCAAAGGAGTTGAATGGTGTTCAGACAGAGAAACAATACATACAAGACTACTGAATACACAAACGGTCAGAACACAAAAACAGAGAGAGAGAGAGAGAGAGAGAGACACCCGAAAGGCAGAGAAAGAGAGAGAATGACCAGTTGTATTAAAAACAGATAACTTTTTTTCACTGGTGGGGTTACGTGTAGCGTGACATGTGTCCAAGATCCCGGTTGAGGCCGTCCTCATGGGTGCGGAACTTGGCTATCAATTTCTGCTCGACGATTTTGCATTGTCGTGTGTCTCGAAGGCCGCCTTGGAGAACGCTTACACGAAGATTGGAGGCTGAATGTCCTTGACTGCTGAAGTGTTCCCCAACTGGGAGGGAGACCTCCTGTCTGGTGATTGTTGCGCGGTGTCCGTTCATCCGTTGTCGCAGTGTCTGCATGGTCTTGCCGATGTACCATGCTCCGGGGCATCCTTTCCTGCAACGTATGAGGTAGACAACGTTGGCCGAGTCGCAGGAGTATGAACCATGTACCTGATGGGTGGTGTCCTCTCATGTGATGGTGGTATCTGTGTCGATGATCTGGCATGTCTTGCAGAGGTTGCTATGGCAGGGTTGTGTGGTGTCGTGGACGCTGTTCTCCTGAAAGCTGGGTAATTTGCTGCGAACGATGGTCTGTTTGAGGTTAGGTGGCTGATTGAAGGTGAGTAGTGGAGGCATGGGGATGGCCTTAGCGAGGTGTTCGTCATCATCGATGACATGTTGAAGGCTGCGAAGAACATGGCGTAGTTTCTCCGCTCCGGGGAAGTACTGGACGATGAAGGGTACTCTGTTGGTTGTGTCCCGTGTTTGTCTTCTGAGGAGGTCTATGCGATTTTTCGCTGTGGCCCGTCGGAACTGTCGATCGACGAGTCGAGCGTCATATCCCGTTCTTACGAGGGCGTCTTTCAGCGTCTGTAGGTGTCCATCGCGTTCCTCCTCGTCTGAGCAAATCCTGTGTATTCGCAGGGCCTGTCCATAGGGGATGGCCTCTTTGACGTGGTTAGGGTGGAAGCTGGAAAAGTGGAGCATCGTGAGGTTGTCCATGGGCTTGCGGTAGAGTGAGGTGCTGAGGTGCCCGTCTTTGATGGAGATTCGTGTGTCCAAGAATGAAACCGATTCTGAGGAGTAGTCCATGGTGAGTTTGATGGTGGGATGGAACTTGTTGATGTTATCGTGTAGTCTCTTCAGTGATTCTTCGCTGTGGGTCCATAGGAAGAAAATGTCGTCGATGTATCTGGTGTATAGTGTTGGTTGGAGGTCCTGTGCAGTGAAGAAGTCGTGCTTGAACTTGTGCATGAAAATGTTGGCGTATTGGGGTGCGAATTTGGTTCCCATGGCTGTTCCGTGTGTTTGGGTAAAGAACTGATTATCGAAGGTGAAGACATTGTGATCCAGGATGAAGCGGATGAGTTGTAGGATGGCGTCTGGAGATTGGCTGTTGTTGGTGTTGAGTACTGAGGCTTTTGCAGCGATGCCGTCATCATGGGGGATACTGGTGTAGAGTGCCGAGACGTCCATCGTGGTGAGAAGTGTTCCTGGTTTAACTGGGTTCCTGAGTTTTTGTAGGAAGTCTGTAGCGTCGTGACAGAAGCTGGGGGTTCCCTGTACGATGGGTTTCAGGATGCCCTCGATGTATCCAGAGAGGTTCTCACACAGGGTTCTCATAACGGGACCAAATTCACGATACCACACAACCCTGCCACAGCAACCTCTGCAAATCATGCCAGATCATCGACACAGATACCACCATCACACGAGAGGACACCACCCACCAGGTACATGGTACATACTCCTGTGACTCGGCCAACGTTGTCTACCTCATACGTTGCAGGAAAGGATGCCCCGGAGCATGGTACATCGGCGAGTCCATGCAGACATTGCGACAACGGATGAATGGACACCGCGCAACAATCGCCAGACAGGAGGGTTCCCTCCCAGTCGGGGAACACTTCAGCAGTCAAGGACATTCAGCCTCCGATCTTCGGGTAAGCGTTCTCCAAGGCGGCCTTCGAGACACACGACAATGCAAAATCGTCGAGCAGAAATTGATAGCCAAGTTCCGCATCCATGAGGACGGCCTCAACCGGGATCTTAGACACATGTCACGCTACACGTAACCCCACCAGCGAAAAAAAGTTATCCGTTTTTAATACAACTGGTCATTCTCTCTCTTTCTCTGCCTTTCGGGTGTCTCTCTCTCTCTCTCTCTCTCTCTGTCTTTGTGTTCTGACCGTTTGTGTATTCAGTAGTCTTGTATGTAATGTTTCTCTGTCTGAACACCATTCAAGTCCTTTGATTGCTTTGATAATGGGCAGTTGGAAAGATTATCTGTAATCACCAGGCATTGTTCTCTGACTATATATGCTGTACCTTTATGGAATCCTATACTCACCTGATGAAGTAGGAAGCCTCCGAAAGCTTGTGATTTCAAATAAAGCTGTTGGACTATAACCTGGTGTTGTAAGACTCCTTACCAGTCCATCACCGGCATCTCCACATCACAATATTTATGTGGCTGGTCTAGTTACATTTCTGGTCAATGGTAACCCCCAGGATGTTGATGGTGGGGGATTCGGTGATGGTAATGTTGTTGAATGTCAAGGGGAGGTAGTTGGACTCTCTCTTGTTGGAGATGGTCATTGTCTGGCAGTTGTCTGGAGCGAATGTTACTTGCCACTTCTCAGCCCAAGCCTGGATGTTGTTCAGGTCTTGTTGCATGCGGGCACGGACTGCTTCATTATCCGAGGGGTTATGAATGGAACTGAACACTGTCATCAGCGAACATCCCCATTTCTGACCTTATGATGGAGGGCAGGTCATTGATGAAGCAACTGAAGATGGTTGGGCCTAGGACACTGCGCTGAGGTAGAACAGTTGCTCTGTGTCCAGTGGGATAACTCAGTGGAATTAACTTTTACCCAGAATTCTTTTCAGAAACTGCAGTTACTTCCTGTGACTGGGGACTGGGCACAGGGCTGGATTTTGCTGTAAAAGTAACGGTGAGGCTAACAGCACTCAGCAGGAATCCGGAAGTTGCTGTCCGAGATACGATGCTCCTCCAAAGGCTGCGTGAAAATGACATCTCGCCCGGTGACTCACCATTCACATATATTGAATGGTGTGAATCTCCTGTACTTACCTCATTGATACAGACTAAACTCACCACAAAAAATTAAGGCTTGTCTATTCCAGTGTAAGTACCCTTTAACAGCGTGGTAAGTCTTAATTACTGCCAAACAACCTCTTTGGCACTGAAAATTTACTTTACAAGTGTGGAATCTCATTCCTTCAGCTTTTAATTATTCTTGGCCATTTAAAAAATGAAGCAGCTGAAGATGGTTGGGCCTAGGACACTGCCCTGAAGTAGAACAGTTGCTCTTTTTTTTTCTTTCTTTTTCTGTCTCTTTTATCTCTCTCTCTTAATCCAATCTTTCATTCCCTCTCTTTATTTCACTTTCTGTACCTGATCTGACATTGAATTCACGATTCTATCTTACACTTCCTGGTTCAGATTCCGTGCTGCTCATTAACGATGCTTCAATCTGATTGATTAAGGAGATACACAACTGTTTGCCCTGTTCACACAGATTCCTGATGCCCTGTAGAGGGCACTCTGAATGAATCTTTAACTTAGAGTAACTTGCCGGCAAAACCCCATCGAAAGTCTATTGGCAAGTGCAAGTCCAACGAATGGCTGGTGCTGTTCATTCGCTGCTCAGAACAAAATCCGGCCCATTTACACAGCTCTAAAGAAAAATTTTAAAGTTGCTGTCTGTTTCTTTAACACAGCTGAAACACCAAAAATAAAAAAGCTGAAAACACAGCTACATATTTGCACCTATGATTAAATAACACAAGCCTTTAAACAGAATGTTCTACATTTTTTTTGCATTTGATTTTACACTGAATTTACCCTTTCAGTAAAAGATAAACAGAAAATGCCGATTAAATCCATCTTAAATGTGGATTATGAACCATTTTATTCATGGAGAAGTTTGAATGTTATTTACATATTGTTTTACTGCAGAATTACCTGCTGTGTTTTATAGGTTTTTTTCCCAGATATTCAAGACTAACACATAAATCAGCTTCTTTTGTTTCTCTGATGACTCAAGAGGGTGAAGCCTGTTAGTATGGTGACCTCTAGGACACGTCTTGCTGAGCTCAAAGCATGGGGGTGGGACAGCTGGCCACTGTAAAACGAATGTAACACACTAGCCTTTTGGAAGGATCCCTCTTGTGATATAGTTCCACCCACCATTTTACAACTCAATCTATGTTTCTTTGTTACTCTGGTTTCCCCCATTGCCCCAAAGTAAAACAGTCTCATCTTCACGAAAACAAGTAAATAACACGTTGCCGAGAACACCATAACCTTGAGCCATTTTTCAGAAGCATCTTGTTTTCTAAGTGTATTTGATTTAATCATTTTCACTTTTGAATCCCTATAAATCAACACATTGACAAGCTTCAAAGCAGGCCATCCTTTTATTGTTTTCTATTATGTAATCTGAATGGTTATTCACCATTACATGTAGCTTCACAATTGCTAAAATTGAGAAGTGTACAAGTTGACAGACGATTTATTTCACAGAACAACATTCTCAGATTAAACTATAAAAGCAGTTTTGATTGTTTGCTATTTTTTGAATTCTGTGCAGTCTTCAAAGCATTAAAGTGACACACAGTTTCAGAAAAAAAACTGCACTGTGCTGCGCGGTACCTCAAACTCCTCACCTACACTTGCCAAAATGATTGCACCAAAAAGTTATTTTCTACAGAAAACAATGTAAAAAGAAAAAGCAAAATTTAGTCTTTATTAAATTGTATCCAGGTTTGCAAACACGTCAGTGAAAGAAAATGGAAAGTCATAGGATGTGGTGATACTTTACAATGAAAATCTACCCCATGACCTCAACGCTAATACTTTCTGCAAAATTGAAGAGAGCCTGGGCTGACCTTGCTGTACGTTGAAATTGAAGTCCATTCCCTTAACCTGTGCCTCCTCAAACCCCTCCACCCTCACTTCCAATGTCAAGTGAGAAGAGCTCATGAATTCCTCTATCTCTAAGAATGAGACCAAGCAAATAGTTGCCTCCGCCACTACCTCCTCTTCCTCTCCCCCTCCCCCTCCCCCCCCCCCCCGCTTTCCTGGTCCCTCAATTACTCTAGCCCTAATCCTCTGTCACTCTGCGTTTTCTTCCTCAACTCCCCCCATGCCCTCTACTCACTCATTTACTCAATGAGACCCATCTCCTGCCTCTTAATCCTCAATGAGAAATTGTTCAAAACGTAGGAGCTTCTCTTTAAGTTACCAGTGAAGTATATTGAAGCATATCGCACAAATGGGTTCAAAAGTCAATGCAATGCACTTCAGAAAAGAAAAAAGGGTGAGATAGATGAAGGGAAGGTGGATAGATGCAGCTGCGATCTATCAAAAAGGGACAGGCTATTTGGGGAAATGAGCTTTGCTGCTCTTAACATTTACGTTGTAATATCATTTTCAGGTTAATATAATAGCTTGGAAAGTTGCCAGCATGGTAGTATAACACAATGTTCATTTCTATGGCCTGACAGTACAAGGGGCTACAGTCCTAGTTCTTATTCACGCCACCAAAAAAACGTGCAACTCAAAGGTGAGGGGTTTACCCATGGGATGGGTCATGCCAGGATATTTAAATGCACAAGCTGGTTGGTGGTTCAGTGACAACACTGAAGTGAGAGGGGGAAGAAATAAGGCTGGAAAAATTAAAGCAAAAAAATAATGAGGCAAATAAACAATTCACAGGCAAACCTCCAAGAAGATAAAGGTCAGTGCAATTTCTCTGCGATCCCAAAAGGCCATCAAGCAAAACTTCAGAATATTAATCCAACTTTACAACCCATACTTACAAGCTCCGAGCAGTCGCATTGCACGGATGGCCCATTCATGATTGCAGAAACGCATGAGCCAAGATATCCCGTGCAATATTTGATCAACTGTGTTTATTTCTATCCTTGTAACTGTCAATTCTATTCTTAAACATATATTTCCCTAGTGCTTTTTAAAAGGAGTTAATCATCATCACATTAACTGTTTTTGTTAGGAGTCTATTCTACGTATTGACTACATGTTGGAAAATAAAATCCTCCAATCATTTGAAGGTTCCTGACTTTGCACTCAGAAAATTGAGAAGGATGTTTTCAACCTCCATCTTAGTTCAGTGATCATTGGGTCTGTACATTCGTTGAAAGGGAAAATTAACAGATTTCTCTCTTAGGACTTGGGAAAGGTGTAAATTTAAGATGCATTGATATGGTAATTGAGAAAGATGAAATTTAATTGGGATAGAGACTTGAAGGACAATACCAAATAGAGATGCCAACAGTACCAACCCATTCAATGGATTGGTCTTGATGGCAGAATCACTCTTTTTCATTCTATGGATTTGTATGTTCGTAAGTAATTTTTAAAACAATTCTTTTGAGCTATAAGACAGTAAGGACTTTCTTTTATTTGCTTTGGCTGAGTTTGAACCCAAGTCTCATTCTGCCATTCAATCCCTTTACCTGCCATTTTTTTTAATAAACTGAGCAATACAGAATACAGAAGGCTACTTTAACTTAATTTAATCATATTTTTATTTGTATGCATAGGAGAAATTCACATTAATAATAAAAAAAAAACTATTAATGGGTCAATAAGGTGTGTTACATAGAAATACATAGAATGTACAGCACAGAAACAGGCCATTCAGCCCAACTGGTCCATGCCGGTGTTTATGCTCCACATGAGCCACCTCCCACCCTATTTCATCAAATCCTATCTGCAAACCCTTCTATTCCTTTCTCCCTCATATACTTATCTAGCTTTCCCTTAAATGAATCTATAACTCTTCGCCTCAACTACTCCTTGTGGTGGTGAGTTCCACATTCGAATCACTGTCTGGGTAAAGGAGGTTATCTTGAATTCCCGATTGGATTTATTAGTGACTATCTTATATTTTACCACTTGAGCATGACTGCAAGCTTACTTCTACTCTGTCTGAAAATAAGACAAGATTTTTATTTTTTATTTTCATTTAGGACAATATTAGTATCAGCGCATCTCTGTAGATTGTCCAAATTACACAAAAATATGGGATAGAAACCATTTTAATATTACATCTCCTTTCCATTTGTTCACTTTTAACAAGTAATGACTCCTTTGTCTCACTGCCATATCCAAAAGGGAAGTGCTTAGAGTCGACTGAGATAGATGGGAACAGAGAGAGAAAGATAGAGATGAGGAGAGATGGAAGAGCTTTCTAATATTTATCTCGTCACCCAAAACATATTTGGCCCAGAAATCGCTCGGAGCAGCAAACCAACAGTGCTCGCCGCTCCACAGATTCATTGTAACCCATTAACTTTACTGGGAGCAATTCCTCGAAAAGGCAGCAGAGAAGAGCCCGGCGTTAGTTCCAGTGAAGCGAGGGCCCACGGGAGAAGTGACAGGAACGATCTCTCCCCTCGACCAATCAGATTGACATGCTGCGAAACTGTCTCTGCCGGCTTGAAACATGAAAAACAGGAAGTGAAAGGTACAACATTAAAATCATTGTAAAAACAGTTGCAGTCAGCGAAAAAAGAGAGGATAAGAAATAATCGAATTAAATAGAAGAGTTAAAAAAAATGTTAATATTTTTATTTTAATTTTTTTTAATAACCAAAAACTATTAAAATAAGGAGTAATAAGACTCCACATTTTTTAATGTTAATTTTTAGTTGTTTGGCCGTCATTAAGACTTACCGCGATATTAAAACTTAGTTTAGACTTGGTATTTTTAAGCGTACCTGATTCGTGGTGAAATTAGTTACTTTCCAGCTGGGCAGATGAGCAAGTTGGCGCTTTTTCAATGATTTCACTGATTGCAGCCGGCGATATACCTTTAATTTGAAGCTGTCATATCGCCGGCGAACCAGTAGGAGCAAGTTCTGAATTTCTACGTTTCACTGCATGTGTGAACTTGCTTCTCCATTTCCCCGCGAACAATGGTGAGCGTTGTTGGGCACTTTGTTCTTTTCCAAGCAATTTCTGCCCCACTATATACTCTTTACAATGCTCATATAATGAGCTCATCAAACTGAGGCAGTCAAACTGAAATATCCATCAGTAATATGATTCAAGCCTATATCCTCTTGACTTTGAGTCCCATTTTTAATTCACCAAAGAATTAATATAAAATGGCTTTAATGACAACTCTGCAGGTTTATTTGCCTCCTATTGCCTTTAAGCACCATGCAACCTCCTGCACCTTGGTGGGGAGGAAGCCAGACTGTTGTGGCTTCTTCTGACTGCTATCATTACCACTGACTGAGTTAAAGAGCAGCAAAAGGACTATCAGAGAAAATGGGAGATCCTTAAAGCATACCAGTGTGATGAAACAGAGGATGAACAGAAAATAATTAAAATTCTCAATGACAATTTTCTGTTCATCCTCTGTTTCACCCCAGTGGCCCATATGTTTTTTTGCACAATTTAAAACAATTAAAGACCGTGGTGCTACCGGGGTCACCTGCGATAGTGTAACCCTGGAGGACACCTTACATAAATGGCTAGCTAAAATAAGAACACAAGCTTTGTAGATAACTAGAAGAATTGTCAGGCAGCAAGTGCAGAAGAACTGAAAACACGATGGAACATGATTTTGACTAAGAACAGTTGCCAAATTGGAAACGTGCCATTGCATATAACTGGAAGCGAATAACGTGAGGTGACTTTTAACATGCTTAATTTAATTATGAGCGCGAAGGTATCTAGCAATGGTTCACTTTTTGGACTGCAGCAACATTCATGAAAGTTTAATCAACTGGAAATATTATACACAGAAAATGTAACAATGTCACCTCTAATGCATACATTAGGCTTTGATCCCAGATTATCAGGAAAGTCTAAAGTGTGCCTGATGTTATCTGTCGCAACTGCTGTGTACTTCATTGAAACACTATTCATCTACAGTACAGATTATATTTTCAACTACACAATAATAACGATTACAATTAAATGCACAGTAATTAACACCTAGACATGATTACAAAGCAGCAATCGTATTGAGGGATTCAGATTACATCAGAAACCTGAGAGAGTGAAGTACGAGTTGCTTATTACAATAATCTGAACCTTGGGACAAGAAGATAGCTTTCAAATGACTAGTTACATATTTATACAGACCGTCCATATTTTGGGGTAATTTTATTCTTTTGAGCTTTTTATGCCACTGATTTGCAGGAGCTGTCTCTGGTCGGTGCCTGAGCTGACCATTTCAAGGCCCCTATCAAAATGGCAGCTGCCAGAGTGGCAGCGGGAACATAGCATTGAGTGCCATGCTGCAATTTTCATCATGCTACTGCCCATTGCTGCTCAGCAGTGACGAGGAAAATCAGACCCTAAAATTCCTGGTCACAATTTTCAATCACATTAATTTCTGAGGTATTTTAGTTTGCAGCAGCACTATTTTAATTCTATTGACATAATTAGAAAGTTTGTGTACGTGCATGTCATACCAAATGGGTACATTATACTCAGAGTATGTATAGATAAAACACCATCCATCTTACTTTTCTGGTCGGCTTAATCAGTTAACTATATTGATTTGCTTAAATATATAAATTGTAAGAAAAGTTATATTAATGACTTGGACTTGGGTATAAAGAAAATAATTTCAAAGTTTGCAGATGACATGAAACTCTGAAATGTATTGAACAATGTGGATGATAGTAACAGACTTCAGGAGGACAAAGACAGACTGGTGAAATGGGCAGACACATGGCAGATGAAATTTAACGCAGAGAAGTGTGAAGTGATGCATTTTGGTAGGAAGAATGAGGACAGGCAATATAAACTAAATGGTACAATTTTAAAAGGGGTGCAGGAACAGAGAGACCTGGGGGTTCACATACACGAACCTTTAAAGGTGATAGGACAAGTTGAGAAGACTGTTAAAAAAGCATATGAGATCCTTGGCTTTATAAACAGAGGCCAGGGGCATGATTTTTACTTGGAGCCAGGAAGAGATCGGGTGGTAGATTTTCGTGTGGGTAACCGGGAAGTGAAGTGAGTGCGTTGGAATCTGCGATCGCAACTCAATTGAAGGCAATTAATTTTGCTTCCGTGTTTCGTGTCTCCAAGCTGCGCAGTGGGTGTACTGCGCACCCGCAATGACACAATCTGAAGTCCACTATTTAAAGGGCCAATGCAAAAATGGATTTTGGAGGAAAATGGAGGAAATGAAGCCATGGATTCCAAGAGAGCAAAGGCAGCACCCAGGTTCATGGATGCTTCACTTGAAGTACTGCTGGGTGCTGTGAGAAACAGGAGGGAGGTCATCTACCGAAGTGATGGGAGAAAGAAACTGGTTTTGCCACCAAGAAGGCGTGGCTGGAAGTGGCAGGAGAGGTGAGCAGCAGGAGCACGGTGCCCAGGTCTTGGATGCAGTGCAGGAAGTGTTTTAATGACCTAACCAGGTCAGGAAAAGTGAGTACATTTGCTGATTCACCCACATCCAGTGTTGTGCAACACTCCCCCTCTCACTCTGTCTTGGCAAGCCCACTCAATCACATCACTCCTCACACCAACTTAAATTTCAGCAGCAACCATCCTTCACTTTCTATGTACTTCCTCATCTCCCCATTTATGCTCCCACCGCTGCCACTCACCCCAATCCTGATACAATGTGATGCATCTGTCTGATAGTCACCCTCTGATGCATCTGTCTGATAGTCAGCCTCACCCAATGCACTGCATCCACTGAGTGAATATGGCACCTTCAGTCACTCACAGATCTGTTCTTTCGCCCCTTGTAGGAGAAGAGAGCGCAAGTCGCAAGGGAGAGGGCGAGGACTGGAGGTGGACCTCCACAAATAGTCCAGCTCACAGATACAGAGGAGGAGGCCGTGGAGGTAAGTGGGATATCTGCATCCCTGTCCATTGAGATTGAGAGACTGGGAACCCGCAGATGTCGGGTGACAGAACTTAAATATCTTTCACACACATGATGACTTTATTTCCTCAATGACTAAACAATGAGAAACATGAGTATGGTGATTGGCAAGATTGTTACTTTGCTGTGACTAAGTCATATCGCTTTCTGTTGTCTTCCTGGGCCTTCATGTGAAGAAGAAAGTGGCGAGATGGAAGACATCGATTCCTCAGACGACTCCATTCCTTCTGAGGATGCACCATCACAGGACATACGGCTATGCACCAACGCAGATACTCGCATTTCAGTTAGCCACATAGTTCTGTTGTCACCTGGTGATTCACAACTCACAAGTGAGCAGGGGCAGCTGTGGAGAATGCACGTCGGTGGTAGCACTCCTCTCCAGGCTCTGCTCAGCTGGACGCAGATGTTGAACCCCGGGGGGCCATCGTTGAGAATGAGAATGATTGAGGTCCAGTTGCAACTTTGCGAGTTACTGGAAAAAGTGCCATGCACACTCTGCACAATAACGGAGAGGATGGAGGAGTCTAACTCCAACACTAGTGGATTGATATCACAGTTAATTGCGAGAATGTCTGCCATGCAGAGAGTGGCTGACTCCATGGAGCTTCAAGCAAGGCTCACAAATGAATTGATGCAGGCCATGACCACGGCCGTTCAAACTCTGGAATCCAGCATGCTTGTCGCCATAAGCAGGATGACAGATACCTTAACCATGGCCTTACAACGCAGCACATATGTTCATCAACTTGCTGTCCAGCAGAGTGGTGGGAGTGATGTTGCACTGGCCCGGGAGAGGCATGTAGGCAAAATGGACATGGAAATGGGAACTCCACTCAAAGTGCTCCCATGTCTCACCAGTTGCATCCCCCCTCCCCTCAACCAGTACCCGAAATGCTGTCTCCTCTCCTGATGACCGCGTCTGAACATGTCATAGGCCAAATGCATCTCAGCAGTCAGGGCAGGGATCTGAGCAGCCTGCCACTACTCTGCTGAAGCCACAAGGGATGCACCACATAGAAGCAGTAGGAAGCGTAGGTTTAAGCAAATGTAGTTCACCAAATGTATGCACAAGGGTGTTTGAAGAAATGTTATGTTGTTAAATCTCCTTTTTTTCTATAGTCATATGAAATTTATTATCACCACTTCCACGTCTTGGCCATTATTGCGTCCTGAGTGTTAAGTTGCCTTTTCATTTGCTTTATGATGAATGGCAATACATGACGGTACCCATTGGGCAAATGTGCAATGGGCGTTTGCATGGTTGAAGAACTGTTTTGTGCAAAGGTGGAATGAGGTGAAGTAGGGGGGCAGGTGGCATTGGTGGTGGTGGTTGTGGTGACAGGCAGCCTGAGTATCTCAATATCTTTATTGTGACTCTTTTATTATAAGAACCTGTGAGTGATGAGTGCAGCCCTGGCATCCCGGGCAGCAATTTGCCTGGATGGTCTGGCGATGGGTGCCCCATCTTCATCTTCCTCTTCCTCCTCATCCTTCTCCTCTTTCTCTTCTTCAATGTTGTCACCAACAGAGGATGATTGATGAGCGCCTTCATCCTCCTCCAACTCTAAACCTCTCTGCTGCGCTATGTTGTGCAGGATGCAGCACAACACGATTGTTCTAGAGACCCTTTCTGGCGAGTACTGAAGGGCTCCCGCAGATATCCATGCACCTGAAGCACATCTTCAACATGCCTATGATTTGATCAATGACAAACCTGGTGATCATGTGGCTCTGGTTGTATCGCTCTTGTGCCTCATTGGTGGGGTTCCTCACATGTGACACGAGTCAGCCCTTCAGTCTGTCTTCTGTGTGGAAGAAGTCTGCAATGTTGGACTCGTGCAAAATGAATGAATCATGGCAGCTGCCAGGGAATCTGACGCACACCTGCAGAAATCTCTTCTTGTGGTCGCACACCAGCTGTGCACTGATGGAGTGAGAGCTTTTCAGTTTATTAAAACTCCTGGCTCATGTGGTGGTCCTCGAATTGCCACGTGCATGCAATCAATTGCACCCTGTACCCGTGGGAAGCTAGCCAGAGAGACAAAACCCACAGCCTGCTCATTTTGGCTGATGTCACCGTAAGGGAAGTTGATGTAGTCGGATGCCCTGGCAAACAAGCCATCTATCACCTGCTTTATACACTTTTGCGCAGATGACTGACACACCCTGGAGATGTCACCAGCGGCATCCTGGAAGGACCCAGAGGCGAAGAAATTGAGGGCACTGGTTACTTTTACTGTGACGGGCAATGCGTGGCCACCAGGTCCAGCAGGGAGCAGAGCTGCCTCTAGGAGGCTGCAGATGTCTGTGACCACCTGCCGACTCAACCTGAGCCTGAGTAGGCACTGCTCCTCAGAAAGGTACGGGAAGCTAAGCCTCTGCCTGTAGACTCTCTCACATGGGCAGTGCCTCCTATGACCTCGGCTCCTCTGTTGCTCCCCTCTCTGCTGTTCTCCAGATCCTTGTTGTGCACCTCTCTCTTGTGCACCTTCAGATCCCAACACAGCACGACATGACTGCCGTGGATGATCATTTTCCTCCTCCTCAGATGTCCTCTGGAATACATCCATTGTGCCCCCATCCTGATCTTGTTAGTTTGAGAGGCTCCAAAGTTTTGCTAAGGATGTCTCAACAAAAGAACTCTCAGTCTCAACACAAGAACTCTCAGTCTCAACACAAGAACTCTTAGTCTCAACACAAGAACTCTCAGTCTCAACACAAGAACTCTTAGTCTCAACGTTTGCCTAAGAGAACTGAGATCCTAGCTGCAATACCTGAGCTGTTATTGAGATGGGTCAATCACAGATTTAAAGGGCCAAATCAACTTCGGCATGAATCTTGCCTTCGTTTCACTGGCGAGATTCAGAAATCCTGGGAAACCCATGCAGGAGAAGTAAAATTCCTTTCTGTCTCAGAATCAATAAAAAAATACCTAACTCAAGTATCTCAATTAGGTAAATTGCCCCCTTAACGATCCGTCCGCCGGCAGTAATTGCGCACGCACATCCAAACACACCCACGTTAAACCCGTAAGTGGGTGTGTTGGAGTCGCGATTTAAATAGTTGCAATTTTGTTCTCCAACGCGCCCCCAACCCTCCCGTTCTTGGGGGTGAAAATTCCCCCATAAAGTACAAAAACAAGGAAGTTATGCTGAACTTTTATAGCTTTTTTTTTTATTCGTTCATGGGATGTGGGCGTCGCTGGCGAGGCCGGCATTTATTGCCCATCCCTAATTGCCCTCGAGAAGGTGGTGGTGAGCCGCCTTCTTGAACCACTGTAGTCCGTGTGGTGAAGGTTCTCCCACCTGCTATCACTGGTTAGACCCCAGCTAGAGCATTAAGTTCAAATCTGGGACCCACATTTTAGGAATGACATCAAGGCCTTAGAGAGGGTGCAGAAGAGATTTACTAGAATGGCACCAGGGATGTGAGACTTCAGTTACACGGAGAGACTAGAGAAGCTGGGGTTGTTCTCCTTAGAGCAGAGAAGGTTAATGGGAGATTTAATAGAGGTGTTCAAAATCATGAAGGGTTTTGATAGAGTAAATAAGGAGAAACTTATGGCAGAAGGATCAGTAACCAGAGGACACAGATTTAAGGCAATTGGCAAAAGAACCAAAGGTGAGATGAGGAGAATTTTTTTTACGCAGCGTATAGGTATGATCTGGAATGCACTGCCTGAAAGGGTGGTGGGAGCAGATTCAATAATAATTTTCAAAAAGGAATTGGATAAATACTTGAAGGGAAAAAATATGCAGGGCTATAGGGAAAGAGCAGGCCACTGGGACTAATCGGATAGCTCTTTCAAATAGCTGGCACAGGCTAGATGGGTGGAATGGCCTCTTTTATTCTATGATTCTATGAATGAGGATTCCCCCCACCTCAAACCAATGAAATAACTTAATTAGTCTAGTGAGAGGGAGGAACTGAAGGAAACCAATATTAGTAAAAAAAATAGTGCTAGGAAAATTAATGGGGCTAAAGGCTGACAAATCCCCAGGGCCTGATAATCTACATCCCAGAGTACTAAAGGAAGTGGCCCTGGAAATAGTGGATGCATTGGTGATCATTTTCCAAAATTCTATAGACTCTGGAACAGTTCCTACAGATTGGAGGGTGGCAAATATAACCCCACTATATAAAAAAGGAGGGCGAGAAAAAACGGAATTACAGACCAGTTAGCCTAACATCAGTAGTGGGGAAAATGCTAGAGTCTATTATAAAAGATGTGATAACAGAACACTTGGAAGGCATTAACTGGATTGGACAAAGTCAGCATGGGTTTATGAAAGGGAAATCATGCTTAACAAATCTACTGGAGTTTTTTGAGGATGTAACAAATAGAATAGATAGGGGAGAGCCAGTGGATGTGGTGTATTTGGATTTTCAGAAGGCTTTTGATAAGGTCCCACACAAGAGGTTAGTGTGCAAAATTAAAGCACATGGGATTGGGGGGAATATACTGGCATGGATTGAGAATTGGTTGACAGACAGGAAATGGAGAGTACGAATAAACGGGTCTTTTTCCGGGTGGCAGGCAGTGACTAGTGGGGTACCGCAGGGATCAGTGTTTGGGCCCCAGCTATTCACAATATATATCAATGATTTGGATGAGGGAACTGAATGTAACATTTCCAAGTTTGCAGATGACACAAAGCTGAGGTGGAATGTGAGCTGTGAGGAGGATGCAAAGAGGCTCCAATGTGATTTAGACAAGTTGGGTGAGTGGGCAACAACATGGCAGATGCAGTATAACGTGGATAAATGTGAGGTTATCCACTTTGGTTGTAAAAACAGAAAGGCAGATTATTATCTGAATGGTGATAGATTGGGAAAAGGGGAGGTGCAACGAGACCTGAGTGTCCTTGTACACCAGTCGCTGAAAGCGAGCATTCAGGTGCAGCAAGCAGTTAGGAAGGTGAATGGTATGTTGGTCTTCATTGCAAGAGGATTTGAGTACAGGAGCAGGGATGTCTTACTGCAGTTATACAGGGCCTTGGTGAGACCACATCTGGAGTATTGTGTGCAGTTTTGGTCTCCTTATCTGAGGAAGGATGTCCTTGCCACGGACGGAGTGCAACAAAGGTTTACCAGACTGATTCCTGGGATGGCAGGACTGATGTATGAGGAGAGATTGGGTCGACTAGGCCTATATTCACTAGAGTTTAGAAGAATGAGAGGTGATATCATCAAAACGTATAACATTCTAACAGGACTAGACAGACTGGATGCAGGAGGATGTTCCCGATGGCTGGGAAGTCCAGAACCAGGGGTCACAGTCTCAGGATACGGGGTATGCCATTTAGAACCGAGATGAGAAGCAATTTCTTCACTCAGAGGGTGGTGAACCTGTGGAATTCTCTACCACAGAAGGCAGTGGAGGCCAAGTCATTAGATGTATTCAAGAAGGAGATTTATATATTTCTTAATGCTAAAGGGATCAAGGGATATGGGGAAAAAGCGGGAACAGGGTACTGAGTTAGACGATCAGCCATGATCATTTTGAATGGCGGAGTAGGCCCGAAGGGCAGAATGGCCTACTCTTGCTCCTATTTTCTATGTTTCTATGTTAATGTTTTTTAGAGCAGTCAAATGTGAGGTTATGCACTTTGGCAAGAAAAATCAGAGGGCAAGTTATTATCTTAATGGCGAGAAACTGGAAAGTACTGCAGTACAAAGGGATCTGGGGGTCCTAGTGCAAGAAAATCAAAAAGTTAGCATGCAGGTGCAGCAGGTGATCAAGAAGGCCAACGGAATGTTGGCTTTTATTGCTAGGGGGATAGAATATAAGAACAGAGAGGTATTGCTGCAGTTATATAAGGTATTGGTGAGACCGCACCTGGAATACTGCATACAGTTTTGGTCTCCATACTTAAGAAAAGACATACTTGCTCTCGAGGCAGTACAAAGAAGGTTCACTCAGTTAATCCCGGGGATGAGGGGGTGGACATATGAGGAGAGGTTGAGTAGATTGGGACTCTACTCATTGGAGTTCAGAAGAATGAGAGGCGATCTTATTGAAACATATAAGATTGTGAAGGGGCTTGATTGGGTGGATGCAGTAAGGATGTTCCCAAGGATGGGTGAAACTAGAACTAGGGGGCATAATCTTAGAATAAGGGGCTGCTGTTTCAAAACTGAGATGAGGAGAAACTTCTTCACTCCGAAGGTAGAAGGTCTGTGGAATTTGCTGCCACAGGAAGCTGTGGAAGCTACATCATTAAATAAATTTAAAACAGAAATAGACAGTTTCCTGGAAGGATAGGGAATTAGGGGTTACGGGGAGCGGGCAGGAAATTGGACATGAATTTAGATTTGAGGTTAGGATCAGATCAGCCATGATCTTATTGAATGGCGGAGCAGACTCGAGGGACCGATTGGCCTACTCCTGCTCCTATTTCTTATGTTCGTATGTTCTTATGTTCAATCAGGAACCAGAAACTGGCACAAAATGAATCAATTGAACAATTTCACAAACTGCTTTGGGATAACACTTTCCTTCCTCACTCAAGTCAGAGTATACAACTAAAATAAACATGTATAACGTTAAAAATTAGACAACTCTGTAAGATAAAATCACTTAAACTTAAAATGAGTAATTTATTGTTAAAAATTTCCCTCACATAGGCCGAGGATTCAATTTTACTTCAGTCTCAGAGTTGGAAATTTCATCTGGGCCTCAGGTGCTGGGGATTTATTTGTGTGTAAAAGAGGGAGAGAGAGATGCAACAACCTCACTGCCTCTCCATCTCCCTCTCCTCCTTTAAGACCCTACGAAACATCCATCTCTTTGATCAAGCATTTGGTCACTCCTCCTGATAACTCTTTCTTTGGCTTGGCGTCCATTTTTGTCTGAGTACGCTTCTATGAAGAACCTTGGGATGTTTTTCTGAGTTTAAGGTGCTATATCAATGCAAGTTGTTTTTTTTTGATTACTTAATACATTAGAAATTGCTTGGAGCAGCGAGCCAACACTGCTCGCCGCTCCATAGATTAATACTAACCCACTAACTTACTTCAGGCACTTCCATGAATAGGAAGCGGAGAAGAGCCCAGCGTCAGTTCAGGTGAAGCGAGGACCCTGGGAGAAGCGAAAGGATTGATCGCTCCCCTCGACCAATCAGATGCAGTATTTTTGACACGCTGCGTTCACAGTCTCCACAGGCTTGGAACGTTAAACCAGGAAGTGAAAAGTACAACATTAAAATCAATGTAAAAACAGTCTGGGCAGCGAAAAAAGAGAGGGTAACATATAATCGAATTAAATAAAAGAGACAGAAGGGAAAAGTAAAAAATAAATTAAAATTTTTTAAGTTTAAATTTTTTTTTATTGACCAAAAACTATTAAAATAAGAAGTAATGAGACTCCACATTTTTAAACGTTAATTTTTCGTTGTTTGGCAGGCATTAAGACTTACCACGCTATTAAAACTTAGTTTAGACCTTTATTTTTAAGTGTAATTAGTTACTTTCCAGCTGGGCAGACAAGCAAGTTTGCACTTTTTCAATGATTTCACTAATTGCAGCGTGTGATATACCTTTAAATTTAAAGCTGTCATATCGCCGGCGAACCAGCAAGAGCAAGTTCCAGATTTTCGCGTTTCACTGCGCATGTGCGAACACTGGAACTTGTTCCTCCATTTCGCTGCTAACAACGGTGAGCGGTATTGAATTCATTATTTCACAAGCAATTTCTACCCCATTGTTATGTTAGCATCCCACAGTGTGGTCTCAGGGCCAAAGATACTCACACCTTATTGCAAATTTTCTAAATTGGTAGATAAATAGTGTTACAAATGTTACTGTCTGTGAGGTGCTGTATCTTTCAATTTCAGTAATGTGTGTAATATTTTTACCACATGTGAGTCATGTGATATATTGCCTCATTAAATTTGCTGTGTTAAAACAATGGGTGAACTAACATTTTACCCCTATTTACCAATCCGTATTCTCTGCAAGGATATCTCCCCACTGGGAATGCAGGATTGTGGAATTACCTTTATAATTTCTGGGTTTATGTGACATGCGTAAACTGATTGAGCTCATCTCTCATGGTTTATGACGTCATTTTGAATCCCCAGAGTAAATTATAGTCTCATTAATCATTTTCAGCTATTCATAATTCTGTACTGTAAGCCAATCAGTTATTTTTTAATGAAATAGTGTGGGTGCACCCATGACTAATGGCTAATAAATTATGAGATGGCAACCAAATAATTGTTCACATCTGTTACGGATGGAATTTTGATAGGAATATTGTCAAAGGAAGGAGATATTCTTTCTGTTCTATGGGTCATGACATTGACTGCGATGGCTGCTGTGTGATGAGATTCCTGCAGCAAAATGAGATGAGCCCCCGCCCCCATAATCTATGTTACTATATATGGTGCATGTATCAGTAAACTGTTGTTTAAAACCATTTTTAAAAAACTGGTGAGAAATCATAACAAATGGCGCTACATACCTTAAGGTCTTTTTTTTGCAATCCACTAGCTAATACCTGAATGGGGTGAAATGATGCTGTGCAGTTCAGCATACAAATATGCTAATGCTTTTGAAAGAAATTTCTTTCTCTGCTGTTTTAATTGAGGTATTAATCAATTTAATTTAAATGGGTTAAAAAAAGCAGATAGAAGATTTTATATGTTAACAACACCAAGGAGAAAAATACAACAGAGGTTTGTCGGATTTTATAGATTATAAAGAAGTAGGGATGAGAGGAAACTTTGCCCAGGCACCTTGCACCATCGGCACACTGACGGGGCCTCTCAGGATTTTATGCTGTCCCCTCATTAACGTAAGGAGGCTGCACTGCCAGCACATTGCCCTGGCTCACTGGGACAGCAGGGGATGTAGAGTTGCAATTTTAGGAGTAGGGCCTTAAATGTTCAGGTGCAGCACCTTAAAACTGGGCTTGCAGTTCCTGCAAGGAACAGAAAAGTTGGCTGGAGGTCAGCTTTGGTGAAAGTGTTGGAAAATGAGTCCAATGTCTGCCAATTGCCAGGGCGCAGGCAGGAATGCTGCCTTTACTGAGAGAGCCTTGGAAGTCACAAAGGAGGCATGCCATCTTCCAGTATAAGAGGCACTCTTTTCAATATGACAGAGCGAGGGCTGCACAGGAAGAGGTGGTGAATGCAGCTGAATGCAATCTCTGAAGTTAAAGGACAGGCCTCCAGATAAGGAAAGAATGTCCACAAGAAGCTTGCCAAGGAACGTCAGTCCTCCACTTGTCTGTTTATACTGGTCTGCAAATGCCATGCCTGTAAAACACACGCATACACTTTCACCCTCATCAGCTTCATCACACTCTCACCTGGAATACTTTCTTATTTTTATACCACCCCTTGCTTGGAATTATTTCACTGTTGGTGGGTGAGCCCAATAGAGAACACTCCTCTCCCTGCCCCCACCCACTACTCTTTTGTATTCTGTTGTTCTTGCACTCCCTCCTGGTACTGAAAGGCCTGAGAAAACATTCATTCTTGCTCTCTTCTAATTGCAGTCAGAGGGAGAAACTGTAAACTGTAAATCTCCAGATATTGTGTATCTTTGGAGTATGCCGAGTGAGGAGAGTCATAAATGGGGGTCACTATGGGGGTCCAAGCCTTGATCCCCCAAAGACTTACAGTAGGTTAATTCTCTCCTTGGTTAATGTGACCCCCCTCGCAAAGAGGGCTGCTTGGGGTCAATCCTGAGTGTCTTGGGTGGGGGCTACTGACACTCCCGCGCCCCCCCCCCCAATATGTGGCATAATTAGCATATCGCCAGCAGGCTCATCTGGGGTGCCCACCAGCCTCGAACCAGCTCGAAGCTGGTGGGCACCCCAGAAGAGCCTGCTGGTGATATGCTAATTATGCCATATATGCTGTGGGATCAACGCTGGACGGCCACCAGTGAGTGTGATCCTGGCCAACGTGCCACCATGGAATTCAAGGGCCAATTAGTCCACCTTGAAGAGGCCCCACGGTCTGCTGTACCAACAGCCAAGCTGGCCATTCCAACTCCTTGTTGGTGTACCTGTATGGCATCATGCAAAGCGGCACAATTTCTGACGAGCCCTGAGCATTCACCTGGCACGCCCCGAATAAATAGCTTAATGAGACTTGCACCACAGAGCAGCACGTGCCTCTTGCATCCCTGCCGCAGACCCAATGAAAAACCCGATGCTGGCGAGGAACCGACAGTCGGGGTAATTTTAACCTAACTCGCCGGGCGTGAAACCCAAGGGATCAGGTGGAAGGCCGGTTTTACACCCCGCCCGATACTACTCTCCGTTGACTTCAGTGGAGGGTAAAATTGGGTGGGGCGTAAAATGCAGTGTTGCACCCCATTCCATCAGTTTCCTGACAGGCGGCTTAGGTTAAAATGATCCCCCTCAGATTCACAGAGACAAAATACCAGATTTTTCACTTCCTCTGCGGCATGCTGAGCCTACGCAATTTCAGGTCCTGTGGTCGGGAAATTCCTCGCAGTCCGCTGTGCTGGCATTACCAGGTCGGAACACCCTGTTTACGTAACTAAGATGGGTTTCCGCTGCATTTCCGATGAAGTAACGCCGACAGAGCGGGACCAGCTCTGTGGAAATTCCCAGCCTATGTCTTTTTTTTTAATTTGTCTATCGCAGAGCTGAACAGGCTGGGGCTGTGTTTTCTCTAGAAAAGAGAAGGCTGAGAGAGTTGACCTGATAGAGGTCTTTAAAATTATGAAAGGGTTTGATAGGGTAGACGTAGGGAAGGTGTTTCCACTTGTGAGGGAGACCAAAACTAGGGGCCATAAAGATAAGAAAGTCACTAATAAATCCAATAATGAATTCAGGAGAAACTTCTTTACCCAGAGAGTAATTAGAATGTGGAACTTGCTACCACATGGCGTAATTGAGAAAAATAGCATAGATGCCTTTAAGGGGAAGCTAGATAGGCACATGAGGGAGAAAGGAATAGAAGGTTATGCTGATAGGGTGAGATGAAGTAGGGTGGGAGGAGGCTCATGTGGAGCATAAACACCAGCATGGACGAGTTGGGCCGAATGGCCGGTTTCTGCACTGTAAATTCTATGTAATCCTATGTAACAGCTGCTCATAGATTTCCATTAAGCAGAGCCATGTACCTGATGAGTTTTATTTAAACTGTTGCTCCTCGCGCCAAGCTCTCATATCACGGTCAGACTTTTCCTGTTTGTGTTTTCCTTCCAGTTCCCCTCCCCACGTCCCTGTGACATTTTCCCTGTACTCTTTTACCCTTCTCCTGTGTAGCCACATGAGCAAAAGTTACACCAAGAAAAACAATTAAATTGCTCTGATGTTGTGAGAACCGCTAAAGAAATAAAATAGTTGCAGTTGATTGAGACTGACATACCTCATTAATCTCATTAACCCAAGAGTGCCACATCCTCAGTGCATCTTGTGTCTGGAGCTGCTCGATTATATCCCTCCGGAATATGTACATCTCCTGCCTGCTGAGCTTCATGCTTGAATGTCCCAGTTTTTCAATCACTACATTTTGTTAATGGTCCATTAATGAGATGCCAGTCCAACTTTCCCCTCAGTTCCCCATACACTACCAGCTCTGCTTATTTTCAGTTTCCTATTTGTAAAGGGTGATTTCCACCACCCTTCCTGTAAAATACATGAATTACCATGAATAAAGCCACATTAGATAATACTTTCTTAACACATGGCCCAGGTTGCCTGATCTCACTGGTCTCTGGAATAATTCGGGATCAAGTACAGTCATAGACTAACATCAAGCTTAGATATCTGACCCCTGCTATGGAAATGGGATCAGATAAATCCAAAAAAAAGCCTGCTCCAATTATACCATGAATGGTGTGTAAAACCTGACTCAATTCGAGCAGAACCTTCCATTTCATTATTTTGGAGCCTTCAGGTTTGAAATCACGAAAGGAGAAACTTGAGAGTCAGCTCTCTGTTTTAAAATCAATCATTTCAAAATTGTTGCAAATACAGGCAGCCAATGTACAGAGCTGGAGGAATCTTTACAGCATGGAAATGCCTGTCAGTGATGTTATCGTACGGACGTTTAATGTGTAGTATTTAACAGAGGCGATAACTGATTTATTTTACAATGGGTTAATGTCTCAGTTAAATCAAGAAATAGAGGAATTTGGATCATGTGTTAAACATTTGTACAATAAAGCTCTTCACAATAATTTCCAGGCTTAGAAATGATCTGAAGTCAATCCATTTGGCCCCACTCTGGGTCTGATGTCTTACAGTCACATTCCCCATGCTTGTTTACTGGAAGGCAATGTTTAATAGGTATGAGAATTTACAAAAGAGAAGTAATTTTCCGACTTCACCTTCCCAGTGAGGAGCCTCACGCTCTGAGAGTGCACCCGCTAGGCAAAAAACCCAACGGAGGAGGGGGGAAGGCGAGTGGGAGAGGATTTTTGATGTGCACTTTTGGTGGGCGAGGCTCCCTACTGGGAAATCAAAGTCAGGAGATTGTCTAACACATTTGCTTTGATGTGATTAAAGATGAATAGGGTTCTGAGGCCATATACTGAAGTACTCTTCTAGCCATACACCGCAGGATCAAAATGATTTGAACTTTAAATATTTGTGATCCACAGAACAGCCTGCTGGAGATCTGGTAGCTGGCATTAATTGGACTGGAGCGTTGGGAATAGTCAGCATCCAGCCAGGACCTTTTCCTTATAGCTGGGAGACCTGATACAGTGACATAGATTTTCTGATCAAGATTGCCCAATGAATGAGCGAAATCCCAGTCAGAAATGTGGACAGAAATATGTTACGCTGGATTTGCATTGCTCAATTCCCCTGTGAGCAGGGAATGCTACCATCAGAAATGCCTGCTTCTAATGGGTCTGAGTTTCCAATTAATTTCTGGTGGGGACATCTGACACGGCGGGGTCAACCTTTTGTGTGATCAGGCAGGAAGTGGGCGGAGCGAGCCTACCACCTGCCCCGTAAACCCTGTCGGAGGTCTGAACCGTTTCCGTTTTCGAATCTCATTAAAATATTCTCAGTGAGCTCTCTGGGCGCTTAGAGCACTGATTGGCAGCTTGACATTTGGCAGGTGGGGCTGGATGGGGGGAGTTCCAACCGATCCAGTATGGAGCCAAGCTGACAGTATTTAATTAAGGGGGGTGCTCCTCCTGGCCATGACCCCCACCCCCCCCCCCCCCCCCCCCCAAAATCGCTAAAAGAACTTCCCTGGAGCATTTTCAGAGTGGCCTCCAGCAATTCTGTTGGAATACTAAAATTGCGTTGAGGTCCAATGTATGCAGCTGGGATACCCTTCTCCCTGCGTTCCCCACCCCCCTTCCCATCACCACTACATGAGCAGAAATCAACTTGTGCTTAAATCTCTCCTTTCTTCACAGGGTGAGTCCGACTGTCTAGTTTGTCAACTTGGATTGTGAGAGTCAGACAAAAGTTCTAGCTTTTATATATCCCGAACCAAATTACATAGAGAAAATTTGGAAAATTGAGGACCCTTTCCAATATTTTCCCCTATCCTTCCTTTCTTTCCTACTGGGGAACTCACGCTGGGATAGAACTCCACCCAACGAGCCTTTCTGAATGGACTGTGAGAGCTGTCAGGCTGCTAAATCATAGAGGGGGTATCGGAACTGACGCTGGCCTTGTCCTCACTAATGCCTACATGTGAGCTGTCTGCATGAGTTGTTAAAACATAGAATGGACAGCGACTTATCACAGCAAATATGGCTTTCAAAAAATGTGATAGGTTCCCAATTCAGCAGGGAGTGGAGGAATACATATAGGTTTGATGGAAAAACAAGAGGGGGATACAAATAATCTGAGTAATTCCTATTCATTGAACCCAAATAACAGATTGACCTAAATGGGCTAAATGTTTTTTTTTAATGTTTCTTAACTTCATATGCTCTTAGGTTCTACAATGCAAATACAAATTATGGGATATCTGTCTTATAGATCAAAGTGACAAGGAGATGTGCTTGTTTAAATTAAATTAATTTCCAAGAGCAGAAAAAGGGGCCGTTGGTTCATAGGTTCAAAACAGAATAAAATAAATTTAAGAGTGATATCTGGATTTTTTCTTCAAACAACAATTGATCAACATGTAGAATGGACTCCCAGGTAAACGGTGAAATCATTGAAGAAACAGTCAGTTGCAGCAATAGGGTTAATGTAAGGTCTTGTGAAATGGTGGTGGTCTCTAATGGTTAAATCAAAGAAACAATCTATTGCTGGGTTTCCCTCCCCATTGGTGGGTGGAGTGTTGTCTGGTAATGTTACTGCACTGGGTAAACCCCGGTTGGGGTTCTATATGCACGGACTATAAGCGTCTCATGGCCCCTTTTATATTGGAGCCCCATGGTTAGTTCAGCACTGGCCTTTCAACTGTTGAGTAGCCATGTACAAACCTCAGGAGGAGCGAGGATATAGTACACACACCAGGTCGACAGATGAGGGAAAGTGTTTCAGAAGTCCCCTGACTTAAATTATTGACTGCAAACTTTGGGAACTGAAAGACTTTTAAAAAAACATGTGAGAGAGACCAAGAAAAATACAAGGAAATAGGAGAGATAGAAAACCTGGACAGTCAAGTATGAAATTAAAGCAGGTCTGAAAATAAAGCAGAAATGCTGGCAAAGTAAAATAGGGCCATCACCTCCGAAAAGAGAGAGAAACGGATCAACAGGGCGGTCACCTCCCCACAGCCAGCACTGTGTTCCGACAGAGGGTCTCCTCCCATTTAAAACGCTAACCCACCTTTCCCCCTCCCTATCTTGGTTGTATTCACAGATCTTATGATACTGTCAAGCAGTCACACATTTCAGAATGAGGTGTCAGCTGTGGTGCACCCACTAATGAACCTGGGAATACCTACAAAACCTTCAGGAAGGCTGGCGAATGAAAATGTTTCGAGCCCTGAGATGTATTGTGTTAAGCTGGCTAGTCTAAACCTTTCCTAATATCTATACTTGACATGACATCTTATTGGACTTATATTTGTAATAAAAAAAGTCACTTACCTAAATTTGTACTTTAGGACATTCAAGTTGCTTTTTATTGGGCTTCTTCAATATTACTGGATTAACATGGCAAATGGAAATGCAAAGAGGTGCCTCAGGGTGATTCAATTGATTCTACTGAAACAATTTGTGCTTTGGTGTATTTTAATAAAACCAGTCTTCGCTTCCTCAGAATCGATGTCACTGCCACCTAACCTCTGCAAGAGTCGTTATTCTGAATATCACCAACAATCATGTTACCTGTTATGGAGATGCCGGTGATGGACTGGGGTTGACAATTTTAAAGAATCTTACAACACCAGGTTATAGTCCAACAATTTTACTTGAAAATCACAAGCTTTCGGAGATTATCCGAAATCTTGTGATTTTCAAATAAAATTGTTGGACTATAACCTGGTGTTGTAAGATTCTTTACAAATGTTACCTGTTGGTTGGGTTTCCAGTGCAACAGGCTGCTTTGCAATGTGCTGTACCTTTGTGACTGTGTCATGTTGTGAATACATTGGCCCTGAATTTCCAGAGGGGTACTCCTGATCTCCCAGCGTTGTGCCCGGAGTAACGACATACACACATGGTTTGCCGAAGCAAAGAATTTAGGGACAAACAAATTCAGGACCATTTATTTGTACTTGAGTAGGTGTGCTTGCTTTTAGTCAGATACAAGGAAAACTAAAAGAGTTTAAAAAACAAAACATTAAAATATTTATAAAGTAGTTTATGCCAACCGCATGGTTTTAAGTAAAAATGTAAAAAAAAATACAGCAGATGCTGGAAACCTGAAATGAAAACAGAAAATGCTGGAAACATTCAGCAGGTCAGTCAGCATCTGTGGATAGAGCAGATGAGTTAATGTTTCAGGTGCACACCTTCTGATGTAAAGTGTATGGAGTGTAAAAATGGGAGAAATTAAAATGAATGGAAGCAAATGGGAACATAGGAACAGGAGTAGACCATTCAGCCCCTCGAGCCTGTTCCACCATTTAATTAGATCATGGCTGATCTGTACCTTAACTCACTTTGGTTCTGTAATCCTTGATAGGATGTGGTATTGTCATGGTTATGATACTGTGCTAGCAATCCAGAGATCATAGGGATAAAATTTAGTTTCTTTAGGTAGTGTATTGGCCGCCTGTTATAAACCCCACCCGATTTTCTTTTCCATTGAAACTAAATTCTGTTCCCCCCATGAGTTCAAATCCCACCATGGTAAGTTGTAAGGTTCAATTCAATAAATCTGGTCATTTGTTGGCTAGTACAGGAAAAAGTTACTATGAAATTGAACAGATTGTTGTAACTTTAGTCTTGCTGCCATCCCATTCACGCTGAAAAATGGGGGTGGTCGAGAGTCCTAAATCATGGTTGTGCTGTCCTGAGCAATAGTCTTCCCTTAGCAGATTAACTGGATAGTCCTCTCTTTGTGTAGAATGGCAGCCACGTTTGATATCATAGCCATGTCATGTCAAAAAGTAAATAATTGTATGAACTATTTTGAGGCATTTCAATGTGTTAGGGTGCAAATATTTTTTAGTTAAAGATTTTTTTTAAATGTAGTTCACCTCATTAATGAAAGTCCTAATAATCAGCTTCATGCATATTATTTGACAGATTCTAGAGGTTTAAACTAATACATAAGAGATGGTGATAGGTGACAGCCTCATTTAGTTAGACTCCAGCAGCAATCTTACGAAGTGGCTAAAAGAGATGGTTTTTAGGACCCAGTGGAAACCAACAACCCACGCTGTTTCTTCTTAAACAACTAATTAACTTTTATTGCCCTTCACAATATGTGCCTTTTGAGTTTTAAAGCCTCTATTCAAAGCTAAATTAACAATTCCATCTACATTAGATAAGCCATTCTCCACATCTCAATGCGGCAGATGCTATTTCCCATTGACTACACAGCGCCGCTTATTATGGTGGGGAATGGCTGAATACTAAGTCCCCTTCACAGCCACAAATTCTGCTAGGTCTGTGTTACACACGCTGCACTATACAGAGGCAGAGAATAGATGGAATTGCTTCCATCAACAATTTTAGAAAAATTGTGTGAATACAAAATGGGAAGTCCCAACTTTTTCACTAAAATTATCGACAGGTGGAATTTCACGTTGTGCCCAGTCCCAGATATGAAGGTTTTTATAAGTTTAGGGTCTTGCCGTAGATATTCTCTAAAGTACAGCAGCGCTTGTTATTCCATAAGAGGTCTGTGTCTTGTGTTTAGGGTGTACCTGAACTGCAAAATATTTAACCCAGGGATGTAACAAAAATACCTGAACCAGATATTTGTGTCTTTTACACGTGCCTCCATGTGTGCACCTCCTAACTTTATGAAGATGGATCGAAGAAACACTTGGTAAGATAAGGCCAGGTACAAATTGTTAAGCTGCTTTATTTCACAGCAAGTGACCGTACAACGCAAGAGTTATGATCAGATTCACTGAATTCAATCAGTATGACTTAGCTTCATACAATGGTACAAAATGTGCTATGCTTCCCGACATCAGTGGGTTATTCTGTTGACTCAAAAAAAAACCTCCTAACTGCCCATCTGCATTTTCCTTCCGAGCCTGGCAAAAGCTTGCCCTCGTGGCTTCAGTAACTTCAAAGCTGTTGCTGAACCTGACTGTCTGATTGTGTGTCGGACCCTGTCTTTTATCTTCCTATGTTCACAAATGTAGGGGCGGGCCTATACCAGGCACCGCTGCTAAACACCCAGGAACAGAGACTTCCCCTACGTGATTGGTGTGAGGGTTGTGATCAATTACGGAAACAGGCTAACAAATTGCTTATTGTTTACAATCTATGGGGAAACAACTTCAAGTCTCACTCCTCATTAGCATTCCAACCACCTTTTTATTTCAATGTCTTTAAAAGAAACACATTTGTAAACACGCTTTGGTTCAAACACAACCCTTAAATGTAACACGACCTTTCCAAGTCCTCTCTGTGTGAAAATAATAAAAAAAAACAATCTGAAATATAACTGTAAGCAAGGAATGGTGGTGAAAATAAATGCAAGGGACACAACAGATCCTCAGGAAAATTACTTAGTGACTTGTACAGAGAGGAATCAGAGAAAGCTTTCTACTAATCACTTATAATTACAGTTCTTCAAAACAGAGCCTTTTCCGTCAATTTATTATTCTTTGCACAACAACAATAAGAAGCCAGTGATTACATTTAGCTCAGGAAATTGGAGCTGCTATGCTTTTACTCATCAAATTCTAATGAAGTAGTCAGAATGAATAACAGTGGAGCTGATAGTGTGATTACTTTTAAGCAAGTCAAATTTCAGGGCCCTCAGGTATTGCCCAGACATCCCACAGTCGCTGCATTGAGTCTAACCCTTACATTGAGAGCTAATTAAAGAAATTAAAAAGCGACGGTATGTTATTGTTAAAAGGTAATAAGATTTGATAGAAGCAGCCTGCTGCAACGTATAGACAGGCAGCGGAGAGTTACTTCAAAGCACCGAGCAGCCGGTTGTTAGAAAAGCACTCTAAGTGGTATAAACGAATAAGTCCTCAGTGGACACCAGTAAGATCTAAAGCTATCTGTGAAAATGTTCTCGAAATTACATCCTATTCCCTTGCATATTTCACGGTTTTCAATGCTTCAGTCAGCGCAGAAAAGCAGCTTGTGCCCAATCATTCAAGAAATCACTATATTTGATTAGTTTCTTAGACGTGACGCAGTTTTCATCTGCACGTCGACACTAAAGTGTCAGCATGACTCCAGAGTCAGGTCCCGATCTGACCTTACAACACACTGAAACCAATTGGTGTGAGATATCGCTTACTTGCATTGATACCGTGTGAAGTATGCCCCACTGAAGAGTGAAGCTGGATTTTAAAAGTGTTTAGAAAGTCTGCGATTCTCCTGGACACTTTCTAAACTCACCGTGGTCTTATTAATGTGGACCAGTTGAACCAGGAACACTTCTCACCACGATGGACGTCTCGGCACTATACACCAGTATCCCCCACGATGACGGCATCGCTGCGACAGCATCAATACTCAACACCAACAACAGCCAATCTCCGGACGCCATCCTACAACTCATCCGCTTCATCCTGGATCACAATGTCTTCACCTTCGATAATCAGTTCTTTACCCAAACACACGGAACAGCCATGGGGACCAAATTCGCACCCCAATACGCCAACATTTTCATGCACAAGTTCGAGCAGGACTTCTTCACTGCACAAGACCTCCAACCAACTCTATACACCAGATACATCGACGACATTTTCTATCTATGGACCCACGGCAAGGAATCACTAAAGAGACTACACGATAACATCAACAAGTTCCATCCCACCATCAAGCTCACCATGGACTACTCCTCAGAATCAGTTTCTTTCTTGGACACACGAATCTCCATCAAAGACGGGCACCTCAGCACCTCACTCTACCGCAAGCCCACGGACAACCTCACGATGCTCCACTTTTCCAGCTTCCACCCTAACCACGTCAAAGAGGCCATCCCCTATGGACAGGCCCTGCGAATACACAGGGTCTGCTCAGACGAGGAGGAACGCGATGGACACCTACAGACGCTGAAAGACGCCCTAGTAAGAACGGGATATGACGCTCGACTCATCGATCGACAGTTCCGACGGGCCACAGCGAAAAATCGCATAGACCTCCTCAGGAGACAAACACGGGACGCAACCAACAGAGTACCCTTTGTCGTCCAGTACTTCCCCGGAGCGGAGAAACTACGCCATGTTCTCCGCAGCCTTCAACATGTCATCAATGAGGACAAACACCTCGCTATGGCCATCCCCACACCTCCACTACTCGCCTTTAAACAGCCACCCAACCTCAAACAGACCATCGTTCGCAGCAAATTACCTAGCTTTCAAGAGAACAGCGTCCACGACACCACACAACCCTGCCACGGTAACCTCTGCAAGACATGCCAGATCATCGACACAGATACCACCATCACACGAGAGGACACCACCCTCCAGGTGCATGGTTCATACTCCTGTGACTCGGCCAACGTTGTCTACCTCATACGTTGCAGGAAAGGATGCCCCAGAGCATGGTACATTGGCGAGACCATGCAGACGCTGCGACAACGGATGAACGGACACCGCGCAACAATCGCCAAACAGGAGGGTTCCCACCCAGTCGGGGAACACTTCAGCAGTCATGGACATTCATCCACCGACCTTCGGGTAAGCGTACTCCAAGGCGGCCTTCGAGACACACGACAACGCAAAATCGTCGAGCAGAAATTGATAGCCAAGTTCCGCACCCATGAGGACGGCCTCAATCGGGATCTTGGGTTCATGTCACGCTACACGTAACCCCACCAGCGAACAAATGTTATCTGTTTTTAATATAACGGGTCAGTTGCTGTCTTTTCTATGTTTCTACCTCTCTATCTCTGTTTTTTTTTTGTTTGTTTTTTTTTTGGTGATTTGTATATTCTGAGACCTGGCAGGTAACACCTGTCTGTCTGCACACTGATTGCCTTGGCAACGGGCAGTTGAAAAAACTGTCTGTAATCACCAAGCATTGTTCTGTGAATTATAAATGCGATTTCATTTCGAGGATTTCATTTTCACATCGTTCACCTGACGAAGGAGGAAGCCTCCGAAAGCTTGTGAATTTAAAATAAAATTGCTGGACTATAACTTGGTGTTGTAAAATTGTTTACTAATGTGAGAGAGGGGATGATCCCGCCCATGATTTCAAAACGTTAAAGATTTACCAGGTGATTTTTTTAGGATGTATGCCCAGAGCTCTCTCCTTGTGCGATTTTTAAGCACAATGAAACTCAGGTCTTGCCAGCTGTACTGTGCACTCGATAGCTTGTGGTCTCAAACCAGTAGTAACATATCTGCAGCTTTGTGAATTAAACAATAAGAGAAACAATTTTATAACTTATTTCTGGAATTGTCTTGACTTTTGTCAGCTTGTTGGGCAAATGGCTTTTGCTTGTATTAAAAATAGACACAATCAATAAAGAGCTGCTGGACGGGCTCTGTTTTCCATTATTTGCAAGGCTACTTTTATTGCCTATCCTAAGTAACTGTTGTTTGTGCAACTGAGGGACATGTTAGGCCAATTTCAACAGGAATTAAACGTCAACAATGTAGTGTAGACTATAATCATATGCAGGCTAGACAGAGTAGGCAAGTTCCCTTCCCCGAAGAGCATTAGTAAACTAGTTGGCTTTTTACAAAAAAAACATTTTTTCTGGTGTTAGCTCACAGTTTACCAGATTTATTGAATTCAATTTCACAAAGTGCCAGGGTGGAATTATGAACTCACAAGCCCTGGATCGCTAGTCCAGTGCCAGAATCACTACAGTATTCTGGTGCTTATGTTTATTTTAAAAATCTTATTAACAGAGAAGTAATATAACATAATGGTCAGACTTGTAGTATCAGTGGACAGAATGTGGTGACATTTTGATTATCCTGCAAATTGTATTTGCCGGCAGTTGCTAAGAATTGAGTGGCTTCTATTCTATTTCACAGGTCCTTCCAAAAGTTTCTGTCACCAATTGGTGGGGGAGGGTGGGTTGTGCAGCATTCTGACTGAATTGCATGAGATTGAAGAGTGATGCATAAAAGAGGCTGTCTGTAATCACCATGTATTGTTCTGTGATTTATAAATGCGTAGGCTTCGAGGAGTTCCTGACATTTACCTGAGGAAGGAGGAAGCCTCCGAAAGCTTGTAGATTTCAAATAAAATCGTTGGACTATAACTTGGTGTTGTAAAATTGTTTACAATTGTCAACCCCAGTCCATCACCGGCATCTCCACATCATAAAAAGGAACAGCCATTATCCATGTCTTCAATCTGATGAAATCTTTCGTCCTCTTCTATTATTAGAGGCAAGAATGACGTGAAAAAAAGGTTTCCTTCCAGGAGTGTGGAATCTTCCAGCTGTGCATCTTTCACAACAATCACTTTGAATATCTGCTTGTGCTCAAGATTGTGCATGTGTTGCATTCTCTTCCAGCTTAGAATCTGTTTCAGATTGTGCAAATTGCTATTCAGCTTCATGACTAAACAGGAGATGTCCCTGGGCATGTCATCTAAAACAAATGACAATTCTTGAAAGGGTGTTAGAAGGACATAATGCTTTCAGCAATCACGATCCCAGGACACCAGAACTCAATAGCAATTATACTTTTTCCAGCAAAGTTATCCGGAGGGAGGATTTCCTTAATAATTTGATATTTTTTTTGGTGACTTTTTTTTGTGTTTTTCAAGGTAAGGGAGGTCAGTGCTGAAGACTGGAACACTTTCCCATTCTTTTCATCCAGTGTCAGCATCAAGCGCTCCTAGAATCATAGAATCATAGAAGTGTACAACATGGAAACAGGCCCTTCGGCCCAACATGTCCATGTCGCCCAGTTTATACCACTAAGCTAGTCCCAATTGCCTGCACTTGGCCCATATCCCTCTATACCCATCTTACCCATGTAACTGTCCAAATGCTTTTTAAAAGACAAAATTGTACCCGCCTCTACTACTGCCTCTGGCAGCTCGTTCCAGACACTCACCACCCTTTGAGTGAAAAAATTGCCCCTCTGGACCCTTTTGTATCTCTCCCCTCTCACCTAGGTTATGTATTGCATAGCTCGATGCAAAGTAAAGCTGCCCACTCTGAAGAAATGTGTTATTTTCAACCTCAGAACAACACTTGTTCAGCATCAGTGTGAATTTTCTTCTTCAGGCACCAGCTCTTAAAGGATGTTTGAGCAAGGTTGGCAATTTGTTCTGAATGTACAAAGTCTTGTGCTTTAGAGCCATGCCCACTTGCTTTGCTATGGACTGGATTTGAATCACGTACAGAGGTGAAAGAATACTGGGGGTAATTTTATTGCGCTGCGTTGCAAGTAGATAACGTCACCCGTCAGTAATGCATATCAGAAAATCATGGCCAACGCGCACCTGAATTTACAATTTATGGCACCATCTGGCAAGGGTCCCCCCCAGCAGCACAGGCTTGTAAAATTAATCCTACTGTACTAATACGCAGCACTGCCATGTCACCTTAGGATTACATTCTGATGTTCCGGACTCTAGCCTTGTTTTGGAGCCTTCCTTTGGTCGACATGCTCACATCCCACCTCAGTGAGTTTCTCACATTGCCTTCATGTTATTTCATCCACAAGCTTTTGATTGCCTTTACAAAGCATTGGAATGTAGTAAAATGCCTCAGCTGGATTCCTCCATTCTTATAATCTATGTAGTACATGCAAAATTATTGAATTCCTGACCTTAAGTTAAAATGTTGCTTTCTCGTCCCTCCAAAGAAATTGCTTCCTTAGGTCAACTCCACTAACACTCCTGCGAATGCTCCGTCCTACTCCTTTTCTCCTCTGTTAAGTTGCCTACATTAAAGGCACTATATAAATGCGAGTTGTTTTTAGGAACATAGAAACGCACAGGACTGGAAAATACTTTTGAGTCCATCTGGTTAGTCCTGGTATCTAGGGCTACACAGTGCCTGTTATAATCCCCCATCAAATCTTTCCCTAGTTATTTATTCAGTTTTTTCTTGAATGCACTGATGCAATCATCTCCCTCGGCAGTCCATTCCATCCATTCACCTCCCTTTGCGTAAAGTAGTTAAATCTAAACTGACTTTTCACTTTCCCTCTTCTCAGTTTGAGGAATATTCTCTGGTCGTAGAATCTGTGATTATGTTGAACATATTCATGTTTATCTTTAGGATCTTGAAGATATCTAAACGATCACCCCAGAGCCTTCTCTTCTCTAATGTAAACTTTCCCAGCTTCTGTAGCTGTCCTTCTAAACCAAGTGTCTAATCCCGGCTACCAATTTAATTGACCTTTGCTGCACCCTCTTTAATGCCTGGATGTCTTCCTCATAATATGGTGACCAGAATTATACAACATACTCTAAGTGGGGCCGAACCAGCACTCTGCACAAACTCAGATCATTTCATGAACTTTGTGCTCTAATATTGCTTTCTTTATGGCTACAGTGATCTATCAACCAATATCCCAAAATCTCTCCCCTGTGTCATAGCCTATCGCATAATACCGTTTAGCTTATATTGCCACTGTTTATTATCCTTTTCCAATCTCATTACTTTAAATTTGTCCATATTAAATGATATTCATATCAAATATCACCAGGATTATGCCAGGTATGAGAAACTGTAATTATGAGGAAAGATTTGAGATACTGGGACTATTTCCACTTTCAAGGCTAAGATAGATAGATTTTTTGACTCCAGGGGAATCAAGGGATATGGAGATCGGGCAGGAAAGCGGAGGTAGAAGACCAGCCATAATCTTATTGAATGGCGGAGCAGGCTCGAGGGGTTGTATGGCCTACTCCTGCTCCTATTTCTTATGTTCTTGTGGAGGTTAAGAGGAGATTTAATGGAGGTTATTAAAATTCTGAAGGGTTTTGATAGAGTGACTAGGGAAAGACGTATAGGTGAGAAATTGGTCCTCATTGCATCTGTTTTCTGGGTGGAAAACGGGGACAAACAGGACCAATTTTGGGACACATGTCCCATGCCCGATCTGCGCCTACATCAGCTTCGCTGCCATATTGATAAAGCCAGCGTGAAACAAGAGTTGGGCCCCTTCCTTATGCAAATCAAGGGCCTAACGCCTGTTTGACGACACATGCCAGAAATCCACTCAGGATTATTGGCTTCACATGCTGCCTAACCAGCAGGGAGCGCTGGAGGCCCCAACAAAAATGTAAGAATCTTTTAATATTCTTACCTTTACGTGCAGCTGGAAGGAACACTACTGTGGGCCGCTAGCAGCCCATGTTAGCCCCACTCCTGTTCTCATCCTCCTCCCCCTCCCCCCAGGACTTACCTGTGGTCCGGTGCTGGCGAGACAGCTGACCCAAATCGGTCCCACGGCGATCAGCACTGCCTCTGGAAGCGCGGTAGGCATTGGCAGCTTGCTGCAATTATTAAAATGAGGCCCAAGGCCTAATTTCGGGCGCGCCTCAGGCTTCCAGCTTCTGCCGTTTCACTCAATGCGCGCCGACCTCTCTTTGCCTGAAAACGAGTTGAGACCAATTTCTATCCCTATTTCCTCGATTTGGGGAGCCAGTGATGACCACGAGACATCAATTTAAAATTGTCACTATGAGCGTGAGGAGAGAGGTGCGCCCAGGACACCGGGGAGAACTCCTCTGTTGGTCGTTAGAAAGCAACCAGGAGTGGGAATCCTGGCTAATTGTACATCTCCCTTCCCCAAGAGCATGAATGTCAATTGTACCTCGCCCTACTGCCATCCTGGCTAAAATTAGCTAACTCAGCACAGACCAGAAATCAAACCCAGGATCTTCAGGTCTATATGGATCAATAACACAACAAGGAGAGTATTTAGCTACTAAGCCAGTGGGGAGCTAACATTTTGACATTTGTCTCATCTCCAGTTTTACTTAATGGTTCAGGATTTCACACTAGCTTATTCTCTTTGTTGTCTAGCTAAAACTACAACGAATAGGTCCCATGATAAGGTTTATCAGAATATTGGCTGAAGAGCAAATTATTTCTGCAGGTTCTAGTGTAAAATTTATCTCATTAGTATTGATCCTTCTCTCAATGTTTTTGTGCTGACCTGAAAACTTTCAACTTTCATTTTTAAGCTTCATATATCGAATGGACTTTCAGCTGATGCATTTAATGTTGTGTCAATTAACCTTTAAAAAGTAGATGAATATCTGGTTACGAACAGGTTTGAGGGCTACATGGAATACAACAGAGAGAGATAATTGAATGCTGTTTCCAGAATTGCTAGAAGCTCACACATGTCATACATATGAAGGCAATTGGCCAAGGATTGTGTATTGTAGGTCATATAGATATTGTTAAATTTATTTTAGCCCCATTGTTTCCAATCTACATCAACCACTTGAATTCAGAAACTCTATATGAATGGGATACATCCACAAATGATAGTAAACTGGGAGGGAAGGGGCAGTCAAGTTTTTGGAAGCAACCAGGCACCTAAATAAGGAACAAAATAAAATTAATAAATGTGAGGAACAGTGGGGCTGATGAAATTTAATAGAGACAAGTGTAAGGTAATGAATATTGGAAGAAAAATAGATGTCTTTAGTGCATTTTAGGTGGCGCAGAATTAGTTAAAGATGTAGTTAGTAGGGATTTGGCTGTGATATTGGGTTCGGCATCTATGCCCTTTTTAGGCTCTTATGCTAAAACTATGCAGTACTCCAGTCACAACATGCCTGAGAGCTAATTTTCTAAAGATGTATTAATGGCATGGAGCCTTGTTAAATACCAGTGCAGATTCGAGATAAGGGAACGCAACGTACATTCTCTGCACCTGAAAGATGGGGCCCAAGGTGCCCCCCCATTGAGAAAGTTATGTGTCGTGTTTCCTACATTACAACAATGGCTGCACTTCAAAAGTACATAATCGGCTGTAAAGCGCTTTGGGACGTCCTGAGCTCATGAAAGACACTATATAAATGCAAATCTTTCTTCTTTTTTTTCCTTTGTGTCAGGTATGATTCCAAACATTTGATCCCCATTCGCCTTATTTTTGCTTGGTGCCATACTCAGTCAAATGCTACCATGATGTCAACGGCAGCCACTCTCACCTCTCCTCTGGCATTCAGCTCTAATGTCCATGTGTACATAAAGACTCTAATGAGGTCTGGAGCCTCATGAAAGCTAATTAAAGAGCATTGGGACGTCCTAAGGTTGTGAAATGCGCTATATTAATGCAAGTCTTTCTTTCTTTCTTTAGCTTCATTGGGTTGGTGCCTCGTTCTAAGGTATGCCTGGTACTACTTTTGGCATTTCCTTCACCACTCCCTGTTGAACCAGAATTGGTCTCCTAGCTTGATGGGGATGGAGAAGTGAGGGATGTGCCATTACATGAGGCTACAGATGTTTACGGTATATAATTCTGCTGCTGCTGTTGATAACCCACAGTGCATCATGGATGCCCACTTTTGGGCTTCTAGATTTGTCCTTAGTCTACCCCACTTAGCACATTTGTAATGCCATAGTATACAGTGAAGGCTATTCTTACTATGAAGGTGAGATTTTGTCTTCACAAGGATGGTGTGAACGTCAATCCCAGTAATTCTATTGTGGGCAGGTGTATCTATGACAGGTAGGTGGGTGAAGACGAGCTCAAGTAGGTTGTCTTACCACCTAAGGCAGCTGTGTCCTTCAGGACAGTGAGTGGCAAGCTCACTCAGTGGTAGCACTGCCAAGCCAATTTTGGTAGTGGGCATTGAAGCCCCCCCACCCAGAGTACATTCTGTGCCCTTGCTTCCCTTAGCACTTCCTCCAAGTGGTGTTCAACATAGAGGAGTATTGATTCGTCAGTTGAGGGGAGGAGTGGTAGCTGGTAATCAAAAGGAGATTTCCTAGACCTTGTATGGCATGAAGCCTTGAGACGTCATGGGATCCAGAATCCATGCTGAGCAATTACACCAAATAGAAAGAAGAATGGGAAAGAGGGATTTGGACGGGGCAAACACAGTGTCAAAGAGAATGGTCTTTAGGAGGCTTTTGAAAGCAGGGAGGAAAAGCAGCTAGCAGAAAGGAAACAATCATCCCATCAATTGGGACTAGATTCAAATCCAGATCCCAGAGATGCTGATCCACCGTACCACCCATTCTCCCTCAAATATCTTGTAGTTATTGGCAGTGTAATGGAAAATAGAACAGCAAAGATTTCTACCATCCCCAAGCAATAATGATTCCATCGTTCATAGTGAAAATCAGCTCCATCAGTTCCAAATATAATTTACACTGTTTCTGTCATCTCGAACGAGTCTGATGATTTCCCCACTGTTTTGTAGAATTACTATACTTGACAAACAAGATTGAGCGTGTGTAGTGCTATCATATTTACCCCTACTGATCAATGCATAGTTCAGAGTTGCTGCAAAAGTTGAAGTGTATTCTGATTTGTCACATAATCCTAAATGTTACACTGGGATCAAATGAAAATAAATCTACACAATGTCCATTAGTTGCCTTTTACCAACAATTCTATAGAATAGAATCAAGTAATTGCACTGGCATCAACTTTTCTGACATTTAGGATTATGGGCCAACTCAGTGGGGACTCCCTTCCCTTTAATGATATGGGTCATCTGAATTGATGCTATGATTTGTGAAACAGACATTAGAGATAAAGATATCAATCAATGGCAGATGCATTATACAGGAATAATTTTTATAAATTCAATGGTTTTAATTGTCTTTTAACAATTGTGTTAGTAAATGGCCAGTTACTTAATTGTTCTGCTTCGAACATATGAAATTGACGGGCAGGAAAAGACCAGCTGGTCCATCAAGCCTGCCCCACACTCATCACTTGTATTCATAATTCCTCCATCTGTGAAATTACATAGAATTACATAGACTTTTACAGCGCAGAAACAGGCCATTCGGCCCCACAGGTCTGTGCCGGTGTTTATCCTCCACATGAGCCACCTCCTTCCCTACTTCATCTAACCCTATCAAATCACCCTTCTATTCTTTTCTCTCTCATGTACTTATCTAGCTTCCCCTTAAATGAATCTTTTATTTCCATTCTTCCAGTTTATTTTGCCTACCAGTTGGCACGTTATTCAGATGCTGTATGTTCTGGTCTTAGCTTTTGTGATAAATCTTCACAGAACTAAATCACCTTCATATCTGGCTCTTCTCTTTATCAACATCTGACACAATTCATTATTAACCAGCTCATTGTGGGCAAATTTACATAGTTAGGAGTTTGACTCATTAACGGGTGTAGTTACTTAACAATTCCAATCATACCAAATGTAAACATCGGGGAGGCATGCATCAATAGTTTGCAACATCTCAATTTAGTATTTAGTAACTTTTTTAATCTAACTTGTTGTTGTAACTTCTGTGCTTTGGTGCATATTTTGTGAAATATCTGCCTCTCAATTAAAATTATGGAAGTTAAAATAAGGATCAGACCTTTTACACATTGCATGCTTTCATGTTCTGATTTTCATTAGAGGATTTTTATTTGGAAAACTTGGCCTTTGGTAAAATGTCAACACATTTGGTTAATTGGTGGCAGTTGTTGCCTTCTTTGATAAATGAAAAGACTAAAATAAAATCGAACTTGTGAATTGTTTGCAGCACTTTACTCTTAATGTGCCTGGGTTTAATTATGATGTTGCATTATTTGAAGTGCTTATTATATTGCTGTAAGGACGTCTACTTTTACAGTGGTTCTTTCACAGGTACCACACAGACTGTAGGCATACCAAACCCCTAATTTTAACTCCTCGTGTCAGACGAGAATGGAATACATGAAGGGTTAAAATCCTTGCAGTGAACGACTCATCCGATCCTCACCGGCCTGGTGCCATGTGCCATTTTAACAAGTGCTTCTGGGCAGCCGATGGGGGTCCTCGCACCAGGCCGGCAAGGCTGCACTGAAATTCAAGTCGGGGTCTGATGACATCATTCAGACTCCAGCTATATTTTAATGCTGGATAACTGCGTTCGGCACCCAGAACCAGCCTCACCAGAATCACTGGGCGCAAAGGAGCAGCAGGTCCAGAAGAAGGCCTGAAAGGAAAGTCGTTTTTTGAAAAAGGTTTCCTTTTGGACCAAGAGGAGCACGAGTGCACCTTTAGGTCCCACAAGAGAACCTAGGGCCCCAGGTTTCCCTTCCCCCGACAATGATTGCCGACCCACCCAGCACCCACCACTTATCTGACTGTCAGGATCGCTCTCACAGGCCTCCTACTGTGCTCGCCCGAACTCTGCCCACCAACCCGCCATCAATGACATTAGGTTAAAGTGGAAATCGGGCCTGGTATATTTAAATAATTCCCAGGACTAAAAATGGCCTGGGTCTTACGTCGACAAGCCAGGGAGAGCCTGATGAACGTTCTGCTGTCCTCACACTCGTCCCGCACCCTCAGTTAAAATTGGGACTTATATGCAACTGAATCCTCTGAAGTGTATCTGTTCTTTCTTGTGAACAGCTACATTGAGAAAAGTTGAACTATATTATTTTACACACAGCCACACTATATAAACATTTATTATTGTCAAGACACCACTTTGGGTTATGCAGTTCAATCTTGGGAAAACAAATGAGGGCACAGAGATTTCACAAGCTGCCTTTAATCATTACAATGATCTGACTCTAATTGTGAAGAGTATATCCAATAGATAGATATTAGTGTTCTTAAGGAAACGGAAGAATAAGCAACCTTTCTCTATTATAGAAGCATAGGAATAGGAGTAGGCCATTCAGCCCCTCGAGCCTGTTCCACCATTCAATGAGATCATGACTGATCTGTATTCTAACTCCATCCACCCGCCTTGGCTCCATATCCATTAATACCCTTGCCTCCTGTGCATCACCGATTTTAATCACTCCACCATTGGTGGCCGTGCCTTCAGCTGCCTAGGCCCTAAGCTCTGGAATTCCCTCCCAAAACCTCTCTGCCTCTCTACCTCTCTTTCCTCTTTTAAGTTGGTCCTTAAAATCTACCTCTTTGACCAAGCTTTTGGTCACCTGTCCTTATATTTCCTTATGTGGCTCGGTGTCAAATTTTGTTTGATAATGCTCCTGTGAAGCACCTTGGGACGTTTTACTACAGTAAAGGCGCTAAAAAAATGCTAGTTGTTGATGTTGTTGTTGTCTCATCCCGTTAAAGTTAGCCTTATCAAAATCTAGAATCTTAGTAACTGTGTTAAGTTTCTCTTTTTCGAACCTAACATTGAATTCGATCATATTATGGTCACTGTTAGATAAATGTTCCCCTACTGTTAGATTATTAACTAAGTCTGGCTCATTACTCATTACTAAATCTAGTATGGCCTGCCCTCTTGATGGTTCTAGAACTCCAGAAAACTATCTTGAAACCACTCAAGAAATTCCCTGCCTTTCTGACTTGAGCTACTCTGCTCTTCCCAATCTATATGAAAATCAAAGGGAGAGAAAGAACTCACCTAACAACAGCGTTCCTCAATGGTGTCCTCTCTCTCCGAAGGCGAATCGAAGGAGTAAGTTCACGCATTTGCACATGCGCACAAAAACCTGGAAATTGTGTACTTGCTCCTATTGGTTTGCTGGCGATTTGACAGCTGCGAATTAAAGGGGTATCACACGCTACAATCAGTGAAATCACTGAAAAATCGCAAACTTGCCCATCTCCCCAGCTGGAATGTAATTACTTACGCCACCAATAGATACACTGAAAATACCAGATCTACACTACTTTTTAAAAGCACGATGACTCTTAATGACTGCCAAACAACTAAAAATTAAATTTTAAAAATGTGGAATGTCATATTACTCCTTATTGTTATATTTTTTGATTAATAAATTCTTTTTAAAAAATTAAAAAGTTAATTTTTAATTTTTTTTTACTTCTGTCTCTTTAATTTAATTTAATTATTTGCTTGGCTTTTTATTAAAAAAAATGTTACATTTTTATTTACAATGACACACAGAATAGTAACTTTAAATGAATGAAGTCTGCTTGCCTGCTTGTGGGCGTGACTTCTCTTCCTGACAGATTCTGTGGGCGTGTCTTCCATTCCCACAGACTGTCCCATGCAAATCAGCTTAAGTTGAATTGACAGCTCACAACTTCACAAAACTTCAAGATCAAGCACGTGGACATCACAGAGCCCGTAATAAGTACATTCTTTCTTTCTATTCGCAGGAGCTGCGGAGAGCCTTGCCATGCCACTCGACACAATTTCTGGCTCAAAGTGTCTCATTGAAACAACTCTGCTTTTGCTACAAGCCTCTCTGATCTCTGATTAATATATTCTGCTACTTCTTTGCTGTAATCAGGAGGCCTGCAGACAACTCCCATTACAGTTTTATGTTCTCTCATATTCCTCAATTCTATCCATGGAGTCTCCGCTGATTGCTTTCCTTTACCTATATCCTCTCTTACTAATGTTGTAATAGTATCGTTAATCAATAAGGCTACCCCTCCTCCTTTTCCAGTTTCCCTATCCTTTCTAAAGACCTTATAACCTAGAATATTTAACTCCCAATCATGACCAGCTTGTAGCCATGTCTCAGTAATGGCCACCATGTCATATCCTCTAAGTTGCATTTGAACCACTTATTCACTAATTCAGAACTGGTCATCCCTGGACTTGTTCGATCTCCCTTTTTAAATAGAGGAATAACATTAGCTGTCCACCAATCCTCTGGCACTATTCCCTTTTCTAATGATGTTTTATATATATAATAGTACCTCTGTTATCTCTTCCCTAGCTTCTTTTAGTATATACAGATGCAATCTATCTGGACCAGGGATTTTATCCTCTCAAAGTTTAACTCGTTTAGCAATTATCTCCCCCCTTCTATCTTAAATGTATTGATATCATTTTTGATCTCTTCTTCTAATGTCAGGTCCATCTTGTTATTCTCCCTGGTAAATATTGAGGCAAAATAATAATTCAATATTTCTGCCATTTTGCTGTCATAGTATCTGATAAGTCAGCTAATTCTATGATGGATAGACCCAAGGACACTGAAAGAAACATGGGCCACAATTTTATCTTCGAAGTCCTGGTGCTTTGGGGGCGGGGGTGGGGGGGGGGGGGGTTGGGGGGGCAAACAATATCGGGGAATTCTGGAGTGGGAGGGAATCCCGGCTCCAACCCGCCAAAAAATGCACATGACCCAAAACAATCTGGGTGCGTGCTCGCTTCAGGAAATCAGAAGTCCCGCCGGCAATTAAAGTAGGCGGGACGATATTTAAATCAGGAACTAAGCTATTCAATCTTGTTAAAATGCTGATTAATCTTGTTATTGATGCAGGGAAACGATTTCAATGCTGCCTCAACGTGTTTCCCGTGCTGTATGAAGCACGCCAGGGGAAACTAGGCAGGTTGCAGCCAGCAGCCATTTGGCCATTTACACCCCGGTTTGAGAGATGGGGATAAAAGGTGAGTTATTGCAGCAGGGCACTCAGTTCTCTCAGACAAAATCTTGGCTGGGAGATCTTTGTGTTTCGACTGAGAATTCTTGCTTCACACTCAGAATTGTTCTGTTTACACATATTTACCTACTTTTTAGACCTCCTCAAACTGACAACATCAGGTTGGGGGTCACAATGACTGCATTCACTAGGACATCCGAGGAGGAGGCACTTCACCATCCACACCAGGCACGGCCTGCAGCTCCGCCACTTGCAGCTCCACAAGACAGAGGTCACAGGGACCCGCACAAGAGCAGAGAGGGGAACGACAGAGGGCCCGAGGTCGCAGGAGGCACTATCCTCGTGATAAGGTCTATAGGCAGAGGCTGAGCTTCCTGGACCTCTCTGAGGAGCAGTACTTATGAAGGCTCATAGTGAGTCGCCTGGTGGTCGCAGACATCTGCACGCTCCTTCATGTAGTGCTGCTCCTGGCTGGGCCTGGTGGTAACGCATTATACGTGACAGTTAAAGTCACCACTGAATTTTCCAAAATTCTCTGGACTCAGCAAAGGTCCCGGCAGATTGGAAAACTGCTAATGTAACACCCTTATTTAAAAAGGGTATTCGGCAGAAGGCTGGAAATTATAGACCAGTTAGCCTAACATCTGTGGTGGGTAAAATTTTGGAGTCTATTATTAAGGAGACAGTAGCGGAACATTTGGATAAACATAATTTAATAGGACAAAGTCAGCATGGCTTTATGAAGGGGAAGTCATGTCTGACAAATTTGCTGGAGTTCTTTGAGGACATAACGTACAGGGTGGATAAAGGGGAACCAGTGGACGTAGTGTATTTAGACTTCCAGAAGGCATTCGACAAGGTGCCACATAAAAGATTATTGCTCAAGATAAAGAATCACTGGATTGGGGGTAATATTCTGGCATGGGTGGAGGATTGGTAATCTAACAGGAAGCAGAGAGTTGGGATAAATGGTTCATTCTCGGACTTGCAACCAGTAGCCAGTGGTGTTCCGCAGGGGTCGGTGCTGGGTCCCCAACTCTTTACAATCTATATTAACGATTTGGAGGAGGGGACCGAGTGTAACATATCAAAGTTTGCAGATGATACAAAGATGGGAGGGAAAGTAGAGTGTGAGGAGGACATAAAAAACCTACAAGGGGATATAGACAGACTGGGTGAGTGGGCGGAGATTTGGCAGATGCAATACAATATTGGAAAATGTGAGGTTATGCACTTTGGCAGGAAAAGTCAGAGAGCAAGTTATTATCTTAATGGCGAGAAACTGGAAAGTACTGCAGTACAAAGGGATCTGGGGATCCTAGTGCAAGAAAATCAAAAAGTTAGTATGCAGGTGCAGCAGGTGATCAAGAAGGCCAACAGAATGTTGGCTTTTATTGCTAGGGGGATAGAATATAAAAACAGGGAGGTATTGCTGCAGTTATATAAGGTATTGGTGAGACCGCACCTGGAATACTGCATTCAGTTTTGGTCTCCATACTTAAGAAAAGACATACTTGCTCTCGAGGCAGTACAAAGAAGGTTCACTCGGTTAATCCCGGGGATGAGGGGGTGGACATATGAGGAGAGGTTGAGTAGATTGGGACTCTACTCATTGGAGTTCAGAAGAATGAGAGGCGATCTTATTGAAACATATAAGATTGTGAAGGGTCTTGATCGGATGGATACGGTAAGGATGTTCCCAAGGATGGGTGAAACTAGAACTAGGGGGCATAATCTTAGAATAAGGGGCTGCTCTTTCAAAACTGAGATGAGGAGAAACTTCTTCACTCAGAGGGTAGTAGGTCTGTGGAATTTGCTGCCCCAGGAAGCTGTGGAAGCGACATCATTAAATAAATTTAAAACAGAAATAGACAGTTTCCTAGAAGTAAAGGGAATTAGGGGTTATGGGGAGCGGGCAGGAAATTGGACATGAATTTAGATTTGAGGTTAGGATCAGATCAGCCATGATCTTATTGAATGGCGGAGCAGGCTCGAGGGGCCGATTGGCCTACTCCTGCTCCTATTTCTTATGTTCTTATGACCTCAACTTCTTCGCCTCCGGATCCTTCCAGGGATCCACGGGTGACATCGCCGGGGTCTCTCAGTCGTCTGCCCACAAGTGCATACGACAGGTCACCGATGGTTTGTTTCGCAGGGTGCCCATCTACGTCAACTTCCCCATGGACAACCACAGCCAGACAGAGAGGGCAGTGGCCTTCCACTCTCTGGCTGGCTTCCCACGGGTACAGGGTGCAATTGATTGTACACACGTAGCAATCCGAGCACCTCCACACGAGCCAGGACTGTACATCACTCCGTCAATGTGCAACTCGTTTTCGAACACTGGAAAAGATTTCTTCACGTGTGTCCCAAATTCCCTGACAGCTGCCATGATTCCTTCAGTCTGCAGGAATCCAACATCCCGGCCCGCTTCCACGCACCAAACAGACTTAAGGTCTAGCTCCTCAGAGACAAGGGATATCTCCTGCAGACATGTTCGTGACACCTGTGAGAAACCCCATCAGCGAGGCGCAGCGTCGATACAGAGTCACCTCGCCACCAGGCCTGTCATTGATCATGCGATAGGACTGCTGAAGATGCAATTTTGGTGCCTGGATCGGTCTGGGGGAGCGCTTCAATACGCACCAGCGAGAGTGGGTCGAATTATAGTTGTCTGTTGCATCCTGCACAACACTGCACAACTGAGAGGGTTATCGGTGGATAAGGCCCCATGCCCTCATCCAGCATCCACATCTGCCATCAACATTGAGGAGTAGGAGGAGGAGGATGGGCAATCTATCGGCAGAGCAGCGGCTCACCTGGCTGCTCGTGAGGCCAGGGAGTCACTAATATGTGACCGATTCTCATAATGACATCTGCAATTTGAGGATAGTCCAGTCCTCAGACCACCTGGAACGAGCAGCGCCAACACCAGCACTCCCACCCCCTGCACAAAACAGTCCTACAACTACACATACACCCACTGTAAACGCACCCACTGGGTGGCATCAAGCCTCGCCGTTCATGGTGAAACACATGAAAGGGCGCTATCACAAAAGGCAGTCAAGAATGAGTAAGACGTGGCAGTAGTGGTGAGAATGCTAACAGTTAATGCGATGCTAACTAAAACCAAATATAAATGAAAAATATGACAGTCTGTCAGACACCCCTGTGCATACCATTTGTGATCACAAAACCTTAGCCTTTCACTTCCGACTACTTCTATGTGGTGCAACCCCTGTGGCTGCAGCAGAGGTAGTGGCAGGTTGGTCATGTTCATGACCTGCCTATCGAGATGCTTTGGACCTATGCCGTCTGGGTTTTGGAGCCCTTGAGGGCTCCTCCAAAGACTGCTCCTCTTGCACCTGTGCAGGGGCTGACTCAGCCACCTGGAGAGGAGGCAGCATTGTGGATACTGGTTGACGGGGGGGAGCAACAGGTGAGACGTGGGAGCGCTTTGAATGGTGTCCCCACTTTCACGTCTCTTTTCGCCATCATCCCTCTCCTGAGTCAGGCCCACATCACTCCTACTACCCTGCTGGACAACAGTTTGGAGGACATGTGTAATGCCTTGGAAGGCCACTTGTAAAGTATCTGTCTGCCTGTTTAAGGTGGCAGGATGTTGTTCACCCTGAGTCTGAAGGGTCATTGTCAGGGCTTGAATGGACTCATTTGTGAGCCGTGCTTGAAGCACAATTGAGGCTAGCCTTCTCTCCATCGCAGACATACCCGCACTTACCTATGCAGGAGGTGGACACCTCTATCCTCTGCGCTATTGTGGAGAGTGTGTGTAGCACCTGTTCCAGCACCTCACAATTGTGCTGCTGTCTCTCGACCATTCTCCTTTTAAAGGATGGCTCCCGGGGTTCAGCATCTGGGTCCAGTTGAGCAGAGCCTGGAGAGGAGTGTGCCCACCGTCGTGGACTCTCCACAGCTGCCTGCCTGCCACCAGTGTCTGCTCGTGCTCACTTGTGTGTGGTAACTCTCTAGTTGCCAACCCAACTAACTGACTACTAGGACCCACCGAGGTGTGAGTAACTGCACTGGTGGATGGCTCACTACGATGTGAAGGTGCACCCTCAGAGGCCAAGAGGTCTAAGGAAACGCCCTCTGCCGTCACTGCGGTCGCTGATGGGCCTGGAAGAGAACAGAAGGCAATATTAAGCATCATCACAGATGTGTCATGTTACGATGAGCATACTGAGGTGTGCAACATGCCAATCATATTGTTAACATCAATTCAAGTTGTGCGTGGTGAATGTTAAAGTTGTGTCACCAGATGTTTGTGGGATGCCAGTCTTGGCATCCCCGACGGACAGGCACTCGAGGGTGCCGCTGATCTGCAGGGCCTTCTCCTCACCTCTGTGAGGACCACTACTTGTTGTGGCCCCCCTCCAGTCCTCGCCCTCTCCTGTGCATTTTGCTCTCTCCTCCTACAAGGGGAGAAAGTACAAACGTTTGAGTGAGTAAGGGTGAAGTGGTCAGTCGATGAATGCTTTGCTTTGGGTGAGGCTGGCCATGAAAGAGATGCATCAGAGGGTGAGTATGAGACAGAGACATCACATTGAATCAGAATTGGGGTTAGTGGTAGTGGTGGGGTCACAAATGGGGAGGTGAGGAAGTGATCAGGAAGTGAAGGTAAGTTGAGGATGAGCCTTAAGTGGGTGTGAGGAGTGATGTGATGGAGTAGTCTTGGCAGTGCAGAATGTGAGGGGGGGAGGTGGCATGATGTGCACTATGGAATGCAGGCGAATCAGTAAGTGTATTCACTTTTGCTGACCTAGTTAGGTCATTGAAGCGCTTTCTGCGCTGGACCCAAGTGTGGGAGATGTTGCTCCTGCTCATGACCTCCTCTGCCAACTTGAGCCAGGCCTTCTTGGTCTCAGAGGTAGGGTACTTCCTCCTGTCTGCCGGGCACAATATTTCCATCCTCCTCCTCACCCCGGCCAGCAGCACCTCAAGCGAGGTGTCACTAAATCGTGGAGCTGCCTTGCTCCTCTGCTGCCATATTCTGCCTGGTTGCTCCTTTGTGCAGCAAAAGCCATAGATGCAATGGCCCTTTAAATACAAACACTCCAACTGATAGCAGGTCATGCGGGTGCGCAGTCCACCCGCTGCGCAGCTTTCAGAACAAACTCGAAACCAATGTTAAGGGCCATCAATTAAGCCGCGATCATGTGGGGAAAGGTAGGGATTTATTTTTCGGGTTTCCCGCACACCCATTAACCCCCCCCACCCCCGCTGACATCTCGCCGGCATTTTAAAATCATGCCCATGGTTTCACCATTTTCATTTTGTTTTTTTTATCATGATTAAATCATTGTTAAATTTGAGAAGTGCATCAATTACAGCAGCCTGGGAGTAGAGAATTACTGTGTATGATGGAAGTTCAACCAGAGTAGAGAGAGCCTAAGTAGTCCCAATCTTAGTTAAACTGCAGTGTAGTTCTGGCTTGGGCGAGGTTGCTCATTTCATAAACCCTGTCCTGGAAATAATAGCTTTTATGGACAATTGTACTTTCTGTGGACAAGTCAGTATACAGATAGACACCATTGCTTTGCTGAGATATGAAAGCCTGGGCTTTGCTTTTCATGGAGATGTCACCTCAGATTAATGTCTTACCCAAGCAATCATCAACCACCCTTGAACTAATAAAAAAAAAGTAGTAATACTTAGCGTATAAAACAGAGAAGGAATTATTAAACACTTGGTGCGACTTTGTTTTTTTTACAAACAACATCATTGTGAAAGCATTAAATTATTTTACTTCAGCATGAGATCCATTACGGAAACAGGTCAACATACTACTGTGGCTTGATTCAAAGGGAAGAGGAATTGGGACCTGCAGAACTTTAGAAAATAAATGGGCTCGGAAAATGTATAGTCCTTCAGATGCACTCCTGCCAGAACTTTACCAGAAGTCTGCCGGAAGGGCTGCAAATTCGGTCAGGACTGGCCTGATGAGATCAGGTGTATCTAGCTGTTAAAGGGCCCACCTGGATCCCAGCCTGCACACTCAAAGCATAATTTTTGAAAAATTATTTTAAAACAACCCTCTTTGTATGGAGCTGCAGCGGCAGCTGTGGAATCTAAATGGGAGATAAGATAGCCTAGGCCTCAAATTGGTGACGATTGCCCCACTCCTGTCCAGACAAAATCCTCTCCCAGTAAAAACCCGTCCCATAAATCTGGTGCTGCTGAATGTGAATTGCTCTGTAGAGCAGTACATCCACTCTTGTGTCCTTCAGGAAGCGCTTAATTACCAAACTGGATTATCATAACTCAGAGATACAGTTAATTGGAATATTCAATAAATTAAGGAACAAAGCATCCAATTTTAACAAAAAAGATATAAATATCACTGCCTGCTGGGAAAAATGTTGTGTATGCTCACATTAATCTTTGCACATAGGTCAGAATTTCAATAAACATATACATTAACATAAAATTAGATTAGACAATATAGTAGAGAAGCATCAACAGACCAATTTCATGTCCGTAATATTAATCCAGTAGATATGGCTGTAAGGGTAATTTTGCCTCTAGTTATTTGTCAGACTTCAAGTAATAATATCCTTAGAGTGTACTACTCTTTCTCAAAACAAGTGCCTCACAGAATTACTTGTGATGTCCCACCCAGCAGAATTATTTCCTCCTGGAACATTCACTAATGTTTGCTTTCTGCAAACCATAAGGAAAGCTCCTTTGCTATAGATTTCTCTCCTTCTTATCCATTATCATTCCTTGCTAGCCACAATCTGAAGTGGTTTGAGGCAATCTGTTTGAATTACCTTAACGTTAATCCTGTGCTGTTTCTAAAACCCCTAGATCTTGCAGGAAGAATATCGAGGGATTAGAAACGGTGAAGCAAATGGCATCAAACACCTGAGCTACAAGGGGGGACTACAAAGTAATTCTTTTTTACACATTAGAGAAGACTGTGAGGGGATCACATCAAGATATTCAAAACTGTTAAGAACAAGTTGAACCCGGAGGCTGTTTGCCATGGCCTTGAGAACAACAATGAGATAGCATGGGACGAAGCTCAGAACAGATAAGGCAAATGGACAGATCAGATAGAACTATTTCACACAGAGGATGGATTTTTTTGAAAGAACTGCCCAGGGAGGCAGTCAAACCCAATAACATCAGTAATTTTAAAAGGAAGTTGTACAGGCATTTAGCAAGAAAATCATAGAAAGAATCGTAGAATCATAAAATATTTACGGCACTGAAGGAGGCCATTCAGCCCATCGTGTCTGCACCGACCAAAAATGAGCCACCCAGCCTAACCCCACTTTCCAGCACTTGGTCCGCAGCCTTGTAGGTCACGGCATTTCAGGTGCATATCCAGGTACAATTAATTGAGGAATATAGATTGTGAACGGTATATATATTCTGTTTTTGAATTCTGGATCCAGATGGACTGGAATGGTCTTTTCCGGTTCTATACATTCCAATGTTCCTTGGTGTCAGGTAAGATACTTTACTGTTATTAGACATGTCCAGCTCAATTCATATCTGTATATAGGTCTATAAATGCAGATGTGCTCAGTCTGGATTTTCATTTCGTATTCTAATCCATATTTTTTCACTGTACAGTGCATCTAATCCACACATTTACTCTTAGAGTTTCTGAATTGCAAAATGACCCATCAATGCACATTTACACAATAAGGATAGGGACTTACATATCTTGGGTTAGTGGTGCATGTGGGATTGTTCCTTCTGAGAAGGAGTAAAATTTAAACTCACCATCTTGAGCAATTTATAAATACATATGTAGGGTCAAGCTGGAGAATTTCTTTTGAGGCTAGAATAGGGAAAATATAATCCTATTTGTGATTCTTACCTTAGTTTGAGGCTCTTTCATGAGATCCTGATGGACTAATTGCCAACTTACAGCCAGAGAAATAGGAACAGCATTCAAGGAGTACGTGGGTAGATATAATCGCCATATATCTTCAGAAGCTGATTTCTGGGACCATCTGCAGTGAACCAGTGAGCCACTGGGTGCATACGCCATAGAATGAGAGACTTTGCTAGGTGGAAGATTGTAGGAAAGCTATCTGAAGGAAGGAGTTCTTTTCACACCCACCAACTTATGACAAGATCAGCGCTTATGCTGCCAAGAATTATGACATTTAATTAAAGCTTATCTTGTATACCTGTCATAAATTTGGTGGATATGAAAAGCACTTCTCCTTTTAAATGGGTTTCCTTCAAATTTCTTTAATTGCAAGCTGGGTTGAGAGAAATGGACAAAGAACATATCTCCTGTGTATGAGTGTTTTTTCGAGCGATATAATTAAGCTCTTTTTCTGAGGGGAGGTTGCTTGCAAACACTGATTTTCATTTTAACAGGAATCATCACCACCTGACCTTTCTTCACTGGTTATTATGGCTTTTTCACCTATTCCAGGCAGAGTGAATTTACTTTGTTTCATAAAGAAATTAAGGCCGAATTGCCTTTACTTTGCACCTGACTCTGTTCTCTTTACACTGCCTGGGGGTATCCAGGGGTTCCCCCATGGGAGGGGGACAGAGCACTTGTTCCTGAAGCTTGCACAACCATAGTAATAATATTGAGATGATATCACAGTTCCTGCATCACTTTCCTGTCTCAACACCTGGCAGAGGCCCCATTGGAGGTTTCCCCAGGGCAATTGGGCATTCGGGGTTTACGTCTTAGACTGGAAGATCTGAGAAGGGGTAAGGCAGCAAACAGATGGAGGCTAAAAACAGATTGGTAAACTGTTCCCACAGGCCATCTGGCTGCTGTTTTTGAATAACAGTGAGACAGGCCTGCAGCTGGCAGCTAAAGGGTCAGGCCCATGTCATGGAATCAGTGGGCCTGCGTTAATCACCATAACCCAAGTATGGCACACACTTTGGGTGTGTCTCAACTGACTTGCGGTCAGGTGGAATGGGGGAGGGGGGAAGGGCAGATAAATGGCCCTAACAAGTTCAGAATAACTGCATTTGATTTAGAAATTGATGTAAAGAGTCTAAAAAAGCAGGAAGGCTGAATATAGTCAAATGACAAATGGAATAATAGACACACAACAGCCACAGGCTAAAAGATTGGAGAGTTTGAGGAAACGTGTAGAATCTCCCATACTGCAGAGAGATGTGGGTTCAACTAAATCATTTTTTGAAGAATGACAAAGAAACAAGAAGCAGGGACAACACTTTGGTTTATATACGGTGCTGATCTGACAGAAAGATCATTTAGCCAACGAGTTCATGTCTTAATCCAGAAAGGAAAAATCCAGACAAGGCAGTTTAAAAAAAAGCCTTTCAGCTACAATGTTCCACCCTCTCCTGGGTCACTGGTTGTTCAGTAAATAATACAACAGCAATCACTGAAAATCAAACCGGGTGAAAAGTAAACAGAAGATCTGGATTAATTGGGTCTTAATATTATGACACAGTGGGAATAAATGGCACTCAATATCAAGACTTGATGGATTTTACTTCTTAAATGACAACTCTGATTGAAGATTTGTAAACCTGTCAACCTACCTTGAGTCAACACTTGCAGTAATCAACGGATATATCAGTGATAGGACATGGAGAACAAAATGTTCCTCATCTCGGAATGATTAGTCTTTTGCTTATCTGAAATTCTACTTATTGAAAAGGGAATTAGGTTCAGTTTGGTGTTTGATTAAAAGATGCATTGAGACCAACGATTTATTTGAATGATGATGGTTCATACAGAACAGCCTAGTATACAAAGCATGACACCACAACAGTAAATCGAGATGGGGGTAATTGAAAAACATTATAGGTACATATGGAATTCATTTTTTAAAATCTTTGAACTTGTGTTTATTATTTTAACCAAATCCTATGGCACACGAAGAAGACTTTAGGCCCAATAATTGAGGTCTATTTTGACTTGTGGGCAGCTGACTGGCGGAGGGCACTGAGTTGGCCACCCATTCCGGCGGAGAAGTGGCCACCTGTGATCTAGAGGGCCCCGACCTAGAATCATAGAATCATAGAAGTTTACAACATGGAAACAGGCCCTTCGGCCCAACATGTCCATGTCGCCCAGTTTGTACCACTAAGCTAGTCCCAATTGCCTGCACTTGGCCCATATCCCTCTGTACCCATCTTACCCATGTAACTGTCCAAATGCTTTTTTTTTTAGATTTGCCTCATTTAGATTTGCCAGGCGAGTTGCATGGCATTAAACAGGCATTCTGATATAGCCACAAAGGAAACCGGGCCGGAGCTGCCACCAAGAAGGTAAATTGCAGGGGGCAGGGTCCCGGGGCGGCAGCCGCTCAGATTATTTTTGTGGGCCCCGCATCTGAAGCCCACGAAAATAATTCAGAGCTTATCTTCGCTGGCTCTCTTCTCTTTTATCGCCTGCAGAACCAGTTCCCACCTAAAATGGCAACCGGGGTTCTATTTACATCATAGGCAGGCGCTTTGGACACCCAGGATACCGACCCCATTTTGAGGCCGTTACCACTCCGCTAACGCCATGTGAAAGGAGTGAAAATCAGCCCCAAAGAGTCTGCATCTTTCAACAGAGTTTGCAATAGGCTTTTCCAAATGTATTTAATCTGTTGAGGGAAATTAATAAAAGCTTGGACAGGATAAAGCTCTGTGAAATTGCTTCCCAACTGAAGATAATTTGATGAAAACTATGGGCTAGGGTTGGAGGGTTAAAATCCCTCTGCGCTTCTTTTAATTGGTGTACACATTTGTGGCAATTCCCTGTGTGCTCTAATTTAACATAAGTCATTAACACATTTAAAATAAGAAATCATTCAAATGGTGCACACATGAATGTGTTAACCAGACTGCTAAGAATAACGCAAAAAGGAAATTTCAACTGCTCGGATATCAATCACATATTACAATTAACACTATTCAGCCCTGACATTTTAATGGTCCCAGAAGCGCAGGACTCATTGTGATCCCCACAATATTTGATCATATTGTCTATACGTATCATTATAACCTTCAATCCCACTCTTAACTAAATATTTATCCAGCTCAGCAGAGTATTAACTGTTTTTGGGGATAGGATTCTGTTCCACATATGTACTACTCTTATGGAGGGTGGGGATTCTTCTAACTTGCGGCATGATAATATTATACTTGTATCCAATAATACTGTGATAACAGTTTAACTGAAATAAATTGCTCACATCTCATTCTTCTAAAATCCCCAGATTTTGTTACTCTGTCAATCATTTTTTGCCTAATGAACCCATGTAAATAAGTATCAGCTTGGCTCATTGATAGCATTCTTGCTCTGTGTCAGTAGTTTGTGAGTTCAAGGCCCACTTGAAGACTTGAGCACATAATCTGGGCTGACATTTTAGTGCAGTAATGAGGGAGTGCTGCATTGTCGGGGCTACTGTCTTTCAGAAAAGACATTAAACTAAGTCCCCATCTGTCTGTTCATGTGGCCATAAAAGAACCTATGGTACCATTCAAAGAAGAGCAGGGAGTTCTCCAAGTATCCTGGACAACATTTATCCCTCAAACTGTTGCATTTACCAATATAACAATACTGGCTCTACTTCAAAAGTAATTAATTAGCTGTGATGCTTTGGGACATCCCCAGGACGTGAAAGCCACTATATAAATGCAAGTTCTTTCTTAATTCTCAGAATCACCCTTGTTGGTAATTTTTGCTCGACTAGATGGATTCAACTTGATGGAAAATGTTAATTACCAGAGCACTTAAATACGAACGGAAGAAAGTATTGTTGCATATGCCAATATTATTCAGCCTTTAAGTCTTATTAGGTCCATAGTTTAATACTGTGCATGGTTTTAGGTCAATTCATTCAATACATGGAATTTCCTATGTATAATAAGCAATTATGCTATACTGACGCATTTTAAAACAGTACAAATGACTTCTAGCAATATTTTTGGCTTGTGCAGGCTAAACCTAATTTTAAGTTATGCAAAGTTTCCACAATTTGGGGGTAATTTTGACTTCATGCGATAGTGTAAAACGGGTGATGGTGAATTGGCGGCCTGTTTTACATCTTTCCCGATTTTTATTTCCTCTGTGGAATTATTGGATAGTTCTACAATATCTCCATTATTAAAGCCCCACCACGTGGATTGACTTCCTAACCTGACAATCAGTCCTTCCAGGATGCAGAAATATATTTGGGTCAGCAAACACCTTGGTAAGTGGGCAGTAAATTACGAAGGAGATGTTGTCGTACAGTCTTGCTGGATATGATTATAATGATCTGTCCAAAGAAAGAAGCAGTTGTTACTTGTTGATTAGATCGCTTACAAAGTATAACCCTACACCACAAAAGAAGTTGGCATAAAATGCTGAGAGTTTAACACACTCTCTTGTGCGGAACACATGAATTGCTAAAGTGCTGATGAGACGGTACAACTACAGTTATGTGATAAAAAGAATAACAGCTATTTGAAAATAGCTGGCATTGGAATCCAAAGTCATGCTTTGCATAAATTTTAGATTGCACCAGAATTCTCATCTATCCCTCAATACCAAAGGGATAATCAAACACAGCTTCTGAAAATGTCCCTGACTGGCAGGGTCAAACAAAAAACTCTCGAGTAGAAAGAAATCAAAAAGTACAAACTAGAATGGGATAAAATCTAAAGATGCATTGGTCTCTGCCTCAAACATCCCCCATGGCTAAGCATTTCACGATCCAACAATACTCTGCATAAAGAGATTTCCATCCTCACACTTAGTGATAAGCATCGAAGCACTTTCACAACAAAGATAAAATCAGATGGTCATTTTTTTCTACTCCTGACGCATCCCCTTATTAACAGGACAGTTCTGGTCACTGTATCAAAGGCCCCCCCCGCAAAACCCTAGATGCAGTTTAGGGAGCGGCATGGTTCATCCCCTGTATTAGAGGGATGAGCTATGATTAAGTGATCGTTATTTGTCAGAGGAAAATCACTCAAAAATAAATTGGGAGTGAAATCGGGGAAGTGGTGCTGAATGTAAGTACAGCTAATGGCATTGAGATGTGCTCTTGCAGAAAGCTAGCAAAATGATTTTAGTGGGATTTTTATTTTTATGTACTGCTTTCGCTCGTTAAATTATGTCTTTTATGATAGAAACCAAAAGATGAGCACTGGGATCAGCAGGAGAATCTGATTGAAAGCACTGGCAGTACTGTAACGTATCAGCAATAGTTGCTGCCTGGTTGGGAGGCATGCTGCAGCTCCAACTGATACCGAACAGTACTGTCAAACATGCCAAGAAGATAGAGACCACAGCTTCAAGGTGGTGAAGAGCAAATTGAAGACAGACTCCAGGAAGCATTTCTTCACACAGGAGATGAACAACAGCAGGAAGAGTTTGCCAAGCAGGGTCCTCGTCACTATGGCACCATCATTGTTTTAAGAAACAGCTAGATATTGTAAGGCAGTGGGGTTGGATTCTGGCAGAAAGAGGTCACATTTGCTAAAAGGGTGCTCTTCATCCTAACCTATCTTGTGACCTCTTCCATGCTCCTTTCAAATTTAGTACAACAGGTGCTAACAAACAGGAAAAATCTAAGGGGAAAATCCAATCCTCTATATCTGCTGCAGCCATATCTTTTTTTGTTTTAACTTAGAGGACCTGTCATCAAGAGTTGGCTCTATTGTGAGATTATGCTGTGCACCTTAATTGTTTCGGCCTGTCAAATAGTGACCAATCTTTTATTTGATTGGAAGTGGGAGGAATCATGTTCTCATTGTTTATAGTGTGAAAGCAAAATGATTTTTCCCATCAGAATTGAATGAGACAGTGATTGACCAGATCTGCCTGGCACTTTGACAGGTGTGATCAAGCAAACAATTGCACATATTATCAGAACACTTCTGTTTCCTTACAGTGAGTGTTTGGGATCAGCAGCCTCTAGGTTTTTCTAATAGTTAATTAGCTACAGGTATTCTCAATTTTTTTTCTGCGTTAATTAAATGAGTTTCTTGCTCCACAAATCCCACAAGTTATTAAAAAAGACTCCATCAACCACAATAACAGAGGATTATATTGTAGAGCTTGCGGTCATATTCCTGACTCAATTAAATCTCCCAAGCAGCAGAAAGCCTCAAACAATTGTGAAAGACAAACGGGAATTGGTATGTAGCAACTATCAAAGACAAGAGTCTGATTCTGTGAAGTTTTGCCTCTTCACCATGCAAAGAACTATCCAGCAGTTTGAATTTTTTATTGTGCAAATTGGCTGCATTGCACTAAAGCTAATGGTAAAAAAGTGTTAAGCGGGAGTCATAATGGTATTAAAGTCTTGAATATAATTCCCAAAATGATTCACCTACACAAAACCATACCATCCAGCAAAATATGGTGGCTGGTGTTATCATAGAATAGAACCATAGTATGGTTACAGCGCAGAAAGTGGCCATTCGGCCCATCGAGCCCGTGCCGGCTCTTTGTAAGAGCAATCCAGTTAGTTCCATTCCCCTATTCCTTCCCCGTGGCTCTGCAAGTTTTTTCCCTTCAAATATTTATTTAATTCCTTTTTGAAAGCCACAATTGAATCTGCTTCCACCACCCTTTCAGGCAGCGCATTCCAGATTATAACTACTCGCTGCATAAAAAAGTTTTTCCTCATGTCGCCTTTGATTCTTTTGCCAATCACCTTAAATCTGTGTCCTCTGGTTCTTGACCCTTCCACCAATGGGAACAGTTTCTCTTTATTTACTTTATCTAAACCCGTCATGATTTTGAACACTTCTATCAAATCTCCTCTCAACCTTTTCTGCTCTAAGGAGAACAATCCCAGCTTCTCTAGTCTATCCATGTAACTGAAGTCCCTCATCCCTGGAACCATTCTAGTAAATCTTTTCTGCACCCTCTCTAAGACCTTCACATCCTTCCTAAAGTGTGTTGCCCAGAATTGGACACATGCAGTTCAAACTAAATAGAAATAGAATAGTTGGGGAATTGTAGTGTTTTGTAAATTCGGATCTAATGTTTCAAGATTAACTCCTTGAGTACCGCTGATGATTTAACTCCTTTAAATTGTGATGAGTGTGGGGACCCATGGGCAGAACTTCCACCCACAACTCCCAATGTTAAAGGGGGGAATGGCTGTGGGAGATCCTAGACTTCCCTGGGAAATTCCACCCAGTTACACCTCCTGGTAGTCCCAATGGAACCTATGCCTGCTGAGAACAGGCATTGGCTCCATGAGCCAAGTAAAAGCCCCAAAACCTTTACTAGACTAAGGGTAATCGAACCCAGAGGGTGTTGATTTACTTTACTCCGCAAGCACAAAGGTTGCATTGGGAGCAAAGACATTTTTTGCCCTTTTCTTCTTTGGCTCAGTAGGGCCTGGTGGAGCAGTTGTCTTGTCAGGCGTTATCAAGGTGGTGAAGGCAGCTGAAGTGGCATCGCAGTTGCGATACGCTCATCTGCCCTGGTTATGCAAATGACCAGGATTTGGGGATGGGTGCTTTGGGCTAGGGTGGATGGAGGGCAGGGTTTCGCTCTGCCACAATTGTACTAGCAGACCAGACTCCCAGGAATTTCAGGGCCATTGAATTTTACCAAACGGATGGGATCAATTCGGCCCATGGCAACAGTTTCAGCTCTCTGACAGAACTGTTCACATTGTCCCATTTTGATGCCTTTAAATTTTTCCCATTCAAAATATTTATCCACTTCCTTTTAAAAATTGTTATGGACTTTGTTTCTACCATTCTGTTTCTCCCTCTTCATTCTTGATTTTAAAGTTACATAATAAAATCAAGGACATTTAATAGCATACTTAAAATAAATGAGAATGAAGAAGAATAAGAAAGGAGAAAATGAAGGAATAATGAAAGCAGAGATGAAAACTAAAGCTCTGAAGAGACACTTGAGATATTGAGACTATTTCCACTGGAGTAGAGAAGGCTAAGATGAAATTTAATAGAGAATTTCAAAATTATTAAACGTTTTGATAGGATAATTAGGGGAAGACTATTTCTCTAGTTGGGTAGTCAATGATGCGGAGGTCATCAATTCAAAATTGTGACTGAGAGGGAACAAACAGATTAGGAGAAATTTACCCCGGAATAACTAAAACTACACCTGAAGATAGTCAAGCTTGGTAAATGCATTCTCCCTCTGCGCTTTTTCTTCATTCAGTGGGAAATATCGAAACCCATTTCCCTCACTTGCTTTTAGCAGCACTCCTAGCACAGGCACCTGATACATTGTCATGTCAGACTAGCGTGGAGTCTGCCATGGATATGGTAAATGCCTAAAATGTTGCATGTACATAAGCAAATTAATGGCTTGCACGTAAGCAAACAACTTTTATGGACATGCACACTGCTAGTTAACAAGTACATTTAATAGCTTACATTAACAAGCCATGGCAGTCGTAACTCTTCAGTGTAGAATCTATTCTTATTGAAAAATAATTGCAAAATAAAGAATGTGAGTTTAGCTTTTTAAAAATAATGAAGTAAATTACTAATGTGCCATTCATTAGAGCCTTTACCAAATGAATTTTAAATGAAGGATGTACTAAATTGGGTACAGTAGCTTCCTGTGAGAAGCACTGATAGACCTCCCGCTTATCAAGTTAAACCACCCAATCAATACTCAACTGTCATTATCACAGTTTTGTTTTTATACTCCAGGATATGGGCATCACTGGCAAGTTCAGCATTTATTGTCCATCCCTAGATGCCCTTGAGAAAGTGATGTCAGGCTTTCTTCTTCAACTGCACAGCAGTTTGATACAACTGAGTGGCTTGCTAGGCCATTTCAGAGGGCAGTTAAGAGTCAACCATAATTGGTGTGGGACTGGAATCACATATGGGCCGGACCGGATAAGGTTCATTCTCTGAATGGCATTAGTGAACCAGTTGGGTTTTTAAGACACTTCAACAGCAGCATGGTTACTTTTACTAATACCAGTTTTTTTTTATCTCCAGATTTTTTTAAAAACTGAATTATAGTGGGATCACAGCTGAGTGCACTGGATACAACAATGGGCCACGACAACATCCCGGCTGTAGTGCTGAAGACTTGTGCTCTAGAACTAGCTGCCCCTCTAGCCAAGCTGTTCCAGTACAGCTACAACACTGGCATCTACCTGACAATGTGGAAAATTGCCCAGGTATGTCCTGTCCACAAAAAGCAGGACAAATCCAATCCGGCCAATTAACGCTCCATCAGTCTACTCGCAATTGAGAACGTTCACCACAGGGACTGCAGCGGTTCAAGAAGGCAGCTCACCACCACCTTCTCAAGGGCAATTAGGGATGGGCAATAAATGCTGGCCTTGCCAGCGATGCCCACATTCCATGAACGAATAAAAAAAATCAGCAAAGTGATGGAAAATGTTGTCGACAGTGCTATCAAGCGGCAATAACTCAGCAATAACCTGCTCACCGATGCTCAGTTTGGGTTCCGCCAGGACCACTCAGCTCCAGACCTCATTTCAGCTTGGTCCAAACATGGACAAAAGAGCTGAATTCCAGAGATGAGGTGAGAGTGACTGCCCTTGACATCAAGGCAGCAATTGACCGAGTGTGGGACCAAGGAGCCCTAGTAAAATTGAAGTCAATGGGAATCAGGGAGAAAAATCTCCAGTGGCTGGAGTGATACCTAGCACAAAGGAAGATGGTTGTGGTTGTTGGAGGCCAATCATCTCAGCCCCAGGACATTGATGCAGGAGTTCCTCAGGGCAGTGTCCTAGGCCCAACCATCTTCAGCTGCTTCATCAATGACCTTTCCTCCATCATAAGGTCTGAAATGGGGATGTTCGCTGATGATTGCACAGTGTTCAGTTCCATTCACAACCCCTCAGATAATGAAGCAGTCCGTGCCCGCATGTAGCAAGACCTGGACAACATCAGGCTTGGGCTGATAAGTGGCAAGTAACATTCGCGCCAGACAAGTGCCAGGCAATGACCATCTCCAACAAGAGAGAGTCTAACCACCTCCCCTTGACATTCAATGAAATTACCATTGCCGAATCCTCCTCCATCAACATCCCGGGGGTCACTTTTGACCAGAAACTTAACTGGACCAGCCACATAAATACTGTGGCTACAAGAGCAGGTCAGAGTCTGGGGATTCACCTCCTGACTCCCCAAAGCCATCTACAAGGCACAAGTCAGGAGTGTGATGGAATACTCTCCACTTGCCTGGATGAGTGCAGCCCCAGCAACACTCAAGAAGCTCGACACCATCCAGGACAAAGCAGCCCACTTGATTGGCACCCCATCCACCACCCTAAACATTCACTCCCTTCACCACCGGCGCTCCGTGGCTGTAGTGTGTACCATCCACAGGATGCACTGCAGCAACTCGCCAAGGCTTCTTCGACAGCACCTCCCAAACCCATGATGTCCATCACCTAAAAGGACACGGGCAGCAGGCACATGGGAACAACACCACCTGAATGCTCCCCTCCAAGTCACACACCATCCCGACTTGGAAATATATCGCAGTTCCTTCATCGTTACTGGGTCAAAATCCTGGAACTCCCTAACTAACAGCACTGTGGGAGAACCTTCACCACACGGACTGCAGCAGTTCAAGGAGGTGCCTCACCACCATCTTCTCAATAGCAATTAGGGATGGGCAATAAATGCTGACTTTGCCAGCGACGCCTACATCCCATGAACCCGAATGAAATTAAAAATTGGAAATATTGGCCCAGAAATCGCTCGGAGCAGTGAACCAACAGTGCTCGCCGCTCCAAAGATTTATACTAACCCATTAACTTACCATGGTCTTTACTGGGTGCATTTCCTCTTCACTGAAGCTCAGAAGAGCCCAGTGTGAGCTCCAGCAAAGCTAGGACCCATGGGAGAAGTGAGAGGATCACTCTCTCCCCTCGAACAATCAGATTGCAGCATTTTTAACAAGCTGCGAATAGTTTCTGCAAGATTGGCATGTAAAATCCAGGAAATGAAAGGTACAACACTAAAATCATTGTAAAAACAGTTATAGACAGTGAAAAAAGAGAGGGTAAAAATAATAGCATTAAATAAAAGTAACAGAAGGGAAAAGTAAAAAAAATAAATTTTTAATTACCATAAACTACTAAAATAAGGAGTAATGAGACTCCACATTTTTAGAAGTTAATTTTTAGTTGTTTGTCAGTCATTAAGACTTATCGTGCTATTAAAACTTAGTTCAGACTTGGTATTTTAAGCGTACCTGATTTGTGGCGATATTAATTATTTTCCACCTGGGCAGAAGAGCAATTTGGCGCTGGTCCATTGATTTCACTGATTGCAGGCAACAATATCCCTTTCATTCAAAACTGTTATATCGCCGGCGATCCAGGAGGAGCAAGTTCCAGATTTCTGTGATTCATTGTGTATGTGCGAATGCCGGAACTAGCTCCTTGATTTCTCCACCAATAACAGTGAGCACTATTGAGTTCACTGTTCTTTTCTAAGCAATTTCTGGGCCTATGTTTTCTGGATTACTAGTCCAGTAACATAAGAACTACACTACCGTACCCATTACAAGAAAATCATTTCCTTTGAGCCCTGTAAAAAATTATCTGTTCATTAAACCAAATGTGCTGATTGGATACAGGACACAAGAAAGGCTACGGGCTCCGACAACATCCCAGCTGTAGTGCTGAAGACCTGCGTCCAGAACTAGTCGTACACTTAGCTAAGCTGTTCCAGTACATCTCCAACACTGTCTCCAACCCGACAATGTGGAAAATTGCCCTGGTATGTCCTGTTCACAAAAAGCAGGACAGATCCAGCTGGGCCAATTATCGTCCGATTAGTCTAGTGTCAATCATCAGCAAAATGATGGAAGGAGTTGTGAACAAGCAGCACTTACTCACCAATAACCTGCTCACCGATGCTCAGTTTGGGTTCCACCAGAACCATTCGGTTCCAGACCTCATTACAGCTTTGGTCCAAACATGGACACAAGAGCTACGTTCCAGAGGTGAGGTGAGAGTAACTTCCTTTGACATCAAGGCAGCATTTGACTGAATGTGGCACCAAGGAGCACAAGTAAAACTGAAGTTAATGGGGATCATGGGGACAACTCTCCACTGGCTGGAGTCATATCTAGCACAAAGAAAGATGGTTGTGGTTGTTAGAGTCCTATCATCTCAGCCCCAGGTCATCGCTGCAGGAATTCCTCAGGGCAGTGTCCTAGGCTCAACTATCTTCAGCTGCTTCATCAATGACCTTCCCTCCCTCATAAGGTCACAAGTGGGACTGTTCACTGATGATTGCACAGTGTTCAGTTCTGTTCACAATTCCTCGGATAATGAAGCATTCTGTGCCCGCATGCAGCAAGACCTGGACAACATCCAGGCTTGGGCTGATAAGTGGCAAGTAACATTCGCGTCAGACAAATGTCAGGCAATTACCATCTCCAACAAGAGACAGCATAACCACCACCCCTTGACATTCAATGGCATTACCTTCGCTGAATCCCCCACCATCAACATCCTGAGGGTCACCAGAAACTGAACTGGACCGGCCACGTAAATGCTGTTCCCAATAGAGCAGGTCAGAGGCTGGTTATTCTGTAGCGAGTGGATCACCTCCTGACTCCTCAAAACCTCTCCACCGCCTACAAGGCACAAGTCAGGAGTGTGATGGAATACTCTCCACTTGCCTGGGTGGGGGCAACTCCAACAACACTCAAGAAGGTTGGCACCATCCAGGACAAAGCAGTCTGCTTGATTGGCAGCCCATCCACTGGCTTAAGCATCCCTCCCACTACCACTGGCATACCATGGTTGTAATGTGTACTATCTACAGGATGCACTGTAGCAAATCGCCAAGGTTTCTTCGGCAGCACCTCCCAAACCAGCAACCTCCATCACCCAGAAAGACAAGGGCAGCAGGCGCATGGGAACCTCCTAATTTTAGTCTCCTGAACATTTCATTCCTCAGAACTGTGACTGATGTTGGTTCAGTAAAAGTAATGTTTATACTCTAAAAAATGCTTGTAGTCACTGCTTGATGAACTATCGATCACATTTGCTGCATTGTGTAGCATCATGTATGTCTTTTATGAATGTGTATGGAATGAGAAAAAATCTTTGCTGGTTATAAACTTCATTAACGGTAGCTGAAATTAGTTACTATTAGTTTGTTTGCCTAAAAAAACAACAGTAACTACATTTCAATAATAACCCATTGCCTGTGAAGTGCTTTGGGACACCCTGAGAATGTGAAAAGTGCTATATAAATACAAATTCCTTTTCTAAGGCGCTGCACAATTTTAGGGACTCTGGCAATTAGGACCAGTTCTTGACTATTTAGAACTGACGTACATTGTACATGAATATTGGCCTCTACATTTCCTGTCCCTTCCATTTAGCAATGTGCTATATTACCTCTGAAGTCATGGAATTAAAAAAAAATGTTTTTATAAAGTCTACTCCTTTTTCTGAGGATTAATTTGTTCACAAGTCCTGTGAAGATAGTATCTGTTGGAACTGAAATTAACAGTAAAGACTGCCTTTTCCAAAAGTATTGACTCTCAATAATGAGTTCCAGTCTAATTGATGCTTAGAGGATTTCAGTGTAAAGTGAAGGATTATGTAGAAACAGTAGTTTGGAATGATCAACCGTTTTTATACAAAAATAAAAAAAATCTTGAAATGTTTAATGCAAATGGAAATATCTGAAAGAATGTTGGAACTGCATAGCAAATCCATCAGCATCTGTAAAGAAGAAAGGTTTCAGTATCATCCCGTTGCTTGAATTGGAAGATAAAGCAAGCTATTTAATGGAATTGAACAAAACAAGGAGGGGGGGGGCGGGTTGGCGACGGTGGGGGGGGGTGGTGGTAGGGTTGGCGACGGGGGTGGGTGGTGGGTAGGGGGAAATATCAGGTAATGGTTGAATGCTTGTAACATGTTTTAAGGAAGAGCTGAAGAGTGGTGGAGGATGAATTAAGCATGCTATCCACCACTTTTAACCCCTTTACAGCTTTTGAATAAGAGCTGTTACGAGAGTTGAGCCATGATCAGAGTTCTGACAAAGAGACCTACACCTGAAACGTTAACCTATCTGTTCACGGATGCTGACTGACCTGCTCAGTGTTTCCAGCATAATCCAACAACCTTGCTGTCTCTCTCATTTTCTCACCCTCCTCCACCTTTGTTTTGTTCAGTCCTATTAAATAGCTGGCTTTACCTTTCACATCCCAGTTCTGATGAAGGGTCTCTGCTTAAAACATGAACTTATCTTTCCTCTGTACAGATTCTTATGGACCTGCTGTGTATTTTCATAATTTTATTTCAGATTTCCAGTATTTGCAGTTTTTTTTCTTTTTTATTTCAACCTCATTTTTTTGGGTGGGGGGTGGGGGCTGGCTGTGGTTGGAGAAGAGACAGACCTTTTTGAAACAGGTAGCAAATAAATGTTTTAATGATCACGAATGCCTCCTTTCCTCTGGATTTTGGCTGACATAACATGTATAATTTTACTTAGAAGTCACGCCATCTGAACTGAACCACCTTTCTGTGACATCTTTCTCCTTTTCCCCAAAATTAGCATTGAAATAGAAAATGTATCAGTTTTTTTTTAACTGGCCAGCTATGAACTTGATAACCATGTTTTATCATACTCTGAAAGAGCCTGTATTAATTTTAACAGTCTACACACATTTCTGAGCTGTGATTGATGTCACTGCTTTTTTAATAAGTTTCTCTTGACCCCAAGTAGCCCTCCTGCAGTTTCTGATACTATTATAAAATTAATTCTGTCAAGGACAATGACCCAAGCCATTCAAAATCATTTTAATAAAAAGAATGATAGTTTAAATCTTTGGAACAAGCTATGGTATATAGTTTATGATTTAAAAATTGGGTCGTCCTGGAAGCAATGGTTATTTCTCAACCCCCTCCAGTTTTTCTTCTCTATCTGGGAGCTGCACTGCTGATAGAAGTTGACTCAGCCTTATTACCCTAGGGCTGATTCTAAGTAGATCACCAAGGGGACTGGTGAAAAGTGTCAAATAAGCATTGACTTGGAGGAAGTGTGGTCAAAGTGAGGAAGATTGTACTTGGTCCCAGATTGCATTTGATATTGTTTTAGTAAAATTATCATCAGAATTGCTGAAGCAAAACTGTATAAACAATATAATTTGTTTGAGTAAATTTAAAATCATACAACTTTTATCAAGTCAGCTTCTCATTTTAAAAAAAAGATGTGCAGAGTTATTTGCCTGCTGCCTTGGATTCTCTTGCCCCTTGCTAGAATATCTTTCTGTGTCGTGCCCTCAAAACCCCATCCACAAATTGCTGTGCTGCGAACAATCTTTACTTCATTAGCCCATCTAAAGGTCTTAGCAAATGTGCCAGCAGAAATGCGAGTGATGCTTTCCTTTATTCACTCCGTCCTTCCACCATTGTCTGCAGTGGCTTCAGCTGTAGGAGCTGAAGTATCACCACACTTGTGCTCCTCAATGATCTGCTACTCCCAATTAAACATCAATGACTAGCTCAGCCACATCCATGATAGGGAATGACTGGGCAGTTATCATGGGTTATTGCAGACCCTTTTGATCCTTAGTCAGAGTCAATAGACACTTCAGTTCAATCAAAGTGAATAATAGGAACACAGGAATTGCCAGGGGAAAAAAGACCAAGGTCCATCTAGTTCGCCTTCTACCATCCAGGTAGTCGCATGATACAACGTTAATGGAATTGTTGACTTATCATGCAATCGATCTCTATCAATTACAATAAACTACAACAGACATGAGGTGAGGAAAGGCCCAGTGGTGGAAAGCTTTGGGAACCACAGGTCCAAAGTCACCTGCTCCTTCCAAGCATGCTACACAGATCATAAGTGATGTCTCATATTACTCTTGTATGTATCCGAAAATATCATTTTCTGAAAGAAATCTATCTAATTTGCATTTGAATGAATCAACACTTTCTATTTCCATTGTCTCCCTAGCGAGGGGGTTCCATAAATTTACCACTCACTCAGTAAAAGAATGTTTCCACGGATTAGTTTTGAATTTTCCCCCTTCAAACGGAGGCCATGTCTTCTGGTTCTACTGTCCTGGCCAAGGTGAAACAGCTTGTCATGGTCTACATTATCTATTCCCTTTAGAATCCTAAATACAGCAATTATATCACCTCTCAACCTTCTCTTTTCCAGTGAGAACTTGCCCAATTTATATAATCAATCCTCATAATCCAACCTCTCCATCCCCTCAATCATTCTGGTTGCTTTCTTCTGTATCCTTTCAATAGCTACAATATCCTTTTTGTACTATGGTGACCAGAAGTGTACACAGCATTCTAAGTGCGGTTGCACCAATGATTTATAAAGTGGCAGGATTGCTTCACTATTTTTTTAATAATGACCTTTTAATATATCCCAACATCTCATTTGCTTTATTTACTGACACTGAGCATTGTTGTGATAGCTTTAATTTATTGTCAATCAGGACCCGTAGATCTCTTTCATTTTCTATCCACGTTATTTTCTTTCCAATTAAATAATAATCCCTTCTGTATTTTTGTCCCCACTTAGCATTGCTCTATATTGAATTTCATCTGCCCAATTCCCAAGTACATTCAAATTCCCCTGTAGCTTATCTTATTGAGCTTGGGAGTCCGCCACCTTCATTAGCTTTGTATCATCTTCAAATTTAGCCATTGTGCTTGTGACTCCTAGCTCCAGTTCATTTATTAAACAAACAATGTCCCAAAACAGAAATTTCTACCACAAAGAAATACAAGAACAGCAATGTTCTGAGAATACCATCTTTCCCTCCAAATCACACACCATCCTGAATTGGACATATATTGCTGTTCTTTCATCGTTGGTGAGTAAATATCCTAGAATTCCCTACCTAACACAATTGTGGGAGCACAATTATCACAAAGACTGCAGAGGTTCAAGGAGAAGGTCCACCAACAATTAGAGGTGGACAATAAATGCAGCCTTGCAGGTGTCACCCATATCCTGAGAACAAATTTAAAAAAGAGTATTTACATGGTAGATTACCTCTATTGATGGACTGTTTTAAGCAATTTTTTGCATGCCAGTCAAACAATGGAAGTCTGTACCTCAATCAAAAGTGCAAGTTTGCAGGTCATCATAGAGACGTTAAAAGAGGTTAAATTGAAATGAAGATAAGCAGTCAACTTCCTGAATGGCAGGGTGATTGAATTAGCAGGTCTTAACTTCATTGATTTTATTTTGATGGAAGTTTCAAACAGTTGTTGACTGAATACATGGTCAAGATTCTATTACAGTTGAACATAATGGTATATTGTTGTTTGAAACATGTTCAAAACATGACAAGCCCAACAAGTTCATATATATCTATCTATATTATAGATAAATATATATCAATCCCACCTACCTTCCTTCTCATTGTTTATTCAAGCTTTCATATTGTCCATTTCAATTACCCTCCTGGTAACTTATTCCACACAGTTGTTAACCTTTTCGATAAAAATGTTTTACCATGCTAATTTATAATTTGCGTCCCCTGGTATTGAACTGTTTGTTATGATGAACAGTTTTCCTGGATCAACATTGTTAATTCCCTTCATAATCCTGAAAACTTCCATTAGGTCATCTTGGTGACTTGCTTAATTTGATGTTAATGGGACAAGGTTCATCACTGGACCTGCCTTTTTTCCTCTGGTCATGATGCCAGCAATTGGCAATGCAGTTTCCAGGTTGGATTCACTATGACCCTACCATTGGAATGGTATACTGTTAGCGAAGGAGTTCTCCCTCTCCCAGGGGTGGACTGTGGATTCTTTTCAAAATTAGAACCGGCTGAATTAGATTTTTCTTTCTCGGTTTTTCCAATTGAGATTGAATTTTAGATGTCAAACATCAATTGTGTTTGCAATGCAATGAAAGTTATTGGAGGAGATAACACCCAAACCTGTTCATACAACTGATTTCATCAACAGGCAATTGGAATCCAAAGCCAAGGTGTGTGGAGCTGAAAAATAAATGGCTTCCCAAATCCAAAGGTCAGGTTCAAAATCTCTTACATTTTTGTGTAAATCAGGGTGTGGAGGGCTTACACACCAATTAATCTTAACATTATTGCTGAAAAGTGGCTCAGAAGATCGTGCATGCTGGTTAGAGGCTTGGAATATTGGTCTCTACCCAGCTCAAACCTTGCAGAAAGAAATCTCATTAAAGCTGAATCCAGATAAACCCACATCTAATTTACAAAGAAATGTTATGCTTGGGTAAGAATTTCAGTAAAGCACAAAAATGGATATTAAAGGCCAATCTGCAATATTTGTAATTCAGTCTATTTAATCACATACTGCAATGTAATCTAAATTACAAATACAAAGTTATATAAAGATCAAATTTGTTTCAAGAACTTGTTAGAGAATGAAAAGTGATTGACATGTGCAGCGACTAAGAATTTTCAGTGTGCAAAATAATGGAAGCAAATAGTTGGGGAATGTTTTATTCTTGACTCAATAAGCAAATGTATGAATCGGGAATTTTGTTTCAGGGCCTGTGTTTTGAGTCTTTAGAATTCTATACTCAAACTGAATATGCATCTACATCATGTCCATTTCTCCCGCCCCCCCCCCCACTCCCCGCACCTTGTCCTCACATGGAAGTACTAGCAGCCATGAGCTGGTCACAAGATCACAAAATAAAATACAGATGAGAAATGTCAGTTGGCCCATCTTAGTTCATCTATCCAGTATTCACCGATCCTCTATTACAGCATCCATCAGAAATGATTCCAGGACTTTTACATCCACTACACTATCTGGAAGTCCATTCAATGCATTGGTCATTTATTGTGAACGATCAGTCCTAAATTTGCCTTTTTTACTAGTTTCATCTTGGCCTATTCTCGTGGTTTTACTTAAGGTAACTTTCCAGATTTACCTATTCCATACTATTTACTAATTTCAGGAACCTCAAATTTATCCAGTCTTTCCGTCAGACCTCAGTCCTGTGTCCATTGATGCAACAGGCCAATCTCGTGGTTGGTTCATCTCTGAACTCTGTCCAGGTCTTCGTTCCTGGTGCTGGAGATTCTTCATCTCAATTTTATCTTTTCAACCATTAACAATTTCACCTCTTGATCAATGAAGCACTTCTTATTTATTCTCCTGTTTTCCTACTTTTACTCACTGTTGTCCGTTACGCCAGTGGTGCACACATAGCATGACCTGCATCAGAATTATGATCATTCTTCTGCAAATCTCTGCATGTTCAATTTGCACACGTGCACTTCAAATAAAAAAGTTGTCCACGTTCACAAAACGTGACAAAACCAAAACATTTTGGGTATAGAATCATAGAATGATATGGAACAGAAGGAGGCCATTCGGTCCATTATGCCTGTGCCAGCTCTTTGAAAGTTATTATTGAATAATAATAATTAGACCAGCATAAATTCTGCAGGACAGGGAAGTAGGGCTCATGTTAATTCATCAGTAGCTCAGAACAGAGTGTTGGCATGGCACTTGGTGGAGATTATGGGATGAATTGATAGAGGTGTTTAAATTTATGAAGGAATGGGACAGACTGGATTGAAACAGTATGTTTCCAGTGATTGAGAGATCTAAAATGAGGAGACATAAATGTAAGAGATTTAGGACACAGAGCAGGAGAATTTTTATTTTTGCACTGAAGATTGTGAGGCTGTGAAATGTACTACAAGAGTTAACGATTGAAGCAGAGGCCATGTCAATATTTAATATTAAGTTAGATAAGTGGTTGAAGGAAAGGGATATTTGAACAGGGCAGGCACATGGGATTAGGATTTTTGCTCATGTGGAGGTTAAAACACCAACATGGTCTGGTTGGGCCAAATGGTCTGTTTCTGTGTAGTAATTTCTATGTAATTCTATGTAATTCTGGTGTGGTGTGAAGCCAGATTGGAAAATGATCATGCAAACCATTTGATCTCCTGAGCACTTTATAAACTCATTGCAGAGTCTTTTTTAATCTTACGTGAAAGTAGACCCTCCTGCCCATGTTCTCCTAATATTAAAAAAAAGCTACCAAGTTGCGTAAAAGCACACATGCATGGAGCTCCTCTTGACAGGCGGAGTGCAATTTGCAGTCCTCAGTTTAATCCTAGCATTGTTGGCTCTTGACTCAATATATATAAGCAAGTGTTCGAATCATAAATTTTGTTTAAGAGTCTGTGTAGTGCATTATAATTGTCGTTTAAGACTTTTAGGAGCCATTTGTTGAACGTGAGCTTTAGACTTGTAATAAGATTGAACAATTTTAATAATTTTATAACACCATCAGTGTTGTTTGGGCCTGATTTTCCTGATGGTTATCACTCCAGCCGACTATACTTCGTGGATTTATATGCAAGATACAACAGAATCCCTGTTCATTTCTGCACAGTGCTTTGTAATGAATTATTTTATTAAATTATTTATCGGCTTGTTCACACAGGAGGAAGAAAATCTATCAAGTATGAAAATGGCAAACATCACTTCTGATCAATCTAAATGTAATTTATTGAAGATAGCTGGTGCCATTGTCCACAATGCTAAAAATGAAGTTGGCAGATTAAATAACTATGCTGTATCTCCAGCACATTTCAAAGTATTAATATAAAATCTTCAGCATAAGTTATTGTTAATGATGTGTGATACCCCCTTCCCTTTCACACTTTGTTCTATACAACAAATGTGAAATAAACTCAGCTAGCCTTGAAGCTAAATATTCTTTAAAACTGAAAAATTGAATCCAAATAGTATGAGTAGCTGTGTGTTAGGGGAAAAGGACAGTGGGGCATATTGTCATGGAGCCTGAATGCAAAAACATTTTCTATTTCCCTTTCTCTGTTCATTTCAGCAATACATGGCACATGGAATGACACTTTCTGTCTTGTTTTACAGTTGAATCCCATCCAGCAGCAACTGAAGCATATGTTTCAGCAAATGGTCTGGGATGTGAATATGGAACTGGCCAGGTCACCATTTTTCGCAGGTTAAATCCAATTAACAACTTCTCAGCCATTTTTTGCAATTTTAACATCATAATAACTTCCATTTCTGTCATAAATAAAATCAATACAGGTAAATTTCTCCATGCTTGATGATTAAGTATATTTAAGTAATATAGTAATCTGGGAATAACACATAATCCAATTTTAAATTATAGTGTCAGTTGTGGCTCAGTAGTAGCACTCTCGCCTCTGACTCAGAAGGTTGTGGGTTTAAGTCCCAATCTAGAGACTTGACACGGTAAACGTAGGACACATAATCTAAGGAGTACTGCATGGTTTTTTGGATAAGACATTAACCAAGACCCCATCTGCCTCTCAGCTGGATGTAAAAGACTATTCGAAGAAGAGCATGGAAGTTCTCCCTAATGTCCTGGCCAATATATATCCCTCAACCAACATCACTGAAACAGATTATCTGGTCATTATCTCATTGCTGTTTGTGGGAACTTGCTGTGTGCATATTGGCTGCCGTGTCTCCTACATTACTTCAGTAACTACACTTCAAAAGTACTTAATTGGCTGAAAAGTGCTTTGGGATGTCCTGAGGTTGTAAAAATGCAAGTTCATTTTTTCTTTTTTACGGATATTGGGCCAAATCTTGCTGGCACGGGGCATCTTACAGCATCTGCCATTAGTTAGACTTTTTCCTGCACCCTTCAGCTCAAATATAATTTGCGCCATAATTTGCTGGGAGTGTGAACTGTTAACAGTGCGTCGAGGGCAAGGGGGCATCTGGGACCTTAGTGAATAACAGGACCAACTGTGTATCTCCTTAACCATTAAGATTTAAGGGTTGAGAAAGAAACAGAGGAATGACGGAGAAGGAGGGTGAATTAGAGTGGGTGAATTAGAGTCAAATCAGGTACAGAAGGAGAAAGAAAGAAAGATTGGATTGAGACAGAGAAATAAATGAGACAGAAAGGAAAAGTAAGAAAAAATTTTTAAAATTTTAAATTTTAAAAATCTCTAAGAAGAATTTACCAAATACAGGAATGAGATTGAACAGTTCAAATTGTTCCCTTTCTGGGCCAGAGAGATTAATTGGCATTGCATTAATAATGATCATGTCATTAAAAGAGTACTTATGACGTTAATTATGAGCCCTAACTTTCTGCGGCGAGTTTAATGGGCAATTAATGTGCAAATCCAGCAAGTTCTTAAAAATAACGGGGAAGCTAAAGGTGAGATGCCGTTTGTTCGAGCCAAACGACGAAGCTGCCTAAATCGACCAGCAAGTTCTGGAGATTTATTTCTCTTAGTCCCCTGAACTTGTTGGCTGATTTGCACATTAATAACGGCGTGCACCGTGAACTCGCCGTTACCTTTCCAGGAAGGTTTGGCCCAATATAACATGGTCATATGCTTCATTTATGCTTGGAGATTTCTCATCCATGCTTAGTATTAGTGTAAATCACTCTGTTGAGTTGAGATGGTTTAAATGGACAATCACAATCATCGTATGGTGTAGCTGGAATGCATTACCGGGATTTATGCAGCATGGATGAGTACTAAATTAAATACAAGGCCTCAGTCTTTCAAATGGGTTGGATCAGTCAAGCCTATGAAAAATTGTCCTAATTTTGGTTTGAATAAATTTACTGGCACATTTATGTGGGATTCTATTACGGTGTACATGAACAGAGGGACTCAACATTACATTCCACAGGCTAGAAAAGAAACTGTCAGCTAGTCACAATCATTGGATTCACTGGCAGCCTTTTGGAGAGGCTCTTAGAGTGTAACAATCTAATATTCAGAAGTATCAACAAAGTTCAGTCCATTTTAAATTTTCTGAAACATGCAGGGGGTTAAATTGGTTAACCCCCGAAACCGGGTGTGGGTACTGCGATCCGCGGTTAACCCACGTCCGATGCTTCCGGCGCAGGCAGGATGCGGCATTCGTCCGGCTTGAACACTTACGCGGCGTTAAAAACCAGGCCTGACACGAGGATTCAGGGACATGCACACTTTCCACCAGCAGGGGGAGCCCGAATCTCTTAAAGGGAGGCTGTCTCTCTGACAGGCAGCCAAAATCTCTTAAAGGTAGCCAGTACCTGTTGTTTGCTGAAAATAACAGTCTGCTGTCTGCACGGAGTCTGAACGGAGATCAGACGTCGCACACGTAAAGCACAGATGCAGGTCCCATCCCTATGTTTACAAACTGATGAGTTATGTTAAATGTAAGGAGTCGCACAATACCAGGTTATAGTCCAACAGCTTTATTTGGAATCACAAGCTTTCGGAGCTTTGGTCCTTCGTCAGGTGAAGTGAAGAGTTGCATAAAGGCACAGCATATATAGTCAGAGAACAATGCCTGGCCATGCCAATCTGCATGCCAGACCTCACCGATCTGCCGATCTGAGTTTGTACCAAGGTTCTCTGCTGATGCACTTGAGGACTTGGTGCAAGACGTGGACAGAAGGAGGGACATCCTATATCCGTGGGAGTGGCTGGTGGGGGGGGGGAGGGGTGGCAAGAGGCCATTCAGACATATGTCCAAAAGGCAGTGGGAGGCAGCAGGGGACGCAGTCAATGCCAGGCACATAGCACCTTGAACATGGATGCAGTGCAGGAAGAAGTTCAATGCTTTAACACGAGTGGTCAAGGTGAGTGAGATCAACTGTCATGTGGCGTCTCCTACCAACTGCACCACTTGCCGCATCCACTGCTCCACACACTACACCCCCCCATCACCCACATACCAACAAACTCTTTCAATCAGTAGAAACTTTTCCAATCAGATGCTTCCTCTCACTCTTACACATTAACAAAGTTTCAAGGCCGCCCACCCATAACTCACAGGCCACATACACTGGCATCTATTCAACCATGACAGACACATCACCCAGACACACGTCCCGCTTTCTTGCAGGAGAAGGTGGCACATAACAGGAGGCATCAAGTGGCAGTGGCATTTAGCCCCTCGAGCCTGTTCAGCCATTCAATGAGACCATGGTTGACTTGTGACCTAACTCCATATACCCGCCTTAGTCCCATATCCCTTAATATCATTGTTTCATAGAAATCTATGAATCTCGGATTTAACATTCACAATTGAGCTAGCATCAACTACCATTTGCAGAAGAGCGTTCCAAAGTCTCCCACCCTTTGCATGTAGAAACATTTCCTAACTTCACTCCTGCACGTCCTGGCTCTAAATGTTAGGCTATGTCTCCTCTTCTAGTATTCAAGTATAGGAGACCTCCAAAAACAGTTACAAATGCATCAGCAGCCAGAAGCAACAATCCAACAACTAACCTGTAAATCTTGCATGGTCCCTTTAAGTAGCGCTAGTAGGGGGTCCTCCAAGCACTCTAAGACACGTTCAGATGGTTGCAGTTAAGCGGTGCATTGAGTGGAGCGTTAAGTGCTAAAATGGTGTCTATCACTTTAAATCAGTGTTGCACACTGGTCAAACGAATTTTCTCCTTACTTTACTTGCTACCGACGTTCATTATTTGATCATGCACTAAACCCTTTACCAAGATGGCGTCCAGCGCACATCACGCTAGAAGTATGCATGCGCATCCAAGAAGCCATCTTGGATGTTTGGGAGGCCATGTAGCGCTGAAACAACGGGCGCTAGATGGCCCAATTTCGAGCCCGCAGGGGCTAAGGTGTCACTACAGTTCTTTACAAGGGAACTTGACAAGTTCCTAAGAGAAGTGGAAGATTTCCAGTTGCAAAGGTTGCTAGTTGGCTGGGTTTATGAGGAGTTACACCTTGCTTGATTCGTAGAATCATAGAATCATACAGCACAGAAGAAGGCCATTTGGCCCGTTGTGCCTGTGCTGGCTCTCTGATAGAGCTATCCAATTCGTCCCAATCCCCTTGTTCTTTTCCCATAGCCCTGCAAATTTCCCCCTTACAAGTATTTATCCTCACGCCACCCCCTGAGGTCCACGCTCAACGCCATGAGCCGCCATATGCACGCTCTCGACCTCTCTCTTGACCAGCACTGTCTCACCCTACTTCAAAGTTGTCCTGGTCCGCAGTTCCATTCGTCCTTTGCTTCATTCGACACTTTAACACAAAACTCTTTTTTCTTCCTTTTGGGTGTGAAGGACTGCAAGCTTCAACAACTCTTAGATACCAACATCCCTCCTGATCCTTCTTCCCTTTCACTTTCCTCTGACCCTATCCCTCCCTCCAATCTCACCCTTTGTCGTATTTTCACTATCCCCTCTGACCTTCCCCTCTCTGACCCCGAAAGATCAGTCCTCAGCAAAGGCCTCAGCTTCATCCCCTTACGCCCCCACCTCAATGAATTTCAATCTTGGCATGATGCTGAGCTCTTCTTTCATCACCTTCGCCTCCGTGCCCACTTCTTTGGCCAGAAGTCTTCCCCCCGCACAGCAGAACCTTTCTCCCACCTTCAGAATTCTCGTTCCACCTGGACCCTCCCTCTGGTCTCTTACCCTTTCTTGATCTTTTCATTGCGAACTGCTGGCGTGACATCAGCTGTCTCAATTTCTCTACTCCCCTCACTAACCTCCCTCCCTCTGAACTTGCAGCACTCCATTCTCACAGGTCCAACCCTGGTATTGTCATTAAACCTGCTGACAGGGGCGGCGCTGTTGTTGTTTGGTGACCAGACTCTACCTTGCGGAGGCTGAACGCCAACTCTCCGACACCTCCTCCTACCTCCCCCTGGACCATGACCCCACCGCCAAATATCAAGCTATAATTTCCCCGTAACCTCATTTCTCTGGAGATCTTCCCCCCACTGCCTCTAACCTCATAATCCCCCAACCTCGCACAGCCCCCTTCTACCTCCTTCCCAAGATCCCGGTAGACCCATCGTTTCAGCCTGTTCTTGCGCCATGGAACTTATTTCTTCCTACCTTGGGACTCTTTTTTCTCTCCTTGTCCAGTCTCTTCAGACCTACATCCGCGACTCTTCTGACGCCCTCCGCCACTTTAACAGTTTCCAGTTCCCCGGCCCTAACCGTCTCCTTTTCACCATGGACGTCCAGTCCCTCTACACCTCCATCCCCCACCAGGACGGTCTGCAGGCACTCCGCTTCTTCCTTGAACGGGGGCCCAACCAGTCCCCATCCACCACCACCCTCCCACGCCTGGCTGAACTTGTTCTTACATTGAACAACTTCTCCTTTGACTCCACTCACTTCCTCCAAATAAAAGGCATTGCTATGGGAACCCGTATGGCTATCCCTGCCTTTTTGTGGGATACGTGGAACATTCTTTGTTCCAGTCCTACTCAGGTCCCCTCCTTCACCTCTTCTTCCAGTATATTGATGACTGTATCGGTGCCGTTTCCTGCTCTCACCCCAAACTGGAACATTTCATCAACTTTGCTTCTAATTTCCACCCTTCCCTCACCTTCACTTGGTCCAATTCCGACTCTTCCCTTCCCTTCCTCGACTTCTCTATCTCTATTTTTGGGGATAGGCTGTCAACCAATGTCTACTATAAGCTTACCGACTCCCACAGTTACCTTGATTACACTTCCTCCCACGTCGTTTCCTGGAAGGACTCAATTCCATTCTCCCAGTGTCTCCTTCTCCATGGTATCTGTTCTGACGATGCCACCTTCCACACCAGTGCCTTTGATTTGTCTTCCTTTTTCCTTAACTGAGGATTCCCCTCCACTGTAGTTGACAGGCCCTCGACCGTGTCCATCCCATTTCCCACATTTCTGCCCTCACCCTTCCCCTCCCTCTCATAAGCACAATAGGGTCCCCCTTGTCCTCACCTTCCACCCCACCAGCCGCCACTTTCAATGTATCATCCTCCGCCTTTTCTGCCATCTCCAGCGTGATGCCACCACCAAACACATCTTCCCCTCCCCTCCCCTTTCAGCATTCCGAAGGGACTGTTCTCTCTGCGACACCCTTGTCCACTCTTCCATCACTCCCAACACCCACTCTCCTCCCCACGACACCTTCCTGTGAGAGTGCAGGAGATGCAACACCTGCCCCTTCACCTCCTCCTTTCCCACCGTCCAGGGCCCCAAACACTCCTTCCAGGTGAATCAACGATTTGCTTGTACTTCTTTCAATTTAGTATACTGTATTAGCTGCTCACAATGCGGTCTCCTCTACACTGGGGAGACCAAACACAGATTGGGTGATCGCTTTGCTGAACACCTCCGCTTAGTCCGCAAGTGTGACCCTGACCTTCCGGTCGCTTGCCATTTGAATTCTCCGTCCGACTCCCACTCTGACCTCTCTGTCCTCGGCCTCTTATACTGTTCCATTGAAGCTCAACATAAGCTTGAGGAACAGTACCTCATCTTTCGATTAGGCACTTTACAACTTTTCAGACTCAACATTGATTTCAATAACTTCAGATCATAACCACTTGTCCCATTTTTTCGGACAGCAGGTGCTGGTAATGGTTCTACTGTTACCATTTACAGTTCCTCTAGACCCATCTTTTGTCTCTTGTCCCATTACCACCCTCCTTGCCTTTGCATCATCATCCCTTTTGTCATTTAATCACTCCTGCTCTCTACCTTATCACAAACCTTCCCTTTTGTTCTTTCCACCTCTCCCCTCCCTCCCCCCACTTCCCCTGGCTCTGTACTTGCTTAAAAACTTTAACTCTTTAACATCTTCCAGTTCTGACGAAAGGTCTTCGACCTGAAATGTTAACTCTGTTTCTTTCTCCACAGATGCTGCTTCACTTGCTGAGCTTCTCCAGCATTTTCTGTTTTTGCTTTTGATTGGCGAGTAATACTGGGCAGGGTGTAAAACCGATGCTGCACCCCATCCTATGGGTTTCACGCATGGCGAGGTAGGTTAAAATGACCTTGTATTTGTCAAAGAAGGATGTCAGGATTGGGAAATGGAACATTTCTCTTCTTTCTGCACCCAGTTTCAACATCAAGTACTCCCAGGTTGGTTATAGCACAAGTTAGACACAAAACTCATTCACCTTTTCTCCAATAATTTACCTTATCCTGTAACTCAGAAGAGAATGTCCTTCTGCGCTACTGCAATCTTTTTACCACTTCCCGCATCAGTTGCCTTTTAGGCTTTATTAGAGACATGAGGGACATACTCATAGTAGAATTAATTTAATAGACAGTGCCAAAATTTTGGTGCCAATTTTTAGTGCCAAATTAGGGAAGGATTTGTTCCATGGACTTGTACCAACTAGGAGCTGGCTTGAGACTGGCCCTTAGAGAACTTTGCCTTATCTGCTAGGGCTGGAGTCAAATTCAAGTCTTAAAACCTAAAAGGAGAGTGTGCCAATTCAGTTCTAATTGTGTTGACCAACCCATCTGTATTATTATCTGTTCTATCATTCAATACAGAATATTCAGGTATTTGATCTTTTTTTCTGATTCATACAAAAAGGAAATTTTCAATAATAGTTGGATGACATTTAGGCCTGGGATTCCAATTGGCATTATTTTAATGTTCCTAGTGTTAATCCATTTAAAATAGAAGGGATAATGCTGTTATTAAAATAATATCAATTGGAAAAGCTATACTCTAGGATTAAATGGGATCATTTTAGATTTGGTCCAATTGATTGTATAACCTGCAAACCCAGAAAAGGATTCAACAAGGAACAGATGCCTGGATATTTTGAACTGTGATCAGGTTATCATCTGTCTATAGTATTATCTTGCACAGGTAAGGTCCCATAACCTAATCCCCAATGCTTTTTTGAGATCTTACTCCCTCAGTAAGCAGTTGCAAAGCTATAGTATAAGGTAATGGGGACATGGCCTTTTTATCTTGTTCCCATTGCTGTTGAGTGCTTTATACATAGGATCTAATCCAATTTATAACAAAGTCTGAAAAAGCATAAAACGTACTGTCTCTAACTCCATTCTATAAGTCAAAATATTAAAGAATATAGCTGCTTTAAATGTACCCAGTTTGTTCATTAATACAGTTTGTAAACCTTTTGGTATTCTTAGATAACACCTCCCAGGTAAGCAACCCTACCTTATCAAAGTGAATCAATTTGAGAAATCACTTTCCCCAATGCTTTGTGAAATATCTTACAATGCACATTAGGGCCAATGTTATGGAACCACGCTGCCAGCGAGGAGCCTTGCCCACTGAGGACACTGCATGCATTTCCATCAATAATGGACAGAAAATTGTGGGGAGCGTGCCCGTGATCTCCTGATTTGTGGCACCCTAATTCCCTTACCTCCATCAACAGTGCACAGTCAATGACTTTACACCATGAGTATTAAGTATGAACACTTAACACATTGTCTGAAATTCCCCTCCCTGCTATTTTAGTGGGAGCATTCATACACTAGTATCCACAGTGTAATTTCATGGACCATGGACGACAGGCAGCAAACATTGTGGGGGTGCAATTTGGTAGGGGTTCTCCCACTCACCTGCTGTAATTTCAGTGGAAGAGCTGTGTAAACCCTGGATTAATGCCGTCAGCAGCATTTATGCCCATTTTCTGGGGTTTCCATGACTCTACCGCCAAGGTTTTGGCAGACAAGCGGGAGAACCCCTACAGCAATGTACCTCCTAAGTCTTTTATAGATCTGTTCTTTAGCCTCTCACAATTAATAGTAAATCTGAGCTAACATAACTGCATTTTACACAGTAAAGTTTCACCAGGAAACTGCTTTTCTATAGGGATCGATTGATAGGCATTTGTCCATTTACCTTTTGTCACTTTTCTAGTTCTAGTGTTCAATCCAGTTTTAGTCTCCTCAACCAATTTCAGCAAGGAGGCAGGGACAAAAAAAAGCTCTTTGCTTCTTCTATATGTGGAGAGCACAGAGGGTATAATTTGGTATGAAATTGAACAAAGACCTTGTTGATACTTTCAGCAGATGTTTATAATGTGCCTGTTCCGTTTCTAATTGAATGCATCGCTATTTTATTGTTTACTTTCCTGATTGTGCATGCCAATAGTAATTCTGCTTTCTATCCACAGAAAATAACATTCATATTTCTTCATAGTGAGATAATTATAAGCCCATCGAGTCACCTCTGATCATACCACCACTTTCCAGCTCTCCTAATTGCCTTCCAATTGGATTACACATCCTCCTCCTCTTTCTTGTTTCTCTTCAGAGTACTCAGCAAATGATATTTCCATGGATATTTGGATATTTGCTTCATATTCTTCCTTGAAGTCAACCATCAAATTAAGATCAAATTATTATTTGAAATTGGTCACTATTGAGTTCCTAAGTTCTTCCCCGTAACAATTAGGTATTGAGCCTTCATTTAGGGCCCCTGTTTAACCTGTTTTACAACTGTATCTAAGGAAGTAAGACCCTGATCTGATATAATGATTGCTCAATAGTGAAATTCAACACAATATGATTTGGATATAGGGCTGGAGGGGGTGGTGTCCCAATTTGCAGACACTACTAAAATAGGAAGCATAGTAAATAATTCTGAGGACCAAAGGAACCTGCAGGGGATTTTGGTAAGATGATAGAATGGGCAGAAATGTGATAGATGTAATTCAACGTCAGTAAATATGAGGTGATACATTTTGGTAAAAAAAAGGTAATAATTATATTTTGAATGGGGGAAAGCTGAGTGATATGAAAGAATAGAGGGATTTCGGGGTTCAGGTTCACAAGACATTTTAAACACCCCAATGATAAGGCCATTAAAATAGCAAATGGAATAGTAGGTTTGTGACGCAAGGTATAGAATATAAAAGTCAAGATATACATCAAGTTACATTGAAACTACAGCACAGAAACAGGCCATTTGGCCCAACTGGTCTATGTCGGTGTTTATGCTCCACACGAGTCTCCGCCTTCCCTACTTCATCTAACCCTATCAGGATACCCTTCTATTTCTTTCTCCTTCATGTCCTTATCTAGCTTCCCCTTAAGTGCATCTGTTCTATTTGCCTCCATTACTCCTTGTGGTAGCGCATTCCACATTCTTACCACTCTTTGGGTGAAGAAGTTTCTCCTGAATTCCATATTGACTATTTTATATTTATGACCTCTAGTTTTGGACACCCCCACAAGTGGAAACATTTTCTCCATGTCTACCCTATCAAACCCTATCATTATCTTAAAAACCTCTATCAGGTCACCCCTCATGCAATGTGAATCTATGTAAAACTTTTGTTACTTCAATTCTGTGTGCAATTTTGGGTTCCACATTATAGGAAGGATGTTGAAGCAATAGAGAGGATACAGTGCAGATTAACCAAGGCGCTGCCTGGTATGAGGAAAAAAAATACAAATAAAGGCTTGAAAAAAATAGGGGTGCCTAATGCTGTCGCAGAAGAGATTAAGGGGTGATTTGATAGAGATGTTCAAAATGATGAAGGGATGGGACAATGTAGATAGAAACAGACTGTTTCCAGTGATTAAGAGGTGTAGAACAAGGGGGCATAGATTTAAGATTAAATGTAAGCGATTTAGGACAGAGAGCAAGAGAAAACTTTTTTACAGAGGATTGTGAGGCTGTGAAATGCACAACCAGGGTTTACACCGCTATTCTGACAAAGTTGCGGAGGCGGAGCGGGAGCAGCTCCAAGAAAATTCCCAGCCCATTATAAATAAGGTGTTTGAAGGTAAAGGGAATAAATGGATATGGGAACAGGGCAGATACATGAGATTCAGACTATTGCTCATGTGGAGGATAAAACACCAAATGGACTGGTTGGGCTGAATGGCCTGTTTCCATGTTGTAATTTCTATGTAATTCTATGTAATTTTCTTATGCTACCATTCTAATATTATTATAAGTAGAACAGATTGCAGCCAAAGGTTGCATTATAACAATTGTGAGTCTAACCCTAACCTATTCCTGTCTTTGTCACTCAAGAATTATCTAGTCAACCTCACTTTCAGAGATATTTATCGATTTTTAAAAAAATTCATTCATGGGATGAAGGCAAGGCCAGCCTTTATTGCCATTGTTGCCGATTCTCGCTGTTGACTATGACACATTCCTTGGTGAATGAGACAAGATGAAAATTAAAAAATAGTAATCAATGAGCTATGATATGAGTCTGTTTGGAAAGTTCTATCATGCCCATGTACACAGATCAAAACTCAAAACAAGAAATAGCTGTATGCCATGTGGTTCTGTTATTGTGATGTTTAATGCTTAACCTGAAAAATAAATTAAATTTCAGGATGGGAAAAAATGTCCTTATGGCAGTGGTAAAATTTAACAGGGGAAACCAAGGTCTGGACTAGCTTTCCTTAAGCACGCATCAATGTTGCAGGTACAAACATATAGAAAGATAACAAGGCAGATGTGCAAAACACAAGGCTGTACCTGCTTCAACGTAATCTATTATTGTATATCACCACCACATGAGCACTCATCTGGCACAAAGGAGGTAACATAGTTGTTTACAGAGAGTGAGCTTTAAATCCAGGACTTGGGGCTGTGGGAAGAATTCTGGGAGTGTCTGGTTGCTTGGCTTTGTTCCATCAGCTTAATAAAATAAATATGCTTTCTGTACACGTTGTGATGGAGACCAGGCTGAGTGGTGACTTTAGGGGATGTTGTGTGGTTGTTTGGGTCAGAATGTCATGACTTAGCTACAGACTGCTGATGGTCTTCGAAGTCCACTCGAAATGGGTGCAAATTTGTCAGAACGGTTGGAAAGTCAGCAAAATGGCCGCGCCGTCAGGAAGCCGGAACCATTTTCGGTTCAGGCCTAATTTAACTGGGTGGCCCTCTGCAGCTCACCAGTTAAAGGAGGGTCAGAAATCAGCCATCTCCCACACTGTTGTTTCACCTGTCGTTATTCAGAGGCACGTCCAGCTTTACATCGACAGAGAATGGAATGGTACCCTGGCAATGGAGAACAAGTTTCCACTTGTGGGGAATCCAAAACTAGCGGTCATAAAAAAAGATAGTCACTAATACATCCAATAAGAAATTCAGGAGAAACTTCTTTACTCAGAGAGTGGTTAGAATGTGGAACTCACTACCACATGGAGTGATTGAGGCGAATAACATAGATGCATATAAGGGGAAGCTAGATAAACACATGAGGAAGAAAGGAATAGAAGGATATGCTGATAGGATGAGATAGGGTATAGACCTGTTGGGCCGAATGGTCTGTTTATGTGCTGCAAATTCTGTGTAACGCTGGTTTGAGGGTCTCTGTGTAAGTTTTAATAGGGCATTACATTTTAATGCAGATGAATCAACAATGCCAATCGAACTGGGGTGGATCAGTTGATTTTTGCTGTTTATCAGTTCTCAAAAAAGCACCTGGTATAATTATATGGATTCTTAAATTACTCTCAAATCAGGCCTCAGTTTAAGCCTGGAGGTGGAAGTCTGTCCAATGAAATTTGCTCATTATTATCGACTTGTAGGAAACAAACAAGACACTGGAGACATTAATGAAAAGAATAAATGCTCCCAACTGTGACAACTAGAAAAATAGTACAGGTCAATAAAATATTATTCATTAGAAAAGTAATAAACACTTCACTAGCGATCTGCAATACAATCTGACATAGTTTGTTGAGCAGAATAGATATGTTTAAAGCCATTAAACATATCTCTGCAATTTTTTCTATAGGTTCCTGTCTCTGCAAATATTCAGTGCAAAAACAAGTGTGGACGATAAACAGTGTTAATCAAACTATAATATCCCAAGATCACTATTTTTCATTGGGCCTTGGTAATGGAGCATGTAAAACTGACTATTTTTCTTTTTAATTACAGACTCTACAGTTTGCAAAGTGCTTTTAACAGTAGGACAAACAATATTTTGGCTAATAGTAATTCTATTGAAATTCATGCACAAAATTTACTTCAAGTGCATTGTCAGGAGAACTATATATGTAATTGTAATAAATGTACATGCATATAGAGGTCTACTTAAAATTAGTGATTTAATTGTAATGCCCATGCTGGGTTATAAACTCAGTAGCCTGAAATTAAAATTCCAGTACTGTACTGGCTGAACTATCTGGATGCTAATTTGATGCAGTCACAGTGATGTTAAGTGGCTCGCTATTTTGTCCCACTTAATTGCAACCTGTGCAGTGCAAAATAGGGGTCGATTTTTAACCCCTTCCCTCTCTCCCCGCTCGGAGGGAACAGTGCAAGGGAGAGGTTACAAGCAGCCGCATCCACTTACCGGTCCGAGACTGCACCATTCCCACCGGCGGCATTTAATCTTCGCTGAATTTGATAACGGCCGAGGCTCCCATTACAGAAGCTTAATTTATATCTAAACGTCAGTGCCCGATGACACCACTGGGGGGAGCCCCTCATGGCGTGAAACCCAGAGAAACCTGGCCGGTGCAAGAGAGTGGCGAGAAGAGGCCAAGGTAAGTAACACTTTTTATTCTTCAGGAGGATTCCTTGTGGGGCTAGGAAGAGCAGCAATGCTCCTCTTGGCCTCAGAAGGAACCCTTGGACTTCCCCTGTCCCAGCAACCCCCACACCAGCATCTTTTTGGAACCCCATCTCCAAGCACTTACCTTATGACAAGGACCAGTTTCTTGAGTTCCTGGCCGTGGCCACTTCCCGCCCACATTCCTGCTCCCGCCCGCCGGCCTTAACACCATTCCTGCCGGCTTCGGGCGGGAGACCGATTTCAGATATTGAAATGAGGCTCGGCTGTTAAAATTGGCCGGGTCGAGTGAGCTTTCAGACTTCCAGGTGTACCACTATTTCAGGCCTGACATACAACGAATCAACCCCGAGTCAAAATTGACCACATAGTGTTTGGTCAAATGTTGCTATATGGCCTTGCAACGATGATGTAGACGCTTTGGATTCAACCTTAAAAACAAACTTCCACTGTTTTTATTTCCGTTAACAGCCCAAAAAAACCTCGCTCATTAAAATTCAAAACAGTTTCAGGCAGAGATGAGATTAATGCTTGCATCCAACAATAATTATCTCAACACTGGAGCCAATGAAAACACTTTTTGTTCAAGTGCGGCTTTCACCTCAGAGACAATGGCTGTTGTGTTATTGGTAAAGAGGAACATAACTGAGCTCTAAATAAAACAATGGCTGTGGCAACACTCGGACCCAGTAGGAACATACGAGCATCCAGGAAAAGACTATCCTGTCCCATACAGTTGTGATGCCTTATGCATCTCATCAAGAGACTCCTTACCCTCTTAGGTGTCATGCAGTCTCCTTGGAGTGATAAACCAGATCAAAAACCCATGGCCAATTAGAATCATAGAATCATAGAAAAGTTACGGCAGAGAAGGAGGCCATTCGGCCCATCCTGTCCACATCGGCCAAAAATGAGCCACCCAGCCTAATCCCACTTTCCAGCACTTGGTCCATAGCCTTGTAGGTCACGGCACTTCAGGTGCACATCCAGGTACTTTTTAAATGAGTTGAGGGTATCTGCCTCTACCACCCTTTCAGGCAGTGAGTTCCAGACCCCTACCATCCTCTGGGTGAAATTTTTTTTCCTCAGCTCCCTTCTAATCCTTCAACCAATCACTTTAAATCTGTGACCCCTGGTTATTGACCTCTCTGCTAAGGGAAATAGGTCCTTCCTATCCACTCTATCTAGGCCCCTCGTAATTTTGTGCACCTCAATTAAATCACCCCTCAGCCTCCTCTGTTTCAAAGAGAACAATCCCAGCCTATCCAATCTTTCCTCATAACTAATATTCTCCAGTCCTGGCAACATCCTCGTAAATCTCCTTTGTACTCTCTCTAGTGCAATTACATCCTTCCTGTAATGTAGTGACCAGAACTGTATGCAGTACTCAAGATGTGGATTAACCAGTGTTTCAGTGTTTTAGACAGTTCTAGCATAACTCCCTGCTCTTATATTCTATGCCTCAGCTAATAAAGGAAATTATTCCATATGCCTTCTTAACCACCTTATCTACTTGTCCTGCTACCTTCAGGGATCTGTGGACATTAGGGGGAAAAAATCTGGACTATCACTCTCTGATCCCAGTAGGTGATTGAAACTAGTCCAAGAGACCACAGTGACCATGAAAGTAAATATATGCTATAATGAATTGTCTTTGTCAATCCTGCTTGAAAGAAAATCATATGATAATTTAGAGGGTTTTTTTTTGGGGGGGGGAGAATTTTGGAGCTATTTCGGTGGGGATTGGCACTGAAGGGTTTAGGAAATATTGCTGCAGAGGATACATATATTTGAAGAAGGAAAGAAATCTCTTTTCTGTTTTTCAGATTTAAGAGAAATTAGCTGTTGAGCTTTGGGAAGACCCACCTGGTTGGAGGTTGCTCCACACAGCAGTGTCCTATGGAGGGAGGAAGAGCTTATTTCAGTCACAGGTAATGCGGATACTTGCCCTATAGCCTAGTAGAAAGGCCTCAAAATACCTCTCCAGAGCTTTTGAAGGGCTATATCCTAGAGCAATGTGAAAGGTCACAGGTTAGTACCAGGTAGTGAGCAGATTGACCATTGAACACATTTACTCAGCCAACTGCACTCAGCTCAGCTGTATATGCAAGCAAACAGTGTGCATCCGAGTGCTCCAAGATTGTACACTGGCATGGAGCTGTTTGTGGCCTGCTTCAGCTGGAAGATGCTAGGAAGTCGGAGGAAGGGCAATGAGATTGACTTTTGCTCTATAGTTGATATGAACCTACATCTATTAGTGAAGAGCCTGCTGAGAGTTTGAGTTACCTCCGGGAAGGACTTGAGGAGTAACTGGTGACAGATGCTGGGCCTTGCTATTGCTCAGCGGCAGGCTATAAATTATAATGCCGATTCTTCCTTATCTGTGAATCTGTTGCCCCTTAATGCTTCATAGTGCCCTCAGAAATTGTTATGGCCTCTACAATGGATTGAGTGAAGCTGGATGAAGCTGAACACTCACCTATGGTGACAACCTGTCAGTTGTTAAGAATGTATGTTTTGGCACTGGACACATTTCGCTTCAAATGCTATTTTGGAAGAGTTCCAACTGCAGGTAAATGCAAACATAGATTATTGTATGAACGACCTTTTGCTTGTAGGTTAGAAACCCTACAGACTTTTAGTGACTCACTGCTTAAATTACATTTATGCACAGTAATTTTCTAACTACTTTTACCATAATGGAAGATTGCACGGAAGGAGGACGTGTAATTTAAAAGTTATCAGACATGTGGGACTCTGGGTAGATGTTTTGCTGTCTGGAATGATATTGAAAATCTTTGAAATCCTGTCCTCCAGCCAAGTTAGAATTCTCCTTGGTTGCATAATGTTTTTCAACCTTCAGGTACTGAAATCAATTTATTTCTGGAAGGCTTTTTTGTCCTTTGGCAATCTTGTTTTTTTCAACAAAGTTTGAAAACTTTGGCAATCCTGTGGATTTTCAATTGGCGTTCATGAGTACAACCTTCCATCAAGTATTGGCAGCACTTGTGGATGTTCATTTACCAGAACCATCAATTGGTGTCAGATTCATTTGTGTTTGCCAGCGTCCAATTGTATACATTAACATATCAAGAGATGCTCACTGGAGTGATGTATTTAAATAATAAAGGAAATTAATTTCTGGTTGGTAAATGGGGCGAGGGGTGTCAAAAAATGAGGAAACCAGGAAAAAGTATAAGGGTCAATACTCCAAATAATTGATGTCAAGTTGCGAAAGGACAAAGCGTTCAAAACAAGAATGGAATGCATTAATATCTATAGAAGGATATAATGCACTTCCTATAACAGAGGCATGGCTTAGGTTTGAACAGAACTAGGAACTGAATATTTTTGCTTATAACATTTTCAGGAAAGATAGGGAGAAATAGGGTGGAGTGACAGTGTTGATGAAAGAGTCTATCATAGCTCTAGACTGTAAGGATGCCCTGGAAGTTGCTTTAAGATAGAATCCATATGGATAGAGTTAAGAAGCAAGAAGGAAAGTAGTACGTTTTTCTCAGTGTGCATTAGAGCAACCAACCAGTGCAGGTGAGGTCATAGAATCATAAAATCATAGAATGGCTACAGCATAGAAGGAGGCCATTCAGCCCGTTGAGACCCGTTTGTAAGAGCAATCCTGTTAGTCCCATTCCCCCGCTCTTTCCCCGTAGCCCTGCAAATTTTTTCCTTTCAAGTATTTATCCAATTCCTTTTTGAAAGCCAGAATTGATTATTTGATTGAATTTTTTGAGGGGGTGACTAGGCGTGTGGATGAGGGTAACGCAGTGGATGTGGTATACATGGATTTCAGTAAGCCTTCGATAAAGTCCCCCACAGGAGACTGGTCAAGAAGGTACGAGCCCATGGAATCCAGGGTGCCTTGGCACTTTGGATACAAAACTGGCTTAGTGGCAGAAGGCAGAGGGTGATGGTCGAAGGTTGTTTTTGTGACTGGAAGCCTGTGGCCAGTGGGGTACCACAGGGATCGGTGCTGGGTCCCTTGCTGTTTGTGGTCTACATTAATGACTTGGATATGAATGTAAAAGGTATGATCAGTAAGTTCGCTGATGATACAAAGATTGGTAGGGTGGTAAATAGCAAGGAGGATAGCCTCAGTCTGCAGGACGATATAGATGGGTTGGTCAGATGGGCGGAACAGTGGCAAATGGAATTTAACCCGGAAAAGTGCGAGGTGATGCACTTTGGAGGGACTAACAAGGCAAGGGAATACACAATGAATGGGAGGACCCTAGGCAAGACAGTGGGTCAGAGGGATCTTGGTGTGCAAGTTCACAGATCCCTGAAGGCGGCGGAACAGGTAGATAAGGTGGTAAAGAAGGCATATGGGATACTTGCCTTTATTAGCCGAGGCATAGAATATAAGAGCAAGGAGGTTATGATGGAGCTGTATAAAACACTGGTTAGGCCACAGCTGGAGTACTGTGTGCAGTTCTGGTCGCCACACTACAGGAAGGATGTGATCGCTTTGGAGAGGGTGCAGAGGAGATTCACCAGGATGTTACGAGGGCTGGAGCGCTTCAGCTATGAAGAGAGACTGGGAAGATTGGGTTTGTTTTCCTTGGAGCAGAGGAGGCTGAGGGGGGACATGATTGAGGTGTACAAAATTATGAGGGGCACAGATAGGATGGATACTAAGGAGCTTTTTCCCTTCGTTGAGGGTTCTATAACAAGGGGACATAGATTCAAGGTAAAAGGCGGGAGGTTTAGAGGGGATTTGAGAAAGAACTTTTTCACCCAGAGGGTGGTTGGAGTCTGGAACTCACTGCCTGAAAGGGTTGTGGAGGCAGGAACCCTCACAACATTCAAGAAGCATTTGGATGAGCACTTGAAATGCCATAGCATACAAGGCTACGGACCAAATGCTGGAATATGGGATTAGAGTAGACAGGGCTGATGGCCGGCGCGGACACGATGGGTCGAAGGGCCTCTCTCCGTGCTGTATAACTCTATGACTCTATGACTCTAATTGAATCTGCTTCCACCACCCTTTCAGGCAGCGCATTCCAGATCATAACTTCTCACTGCGTAAAAAAGTTTTTCCTCATGTCGCCTTTGGTTCTTTTACCAATCACCTATGTTCTCTGGTTCTCGACCCCTCTGCCAATGGGAACAGTTTCTCTTTATCTACTTTATCTAAACCCTTCAAGGTTTTGAACACTCCTATCAAATCACCTCTTAACCTTCTCTGCTCCCAAGAGAACAACCACAGCTTCTCTAGTCTATCCACATAACTAAAGTCCCTCATCCCTGGAACCATTCTAGTAAATCTTTTCTGCATCCTCTCTAAGGCCTTCACATCCTTCCTAAAGTGCGGTACCCAGAACTGAACTCAATACTCCAGCTGTGGCCAAACCAGTGTTTTATAAAGGTTCAACATAACTTCCTTGCTTTTGTACTCTATGCCTCTATTTATAAAGCCCAAGATCCTGTATACCTTTTTAACCCTTTTCTCAACCTGTCCTGCCACCTTCTAAGATTTGTCCACATATACCCCTAAGTCCCTCTGTTACTGCTCCCCTTTAGAATTATACCATTTAGTTTATATTGTCTCTCCTCATTCTTCCTGCCAAAATGTATCACTTCACACTTCTCTGTGTTAAATTTTATCTGCCATGTGTTCGCCCATTCCACCAGCCTGTCTATATCCTCTTGAAGTCTATTACCATTCTCCTCACTGTTTACTAATCTTCCATCTGAAAATTTTGAAATTGTGCCGTGTATATCCAAGTCCAAGTCAATATATATCATAAGAGCAGTGGTCCTAGTATGACCCCTGGGGAACACCATTGTACACCTTCCTCCAGTCCAAAAAACAACCGTTTACCACTACTCTCTGTTTCCTGTCTCTTTGCCAATTTTGTATCCATGCTGCCACTGCCCCTTTTATTCCACAGGCTTCAATATTGCTGACAAGACTATTATGTGGCACTTTATCAAACGCCTTTTGAAAGTCCATATACACAACATCAACCACATTGCCCACATCAACCCTCTCTGTTCCCACATCAGAAAACTCAATCAAGTTAGTTAAATATGATTTGCCTTTAACAAATCCATGCTGGCTTTCCTTTATTAATCCACACTTGTCTAATTGACTATTAAGTTTGTCCTGGATTATCGTTTCTGAAAGCTTCCCCACCACCAAGGTTAAACTGACTAGCCTGTAGTTGCCAGGTTTATCCTTACACCCTTTTTTGAACAAGGATGTAACATTTGCAATTCTCCAGTCCTCTGGCACTACCCCCATATCTAAGCAGGATTGGAAGATTATGGCCAGCACCTCTGCAATTTCCACCCTTACTTCCCTCAGCAACCTAGGATGCATCCCATCTGGATCGGATGACTTATCTACTTTAAGTACAGCCAGCTTTTCTAGTACCTCCTCTTTATCAATTTTTAGCCCATCCAGTATCTCAACTACCTCCACTTTTAATGTGACTTTGGCAGCATCTTCTTCCTTGGTAAAGACAGATGCAAAGTACTCATTTCGTATCTCAGCTATGCCCTCTGCCTCCATGCGTAGATTTCCTTTTTGTTCCCTAATCGGCCCCGCCCCTCTTCTTACTACCCGTTTACTCTTTATATGCTTATAGAAAACTTTTAGATTCCCTTTTAGCCACCAGTCTATTCTCGTACTCTCTCTTTGCCCCTCTTATTTCCTTTTTCACTTCTCCTCTGTACTTTCTATATTCAGCCTGGTTCTCACTTGTATTATCAACCTGGCAACTGTCATACTCCCCCTATTCCTGCTTCACCTTACTCTCTGGCCAGGATTTTAACCCGGAGCCAGGAAGGGCGCGAATTGTCGAATTGCAGATGGGAAACCCGGAAGTACGGGTTTCCTGGACGTCCTTACTATTTTGACGTAAGGACAGCTTCTATTTTTTTTTGTCAGCTTCCTGTCCGAGAGGCTGCCCTGACTGACAGGCTGTCTCAGTCGGATGGGAGAAGAGCAAGGAAGAAGTCGTCTTCGGGTAAGTGTTCAGGTAAGTCTTAGATTGTATGGATGAGGGGGCATGGGAGGGGCATGGGGGGATGGGGGGCATGGGTGGGCATGGGGGCATGGGTGGACACAGGGGCATTGAAGTTTGGGCGGTCATGGGGCATTTGGGGCATGAGGGCAGCAGTGGGCATGGGGACATGGGTGGGCATGGGGGTCACCAGGGTGGAGTCAATCCTTGGGGGCGATGTCAATCATCCGAGGTCAGTCATCAGCGGTTAGTTAGTAATAGGGTGGGGGGATTGTGAGTTAGTGACCCGAGGGTCAGTCACCGAAGAGTGAGGGGTCGGGAATCATCGAGAGGGGTTTAGTCATCAGGGGTCATCGGGTGGGGGGGATGTCAGTCACCGAGGGGGGGGTCGAGATCGGGGGTCATCGCGGGTGCCTGCCATCGTTAGGGGTGGGTCACCATCGTTGTGAGGGGACGTCAGCGATCATTGAGGGGGTCGCTGCAGGTAGGCTGGTTGTGTCTGGGAAAAGCACTCCCGCTCCTCCGGGCCCACAAGCTGTTTCATAAAGGCAGTTTCGGGCCTTCTCGCCTCCTCTCATGAAGGAGAAGGCCCAGGAATCCCGGTCCCAAGAGGTTCAAATCGCAAAACCTGAGAAATTGGAGGCCCGCAGCTTCCTTGAAAGGTTCTAGTGATCAACCTGCTTCCTGAGAGTGGGTTGGTTGCCCGTCCATTGTTCCGCCCCGGTGAAAACGGAAATGACCAGGTTGGAGGTGGGTTGGGGACAGGTTGGGGGCGGGTTGAGGCGGGTCTGAAATTGTTGCAATTTTCAATGCCCCCTCGCCTCCAACACACCCTTTTTACCCTTTTAAAATCATGCCCTCTATCTCTTTCGTCATCCAGGGAGCTCTGGCTTTAGTTGCCCTACCTTTCCCCCTCGTGGGAATGTACCTAGACTGTACCTGAACCATCTCCTCTTTAAAGGCCGCCCATTGTTCGATTACAGTTTTGCCTGCCAATCTTTGATTCCAATTTATCCGGGCCAGATCCGTTCTCGACCTACTGAAATTGGCCCTCCTCCAATTAAGTATTTTTACTCTAGATTGCTGCTTGTCCTTTTCCAGAACTAATCTAAACCTTATGATACTATGATCACTGTTCCCTAAATGTTCCCCCACTGACACTTGCACCACTTGATCCACCTCATTCCCCAGAACTAGTTCCAGCAATGTCTCCTTCCACGTTGGGCTGGAAACATACCAATCATGAAAGTTTCCCTGAACACACTTCAGAAATTCCTCCCCCTCTTTGCCCTTTACACTATCACTATCCCAAACTATATTAGGATAGTTGACATCCCCCATTATCACTACTCTATAGTTCTTGCACCTCTCTGTAATTTCCCTGCAAATTTGCTCCTCCATATCCTTCCCACTAGTTGGTGGCCTATAGAATACACCCAGTAGTGTAACGGCACCTCTATTGTTTCTTAACTCTAACCAAATAGATTCTGTGTTTGGCCTCTCAAGGTCATCCTTTCTCTCCAGCACTGCAACGTTCTCCTGAATCAATACTGCCACCCCACCAGATACAGGAGGTCTGCAGGCAGATCCGAGAGATATGGAAGAACAACGAGACAAAAGTATTGGGTGATTTTAACTATCCTAAGATAGATTGGAATAAAGGTAATGCATGTGGTCAAAGTAGAGAACACTTTTTAGAATTAATCTTGGACTGCTTCCTGGATCAGTAATCCAACAAGGAAAAAAGCATTGCTTGACTTAGTTCTGAGAATCGAAGTGAAGCAAAATAACTGAGTAGGACAACAACATAGGTTCAATATGAGAATGAAAAACGATAATAGATTCAAAGAAAAGGCTGCTGGATTTAAAACAGCAGTGTTCAATATGATAAGAAGGAATCTGGCCCAAATTAATTAGGTACAACAGTTAACAAACAGATTGATGGATCAGCAGTGGGAAATCTTCCAATACGAAATGGGCAGAGTCCAAAATAAATATATTCCTATAAGGTTAAAAGGAGGTGCACCAAAGTATTGAGTTCCATGGATAAACAGAGATATTAAAACTAAACTGAAACTTAAAAGGGAGGCCTATGATAAAGTTAGGGCTAACGATACTAAAGAAAATCATAAGGAATATAAAATATGTAGTGGGGAGGTAAAAAGGGCTAAAGGGAAAAATGAGAAAAGCCCATACAGAAGAAAACAAGGTATTTTACAATCCTATATAAGGTAAATGAAAGAGAGGCACGACTGCTCGGGGATGAAGGAAGAGTCTAATTTCTGGAGGATAAAGGTATGTTGGAGATATTCAATTTTTGTCATTGTTTTCTGCAAATGATGCGTGGAAGTGAGAATGTGGTGCACTAGAGGAGGGTATGTAACAAATGAGAGAAGTGCCTATAGACAAGGGTGGATAAGTCATTGGGCTCTGTATCCTACGTTGTCGAAAAAAGCCAAACAGAAGATAGCAAAAGGTCTGGTCACAATTTTTTAAATATACAAGTTATGCCATTGGACTGGAGTGTAGCCAGTTGAATATCTTTTTGTTCAAGAAAGGAGAGAAGGAACTTGAGCAGAGAGATGGGGAATGACAGAGATTGAACCTCCAATGGAATGAAGTGCTAACAGAGTGAGGACATTCAACTGGGAATTTGGTGAGTGTGGGAATTAGGTGCAGAGGGGGAAACAAGTGCTAAGTGATTTAAACCAAAGAACTGCAGACTGAATCTGAGGGGAGCATAAAGGGAGCTGCACGAGGAATCAAAAATCAAGAAAAAGTCAAAAAGGGACATCACAAGACAAGGAGGAATGCCCAGGGTAAGTCAGTAAGTATTTAGTTCAGTGGTTCGTGTTTTTAGTGGTTAGTGTTTTAGTGTCAGGTAAACAATAAAGTGCCTTCAAGCTAAACAAACAGTTTCAATAACTGTTCATCAGTGCTAGGTAATAAGGTGTATATATGTATAAGGAGTATTTGGTCCATAAAATCAGTACAGACTACTTTTGCAGTCAGTTTCTCAGTTGGCATCCTTTGTTGTGAGGGTACGATTTCTACCTTGCATCATTAGCAGCTGAGATTGCAGACAACTTGAAACTAAGCATTGGGAGGTTTAAGAAGGCAGATCTTAACTGTTTAATAGACTTGTGGTTATTGCTATGGCAATCTTTAATTGAGTAACTTATTTTTGAAGTTCTTGTATTAAAAAAAAACACTAATTCTCTAACTGCCAGCAAAATAACATTCTCTTAACTGTAATATTTTTTCCTAAGACTTCACACTGTGGAACTTTCTCTCCTTCAGGCTTTCTTCCTTCGAGAATTTACAGGCTTTTAAAGCCCAAGCTTGATGTTACCTATTCACTACTTCATGGTTTCTTTTGTTTCTCTTACTCTCTTACTCTTGTTGTTCTCCCGCATTATACACCTTGGGGGTTTTACCTAGGTTTCTTGTGTGTTCTGAGACACCCTGGTTTTAGAGACCAGTAATATCCTTGCATTGGAGAATCTTTGGGTAAGCTCAGTTCCAAAAATTGCCCAGCTAATAAAGCAACTGCAAGGACGTCCCATTGGCTGCCGTGGCAATCCTCAGCACTTTCTTTCTCAATGTGGTGAGGATTGTGAATGGAGTGGGCCTCAAGACAGTCTTCATTCTGTTGCTGTGGCACTAGGACATTATTTCCTCTTGATCTTTCAAAAACGATTTTTGTTTTGCATTCTCCCCCCCGGTCTCTTACTCTGATTTTGCCACATTGGGGTAGTATCCCCATCTGAGTGAGCACACGGTCACCTGCTTGCAGTTGCACCATTGTTTCCCTACTTTGAGCAGCTCTTGCTCAGGTTCTTCCTTCTCCTTTGTCCCATCTGTAATCTCCTGGCTGGTCCACTGCAGTGAGGACGAGATTTGCATCGCACCTAAGTTTTGCTGATAGTGCAGTACCAGAAATCCTTAAAGAACTGAGTGTTTGATACAGAACTGCACAAGTTCACTTACAGATAATGTATGTACTGTCAGTTGTATCTCACAGAGGCCACATTTTGGCCTCACCGATGCTCGCGCACTTTCCAGTTAGCAATCAGGAATGGGAACGGGAACCGTGGCTATTTTCTCCTCTGAGTGGCAGTGAGACTAATTGTAGCATATGTACTACCCCAGCATAGATAAGGAATTGAACCTTTAGTTACTCCTCCTAATTCTTTGCTCCTTTGGCTTAGCATCTGTTTTTCCTTCGATCTTAGTGAAGCGCCATGGGATGCTTTCCTACTTCAAAAGGGATTATGTACATGCAAGTTACTGTCATCATCATCCATCTTTGCCCTCTGGTCTGTATGTCCTAGTGTTACATTGAGCTGCCTACATCCATCAGGCCATTAGGAAAGTTAGGTGAAGAATGTTAAACTATTTAACCTTTTGGCTGGACTCAGATTTTAAGCTGTAGAAATGATTTGTCTACCAACACAATCTTAAAGTACATCCTGCAATAGATGTAGAGAAGATGTTTCCACTTGTGGGGCAGACCAGAACTAGGGGTCATAAATATAAGATAGAAACATAGAAACATAGAAAATAGGAGCAAGAGTAGGCCATTCGGCCCTTCGGGTCTGCTCCGCCATTCAAAATGATCATGGCTGATCGTCTAACTCAGTACCCTGTTCCCGCTTTTTCCCCATATCCCTTGATCCCTTTAGCATTAAGAAATATATCTATCTCCTTCTTGAATACATCTAATGACTTGGCCTCCACTGCCTTCTGTGGTAGAGAATTCCACAGGTTCACCACCCTCCTAGTGAAGAAATTTCTCCTCATCTCGGTTCTAAATGGCATACCCCGTATCCTGAGACTGTGACCCCTGGTTCTGGACTCCCCAGCTATCGGGAACATCCTCCCTGCATCTAGTCTGTCTAGTCCTGTTAGAATTTTATATATTTCGATGAGATCACCTCTCATTCTTCTAAACTCTAGTGAATATAGGCCTAGTCGATCCAGTCTCTCCTCATACGTCAGTCCTTCCATCCCAGGAATCAGTCTGGTAAACCTTCGTTGCACTCCGTCCATGGCAATGACATCCTTCCTCAGATAAGGAGACCAAAACTGCACTCCAGATGTGGTCTCACCAAGGCCCTGTATAACTGCAGTAAGACATCCCTGCTCCTGTACTCAAATCCTCTTGCAATGAAGGCCTACATACCATTCGCCTTCCTAACTGCTTGCTACACCTGAATGCTCGCTTTCAGCGACTGGTGTACAAGGACACTCAGGTCTCGTTGCACCTCCCCTTTTCCCAATCTATCACCATTCAGATAATAATCTGCCTTTCTGTTTTTACAACCAAAGTGGATAACCTCACATTTATCCACGTTATACTGCATCTGCCATGTTCTTGCCCACTCACCCAACTTGTCTAAATCACATTGCAGCCTCTTTGCATCCTCCTCACAGCTCACATTCCACCCCAGCTTAGTGTCATCTGTAAACTTGGAAATGTTACATTTAGTTCCCTCATCCAAATCATTGATATATATTGTGAATAGCTGTGGCCCAAGCACTGATCCCTGCGGTACCACACTAGTCACTGCCTGCCACCCGGAAAAAGGCCCGTTTATTCCCACTCTCTGTTTTCTGTCTGTCAACCAATTCTCAATCCATGCCAGTATATTCCCCCCAATACCATGTGCTTTAATTTTGCACACTAACCTCTTGTGTGGGACCTTATTAAAAGCCTTCTGAAAATCCAAATACACCACATCCACTCGTTCTCCCCTATCTATTCTACTAGTTACATCCTCAAAAAACTCCAGTAGATTTGTTAAGCATGATTTCCCTTTCATAAACCCATGCTGACTTGGTCCAATCCCATTCATGCCCTCCAAGTGCTCTGTTATCACATCTTTTATAATAGAATCTAGCATTTTCCCCACTACTGATGTTAGGCTAACTGGCCTGTAATTCCCTGTTTTTCCTCTCCCTCCTTTTTTAAATAGTGGAGTTACATTTGCCACCCTCCAATCTGTGGGAACTGTTCTAGAATCTATAGAATTTTGGAAGATGACCACCAATGCATCCATTATTTCCAGGGCCACTTCCTTTAATACTCTGGGATGTAGATTATCAGGCTCTGGGGATTTGTCAGCCTTTAGCCCCATTAATTTCCCTAGCACTATTTTTTTTACGAATACTCGTTTCTTTCAGTCCCTCCCTCTCACTAGACCCTTGGTTCCCTAACATTTCTGGCAGGTTATTTGCGTCCTCCTTTGTGAAGACAGAACCAAAGTATGTGTTTAATTGTTCTGGCATTTCTTTGTTACCCATTATAATTTCCCCCATTTCTGACTGTAAGGGACCTACATTTGTCTTCATTAATCTTCTTCTCTTGACATAGTTATAAAAGCTTTTACAGTCAGTTTTTATGTTCCCTGCTAGTTTACTCTCATACTCTATTTTTCCCCTCTTAATCAATCTCTTTGTCCTCCTTTGCTGAATTCTGAACTGCTCCCAATCCTCAGGCTTGCCGCTTTTTCTGGCAATTTTATGTGTCTCCTCTTTGGATCTAATACCATCCCTAATTTCTTTTGTAAGCCACGGTTGAGCCATCTTTCCTGTTATATTTTTGTGCCAGACAGGGATGAATAATTGTTGTAATTCCTGCACATGTTCTTTAAATATTAGCCATTGCCTATCCACCGTCATCCCTTTTAGTAAAGTTCCCCAATCTATCATAGCCAACTCGCACCTCGTACTTTCGTAATTTCCTTTATTTAGACTCAGGACCCTAGTTTTGGATTCAACTACTTCACTCTCTATCTTAATGAGGAATTCTATCTAATTCACTAATAAATGCAATAGGGAATTTAGGAGGTGACTTCTTCACCCTGAGAATGTGGAACTCACCACCACAAGGAGTAGTTGAGGCGACTAGCATAGATACATTTAAGAGGAAGCTAGATAAACACCTGAGGGAGAAGGAAATAGAAGGATATGTTGATAGGGCTAGATGAAGAAGGGTGGGTGGAGGTTCATGTGGAGCATAAAGACTGGCATGGACCTGTTGGGCCGAATGGCCTGTTTCTGTGCTGTACATTCTTTGTAATTCGTTGTAATTCTTTGTAATTAGCTAACATGGCAGGACAGCTGGGGCCTGTCACATGCACATCCTGTGATATGTGGGAACTCCAAAACACTTTGTGTGTCCTGAGAAACCACATGTGCAGGAAGTGCCGCCAACCACTCGAGCTCGAGCTCAGAGTTTCTGAGCTTGAAGGGAGGCTGGCATCACTACAGTGCATATGGAAAGCTGAGAGCTTCATTGATAGTACGTTTCAGGAGGTAGTCACCCCGCAGCTACAGAGAGTTCAGGCGGAGAGGGAGTGGGTGACCACCAGATAGACTAGGAGGAACAGGCAGACAGTGCATGAGTCCCCTGGAAATGTGGCACTCACAAACCGGTGCAGCCTGGAGCAAATCCACGGCATTGTGGGAGACTTGACGGCACAGGGGGGTAAAAGAAATGCAGTTGTTATAGGGGATTCGATAGTCAGGGGGATAGACAGGAGTTTCTGCAGCCTCCGACTTGATTCCCGCCTGGTGTATTGCCTCCCTGGTGCCAGGGTAGAGGACATCACTGATAGCGTGCGGAACATTTTGAGGGGGGAAGGGGAACAGCCAAAAGCCGTGGTCCATGTGGGAACCAATGACATAGGAAGGGAAAGGGTTGAGCACCTGCAGTCAGTGTATCAGGAGTTAGGGAGGAAGTTAAAAAGCAGGACATCAAAGATAGGAATCTCTGGATTATTCCCAGTGCCACACGCTAGTGAGTATAGGAATAGTAAGATAAGATAGGTTAATGCGAGGCTGGAGCAATGGTGCAGGAAGGAGGGTGGGCTCAAATTCCTGGGACATTGGGACCAGTTCTGGGGCAGGAGGGATCTGTTCAAGATGGACGGGTTGCCCCTCAACAGACCTGGGACCAATGTCCTTGAGGGGAGATTAACTGGTGATGTGGGGGAGAGTTTAATCTAATTTGGGAGGGGGATGGACACCAAGATGAAACATTAGAGAGGAGAAACAAGGTGCACAGAGGACTGGGAGGGACAAGTAACACTAGAATAAAGAATAGTTCAGAAATAGGAGGGATCAGACAAGGGGCAAATGCAAGGCAGTCTAAGATGAGATTGGAGTATGACGGTAAATAAGATTGCTGATCTGCAGGACCAAGTCACCACATGGGACTATGATATGGTGGCAATAACAGAGACCTGGCTCAAAGAAGGGAAGGATTGGGTACTTAATATTCCTGGATTCAGGTTATTCAGGAAAGATAGGAAAGGAAGTAAAGGAGAGGGGGTGGCAGCATTAATCAAAGAAACTATTATAGCACTGGAAAGGGATGAAGGAGTTGAGGGGTCAAGACAGGATCTATTTGGTTAGAATTAAGGAACAATAGAGGAGCTCATACGGCACTGGGTGTATACTATAGGCCACCAAATAATGGGAAGGAGATAGAGGAGCAAATTTGCAGGAAAATTACAGAAAGAGGCAAGAACTATAGAGTACTGATAATGAGGGACTTCAATTATCCCAATTTAGACCGGGACAGTAACAGTGTAAAGGGCAAAGAGGGGGAGGGATCCTGAAATGTGTTCAAGAGAACTTTCTGGAACAGTGAGTTTCCAGCCCAACCAGGAAGGAAACAGTGCTGGATCTAGTTCTGGGGAATGAAATGGGGCAGTTGGAGCATGTTTCAGTGGGGGAGCATTTGGGGAACAGTGATCATAATATCATTAGGTTTAGAATAGTTATGGAAAAGGACAAAGAACAATCAAATGCTTGAGTGGAGGAGGACAAATTTCAGTGAGTTAAAAAGGGATCTTGCCCAGGTGGATTGGAATCAAAAATTGGTAGACAAAACAGTAATTGAACAATGGGAGGTCTTCAAGGAGGGGTTGGTTTGGCTACAGAGCAGAAACATTCCTACAAAGGGGAAAGGAAGGGCCTCCCTGAATGCCTAAAGATATAGAGATTAAAATGAAATCCAAAATGGAGGCTTATGATGAATGTAAGGTTCATAATACAGTAGAGAACCAGGCTGAATACAGAAAGTACAGAGGAGATCTAAAAAGGGAATAAGAGGGGCCTTAGAACAGAGAATGTTAAGGGGAGATTTGATAGAACAAGATCATAAATGGTTTTGATAGGGTAATTAAGGAGAAACTGTTTCCAGTGACAGAAGGGTTGGTAACCAGAGGACACAGATTTAAGGTGATTGGCAAAAGAGCCAGAGACGACATGAAGAAGCATTTTTTTACACAGCGATTTGTAATGATCTGGAATGCACTGTCTGAAAGGGTGGTGGAAGCAGATTCAATAGTAACTTTCAAAAGGGAATTGGATAAATACTTGAAGGGAAAAATGTACAGGGCTATAGGGAAAGAGCAGGGGAGTGGGACTAATTGGATAGCTCATTCAAAGAGCCAGCACAAGGACAATGGTGTGAATGGCCTCCTCCTGAGCTGTACCTACTATGATATTATGATACTATGATAAACCAGGTAACTGTAGATCAGTTTGTCTAGCATCATTTGTGGGCAAACTCTTTGAATCCATAATTTGAGATAAAATTATTGAGTATTTGTGAATGCATAGATTAATCAAGGGCAGTTGGTATAGGTTTGTTAAAAGCATGTGGTATTTGATCAATTTAATAAGAGTTTTTTTTGAATAAATGACTGATTGGATTGATCAAGAGAATGCAGTAGATGTTGTATATATGGACTTTCAGAAGTATTCAAGAAAATGTCCCACATGAGGCTTGTTAGAAAAATGAAGACACAGTGCATCCATGGATGTAACAGCATGGATAGAAGGTTGATTGATGGATAGGAAACAAAAAGTTAAGGAAAATGGGTGTTGCTTGGATTGGAGGTGGGTAGGATGTGGTATACCCTAGGGCTCAGTGCTGGGTCTACTTTTGTAATGTAAATGTGTGTTTATGTGTGTGTGTCCGTGTGTGTGTATATATATATATATATATGTGTGTCCGTGTGTGTGTATATATTGTCCATGTGTGTATATATATATGTGTCTGTGTGTGTGTGCATATATGTATGTAGATATAACATAGATGATTTGGACTTGAACATAGGGAAACTTGTCGATGACACAGTAGTAGGAAATTTAGCAAACAGTAAAGAGGTTTTTGATAGAGATTAGAGAAAGACTATTTCCTCTGGGGAATGAGTGATGAATTGGATCATCGCTTCAAGGGGCTACTTTTGGACTGGTGGGCGTATGCACTAACTGCTCAGTCATGATCACCACATTTTTCCAATGCACCGCACGTTTATTTGTCTCTGACAGTAAATTAAGGTACTTCATCAGATGTCGTTATTGCATGTCATTTAAAATTGTTCAAACTTTAACAAACAGGAAGAAATACCTGTGCTAATGACATTATTTCGTTGGTGTAGGCGAGAGGTGAAAATAGCAACCACAAATCAAACTGCAAAAATGAACAAATTCAATGATTTATCTAATACAAAGATATGTTTTTTCAGCCACAGAATGGAGTAAGAAGGCTTGGAACATTATAACACACACAGCTACAGTTGCAAAAATTCAACAAAATGCCTGGGATTTCCACAAATTCATTAATTACCTCAAAAGAGCATTGAAAATTAAAACTGAATGCCAAAAGAAAGACCAACATCATAACAAAGAAGCCAGGAAGCACAGGACAAACAAGTTTTAGTTGGTTTGAGTGGATAATTGGAAAACATTTTCTTCTACTCAACAAGAGAGACACCACTTCCTCAGTGAGAACTTCTGATCAAGCAATAAACTTTTTTTTGTAAATAATTATCTCATACAGTTGAATCAATATGAAAGCTATGCCATTGCATTATCTTTACTCGCTTGCTAAATGCATTTTTTAATGTCCTTCAGTCACATGTAGAAGGTCTTGTGTCCAAATCCCTCTGCCGCACTTGAACTGAGTAAATCATGCCGTTCCTTTCTGGCATCAGTAGCATTTCTTTCTGTATTTCACTGGATGCTTAATCAAAAGGAATTAATGGAACAGAGTCGGTCTTGTCTGCTCAGATGAGTCATCATCAATCTTTTAGCATTAACCCCCTTGGAGGGAAACACCAAGCAATCAAAGAATCCTCTAAGTTACACTTCTACACTTTCTGTCCCGTCCTCTTTTGTATGTATGCTGCCTGTTTTTCCTCCTGGATGTATCTGTTTCTGGAATGTTTCAGTGAAACGTAGCTTGTTTTTAATCCTGTAAATCCTTGTTGTTGTCCATTCATACTGCTGCCGTTAGATATTCCTGCAGAAGGTAGCTGATTTTCGGCTAGTTGCACTACAGAAGTTACTACGATACTGTAAATGTTACCTTCTCACCATATCCAAAATGTCTGTCCAGGATAATACAATAATGTAATGTGATGGCGAAAAATCGGTTCATTGCACATATTTCAAAATGCAATAATGTGGGACAAACTCGTCAATATTACTGCATAAGTCTCGCGACAAATACATGAGAGGAAAGAATATGAAACTGTAGCCTAGAAATTAGTTGACGCTGTGCCCGCATTACAGGTGTGAAATGAACACCAAAACGTCCAATATAGCAGGTGTTGTGCTCGCGTGCATTCCGCGCCAGAAGAGCACCATCCACCATATTGGTAAAGGCAGATAAAGAGATTTCCAAGGCCCACGCTAGAAACAGGCATTAGGCACATCGCATATGCAAATAAGGAGCATAACGCCTGTTTCAGGCCGCTTTTGCAAAATTGGATTGCCCAGAATGCAGCCGGCACTGGAAAAACGTGAAGGCCGCAGGACGCCACAAAAGGTTAGTTCATTAAAAAATACTTATGTGAATGCGAAGCTCCTCCTACTTGGCCCCCTCCCCACTCTAGATCGTTTCCCCCCTCCTCTTCCGATCACCTCCTGCTCTCCCGATCGCCTCCCACTCTGATCGGTACCACCCTTCTCCAGACTACCGTCCTCCCCACTCTCAGGACCTACCTGAGGGCTGCGGCCAGTGACGCGGAAGCCCAAAATCCAATGCCAACCCACCAACGAGTTGCCTGGGGCCGCCCAGCATGTGTCCGCAGCCCGCTGGCCTCATTTAAATGAGGCCCGAGGCCCAATATCGGGTGTACCTTGGGCTTACCCTTTCTGGCACCCAGTTACCTGCACGCAGTTCGCGTCGGCCTCTGTTCCTGGTGTGGAGCCTCACTTGATGGGAGAACAAGTTGGGAGAATCAGGCATAGGGATCAGTGCAACTGATTAGCAAAATTCCTGATTTTCCAGTCATTCTGGAGGTCAAACAAAATTTATTTTATGGTATGCCTACTTATTTTATGTGCAAATACTGTCAGATGTTTAAAAAATGTGAATTATATTGGTTTTGTTCAGTAATAAAATCTGGTCTGAGTGTGATTTAATGTACTGGTGCAGTGTATCATTTTAATATTTGGAATATGCAGTGTCTTGAGTTAATTGAATCAATTGTCTAATAATTGGCTTAATTAGTGTTATTTCATAGGCAACAATTTGTTAAATCAACAGCAAAATGTGTCATTTCCTAATGGAACCTAATGCTTTGGCTATCACTATCCGTGTGGCGATAAATTGGTATAATTAACAGCACTTGTAAATAGGCCTCTGACAAATTTTGGGTGGCTTAAGGTGCCAGTAGAGCTGTTGAGATTTTTAAAGCACTTCTTCAGCAGCCCAAACGTTTGTGCAGTAATGGAGCACATAGACTTATGGGCCTTGTAATTATGACCTGTTGTTATTTCATGGAAAATAAGATGGTGTCATAAGTCATGGTTTCCCAGAAGCTGCCTTGTAGTCAGTTGTCTCCTTTTAATAAACAAGGCTAACAGGAATGAACACTAAAGAGGAAGCAGTCAGGTGTTGACTCCAAATATTGTTCCATAACCAGAAGAGGTTTTATGGGCATCACAACCAGCCACTTATTGAGAGAACAGAGGTTCTTTAGTTGATGTGTGTATTAGACAGACTGGAGAAGTCTGTACCTATATGAGAATGCGTTCCACCGTGGCCTGCCATCATGGAAAGGCAGCAGTTCCATAAAAGCTTTGTGGTGTGGTCACTGCTCCCCCCAAAATTACAAGGGTTATGTTTAGAATTGTGGCAAGAAGTAAATTTAAGATTTGAAAAAAATACTAAGGAGTATATTTGTAATATGAAGAGCACTTGTACTGATTTGCAAAAAATGTACATAATAGAAAGAAAGAAAGAATGTACATTTTTATAATGCTTTACACAACCTCAGGACGTCCCAAAGAGCTTTACAGCCAATGAAGTAGTTTTGAAGTGTTGTCACTGTTGCAATGTAAGGAAATAATGTTAGAAAATGAATATTTTAGTTATGAAAACTAGTTTGCATTAATTGTAATAAATAATCACATTAAAGTTCTTTTCGACAACAACAACAACTTGCATTTATAGAACGCTTTTAAGACAGTAAATTGTCCCAAGGCGCTTCACAGGAGTGTTAGCAAACAAAAATTGACACCAAGCCTCATAAGGAGATATTAGGACAGGTGACCAAAGGCTTGGTCAAAGAGGTGGGTTTTATGGTGTGTCTTAAAGGAGGAGAGAGAGGTAGAGAGGCGGAGAGGTTTAGGGAGGGAATTCCAGAACTTAGGACCTAGGCAGCTGAAGGCACGGCCGCCAATGGTGGACTGATTAAATTTGAGGATGTGCAATAATAGAAAGCAACTCTTTGAAAATTGATACCTCTTTTACAGTTTTTTTTGGAAGAGCATGAATGTTTTACATGTTTAGATGAGGGTATAGATTTTCAATGAATTATGGAGGGTGAATTCCTCTAATGCACCCTAACTTTGATGAAGAAGTGCGGAAACCCCAGCAAAATGACGTAAATGCCGAAGTTACAACGGATGAGCGGGAGAACCCCATCGGGTATTCACCTGTAAGGAGTTTATTGCTATCTTACACCTTCTATGAAGTTTTCAAAATGTCATATCTTGTCTTTTCTTCTTACAGATGCCGACTTGCCTGCTGTGTATTTCCAGCATTCCATCCATCTGGTTTTGTTTCAGATTTCCAGCATTTTCAGTTCTCCTTTTCATTTCATTCATATGCATTATGATGCAATCAAGCAAACCCCAAGACATATCTGTTTTTATTGATAATAATTTCACCCAACTCCATTTCCAAACTGACACCAGGGGCTAGATTTTCATCAGCAATAGATTTAGCTCTGAAATAGCTCCCCCGGTGCAATTTTGTCAGTCAGTGCAGCTTCTCCCTGAACCAGCCCAATTTTGAAAGTTGATGGGTGATCTAATCGAGACTTTTAAACGATAAAGGGATTCTATAGGGTAGCTACAGAGAAATTATTTCCTCTGCTGGGAATCCAGCACAAGGGGGCATAATCTCAAAATCAGAGCTCGGCCATTTAGAAGTGAAATCAGGAAGCACTCCTTCAGACAAAGGATAGTGGAAATCTGGAACTCGCTCCTCCAAAGAGCTGTAGATGCTGGGTCAATTGAAATTCTCAAGACTGAGATCGATAGATTTTCCTTAGTTAAGGGATATGGAGCAACTGCAGGTAAATGGAGTTGAGATACAGATCAGCCATGAGCTAACTGAATGGTGGAAAAGGCTCAAGGGGCTGAATAGCCAACTCCTCTTCCTATGGTCTTATGTTCTCAGTGCGCTTTCATTATATGTTTATGACAGACTCCTGGTGCTATTAATTCCCTCTCCGGGTAGTCTGCCTCGTGGGGAAAGGGTGGGGGAGGAAAATCTAGTCAAAAGGCATTTGATAAAGTGCCGCATAATAGGCTTGTCATCAAGATCGAAGCCCATGTAATAAAAGGGGCAGTAGCAGCATGGTTGCAGAATGATACCCGGACTTCAAGGGTTAAGTTACGAGGAGAGATTACACAAATTGGGGTTGTATTCTCCAGAGTTTCGAAGGTTAAGGGGTGATCTGATCGAAGTTTATAAGATATTAAGGGGAATGGATAGGGTGGATAGAGAGAAACTATTTCTGCTGGTTGGGGATTCTAGGAGTAGGGGGCACAGTCTAAAAATTAGAGCCAGACCTTTCAGGAGTGAGATTAGAAAACATTTCTACACAAAAAGGGTGGTAGAAGTTTGGATCTCTTCCACAAATGACAATTGATGCTAGCTCAATTGCTAAATTTAAATGTGAGATAGATAGCTTTTTGGCAACCAAAGGTATTAAGGGATATGGGCCAAAGGCAGGTATATGGAGTTAGATCACAGATCAGCCATGATCTTATCAGATGGCGGAGCAGGCACGAGGGGCTGAATGGCCTACTCCTGTTCCAATGTTCCTATGTTCCTAGAATTGGCTAATTAACAGGAAACAGAGAGTAGTGCTGAACAGTTGTTTTTTGGACTGGAAGGAGGAGTACGGTGGTGTTCCCCAGGGTTCAGTGCTGGGACCACTGCTTTTCTTGGTATATATTAATGACTTGGACTTGGGCACAATTTCCAAATTTGCAGATGACACAAAACCTGGAAGTGTAGTGAAGAATGAGGAGGATAGTGATAGACTTCAAGAGGATATAGACAGGCTGGTGGTATGGGTGGACACATGGCAGATGAAATTTAACGCAGCAAAATGTGAGTTGATACATTTCGGTAGGAAGAACGAGAAGAGGCAATATAAATTAGAGGGCACAATTCTAAAAGTGGTACAGGAACAGAGAGATTTGGGGATACGTGTACACAAATCGTTGAAGGTGGCAGGGCAGTTTGAGAAAGTGGTTAAAAAAGCATATGGGATCCTGGGCTTTATAAATAGAGGCATAGAATACAAAAGCAAGGAAGTTATGATGAACCTTTATAAAACACTGCGCTTTAGGAAAGATGTGAAGGCCTTAGAGAGGGTGCAGAAGAGATTTACTAGAATGATTCCAGGGATGAGGGACTTTAGTTATGTGCATAGACTGGAAAAGCTGGGGTTGTTCTCCTTGGAACAGAGAAAGTTGAGAGGAGATTTTATAGAGGTGTTCAAAATCATGAAGGGTCTAGACAGAGCAGATAGAGAGAAACTGTTCCCATTGGCGAAAGGATCAGGAACCCGAGGACATAGATTTAAGGTGATTGGCAAAAGAACCAAAGGTGAAATGAAGAAAAACTTTTTTACACAGTGAGTGGTTAGGATCTGGGATGCAGTGCCAGAGGTGATGGAGGCAGACTCAATCATGGCCTTCAAAAGGGAACCGGATAAATACTTGAAAGGAAAAAATTTGCAGGACTACGGGGATAGGGCGGGGGAGTGGGACCAGCTGGATTGCTCTTGCATAGAGCCAGTACGGACTCGATGGGCCGAATGGCCTCCTTCCGTGCTGTAACCTTCCTACGATTCTATGATTCTATTTGTCACGGGGTCATGGCAGCCATTTTGTGTCTGTGAAAATGTAGTTCACCACAATTTCTAAGATCGGTGTTTCTTTAGTGCACTGAGCCCACAGTTGAATCGAGATGTTACTGTCTATAATCTGGCAAAGTTGGACCAGCTTCTTTGGCCCTAAGGGCAGGAGGCCCATGAAGAGCATATTCCAAGCTAATCGCCAGGAGGTGATCTTGGCAAGGAGAACGATTTCACCACCAATAAGGATTGTCTTCAGAAACCCGGATTGCATTCCATGTGATGGCACACAGAATGCCTTCAATCTCTCTACTTTCTTCTTAAAGGGGAAATGGCCCAAGCCAAAGACACCCGGCTTTAAATCAGACTACATTTTCCGTCTCCCTAATGTCTTTGATTCTATTACCATCCTAGGTAGATTTTTGCAAACATTTATCATCCTTTTTCTACCGCTACTGCTCATCCTTCTCTAATCTTTCCTTATTACTCATCCCCTTTACACTTGGGACCATTGTTGTTTCTCTTCTCTGCATCCTTGTCTTTTTTGAAGTGCGGTGACCAGAATTGTATGCAGTATTCCAAGTGTGGTCTGACTAGTGTATTGTAGTGCCTAGTATAACCTCGTTAGACTTCTACTTCACTATTCTGGTTGTGTGTCACAACATATATCATTGACTTGGATGAAGGAACAGAGTGTCTTGTGGCCAAATTTGCTGATGATACAAAGATAAGTGGAAAAGCAAGTTGCGATGAGGACACAAAGTGTCTGCAAAGGGATATTGACAGGTTAAGCGAATGGGCAAAAATTTGGCAGCTGGAATATAATGTGGGAAAATGTGAAGTCATCCACTTTGGGAGGAAAAATAAAAAAGCAAAATATTATTTGAATGGAGAAATACTACAAAATGCTACGGTACAGAGGGATCTGGGTGTCCTTGTACATGAAACACAAAAAGTCAACATACAGGTGCAGCAGGTAATCCGTAAGGCAAACGGAATATTGGCCTTTATTTCTAGGGGGATGGAGTATAAAAGCAGGGAAGTCATACTACAACTGTACAGGGTGCTGGTGAGACCACACCTGGAGTACTGCGTACAGTTCTGGTGCCCTTATTTAAGGAAGGACATACTTGCATTGGAGGCAGTTCAGAGAAGGTTCACTAGGTTGATTCCGATTATGGAAGGGCTCTCTTATGAGGAAAGATTGAACAGGTTGGGTCTATACTCATTGGAGTTTAGAAGAATGAGAGGAGATCTTATTGAAACATATAAGATTCTAAGGGGACTCGATAGGGTAGATGCTGAGAGGATGTTACCCCTCATGGGGGAATCTAAAACTAGGGCGCATGGTTTCACAATAAGGGGTCGCCCGATTAAGATGAAAATGATGAGGAATTTCTTCTCCCAGAGGGTCGTGAATCTTTGGAATTCTTTCCCCAAAAAGCTGTGAAGGCTGAGTCATTGAATACATTCAAGGCTGAGTTAGACAAATTTTTGATCAGCATGGGAGTCAAAGGATATGGGGAAAAGGCGGGAAAGTGGAGTTGAGATAAAAATCAGATCAGCCATGATCCCATTAAATGGCAGAGCAGACTCGAGGGGCCGAATGGCCTACTCCTGCTCCTATCTCTTATGGTCTTACGGTCTTATTCAATTTGCTTTTTTAATTGCTTCTCCACGTTGCCTTGATGTGACAAATCTGCTGGCACTCCCAGATCTCTCTATAACGTCTCCCTGTACTATTTCCATTCCTTCTATATGCGTATCCTTTCTCCCAATATGTAATGCTTGATCATTATGAGTTTTTTTATTATCATGGAGTCCATGGGGGAGGGGGACAAGTAAATACACTCCAAATCCAGCTTATTCTTATTGATTCTTCCAATAATTTGTTTTATTTCATTTACTATGCTGGTTACTGGTCCTTTCGGTTATCCCTGTGCATTCATTTCATTTGCATCCTCTGTTTTGGCCCTCCTTGAAGCTTCTAATTTGATTTAATTGTTTTAATTGGCTAATAAAGCAGCCGTGGTGGAAATTTTGCCGCTTCTTTCTCATTAATTTGTGAAGGTTTACGCAGTTTTTCCATCTAGTAACTCCATGTATTGAGTTCACGCTATTTACAATCATTTGGTTTGAGTTTTATGTTCTCAGCTGCATTGTGCTCCTGGTATGCAATTTGTTGCTTTCGTTCATTTGATTAATATTTTAATTTGTGGTGGTCATCAAGCTCACATTTTTGTATGGGAATTGTTTCTCTGCTTGGATTTTTGCTCGATGTAACTTTTTTTGTGCTCATGGTAATACTTACCAGGAGTTTTAAGTCCTCCGACAACCTGCCCAGTGTAATGATTAGACTCTTGGCCCTCAAGGAATGAACGAAGCTGCTTGTCTATGCATGATCTTGATATAGATGGCATAGATCCACCACAAGTCTTGTAGGCAGCGTAGTAGTCCCACTGGTGTAGGGCATCAGGAATGAATGAGAAGGCAGACTAGTCCTCTTGGATCTCTGAGTGGTGTAACCACTTCTCAATTTTTGACAGTTTCACAAGTTTCAAGGGTCTCAGTGACACCACATGACGTTGGAAAGCTATATATTGTAATCAGTTTCAGAATGCTTTTGAACAGGACTCAAAAATCACTGGTCCCTGTTAGTAGCAAGTATACAATTAGCATCCCATCATCTCTAACAGTCCCTAAAGGACATTTGATGGGATTTTGCATTTCATGTGCATGTATTGTCCTATCTCTCTTGCCTTTCGTTCATTCTGAACATCCCAATACCATATTGCAGGTAATGTAGCAAAAGTATGCATGTTTCTGTTTCATGGGTATCATAATTACATAGAATTACTTAGGATTTATAGCACAGAAACAGGCCATTCGGCCCAATTGGTCCATTCCGGCATTTATGCTCCACACGAGCCTCCTCCCATCCCTCTTCATCTAACCCTATCAGCATATCCTTCTGATGTTGGTTGCTGGAAGAGAGTGATGGATTGGTAAGCATTGGTTTCCCGGGTGACTGGTTGTTCAAATGAGAGGGGAGGAGGAGGTTAAGGATGATTTGCTATCTGTTCGAGAAATCTACTTCTCTAACTACGCCTGTGCTCGTGCAACAAGGAAACCAAGGAAATGATTAAACTGTTACAGTAACTTCATTCAAAAAATACTTGGGGAATGCAGGAAATTACATGTAGGAAACAGAAAAGTAAGTTTATATATAACAATTGTACCCAATATGATATACCAGACAACCACAGAGTAATTGGCACTCAGAAGGAGTGATCGCCCGTGAGTTTTAGATTAGCTCACATGGCATCGAAATCGAATCTGAGTCTTCATAATGTAGCTTTCATTTGTAACACACTTTTATTTATTTTTATCTCTGATCTACAAAAAACTTTTAAAGAAGGTTAAAAGCACACCTCTAAACTCTACAGTGTGGAAATGTTGAGATATTAACCCCCAAAAGATGGGACACAATGTAGAACATCACCTTTTCCCTTTTCATTGTGCATAATTTAATGGTGTTATACTACTCCCTACAGATTAAATAAGAAAGGAGGTAAAGGGGAGATACAGCCCCTTTGACTTCAATGGAAATAAAAATCGGGAGAGATGTAAAACGGGCTGCCGATTCGCGATTACCCGTTTTACACTATCGCACAAAGTCAAAATTACTCCCTCTCTCACCAACGTCAGGCTATGTATCAGATGGAATCATTCAATGATTCAGGTCAGAAGGAGGCTATTTGGCCCATCGCGCCAGTGCCGGCTCTTTGAAAGACCTATCCGATTAGTTCCACTTCCCTGCCCTTTCCCCATAGCCCTGCAAATTTCTCCCCTTCAAGTATGTATCCAATTCCCTTTTGAAAGTTATTATTAATATCTCCAGAATATCTCAAACAAATACTTACCCTCCTTGTAACTTTATGCCATACGTAAATTAATATTCAGTGACTTTTTTTCCATTGGTTCTTTTGTCAAGCAATTGGAAAAATAAAGTGCTACAAAATAGATTGATGCCATCGCTGTAGAGCGCCAGGATTATGGAGTGCTGTATCAATCAATGCTTATCACAGTTTAAAAGGGGTTCGTATACCTTCGAGATGGGAAAAAGTGTTTGTTGATGATTACTTCATCCTCCTCTTCTGGGCTGGGGTGAGGCACTTCGTGATTGGAGACACATGCTAGCCAACCTGTTGCTTCACCACCCCTTATAATGTCCTGGCTTGGCGTGTTATTCCAAGATTTATTGGATCTTAATCTTAAAATTGGAATGAAGTAAATTGAAACACTGAAAAGTCAGGATCTAATAAATATTAAAGTTTAGTCGTAGATATAATAAATCTAACAAGTCCAAGTGAGAATTTCATAAATTGAAAACATTAAAGGTCAGGATTTAATAATTTGAAGTTGCTTTGACATCCAAATTTAAATCATAATATATATTGAAATGTTTTACTAATGCAGCGTTGATAATGGAGGCACTAAGTAAACACATCAGGCCAGAAATTCCTGTGCGTTTATAGTGAGAAAACTGCGTGGGGGACGAATTTGTGTAAAAATCCAATTCCGCCAGATCTCTTCCTCAAAGGCTTGGCAGACATTTCTTGTGCTTGATCCCACCACCCCAAGGCAAATTCCAGCAGTTGCCCCCAACGCACTGTACTCCTGCATGAATCAGGTCTCAAATCTGCACTGGGGCCCAGCAGTTTCCCCCAAAGCACTGTACTCCTGCATGAATCAGGTCTCAAATCTACACTGGGGCCCAGCTGTTTTTTTTAAATGTGGTTCTCCATGTGCTAACTAATCAATTGCTACTTTTTAAAGTGGCAAATTTAAATTCAGAGTATTTTAACCCTTCGGTGCACTTTGTTTGTTTCGGCTGGCTCCAGTAGGCTGTAGACATTTCTTTCCCCCTGCTGGGACTGGTGTCCCATGCCCCAAAACACGTCAAATTTGATGACCCTGGGATATCGGATAGGGTCAGTATCGAGGCCCCGCCCTCCGTTGGTACCTGGAAGATGGAACCTGACACTTATATAGGGAGCAATGGCCCTCAGATATTCAGGGCCTACATCTTTATAGCAATAGCTTCACATTGCTCACGTTCCTTTAACAGGTGAAAGTAGAGTCCAGAAAGTCAGTGCAGTGTTTTTGCTTATTTTTAAGTAAATGTGTCATTTGTAGTATCTTGGTTTAAATATTGTAAAACCTCATTTATCCACAACTTTTAGGGGAACAAAATTCATTTGGGTGACTGACCCATTACAGCTAATGTACTGTCAGTCACAACATGAAAATAGAATACAGACCTAATAGTTGAGTAAAGTAACTACAAGGCAGAAATTACAAGGCCCTGGTGCTGATTCAGAGCCCCATTACACACCAGTATATTTTGGCGATACCATAATGGGCCAGAATTTAATGTAAGCAGTTAACGAACAGCATTCGTTAGACTTGCCTTTGCCCATGAGACTTTGCACTGGAAGTTGCTGTAAGTGGGAGATGGAAACGGCGCAGCGCCCTCTACAGGGCATCTGGGACCTGTGTGAACAGGGCAAGCAACTGTGTGTCTCCTTAACCAATCAGATTGAAGAATCGTTAATGAGCAGAGCATAAACTGAACCAGGAAGTGTAAGTTAGAGTGAATTCAATGTCAAATCAGGTTCAGAAAGTGAAATAAAGAGAGGGAAAGAAAGATTGGATTAGGAGCAAGAGAAAAAAAGAGACTGAAAAATAAAGTTAAAAAAAATTGTTTATTTTTTTCCAGCAACAATTAAAAGCTGAAGGAATGAGACTCCACACTTGTAATAGTTAATTTTCAGTGCCAGAGAGGTTGATTGGTAATTAAGACTTATCACGCCATTAAAAAGGATACTTGGACTGAAAAGGACAAACCCTAACTTTCTGTGGCGAATTTGTAATTACCATGCAAGTACAGGAACGTCACACCGTTCAATGCGGGGGTGGGGGGATGTGGTGGTGGAGGCTGATTCAATCGTGGCTTTCAAAAGGGAACTGGATAAGTACTTGAAAGGAAAAAACTTGCAGGGCTACGGGGGAGTAAGACTAGCTGGATTGCTCTTGCATAGAGCCGGCACGGACTCGATTGGACAAATGGCTTCCTTCCATGCTATAACCTTTCTATGCTTCTATGATTCTATGGTTTGAATGGTGAGTCAGACAGCGAGATACCGATTTTGCGAAGCTAACGGCAGAATGGTGCATCTCAGACAGCAACTTCCGGATTTTCGCATTTAACTGTGAATCTGCACTTGCATGTGTTGTCCGATTTCCGCATAAATAATGGTGAGTGCTGTTAGCAATTGGTATATTGGCCTTTATTACAAGAGGATTTGAGTATAGGAGTAATGATGTCTTACTGCAATTATATAGGGCCTTGGTGAAACCGCACCTGGAGTATTGTGTATAATTTTGGTCTCCTTACCTAAGAAAGGATATACTTGCCATAGAGAGAGTGCAACAAAAGTTCACCAGATTCTTGGGATGGCAGGATTGTCATATGAGGAGAGATTGAGTAGACTAGGCCTGTATTCTCCAGGGTCCAGAAGAATGAGAGGTGATCTCTCATTGAAACATACAAAATTCTTACAGGGCTCGAAAGAGTAGATGCAGGGAAGATGTTACCTCTGGCTGGGGAGTCTAGAACCAGGGGTCACAGTCTCAGAATAAGGGGTAGGCCACTTAGGACTGAGATGAGGAGAAATTTCTTCACTCAGTGAATCTTTGGAATTCTCTACCCCAGAGGGCTGTGGAGGCTCAGTCATTAAGTACATTCAAAACAGAGATCAATAGATTTCTAGATATTAAAGGCATCAAAGAGATATGGGGATAGTGCAGCGAAATGGCGTTCAGGTAGAAGATCAGCCATGATCTTGTTAATGGCAGAGCAGGCTCGAGGGGTCGGATGGCCTATTTCTTATGTTCTTAGCCTCACCGTTATTTTGACAGTAAATTCAGGCCCATTGTAGCCTGATTCTTCATTCCCTGCTCATGTCAAGTGAGGTTCTGAGGCAGCAGCACAGACTTTTAATTTTTTTCTTATATCTTAACACTTTCTCCTCATCTCAGTCCTAAGTGGCCTACCCCTTCAGTGGACTATTTAAAGCAATTCTCCAAAGGGCTTAAAAACAAACTCTGCTCCTAGCAGCACCTGCCCTGGTTGCACGGCAGCCCAACCCCACCAGATACCATGGGGTCAGATCATTTAAATACACTCCCTTCACATTTTTCAAGTGTGCAGAGAGTCCTGCTGCATCTGTGTGGGTGGGGAATGCTGAGTGCAGCAGCTCTTAAAGAGCTGCTGCATTTAAGGAGAGACACAATCTACTTTTTTTTAGTGGAGATTGACTGCTCACAGTTGGAGGAGCATGAAAAACTGTCCCCTTCACTGAAGAGAATTTGTAGTCCTGCTGCAGGAGTGGGCGCAGAAGAAAAGGGTCATTTTTTTCGAGTAGAGGGGAAGCCCCTCCAAATGGAGCTAACATGCAAAATGGCAACTGGCGAGATTGGAGCGGGAATCGGGCAGTGCGCGCAGCACTCTGATTTTTTTTTAGGGCCACTACTGCCCCATTCCTGCCAGGTTATAATTGGGCCTGGGATGTTTAAAACTTGAATGTCTGTTGATATTGCAAAATGAATGTCATTAAGTGTTGACTGCTTCTTAAGTCATCAGTAATTAGATGAACCACTCATTGCTGAATGGAAAACACAATAAATTAGATGAGAGCCTTATAATACTTTTAATGCCTTTTCTCTACTCCAGTGACTTTGTAATGATTTGGCAGGTAAAGAAGGCAATCTGAAGTTAGCAAAGGCCTCTCCCTGTAACCTGAGAAACATAAAACTGTGACAAGTAACTAACTTTGTTTTTGCATTTATTCTGCGGAGAAATAAATACCTCTAAAGCTCAAGACCTTGCTTTGACAAATGTTGATCATATTTTATAGCTTTAAAATGAAATTCAAAGAACCATGTGGAATTTCAGACAATCATAGAAAGGTTACAGCATGGAAGGAGGCCATTTTTGAGTCCGCACCGGATTTGAATATATTCTTAGTGATTTTTTTTCCAGTCTTTGCCCCTTTTATCTTTTGAACAACATTTACCTGGGGTTTTAGTGCGTCTCCAGAGACTTGTCTTCCCTTGAACTGAGAACCAAACGGTTGCTTATTCTTCTTGCAGATTACTCATGTTCCTTCCTATTCTCCTATGGAACTGTTTATCTCCTTTAAATATTTAGATCTTGCCTAGCTCATTGCATTTCACCATTCCTAGCTTACAACATTTCATCTGGTAATGCACTCTTATCTCATCTTGCCAATCAAAATTAATATGCAGAGCTTTGTAACACATCTTTCATAGCATTAAGTTGCATGATATCTTATTGCCTTCCCTCATAGCTCATAATTTTCCATCTCGCCAGTCATGACTCTCATTTACATCCCATCAGTCCTCCATCTGTATTCTTTAATTCTCTAATTCATCGATCCAGTACGTTGCTCTACATCAGATCACTTTCCGTTGTAGTGCCTCACATTACGACCTTTGCTAGTCCTCATGCATCACTTTTCAGTTCATTTTGCCTCTTGCAGTTATAGTTACAGATGAGTTCTGAAGCACTTTTCAAATTGCACAGACTGGTAATTTGTGGTTTCTAAAATATTTAGTTATTAAATAGTTAGCAAATGTGATCGTGCTTTACAAACTGCACCCAACATTGGTGCACCAGGCTGACTGGGAGGCAATGATTTTCGGCAGTAACTGCTTCTTATTATATTTAATATGCTAAAATGGATAAGTACTCCTTATTTGAACATCAACTTTCTCTGTCATGCCTCTGGGTGGAGTCTTGATAGGATTTCCCATTATTGTCTGTCACAGGCCCCAGTCACGCCAGTAACTCCACTTCTACCCACCGCATGGAGCTTCAGAAGTTCTAATTCCCCAGTGTTCAACCACTATTATAGAACTTTTGGGGCCTTCACAACTCCAGATAGAACCAGCCTTACAGCCTCCCTGCTTGCATAATATATACAGGTAGGTTTAATTTTTTATTACATAATTATTATTTTACTTCACATATAATATTTATAGTCTCAGAAAATTTGATCAACATATCACCTCACACAGTTCCAATGTTAGACCTCCAGAATCCTCCCTGTTCTCCTTTCATCTTTGCTTTCTATTTATTTCCACTTCCATTATACCGGCTCACTTGATTTTTACTTATTTTTTGCCCCCCACCAGCTCCGACTCCCACCTGCATCAGTTCCAAACATCGGAGCTCCTAAGCCCTCCCTGTTAAACCTTCGGCCTTTCCCCAGTGGGTCCTTCGTTTTAATTTTTACCTCTATCAATGAATTTTCATCCTTATTTCCCTTTTCTTTGTGCTTGAATTCTGCCACATATCACATTCTTTTTAAATTTTCAGTTAATATAGATATGTTCATCTTCATTTAAATTTCAAAACGTATTCTACTCATTTAAAAAATAATTTTAACAGTTTCCTCACTTTCATTAGCTAACTCGTCATTTTAATATTTTACTACGCACATTTCATTAATTATCATTTCCATTTGTTGAATCTTCCTAATTAATGGTAGGTTGGCCTATTATAGATTAAGATGCAATAGGACATCATCATGGGTAATAACACCACAATACCATCAGAAGGGACACAATACTCGTAGACAGTAGCACTGTCAACAGTTCCACCAGGACATCAGCTACATATGAATGATGGACTCTATCTTCAGACTCACTATGGGAGATCGCTGGGTATATGTCTTGTGTATACACACATTTCCTGTAATTGTCTTCAACTTTAGAGGTTGTCGCTGGAGTTAATTATATGACTCAGTCCTCCCTGCCTCAACTCCCAGGTCCATTGGGTCCTCCCACCCTGGTATTTTTTCAGTCCTGTCCATGGCGTTTGTGTTTCCTTTTAGTTCTGCTGCAACTCTGGTGTTCAATCTCTGTTTATTTGTTTTTCATTCCCATTCCCGATATTTGTTTTTCCAAGTAACATTCTACACTACTTGACCTGATTCTGGCCAATGAGGCGGAACAACTAGATGATCTAATACAGGGAACCAGTGTTCAGTGTAAGAAAAGGAAAATGAAAAGTCAAGAACAAAGGTACTTGACTGGAAAAAACAATTATAGCAAGATAAAAGGGGCCTTGCCCAGATTAAATGGAAGAAAAATTTTGTAAATAGAATCACAGATTAACAATGGGAAATATTTAGTTAGGAGGTGGAAAAGGTACAAATCAAATATAATTCAGTAATAATTGAGGATGTATTGAAGGCTGGATGTTCCATGGATGAAAAGAGACATTAGATAAAAATTTGAAACCAAGAAGCATTAACGCTTACAGGGCAGATAATAAAAAAGAAAATCAGGACAAATTTTAAAAATATTGGAAAGCTACAAAAAAAGGAAATTAGAAGGCTGAGAGGAAGTATCTGAGAAAATTACCAAAAAAGATCAGGGTCTATAAAAAGGCATTCTATCACCTTATTTGTGATAAAAGGATAATCAAGGTAAGGGAAAGCCACTAAAAAATGAAGAAGGCAAGTTTGGAGCAGGGATGGTTGAATTGTTGGATGTAGAACAGTTAGTGAAGGTTATTATTTAAAGGGCAATGGTACTAAAGAGGTTATGAAGTATAATGTAGACAAATCATCAGGACCTGAAGGTTTACATTTAAGAGCAGCTAGGGAAGAAATAGTGGAAGCTCTGACTATCATTTATCAGCCTCCTATGGAAACTAAAATTGTGCCGGGGACAGGAGGATGGCAAATGTGACTCCCCTTTCAAATAATCGTCAGAAGGATAAAGCATAAAATTACAGGCCAGTTACTGGGTACTTAGATCAGGGCATGCTTGGCCAAGCTTCTAGAACTCTTTGAACCATTAACAGAGAGGATTGATAATGGAAATGTCATGGATGTGTTTCACCTGGATGTTCAAAAAGTATTGGATAACACATCACATAAGAGTTTTATAGCAAAGATGGAATTAAGGGGAATATGGTCCCATAAATAGAAAGATGGTTGGAAGATAGCAAAAACGGGTAAGCATAAAGAAAGTTTCTTGGACTAGAAAGGTGTAGTTCTATGCTAATGTGCAGTTTCTTTTTAGTCCCGCTCCCAATGATTGTGTTTTTTTGAAAATACACCCCCTGAAATCCCCAATACTCCCAAGGCCCCCAAATTCCCTCCCTTCACACCTTTTCTCAACAACCTCTTCTGTGATCACAACTCAGTTCCAAGAAGCTCTCTGGAACTCCTAACTTTCCTACTCCTTCATTTCTTTCTGAACCCATCATCACTCCCTCAACTTTTACCATCCAGTCAGCACCCCGCCCTCTTTCCCACTCACCACTACCAACCTCTCCATAGCCCCATTGTTCTCCTCGATCCTCCCTTGACATTTCATACCTCCCTACTCAACCCAACCTCGCTAATTTGCTCCTGTTCACAAGTCACATGTCCAACTTCACACTTACATAACAAACTTCACCACGAGCTCACCTGCTTTGAAAGCAAGGCTTCCATTTAAGCAACATACTCAACCTTCTGCTACATGACACATCCGCTTTTACACGCTCATCGAAATAAATACAAGTTTCTACCCAGCATAGAAGCTGACAATTACACAGATGTAAAGCTCTATAAATATTTTTATTGCATATCTCTAAATACTACATACAGTTACATCAAACACACGTTCTATCAAAAATATATACTCTGTCCAAATTATATATAATTTGTACATAAATGTGCTTTATAGGACCAATTACCCAATACCAGGAAGCAGCCCCGAGCCAGCAGCCCCCGAAGTATGTGCAATCAGGCAGGTAGGCCTCAGCGTACATGGTGCGCAGCTCTTGACTTTGTGAGAAGAAAAGCTTTGGCAGCTTTTGAGGTAGTGCTTCTAGTGTGCACTGGCTTCATCAATGGCTACATAATTATGTTCATTCATTATAATTGGTCCCGTGACAAACACCCTAAGGTCTTCTGCAATGCAGCTCCTGATTTCGCAGGTGCTGGGAGGCCTGCAAGCTGTTCACTGCAGTACTCCACTATGTAAAACTTGCTTGAATGGTTTTCAGAAATTGCTGTTTTTGAACTTTATGCCTCTTGTGTTGATTTTTTTCTGCTGCTTGCCGCTGTTCTGCTGTGATTCGAATCGCCTTTGTTCCAATTACATTCACATAATTTATATATAATTTCTCTCTATCATTTAATCTATTTCAGATGAATTGCTTTATTTTTCACCAACAATTGCTTTATTCCCAACAACACCCAAAATGTACCAGATGCATGGTTATAATTGGCGATAGTCTTCTGATATTTGCCAATACTGGTGAAGGTGATGTAGTTTAGCTGCACTGCAAGTAATTCTGGCCTATGGTAGCACTGGGGGTGGTCCTAGTGCTTGGCAGCATTGGTGGGGGTGGGGGGAGGTTGGGTGGGGGGACAGAGTTCCATTCGTCTGGCATCACTGTGCAGGGTTTGGTAGAATTGGGGGATGGAATGAATTTAGCTCACCTGTGGATTCCTGAGCTGGGAATTTCCTCGGGGGGTTCTCCTGATTGGCTGCTGTAACTGCAGTGGAAGATCAGAGGAATTTATTTTGTTTATGAGGTTTCCGAAGATCTTCTGCTGAAGTTACGATGGCCGATCCAGAGATTCCTCAAGGTAATTCCTGGTGCTGGTGTCTGTCAGAAGTGAGTGGAGCGATAGCGCCCACTACCACTGTCCAAAAACCATTATACTTTTCAAATGTTTAGTTTTTTGTCAGTCCCAGCTCATTGTCACCTTTAATAAACAACTTAAATTTACATAGTGCTTCTCACATAAAGCGGTAAATTTGGAAGCCAAGCAGGAAGTGAAGAAATTTGAGGAAGAGACTGTAGGTGTGTTTGAAGAGAAAGGTTGCAAGGAGGCTTTTGAAAAAAGTATCTAGGCAGTAGTTTCACAGCAAGCATATACTTTGGTTCTGTCTTCACAAAGGAGGACACAAATAACCTCCCAGAAATGTTAGGGAATCAAGGGTCTAGTGAGAGGGAGGAACTGAAGGAAATCAGTATTAATAAAAAAAGTGCTAGGGAAATTAATGGAGCTAAAGGCTGACAAATCCCCAGGGCCTGATAATCTACATCCCAGAGTACTAAAGGAAGTGGCCCTGGAAATAGTGGATGCATTGGTGGTCATCTTCCAAAACTCTATAGACTCTGGAACAGTTCCTACACATTGGAGGGTGGCAAATGTAACCCCACTATTTAAAAAAGGAGGGAGAGAAAAAACAGGGAACAGCCTAACATCAGTAGTGGGGAAAATGCTAGAGCCTATTATAATAGAGTCTATGATAACAGAACACTTGGAGGGCATTAACGGGATTGAACAAAGTCAGCATGGGTTTATGAAAGGGAAATCATGCTTAACAAATCTACTGGAGTTTTTTGAGGATGTAACTGGAATAGATAGGGGAGAACCAGTGGATGTGGTGTACTTGGATTTTCAGGAGGCTTTTGATAAGGTCCCACACAAGAGGTTAGTGTGCAAAATTTAAGCACATGGGATTGGAGGGAATATACTGGCATGGATTGAGAATTGGTTGACAGACAGGAAACAGAGAGTAGGAATAAACGGGTCTTTTTCCGGGTGGCAGGCAGTGACCAGTGGGGTACCGCAGGGATCAGTGCTTGGGCCCCAGCTATTCACAATATATATCAATGAGTTGGATGAGGGAACTAAATGTGACATTTCCAAGTTTGCAGACGACACAAAGCTGGGGTGGAATGTGAGCTGTGAGGAGGATGCAAAGAGGCTCCAATGTGATTTAGACAAGTTGGGTGAGTGGGCAAGAACATGGCAGATGCAGTATAACGTGGATAAATGTGAGGTTATCCACTTTGGTTGTAAAAACAGAAAGGCAGATTATTATCTGAATGGTGATAGATTGGGAAAAGGGGAGGTGCAAAGAGACCTGGGTGCCCTTGTACACCAGTCGCTGAAAGCGGGCATTCAGTTACAGCAAGCAGTTAGGAAAGCGAATGATATGTTGGCCTTCATTGCAAGAGGATTTGAGTACAGAGAGTGAAGTGGGTGCACACATGGCCGATGTTTCAGGGATGGAAGAAGGAGTTCTTGGTGACAAGTCGAACGTAGCATAGAAATCTCGGGCTTAACATCAAACAGAACGTTGCAGTTGTGCATCACCAAGTTTACTCTGAATGAGCAATAAGGAAGGTTGATGGAGCCGGTGGCAGAAATATATACATGCAGATAAGAGCTGAGTAGGATGGGTTAAGTTTTTCCGTTATTGAGCTGTAGAAAAGTCTGGCTCAGCGAGGACAGGAAATCAAATAGTACAGCAGCAACCTTGGAGTCAGTGCCAGTGGCAGTGAGGTAAGCTGATGTCATCGGCATACATGTGGAAGCTGACCTGTTCTTGTGGATGATGTCACCAAGCGACATCAAATAAATGATTAATGGGAGGGAACCAAGGATAGAGTCCTAACCTTGATCTAATTAAAAGCATTGATTTTTTAATGTTTGTTCCGTTGTATAGTTTTGTACATTTGATTCAGACATGCAAAGAAGTCATTGCTTCCAAGATATGTCTCATTGTATTTGTAAAATCCACCTTCTCTATTGTATAAATTCACAGATTAAATGCTGGCTTCTGGCCAATAATTATAAAATCCACACTGCTGTCAGGTACTTTATTATTATCACCCTGGTGAGGGTGGAGGAGGGGTGAAATAAGTTTCTGTTATTCTGGGATGCCTCGTTGCCTAGTTGCCTACAGATAGTTTCCCTGTCCATCAAAAAACTCCTCACCCTAGTTTTCAAATCCCTCCACAACTTCACCCCTCTATTCATTTCCAATCTCATCCACCTCTCTGTGGCATTGAACGTCTGCTGCTCTTCCAACTCTAGTCTTCTGTGCACCTCAATGAAATGTAATCTCCCCTTCCTCTACTTTAGCTTTGGAGACAGAGCATTCAGTTGTATTGGTTCTAAATCCCACCACTTTGCTACTTCTCTTCCCAGCTTCAAATATCTCCCTTAACTCCATTACTAATGCTTGCGGTTTGTGTCTCTTAATACTCCTTGTTAAGCATCTTGGAATGTTTACTGTATAAATGAATGTTGTAGTTTTGCTTCACTGTTTGCTATCTCAATCATTCTTTCAAATTGCTGTGACTTTTGATGATATAATGTTCTGTTTCCCTGTGACAGAAGGACAACATTTCCCATTATTTGTTACATAAGCTAATGGCTCTGATTGTTACAATCTTCACATATTGTTGGTGAGTTAAGAGGAACTCATTAAGGTATCCCTAAGTTAAGTGGGCCAGGGCTTGGATTGCTTCAATCAGTACAGATGATTTCAACTTGTACAAATTATGGCTTGTGATTTGTGGCAGGAGCTATCAATGGTCTCGCGTCTATCGCTCACTAATATTACTAAGATGATTGATTTAGTGGACATAGTAAAAACTATTTCCTCACGTGGGACAGCTTTTCTGGTGTAGAACCATTCTAAGTCATGGGCCTGCTGTTTAATCATGTTTCAGATTCTCCTTAATGATAAAATTGGGCATACAAGCCAACTCCTACAATGGACGACAAGTGAAAAATAAATGAAGTAAAATGAGAAATAACACGCAATCATAGGTGCTATAAAAATAATTAGGCCATACAAGACAAAATCTGTAGTGGTAAAAAACAAAACCAACTGCATTTTGTTGAGGGGTGAGATTCCTCATTGATAGGTTTAGTACAAAAAGTCAGAGTGAGTACAAATGGGAAATTTTGCCTTGTACTCATACTTACTAGTCACCAAAATTATTGACAGCAGAAATTTTGCCTCCAGAGAAACTACAGTTTTAGACTATGGAGTAAACTGCTCTCCTCGTTCCTGTGTTATGGAAATGGCTTGATGTATATGATAATGTTCAAATAAAGCCTTTATCTTTGGTCATTATCCCAGTGACTCATGGCTGCAACCCTAAGGAAAGTAGTTACCCTGCAGTCAATAGTTGTCTGCAATTATTTTATCATTTCGACTAGTTTTCAATGGGTAATATAAGGGAGCAATAAACCAAAAACCTAATTCCATTCTGATGCCTCAATAATGCCTTCAGGATTGCTCATTTGGTTTGTTAGACTGTATAGTGTAGAATGTTCTGTTGCGATATTAGCAGACAAACACATTATATTGATCTCTCTGCTATTTTAGCAGACGCCTTACCTGCTTAAAATTAACAGTTTAATGGCTGTGTTGAAATAACAGCCAGAGTAATGTCATACAAACATATTAAACATTGATCTGCTTATATCATCTACAATAGATTCTAGTCTTATATCTTTCAATATAATGGTAAATGGTAACAGCATTCTGATTGCTTCATAGAGGCAACTGACAATTACCAATCAGTTACTAAATTTGTCTGAAACTTAATTGTGTGCATTTCATCAATATTTGGGCCTCCATATTTTACTTTATTTGTGTAAGCTTTGACTTATTAAGCACTACTCCCCTCAGCTGAAGTCAATATTTGCTACCGTAAACCATCATCCATCAACCTGTGCATTTCCATAAATATTTTCTCCTTAACACATTCTGAGTGAATCAATAAACCCATCAATTCATTTAACTCTCATGTTCCTGACTCCTGGGGGAAATTTTAATTTTACCTTGATGAGAGAAGATTTCCTCCAGTTGCTGTGTATTTGGGACATAGCCAAAAGGTTAGCTCTCATTATTAATCTCTATCTGAAAGAATGCATTTATGATTTCGAACACCTATAATTCTGCTTGAAATAGTGACTGGGAAATCTTCTCACCATGTTTACGATATTGTTAGGATGGTGCCCAGAGGAAATCTTGCCCTAGTATTTGTTTAATATTTTGTTAGAAGAAATTGGAATGAAAGAATGAACAACAAACTGATTGTTGTCAGCGGAAAGAGATGGTGATATAAATTGGTCTCGGGCAGTAGCGCAAAATGGGCGCTCGAGAGTTGTCAGCCCATTTTACATTCTGCTCAATTTTCTCTTCCACTGAAGCCAACGGGGAAGAAAATCGGATGGAGTGTAAAACAGGTGGCCGATTCGCTAGCGCCCGTTTTGCGCTCCTGCCTGAGACCGATTTATAACCCATGCTTTTTTTGAAACCAAATCTGTTGAAAACACCCCCATGGAAATTCTTTAATGCCTGGCATCAGTGCAGCATGGTTAAAGGGTTACAACTTTCCACGCAACTGCTTAGCGTGGTTAAAGCCTTGTACTTGGCAATCACTTCATTTTTGTAACAGTGCAGAACGCGACTACTTAATCTTTCTTGCAAATCCGTGAATCAATGGGTCACTGATTTGATGAGACTCGCTGCCAGTTCTTGCATGTACACAATTGCTCAGTCTTGCTAATCTTCCCCTACAATCCTCAATGTCTCCAAACTAAACTTTACCATCTGCAGAAGTTAGATGAATATTCCCATCTTGACAGATCCTGCAGACGGATCACACCTTGGAACGAAAATAAATAAACCTCTAAGTCTGATACGCTGCATGACTTCTTTAACTCCTAATAGTGAATCTGATGCAAAATTCTCCATTACTAACATCTGTGCTGAAGCAAGATCACATATGTTCAGTTCTCACTGCATCTTTCCCACAACTTAATTTCTGCTAACTAATGACTATGTTTTTTAAGCTTGGCTTGCTATTGTGCCTCTCCTCTGCAGATGCTGGCACATTTGGTCCATATAATTATTACGGTTTTGCGTATTATTTTTCACAAAAAAAAATTGTTAAGAACTTTCTAAATGTCAATTAGAAGAACCCCTTAGGGTCAGATATCTACTGAAACAGAAACATACACCTCACCAAAATAATCAGTTTGGCTGGGTTGCAAGATGGGGTGTCTTGTCTGACATCCAATTGTGAGGACAGAACATTGACATAGTCTCTCTCTCACAATGCAACAAATGTCTGCTCTGTCAGATTATGTGGTCATTTTTTACTTTACCTTTAAACACTGAAAAATATTAAAAATTAAAATAGTTTTTTAGGGATTGGTAACTGATAAAGGTTTTTAAAAAATGATGCTGAAACTAAAGTGTTGAATTTTGAAACACTGGATACATAAAATGGAGTCAGCCTTTAATATCTGTAATAATTTAAAAACACTTTAGTTCGACATCATAAAGAAACCGTCCTGACTGGAGGACCTGGTTTTCAAGAACTTTAAAACATAATTAACTGATAGATGGATCTCAATCATTCTGTGGGCATTGGGAGATGTTTGCAGCTCATTGTCAAACCTGACGCTGTTCAGGTTGGTTGGCCTTGTTACAGAAACATTTCTGCAACAAATAAATATTAATGATTTTCTGAAGAGCTGGGGGTTCTTTGTACTGTGATTTGAATTGAGCTGTAAAGTTTTCAGACATTATGTTAGGTCTTGCTGGAGAGATAATGTAATTCCTGATAGGTGACAGAGAGAAACGTTGCTGAACTTTGCCTCAGCAGATTAAATAAGTTGGGCCACATCCATGATAGAAGGGATTGTGCGTGGTCTGTGAAAGGATCAGAACTGTCTCTTTCTGTTCCGTGCATTTTTAGTTTCTAATGCAAGTTGGCCTTGGAGGGAGTGCAGCATAGGTTTACTAGAATGATACCCGGACTTCAAGGGTTAAGTTACGAGGAGAGATTACACAAATTGGGGTTGTATTCTCTCGAGTTTAGAAGGTTAAGGGGTGATCTGATCGAAGTTTATAAGATAATAAGGGGAACAGATAGGGTGGATGTGGAGAAACTATTTCCGCTGGTTGGGGATTCTAGGAGTAGGGGGCACAGTCTAAAAATTAGAGCCAGACCTTTCAGGAGTGAGGTTAGAAAACACTTCTACACACAAAGGGTGGTAGAAGTTTGGAACTCTCTTCTGCAAACGGCAAATGATGCTAGCTCAATTGCTAATTTAAAATCTGAGATAGATAGCTTTTTGGCAACCAAAGGTATTAAGGGATATGGGCCAAAGGCAGGTATATGGAGTTAGATCACAGATCAGCCATGATCTTATCAAATGGTGGAGTGGGCTCGAGGGGCTGAATGGCCTACTCCTGTTCCTATGTTCCTATAAGTTTTTTGAACGCATGTTTATACAGTGCCTACATGTACCGTGCCTGCTTCTTTAACAATAACAAAATGGAATGGGGTCATTCGGATTAGAAACATAGAAACATAGAAAATAGAAGCAGGAGTAGGCCGTTCAGCCCTTCGAGCCTACTCCGCCATTCAATATGATCATAGCTGATCCTCTTTCTCAATATCATATTCCCGCTCTCTCCCCATACCCCTTGATGCCTTCCGTGTCTAGAAATCTATCTAGCTCCTTCTTAAGTATATTCAGTGACTTGGCCTCCACTGCCTTCTGTGGTAGAGAATTCCACAGGTTCACCACCCTCTGAGTGAAGAAATTTCTCCTCATCTCAGTCCTAAATGTCCTACCTCTTATCTTGAGACTGTGACCCTTCCAGCTTGGGGAAACATCTTCCCTGCATCCAGTCTATCTAGCCCTGTCAGAATTTTATACATTTCAATGAGATCCACTCTCATTCTTCTAAACTCTAGCGAATACAGGCCTAGTCAACCCAATCTCTCCTCATGCAACAGTCCTGCCATCCCAGGAATCAGTCTGGTGAACCTTCGCTGCACTCCCTCTATGGCAGGTATATCCTTTCTTGGATAAGGAGAGCAAAACTGCACACAATACTCGAGGAGTGGTTTCACCAAGGCCCTGTATAACTGCAATAAAATATTCTATTTTGGTTAGAAAGGTTGCAAAGTTTGATGGGAAAAAAAACATGCTCCCTGCCAATCTCTGCTACAATCTCCAACACCGTGACAATGTTTTTTGCTAGCTGGAAAATAAAACCTTTAAACATAGATATTGCAATTGGTGTAACATAAGAACATAAGAACTAGGAACAGGAGTAGGCCATACGGCTCCTCGAGCCTGTTCCGCCATTCAATAAGATCATGGCTGATCTTCGACCTCAACTCCACTTTCCTGTCCGGTCCCCATATTCCTTGATTCCCCTAGAGTCCAAAAATCGATCGACCTCAGCCTTGAATATACTCAGCGACTCAACATCCACAGCCCTCTGGGGTAGAGATTTCCAAAGATTCACAACTCTCTGAGTGAAGAAATTCCTCCTCATGTCAGTCTTAAATGGCCGACCCCTTATCCTGAGACTATGTCCCTAGATCTAGGGGAAACAGTCTTTCAGCATCTACCCCGTCAAGCCCCTTCATAATCTTATTTGTTTCAATGAGATCACCTCTCATTCTTCTAAACTCCAGAGAATATAGACCCGGTCTACTCAATCTGTCCTCATGGGACAACCCTCTCATCCTAGGAATCAATCTAGTGAACCTTCGTTGCACCGCCTCTAAGGCAAGTATATCCTTTACACTTCACGCAGGCAGAAAATGTTTAGCAATGGGTAGCAATGTTGGGAGTGCGATATGGCGCTCACTTGCTGACCATTTGTATTGACGATTCAAAATTTCTTTTAGTAGAATTTGTAGTGTGACACTAATGTGCTCAATTTGTACAGAAGGCCAATAAACCTGGCAGATTAGGCACTTAATACCGAAGGATCCCATTTTGCAGTGCTAATTCATCTCTCGCCCGATAGATTCACCTCACTCAAATCGAACATGTAATGCTGGGGAGGGTGCAGTGAGAAAGCTCGAGTCTTCCTTTAAAGGCCAGATGCCGCAAATCTTATTTCCACATTCTAGGTTTTAGCACACTGTGGGAACTCCATTCAGGGCTCCACAGCACTGTCCTTGGTTGAAGGAGGACTAGCAAGAGCAGAAAGCGACTATCCATGATGACAAGTGGCACACAAGGTCCGTCACTCCACTACATAGCGGGGCTCCAGTACTCAAACAGCTACCCATTAATGACAGTAGAAAAGAGGTTTAGCAGGGAGACATAGGCAGATCTGTGCCATCTCCTTTGGGAAGACCTCCGTACAACTTGTAAGTCAGTGTGACCCTCAATATTTATGCATATAGCTCTTGCCAGGCTGGCACTTGGGACATCTACAATGTCAGCCAGTTTGCTGCACACAGATGGTATCAAGGAGTTTGCGGATGCATTATTCAGCAAGGCCAATGGCTTTATCACTTTTGCCCTTGATCAACAGAAGCAATATGAAAGGGCGACATAATTCTACAGAGTCCAGAGGATTAGTGACTGTGCCCATGTTGACATTTGGGCCCCTGTGCGCAATGCACCTGTATATGATCGTACAATTTTAATTTGGTGTGCTCCCACCAGCACAGAATCATACAGATCAGTATTTGCTTCCCCAGAAACTCGCAATATACATTAATTTTAAAACTGTCTTCAGAGCCACCTTTATTTGAAGGTGAATGGAGTATGGAAAGAAGGCACCAGAGAAACCAAATCTACTGTATGCAGCCTTGGCTCATGATACCCCATGCACCAACCATGATCGGAAGCAGAATATAGGTACAATGAAGCTCATGCTACAACCAAAATGATCACACATATCATTGTTATCTTGCAGCATGCTTCAAATATCTGGACCGATTGGGGACGGTCTTACATTACCCCCTCCCGACTCCCCTCCCGAATAATTGCCTGCTTCATAACTTCACCCACTGATGAGAGGCCTCCAATTGCGGTTCGATCACCAGATTGGTGAAAATACCAATGAGGACATAGCAGCAGCAAGGAGGCAGGGAAAACTAGTGCACTAGGTACCAATTCCAGGTGCCTCCCAAGGAGTACTATAGCTACACTGCTTTGTCTAAAGGGCAAACCCCACATATGTCAAGTAGCTGTATCCAAACCACCTTGTCCGACACATTTATGCTCACTTCTTCGGATATCATCTATTGCCAACTTATGCTGGGTGCCTGTAACTAATGACAAATAAATACTCAACACATTGTTCAAATAAAATGTGCATTTAAGTTGTTGTTATCATTTCCTCTAGTACGTACTGTATGTGTGTTGACGTAATGTTGCCCTTGGTGCTTGTGCCTGGTTTCACATGTGTGACACTTAACCTACCACTCCTTCTAAGCAATTCTCTTGCGGAAGGAGTAAGTATGCTGGCTGGATCAGGGTTTCAGTGACCACCTGCATGGATTCTGATGGCCCTGGACCAGTGTTTTTCAAACTTTCTTTCTCATGACCCAGTGGAAGAAAAACACTTATCCCAGGGACCCAAAACAATAATATCTTCTGACTAGAGTTTTCATAAAATCACAATAAAGGGCAATACATGCTAGCTTTAATCACTTCACTTCACTCCAAGTAATAACTAAAATTAGACATCGACGATACTTGAAAAACATTTTAAATACAGTATGAATACAGTAAGGTTGAGTTTCACTTACTTAATGTGACTGGTGGGTCTGCCTGTTGTTCATGATCTCCTTCCATTCTGGATCACAAGATGGAAGGACTACACAGGTATCAGGTGCGCTGTTGAGTCAGTATTTTTGTTTTTAACCTTGTCAATGTCGAAAATCCCAGTTAACACATGTAGGTTGTTGTGAACGGCAGCAACAACAGAACACTAATCTTACTCAACAGTGGGATATTCTTTGAAAACACTGATCCAACAATATGACAAACTTAATGACTGTGGCGTGTTTTCAGTGTGCAATCACAGGTGAGTTGCACCAGCTCCTTTCCTTGCTCAGGCATCAAGTTTAGTTTCATTATTGATTCAGGATTTTCGAAAGTGAAAGGATCTTTTACCCAACGCTATTCCTTCAAATTTTCAAACCCCTCTGCAGGGAAGTAGCAACTAAAATAGTCAGACAGAGCAGCGAGATGTAACTGTATGACACATCTCATTTCATTCACATTTTCTTCATTGATGCTCTTCTCCTCAATGTGTTGGAACAGTGTTGGGAACATGTAATAGCTCGGGCGATTACTTTTCAGTCGTGCTTGCCAATTCTAATGACTTTTGGAATGCCTGTATCTGTTCACAATGTCGAAACAAATCATCGCCACTTCCTTGTAATTTCAAATTTAGTTTGTTTAAAATTGATAACAGGTCAGTTAGGTATGACAATTTTATTAGCCAACTGTCATTGTGAAACAAATTTGCAAGTTAGACTGTTTCTCTACCTGAGGTCGTACAGCCTTGTATACACCCTGCCCCGTGACAGCCATCGTACTTCAGTGTGAAACCATAAATGAATATGCTCCACTCCCATTTCTGAACATAACACTTCAAAAAGCCTGCAGTTCAGTGAGCTTCCTTTAATGAAATTAACAATTTTCACTACTTCCTTCAGTATTGCCATAAGTTCAGAGGAAATAACCTTGGATGCCAAAGTGAATGAAACAGTGATTCTTCACCAGCTGCCTCAGATATTCTTCTCACAACTCCGTTATGTCCACCTGTCATATTTGCTGCACCATCACTTGTAACTCCTTTGCAATTAGCCTAGTCCAATTTGTATTTTCCAACTACGCAGTCATGCAGTGCTTCGAATATCTGTGCTCCTGTTGTATTTGTTGGTAAAGTGAGACAACACAGCAAATCTTCCATGAAGTCATCTTGCCATACATATCTCACATAAACTAACAGCGTTGCACAATTTTAAATATCAGTACTCTCGTCAAGTTGGATAGCAAAATCCCCAGTTGACTGTAACCGAATAATAATCTTGGCTTCTAAATGCTCTGCAATAGAACATATTCGCCGAGACATTGTGTTATCACTGAGAGGAATGCTTCTTAATTTTTCAGCAGACTTCTCATCGAAAATTGCACGCACCATATCCAGAGATGCTGGAAGAATAAGTTTGTCGGCAACTATATGGCCTCTTTTGCCACACGGTATGCAACCAAATATGCCGCCAGTTGTGCCTTTTCATTCAGAGTAGTTGACTGGTTAAGAACTTGCGCTGATAACTTTAATTCCCATTGCTTCCTTTGAAAATATTAAAGGGGGTAATCAACGAGTTCCCCATGTTTTGTTTCTAAATGTCTTTTTAATTTTGACGGTTTTAAACTCTCGTTTGCCAGCACCTCGCTACAAATAACACAATGGGGTTTCGGATCTTGGTTAATGTTAGCACAATTGATGAAGCCATGTTTCAAAAAAGCCGCACCATGCTACATCGTCCATGATTTGGTTTTCTTCTTAGAAGGTGGTTCAGACGAAGTCGACATGGCAGAAGTATGTCTGTCGTTACTTGAACTTTCTGTTGCAGACGACGTACTTACACAGGTGGATTTGATAACTCTGTTTCCGAACTTCTTTACTTGATTACAAAATGATCCATTTTTGGGGATTAAAGTTTGATGATTAAGTTGCCCCCCCTGACTCCTTTCCCCGTGATACTGAGCCCGCCTGGCACCACTCACCGTGGCTTTGGCATGAGGAAGAGCGCGTCCTGGTTGATGCTCGAAAACACTAAATGTAACAGGAAGACTATTACACTGGAACAAGCTCATCGCTCCAGCGGTGTTTGAGACGGTGGTGTCTGACTGGTGCTGACTGATTTCAGCTCTTTCCTCCCATGCATGGCAAGGGCTTCAGTCCCATAAAAATGTGCGTCTCTTCTCCCTCCTTGTAGCACAGCCTTTTTCACTCTCACACCCATTTTTACAACAATTCTGGTGCATAAACTTTGTCCTCCCAGTGCTATTTCAGATGCTGAGTGAACCCCTAATTTCACTTCTCAACTGATTGCTTTGCTGTATGTGAGCTATTTTAGTCCACAAACAGAAAACAGCAACATTGTGAGTAAGCCAGCAACATGCAGTCAATCCCCCCGATAGTGCACCAACACGCAGTTAATCCCCCCCGAGAGTGCACCAACACGCAGTTAATCCCCCCGATAGTGCACCAACACACAGTTAATCCCCCCCGAGAGTGCACCAACACGCAGTTAATCCCCCCGATAGTGCACCAACACACAGTTAATCCCCCCGAGAGTGCACCAACACGCAGTTAATCCCCCCGATAGTGCACCAACACGCAGTTAATCCCCCCCGAGAGTGCACCAACACGCAGTTAATCCCCCCGATAGTGCACCAACACGCAGTTAATCCCCCCGATAGTGCACCAACACACAGTTAATCCCCCCCGAGAGTGCACCAACACGCAGTTAATCCCCACGATAGTGCACCAACACACAGTTAATCCCCCCCCCGAGAGTGCACCAACACGCAGTCAATCCCCCCCGAGAGTGCACCAACACACAGTTAATCCCCACGATAGTGTACCAACACGCAGTTAATCCCCACGATAGTGCACCAACACGCAGTTAATCCCCACGATAGTGCACCAACACGCAGTCAATCCCCCCCGATAGTGCACCAACACGCAGTCAATCCCCCCCGATAGTGCACCAACACGCAGTCAATCCCCCCCGATAGTGCACCAACACGCAGTTAACCCCCCCCGAGAGTACACCAACACGCAGTTAATCCCCGATAGTGCACCAACACGCAGTCAATCCCCCCCGATAGTGCACCAACACACAGTTAATCCCCCCGATAGTGCACCAACACGCAGTTAATCCCCCCCGAGAGTACACCAACACGCAGTTAATCCCCCTGATAGTGCACCAACACGCAGTCAATCCCCCCCCGATTGTGCACCAACACGCAGTCAATCCCCCCCGATAGTGAACCAACACGCAGTTAATCCCCGATAGTGCGTCAACACAGTTAATCCCCTCGCGAGTGCACCAACATGCAGTCAATCCCCTCCGATAGTGCACCAACACGCAGTCAATCCCCTCCGATAATGCACCAACACGCAGTCAATCCCCTCCGATAGTGCACCAACACGCAGTCAATCCCCCCCCGATAGTGAACCAACATGCAGTTAATCCCCGATAGTGCGTCAACACAGTTAATCCCCTTGCGAGTGCACCAACACGCAGTCAATCCCCTCCGATAGTGCACCAACACGCAGTCAATCCCCCCCGATAGTGCACCAACACGCAGTTAATCCCCCCGATTATGCACCAACACGCAGTTAATCCACACGATAGTGCACCAACACGCAGTTAATCCCCACGATAGTGCACCAACACGCAGTCAATCCCCCCCGATAGTGCACCAACACGCAGTCAATCCCCCCCGATAGTGCACCAACACGCAGTCAATCCCCCCCGATAGTGCACCAACACGCAGTCAATCCCCCCCGATAGTGCACCAACACGCAGTTAATCCCCCCCGAGAGTGCACCAACACGCAGTCAATCCCCCCCGAGAGTGCACCAACACGCAGTTAATCCCCCCCGATAGTGCACCAACACGCAGTTAATCCCCCCCGATAGTGCACCAACACGCAGTTAATCCCCCCCGATAGTGCACCAACACGCAGTTAATCCCCCCCGAGAGTGCACCAACACGCAGTTAATCCCCCCCGATAGTGCCCAACACGCAGTCAATCCCCCCCGATAGTGCACCAACACGCAGTCAATCCCCCCCGATAGTGCACCAACACGCAGTCAATCCCCCCCGATAGTGCACCAACACGCAGTCAATCCCCCCCGAGAGTGCACCAACACGCAGTCAATCCCCCCCGAGAGTACACCAACACGCAGTTAATCCCCCCCGATAGTGCACCAACACGCAGTTAATCCCCCCCGAGAGTGCACCAACACGCAGTTAATCCCCCCCGATAGTGCCCAACACGCAGTCAATCCCCCCGATAGTGCACCAACACGCAGTTAATCCCCCCCGATAGTGCCCAACACGCAGTCAATCCCCCCCGATAGTGCACCAACACGCAGTCAATCCCCCCCGATAGTGCACCAACACGCAGTTAATCCCCCCCGATAGTGCACCAACACGCAGTTAATCCCCCCCGAGAGTGCACCAACACGCAGTCAATCCCCCCCGATAGTGCACCAACACGCAGTCAATCCCCCCCGATAGTGCACCAACACGCAGTTAATCCCCCCCGATAGTGCCCAACACGCAGTCAATCCCCCCCGATAGTGCACCAACACACAGTCAATCCCCCCCGATAGTGCACCAACACGCAGTCAATCCCCCCCGATAGTGCCCAACACGCCGTCAATACCCCCCGATAGTGCACCAACACACAGTTAATCCCCCCCGATAGTGCACCAACACGCAGTCAATCCCCCCCGATAGTGCACCAACACGCAGTCAATCCCCCTGATAGTGCACCAACACGCAGTTAATCCCCCCCGATAGTGCACCAACACGCAGTTAATCCCCCCGATAGTGCACCAACACGCAGTTAATCCCCCCCGAGAGTGCACCAACACACATTTAATCTCTCTGATAGTGCACCAACACGCAGTCAATCCCCCCCGATAGTGCACCAACACACAGTTAATCCCCCCCGATAGTGCCCAACACGCAGTCAATCCCCCCGATAGTGCACCAACACGCAGTTAATCCCCCCCGATAGTGCCCAACACGCAGTCAATCCCCCCGATAGTGCACCAACACGCAGTCAATCCCCCTGATAGTGCACCAACACGCAGTCAATCCCCCCCGATAGTGCACCAACACGCAGTGAATCCCCCCCGAGAGTGCACCAACACGCAGTTAATCCCCCCCGATAGTGCACCAACACGCAGTTAATCCCCCCCGAGAGTGCACCAACACGCAGTCAATCCCCCCCGATAGTGCACCAACACGCAGTTAATCCCCCCCGAGAGTGCACCAACACGCAGTCAATCCCCCCCGATAGTGCACCAACACGCAGTCAATCCCCCCCGAGAGTGCACCAACACGCAGTTAATCCCCCCCGAGAGTGCACCAACACGCAGTTAATCCCTCCCCGATAGTGCACCAACACGCAGTCAATCCCCCCCGATAGTGCACCAACACGTAGTTAATCCCCCCCGAGAGTGCACCAACACGCAGTCAATCCCCCCCGATAGTGCACCAACACGCAGTTAATCCCTCCCCGATAGTGCACCAACACGCAGTCAATCCCCCCGATAGTGCACCAACACGCAGTTAATCCCCCCCGATAGTGCACCAACACGCAGTTAATCCCCCCCGAGAGTGCACCAACACGCAATCAATCCCTCCCCGATAGTGCACCAACACGCAGTCAATCCCCCCGATAGTGCACCAACACGCAGTTAATCCCCCCCGATAGTGCACCAACACGCAGTCAATCCCCCCGATAGTGCACCAACACGCAGTTAATCCCTCCCCGATAGTGCACCAACACGCAGTTAATCCCCCCCGATAGTGCACCAACACGCAGTTAATCCCCCCCGAGAGTGCACCAACACGCAGTCAATCCCTCCCCGATAGTGCACCAACACGCAGTTAATCCCTCCCCGATAGTGCACCAACACGCAGTCAATCCCCCCGATAGTGCACCAACACGCAGTTAATCCCCCCCGAGAGTGCACCAACACGCAATCAATCCCTCCCCGATAGTGCACCAACACGCAGTCAATCCCTCCCCGACAGTGCACCAACACGCAGTTAATCCCCCCCCCGATAGTGCACCAACACGCAGTTAATCCCCCCCCCGATAGTACACCAACACGCAGTCAATCCCCCCCGATAGTGCACCAACACGCAGTTAATCCCCCCCCCGATAGTGCACCAACACGCAGTCAATCCCCCCCGATAGTACACCAACACGCAGTCAATCCCCCCCGAGAGTGCACCAACACGCAGTCAATCCCCCCCGAGAGTGCACCAACACGCAGTTAATCCCCCCCGAGAGTGCACCAACACGCAGTCAATCCCCCTGATAGTACACCAACACGCAGTCAATCCCCCCCGAGAGTGCACCAACACGCAGTTAATCCCCCCCGATAGTGCACCAACACGCAGTTAATCCCCCCTGATAGTGCACCAACACGCAGTCAATCCCCCCCGATAGTGCACCAACACGCAGTTAATCCCTCCCCGAGAGTGCACCAACACGCAGTTAATCCCCCCCGATAGTGCACCAACACGCAGTTAATCCCTCCCCGAGAGTGCACCAACACGCAGTCAATCTCTCCCCGATAGTGCACCAACACGCAGTTAATCCCCCCCGATAGTGCACCAACACGCAGTCAATCCCCCCCGATAGTGCACCAACACGCAGTCAATCCCCCCCGATAGTGCACCAACACGCAGTTAATCCCCCCCGATAGTGCACCAACACGCAGTTAATCCCCCCCGAGAGTGCACCAACACGCAGTCAATCCCCCCCGATAGTGCACCAACACGCAGTCAATCCCCCCCGATAGTGCACCAACACGCAGTTAATCCCCCCCGATAGTGCCCAACACGCAGTCAATCCCCCCCGATAGTGCACCAACACACAGTCAATCCCCCCCGATAGTGCACCAACACGCAGTCAATCCCCCCCGATAGTGCCCAACACGCCGTCAATCCCCCCCGATAGTGCACCAACACACAGTTAATCCCCCCCGATAGTGCACCAACACGCAGTCAATCCCCCCCGATAGTGCACCAACACGCAGTCAATCCCCCTGATAGTGCACCAACACGCAGTTAATCCCCCCCGATAGTGCACCAACACGCAGTTAATCCCCCCGATAGTGCACCAACACGCAGTTAATCCCCCCCGAGAGTGCACCAACACACATTTAATCTCTCTGATAGTGCACCAACACGCAGTCAATCCCCCCCGATAGTGCACCAACACACAGTTAATCCCCCCCGAGAGTGCACCAACACGCAGTCAATCCCCCCCGAGAGTACACCAACACGCAGTTAATCCCCCCCGATAGTGCACCAACACGCAGTTAATCCCCCCCGAGAGTGCACCAACACGCAGTTAATCCCCCCCGATAGTGCCCAACACGCAGTCAATCCCCCCCGATAGTGCACCAACATGCAGTTAATCCCCCCCGATAGTGCACCAACACGCAGTCAATCCCCCTGATAGTGCACCAACACGCAGTCAATCCCCCCCGATAGTGCACCAACACGCAGTTAATCCCCCCCGAGAGTGCACCAACACGCAGTCAATCCCCCCCGATAGTGCTCCAACACGCAGTCAATCCCCCCCGAGAGTGCACCAACACGCAGTCAATCCCCCCCGATAGTGCACCAACACGCAGTCAATCCCCCCCGATAGTGAACCAACACGCAGTTAATCCCCGATAGTGCGTCAACACAGTTAATCCCCTCGCGAGTGCACCAACATGCAGTCAATCCCCTCCGATAGTGCACCAACACGCAGTCAATCCCCTCCGATAATGCACCAACACGCAGTCAATCCCCTCCGATAGTGCACCAACACGCAGTCAATCTCTCCCCGATAGTGCACCAACACGCAGTTAATCCCCCCCGATAGTGCACCAACACGCAGTCAATCCCCCCCGATAGTGCACCAACACGCAGTCAATCCCCCCCGATAGTGCACCAACACGCAGTTAATCCCCCCCGATAGTGCACCAACACGCAGTTAATCCCCCCCGAGAGTGCACCAACACGCAGTCAATCCCCCCCGATAGTGCACCAACACGCAGTCAATCCCCCCCGATAGTGCACCAACACGCAGTTAATCCCCCCCGATAGTGCCCAACACGCAGTCAATCCCCCCCGATAGTGCACCAACACACAGTCAATCCCCCCCGATAGTGCACCAACACGCAGTCAATCCCCCCCGATAGTGCCCAACACGCCGTCAATCCCCCCCGATAGTGCACCAACACACAGTTAATCCCCCCCGATAGTGCACCAACACGCAGTCAATCCCCCCCGATAGTGCACCAACACGCAGTCAATCCCCCTGATAGTGCACCAACACGCAGTTAATCCCCCCCGATAGTGCACCAACACGCAGTTAATCCCCCCGATAGTGCACCAACACGCAGTTAATCCCCCCCGAGAGTGCACCAACACACATTTAATCTCTCTGATAGTGCACCAACACGCAGTCAATCCCCCCCGATAGTGCACCAACACACAGTTAATCCCCCCCGAGAGTGCACCAACACGCAGTCAATCCCCCCCGAGAGTACACCAACACGCAGTTAATCCCCCCCGATAGTGCACCAACACGCAGTTAATCCCCCCCGAGAGTGCACCAACACGCAGTTAATCCCCCCCGATAGTGCCCAACACGCAGTCAATCCCCCCCGATAGTGCACCAACATGCAGTTAATCCCCCCCGATAGTGCACCAACACGCAGTCAATCCCCCTGATAGTGCACCAACACGCAGTCAATCCCCCCCGATAGTGCACCAACACGCAGTTAATCCCCCCCGAGAGTGCACCAACACGCAGTCAATCCCCCCCGATAGTGCACCAACAAGCAGTTAATCCCCCCCGAGAGTGCACCAACACGCAGTCAATCCCCCCCGATAGTGCTCCAACACGCAGTCAATCCCCCCCGAGAGTGCACCAACACGCAGTTAATCCCCCCCGAGAGTACACCAACACGCAGTCAATCCCCCCCGATAGTGCCCAACACGCAGTCAATCCCCCCCCGATTGTGCACCAACACGCAGTCAATCCCCCCCGATAGTGAACCAACACGCAGTTAATCCCCGATAGTGCGTCAACACAGTTAATCCCCTCGCGAGTGCACCAACATGCAGTCAATCCCCTCCGATAGTGCACCAACACGCAGTCAATCCCCTCCGATAATGCACCAACACGCAGTCAATCCCCTCCGATAGTGCACCAACACGCAGTCAATCCCCCCCCGATAGTGAACCAACATGCAGTTAATCCCCGATAGTGCGTCAACACAGTTAATCCCCTTGCGAGTGCACCAACACGCAGTCAATCCCCTCCGATAGTGCACCAACACGCAGTCAATCCCCCCCGATAGTGCACCAACACGCAGTTAATCCCCCCGATTATGCACCAACACGCAGTTAATCCACACGATAGTGCACCAACACGCAGTTAATCCCCACAATAGTGCACCAACACGCAGTCAATCCCCCCCGATAGTGCACCAACACGCAGTCAATCCCCCCCGATAGTGCACCAACACGCAGTCAATCCCCCCCGATAGTGCACCAACACGCAGTTAATCCCCCCCGAGAGTGCACCAACACGCAGTCAATCCCCCCCGAGAGTGCACCAACACGCAGTTAATCCCCCTGATAGTGCACCAACACGCAGTTAATCCCCCCCGATAGTGCACCAACACGCAGTTAATCCCCCCCGATAGTGCACCAACATGCAGTTAATCCCCCCCGAGAGTGCACCAACACGCAGTCAATCCCCCCCGATAGTGCACCAACACGCAGTCAATCCCCCCCGAGAGTGCACCAACACGCAGTCAATCCCCCCCGAGAGTACACCAACACGCAGTTAATCCCCCCCGATAGTGCACCAACACGCAGTTAATCCCCCCCGAGAGTGCACCAACACGCAGTTAATCCCCCCCGATAGTGCCCAACACGCAGTCAATCCCCCCGATAGTGCACCAACACGCAGTTAATCCCCCCCGATAGTGCCCAACACGCAGTCAATCCCCCCGATAGTGCACCAACACGCAGTCAATCCCCCTGATAGTGCACCAACACGCAGTCAATCCCCCCCGATAGTGCACCAACACGCAGTGAATCCCCCCCGAGAGTGCACCAACACGCAGTTAATCCCCCCCGATAGTGCACCAACACGCAGTTAATCCCCCCCGAGAGTGCACCAACACGCAGTCAATCCCCCCCGATAGTGCACCAACACGCAGTTAATCCCCCCCGATAGTGCACCAACACGCAGTCAATCCCCCCCGATAGTGCACCAACACGCAGTCAATCCCCCCCGATAGTGCCCAACACGCAGTCAATCCCCCCCGAGAGTGCACCAACACGCAGTTAATCCCCCCCGAGAGTGCACCAACACGCAGTTAATCCCTCCCCGATAGTGCACCAACACGCAGTCAATCCCCCCCGATAGTGCACCAACACGCAGTTAATCCCCCCCGAGAGTGCACCAACACGCAGTCAATCCCCCCCGATAGTGCACCAACACGCAGTTAATCCCTCCCCGATAGTGCACCAACAAGCAGTCAATCCCCCCGATAGTGCACCAACACGCAGTTAATCCCCCCCGAGAGTGCACCAACACGCAGTCAATCCCTCCCCGATAGTGCACCAACACGCAGTCAATCCCTCCCTGATAGTGCACCAACACGCAGTCAATCCCCCCCCCGATAGTGCACCAACACGCAGTTAATCCCCCCCGATAGTACACCAACACGCAGTCAATCCCCCCTGATAGTGCACCAACACGCAGTTAATCCCCCCCCCGATAGTGCACCAACACGCAGTTAATCCCCCCCGATAGTACACCAACACGCAGTCAATCCCCCCTGATAGTGCACCAACACGCAGTTAATCCCCCCCCCGATAGTGCACCAACACGCAGTCAATCCCCCCCGATAGTACACCAACACGCAGTCAATCCCCCCCGAGAGTGCACCAACACGCAGTCAATCCCCCCCGAGAGTGCACCAACACGCAGTTAATCCCCCCCGAGAGTGCACCAACACGCAGTTAATCCCCCCGATAGTGCACCAACACGCAGTCAATCCCCCCCGATAGTGCACCAACACGCAGTCAATCCCCCCCGAGAGTGCACCAACACGCAGTTAATCCCCCCCGATAGTGCACCAACACGCAGTTAATCCCCCCCGATAGTGCACCAACACGCAGTCAATCCCCCCCGATAGTGCACCAACACGCAGTTAATCCCTCCCCGAGAGTGCACCAACACGCAGTTAATCCCCCCCGATAGTGCACCAACACGCAGTTAATCCCTCCCCGAGAGTGCACCAACACGCAGTTAATCCCCCCCGATAGTGCACCAACACGCAGTTAATCCCTCCCCGATAGTGCACCAACACGCAGTTAATCCCTCCCCGAGAGTGCACCAACACGCAGTCAATCTCTCCCCGATAGTGCACCAACACGCAGTTAATCCCCCCCGATAGTGCACCAACACGCAGTCAATCCCCCCCGATAGTGCACCAACACGCAGTCAATCCCCCCCGATAGTGCACCAACACACAGTTAATCCCCCCCGATAGTGCACCAACACGCAGTTAATCCCCCCCGAGAGTGCACCAACACGCAGTCAATCCCCCCCGATAGTGCACCAACACGCAGTCAATCCCCCCCGAGAGTGCACCAACACGCAGTCAATCCCCCCCGATAGTGCACCAACACGCAGTCAATCCCCCCCGAGAGTGCACCAACACGCAGTCAATCCCCCCCGATAGTGCACCAACACGCAGTCAATCCCCCCCGATAGTGCCCAACACGCAGTCAATCCCCCCCGAGAGTGCACCAACACGCAGTTAATCCCCCCCGAGAGTGCACCAACACGCAGTTAATCCCTCCCCGATAGTGCACCAACACGCAGTCAATCCCCCCCGATAGTGCACCAACACGCAGTTAATCCCTCCCCGATAGTGCACCAACACGCAGTCAATCCCCCCCGATAGTGCCCAACACGCAGTCAATCCCCCCCGAGAGTGCACCAACACGCAGTTAATCCCTCCCCGATAGTGCACCAACACGCAGTCAATCCCCCCCGATAGTGCCCAACACGCAGTCAATCCCCCCCGATAGTGCACCAACACGCAGTTAATCCCCCCCGAGAGTGCACCAACACGCAGTCAATCCCCCCCGATAGTGCACCAACACGCAGTTAATCCCTCCCCGATAGTGCACCAACACGCAGTCAATCCCCCCGATAGTGCACCAACACGCAGTTAATCCCCCCCGAGAGTGCACCAACACGCAGTCAATCCCTCCCCGATAGTGCACCAACACGCAGTCAATCCCTCCCTGATAGTGCACCAACACGCAGTCAATCCCTCCCCGACAGTGCACCAACACGCAGTTAATCCCCCCCCCGATAGTGCACCAACACGCAGTCAATCCCCCCCGATAGTGCACCAACACGCAGTTAATCCCCCCCCGATAGTGCACCAACACGCAGTCAATCCCCCCCGATAGTACACCAACACGCAGTCAATCCCCCCCGAGAGTGCACCAACACGCAGTCAATCCCCCCCGAGAGTGCACCAACACGCAGTTAATCCCCCCCGAGAGTGCACCAACACGCAGTTAATCCCCCCCGATAGTACACCAACACGCAGTTAATCCCTCCCCGAGAGTGCACCAACACGCAGTCAATCCCCCCCGAGAGTGCACCAACACGCAGTCAATCCCCCCCGAGAGTGCACCAACACGCAGTTAATCCCCCCCGATAGTGCACCAACACGCAGTTAATCCCTCCCCGAGAGTGCACCAACACGCAGTTAATCCCCCCCGATAGTGCACCAACACGCAGTTAATCCCTCCCCGATAGTGCACCAACACGCAGTTAATCCCTCCCCGAGAGTGCACCAACACGCAGTCAATCTCTCCCCGATAGTGCACCAACACGCAGTTAATCCCCCCCGATAGTGCACCAACACGCAGTCAATTCCCCCCGATAGTGCACCAACACGCAGTCAATCCCCCCCGATAGTGCACCAACACACAGTTAATCCCCCCCGATAGTGCACCAACACACAGTTAATCCCCCCCGAGAGTGCACCAACACACAGTCAATCCCTCCCGAGAGTGCACCAACACGCAGTTAATCCCCCCCGATAGTGCACCAACACGCAGTTAATCCCCCCCGAGAGTGCACCAACACGCAGTCAATCCCCCCCGATAGTGCACCAACACGCAGTCAATCCCCCCCGATAGTGCACCAACACGCAGTTAATCCCCCCCGATAGTGCACCAACACGCAGTTAATCCCCCCCGAGAGTGCACCAACACGCAGTCAATCCCCCCCGATAGTGCACCAACACGCAGTCAATCCCCCACGATAGTGCACCAACACGCAGTCAATCCCCCTGATAGTGCACCAACACGCAGTTAATCCCCCCCGATAGTGCACCAACACGCAGTTAATCCCCCCGATAGTGCACCAACACGCAGTTAATCCCCCCGATAGTGCACCAACACGCAGTCAATCCCCCCCGATTGTGCACCAACACGCAGTCAATCCCCCCCGATAGTGCACCAACACACAGTTCATCCCCCCCGAGAGTGCACCAACACGCAGTCAATCCCCCCCGATAGTGCACCAACACGCAGTCAATCCCCCCCGATAGTGCACCAACACGCAGTTAATCCCCCCCGAGAGTGCACCAACACGCAGTCAATCCCCCTGATAGTGCACCAACACGCAGTTAATCCCCCCCGAGAGTGCACCAACACGCAGTCAATCCCCCCCGATAGTGCACCAACACGCAGTCAATCCCTCCCCGATAGTACACCAACACGCAGTTAATCCCCCCCGATAGTGCACCAACACGCAGTTAATCCCCCCCGAGAGTGCACCAACACGCAGTTAATCCCCCCCGATAGTGCACCAACACGCAGTCAATCCCCCCCGATAGTGCACCAACACGCAGTCAATCCCCCCCGAGAGTGCACCAACACGCAGTTAATCCCCCCCGAGAGTACACCAACACGCAGTCAATCCCTCCCCGATAGTGCACCAACACGCAGTTAATCCCTCCCCGATAGTGCCCAACACGCAGTCAATCCCTCCCCGATAGTGCACCAACACGCAGTCAATCCCTCCCCGATAGTACACCAACACGCAGTTAATCCCCCCCGATAGTGCACCAACACGCAGTCAATCCCTCCCCGATAGTGCACCAACACGCAGTTAATCCCCCCCCCGATAGTGCACCAACACGCAGTCAATCCCCCCCGATAGTGCACCAACACGCAGTCAATCCCCCCCCCGATAGTGCACCAACACGCAGTCAATCCCCCCCGATAGTGCACCAACACGCAGTTAATCCCCCCCCCGATAGTGCACCAACACGCAGTCAATCCCCCTGATAGTGCACCAACACGCAGTTAATCCCCCCCGATAGTGCACCAACACGCAGTCAATCCCCCCCGATAGTGCACCAACACGCAGTTAATCCCCCCCGAGAGTGCACCAACACGCAGTCAATCCCCCCCGATAGTGCACCAACACGCAGTTAATCCCCCCCTAGAGTGCACCAACACGCAGTCAATCCCCCCCGAGAGTGCACCAACACGCAGTTAATCCCCCCAGATAGTGCACCAACACGCAGTTAATCCCCCCCGATAGTACACCAACACGCAGTTAATCCCCCCCGATAGTGCACCAACACGCAGTTAATCCCCCCCGATAGTGCACCAACACGCAGTTAATCCCCCCCGATAGAGCACCAACACGCAGTTAATCCCTCCCCGAGAGTGCACCAACACGCAGTTAATCCCCCCCGATAGTGCACCAACACGCAGTTAATCCCCCCCGATAGTGCACCAACACGCAGTTAAACCCTCCCCGAGAGTGCACCAACACGCAGTTAATCCCTCCCCGAGAGTGCACCAACACGCAGTTAATCCCTCCCCGAGAGTGCACCAACACGCAGTTAATCCCCCCCGAGAGTGCACCAACACGCAGTTAATCCCCCCCGATAGTGCACCAACACGCAGTCAATCCCCCCCGATAGTGCACCAACACGCAGTCAATCCCCCCCGATAGTGCACCAACACGCAGTTAATCCCCCCCGAGAGTGCACCAACACGCAGTCAATCCCCCCCGATAGTGCACCAACACGCAGTTAATCCCCCCCGATAGTGCACCAACACGCAGTTAATCCCCCCCGATAGTGCACCAACACACAGTTAATCCCCCCCGATAGTGCACCAACACACAGTTAATCCCTCCCCGATTATGCACCAACACGCAGTCAATCCCCCCCGATAGTGCACCAACACGCAGTTAATCCCCCCCGATAGTGCACCAACACACAGTTAATCCCCCCCGGTAGTGCACCAACACACAGTTAATCCCCCCCGATAGTGCACCAACACACAGTTAATCCCTCCCCGATTGTGCACCAACACGCAGTCAATCCCCCCCGATAGTGCACCAACACGCAGTTAATCCCCCCCGAGAGTACACCAACACGCAGTTAATCCCTCCCCCGATAGTGCACCAACACGCAGTTAATCCCCCCCGATAGTGCACCAACACGCAGTTAATCCCCCCCGATAGTGCACCAACACGCAGTCAATCCCCCCCGATAGTGCACCAACACGCAGTCAATCCCCCTGATAGTGCACCAACACGCAGTTAATCCCCCCCGATAGTGCACCAACACACAGTTAATCCCTCCCCGATTATGCACCAACACGCCGTCAATCCCCCCCGATAGTGCACCAACACGCAGTTAATCCCCCCCGAGAGTGCACCAACACGCAGTTAATCCCTCCCCCGATAGTGCACCAACACGCAGTTAATCCCCCCCGAGAGTGCACCAACACGCAGTTAATCCCCCCCGATAGTGCACCAACACGCAGTCAATCCCCCCCAATAGTGCACCAACACGCAGTTAATCCCCCCCGAGAGTGCACCAACACGCAGTTAATCCCTCCCCCGATAGTGCACCAACACGCAGTTAATCCCCCCCGATAGTGCACCAACACGCTGTTAATCCCCCCCGATAGTGCACCAACACGCAGTTAATCCCCCCCGATAGTGCACCAACACGCAGTTAATCCCCCCCGATAGTGCACCAACACGCAGTTAATCCCCCCCGATAGTGCACCAACACGCAGTTAATCCCCCCCGATAGTGCACCAACACGCTGTTAATCCCCCCCGATAGTGCACCAACACGCAGTTAATCCCCCCCGATAGTGCACCAACACGCAGTTAATCCCCCCCGATAGTGCACCAACACACAGTTAATCCCCCCCGATAGTGCACCAACACACAGTTAATCCCTCCCCGATTATGCACCAACACGCAGTCAATCCCCCCCGATAGTGCACCAACACGCAGTTAATCCCCCCCGAGAGTGCACCAACACGCAGTTAATCCCTCCCCCGATAGTGCACCAACACGCAGTTAATCCCCCCCGAGAGTGCACCAACACGCAGTTAATCCCCCCCGATAGTGCACCAACACGCAGTTAATCCCCCCCGATAGTGCACCAACACGCAGTTAATCCCCCCCGATTGTGCACCAACACGCAGTTAATCCCCCCCGATAGTGCACCAACACACAGTTAATCCCCCCCGATAGTGCACCAACACACAGTTAATCCCCCCCGAGAGTGCACCAACACGCAGTTAATCCCTCCCCCGATAGTGCACCAACACGCAGTTAATCCCCCCCGATAGTGCACCAACACGCAGTTAATCCCCCCCGATAGTGCACCAACACGCAGTTAATCCCCCCCGATAGTGCACCAACACGCAGTCAATCCCCCTGATAGTGCACCAACACGCAGTTAATCCCCCCCGATAGTGCACCAACACACAGTTAATCCCCCCCGATAGTGCACCAACACACAGTTAATCCCTCCCCGATTATGCACCAACACGCCGTCAATCCCCCCCGATAGTGCACCAACACGCAGTTAATCCCCCCCGAGAGTGCACCAACACGCAGTTAATCCCTCCCCCGATAGTGCACCAACACGCAGTTAATCCCCCCGAGAGTGCACCAACACGCAGTTAATCCCCCCCGAGAGTGCACCAACACGCAGTTAATCCCCCCCGATAGTGCACTAACACGCAGTTAATCCCCCCCGATAGTGCACCACCACGCAGTTAATCCCCCCCGATTGTGCACCAACACGCAGTCAATCCCCCTGATAGTGCACCAACACGCAGTTAATCCCCCCCGATAGTGCACCAACACGCAGTTAATCCCCCCCGATAGTGCACCAACACACAGTTAATCCCCCCCGATAGTGCACCAACACACAGTTAATCCCCCCCGATAGTGCACCAACACGCAGTTAATCCCCCCCGATAGTGCACCAACACACAGTTAATCCCCCCCGAGAGTGCACCAACACACAGTCAATCCCCCCCGATAGTGCACCAACACACAGTTAATCCCCCCCGATAGTGCACCAACACACAGTTAATCCCCCCCGAGAGTGCACCAACACACAGTCAATCCCCCCCGATAGTGCACCAACACACAGTTAATCCCCCCCGATAGTGCACCAACACACAGTTAATCCCCCCCGATAGTGCACCAACACGCAGTTAATCCCCCCCGATAGTGCACCAACACACAGTTAATCCCCCCCGAGAGTGCACCAACACACAGTCAATCCCCCCCGATAGTGCACCAACACACAGTTAATCCCCCTGATAGTGCACCAACACACAGTTAATCCCCCCCGAGAGTGCACCAACACACAGTCAATCCCCCCCGATAGTGCACCAACACGCAGTTAATCCCCCCCGATAGTGCACCAACACGCAGTTAATCCCCCCCGAGAGTGCACCAACACACAGTCAATCCCCCCCGATAGTGCACCAACACACAGTTAATCCCCCTGATAGTGCACCAACACACAGTTAATCCCCCCCGAGAGTGCACCAACACACAGTCAATCCCCCCCGATAGTGCACCAACACGCAGTTAATCCCCCCCGATAGTGCACCAACACACAGTTAATCCCCCCCGATAGTGCAACAACACACAGTTAATCCCCCCCCCCTTAGTGCACCGACACGCAGTTAATCCCCCCGATAGTGCACCAACACACAGTTAATCCCCCCCGATAGTGCACCAACACGCAGTTAATCCCCCCCGATAGTGCACCAACACGCAGTTAATCCCCCCGATAGTGCACCAACACGCAGTTAATCCCCCCGATTGTGCACCAACACGCAGTTAATCCCCCCGATTGTGCACCAACACGCAGTTAATCCCTCCCCGATTATGCACCAACACACAGTTAATCCCCCCCGATAGTACACCAACACGCAGTTAATCCCCCCGATTGTGCACCAACACGCAGTTAATCCCCCCGATTGTGCACCAACACGCAGTTAATCCCCCCCGATTGTGCACCAACACGCAGTTAATCCCCCCGATTGTGCACCAACACGCAGTTAATCCCTCCCCGATTATGCACCAACACACAGTTAATCCCCCCCGATAGTGCACCAACACGCAGTTAATCCCTCCCCGATAGTGCACCAACACGCAGTTAATCCCCCCGATTGTGCACCAACACGCAGTTAATCCCCCCGATTGTGCACCAACACGCAGTTAATCCCCCCGATTGTGCACCAACACGCAGTTAATCCCTCCCCCGATAGTGCACCAACACGCAGTTAATCCCCCCCGATTGTGCACCAACACGCAGTTAATCCCCCCGATAGTGCACCAACACGCAGTTAATCCCCCCCGATAGTGCACCAACACGCAGTTAATCCCACCGATAGTGCACCAACACGCAGTTAATCCCACCGATAGTGCACCAACACACAGTTAATCCCCCCCCCCTTAGTGCACCGACACGCAGTTAATCCCCCCGATAGTGCACCAACACGCAGTCAATCCCTCCCCGATAGTGCACCAACACGCAGTTAATCCCCCCGATAGTGCACCAACACGCAGTCAATCCCCCCCGATAGTGCACCAACACGCAGTTAATCCCACCGATAGTGCACCAACACACAGTTAATCCCCCCCCCCTTAGTGCACCGACACGCAGTTAATCCCCCCGATAGTGCACCAACACGCAGTCAATCCCTCCCCGATAGTGCACCAACACGCAGTTAATCCCCCCGATAGTGCACCAACACGCAGTCAATCCCTCCCCGATAGTGCACCAACACGCAGTTAATCCCCCCCGATAGTGCACCAACACGCAGTCAATCCCCCCCGATAGTGCACCAACACGCAGTTAATCCCCCCGATAGTGCACCAACACGCAGTTAATCCCCCCGATTGTGCACCAACACGCAGTTAATCCCCCCGATTGTGCACCAACACGCAGTTAATCCCCCCGATTGTGCACCAACACGCAGTTAATCCCCCCGATTGTGCACCAACACGCAGTTAATCCCCCCGATTGTGCACCAACACGCAGTTAATCCCTCCCCGATTATGCACCAACACGCAGTCATTCCCCCCCCCCCACTTAGTGCACCGACACGCAGTTAATCCCCCCCGATAGTGCACCAACACGCAGTTAATCCCCCCGTTTGTGCACCAACACGCAGTTAATCCCCCCGATTGTGCACCAACACGCAGTTAATCCCCCCCGATAGTGCACCAACACGCAGTCAATCCCTCCCCGAGAGTGCACCGACACGCAGTTAATCCCCCCGATAGTGCACCAACACGCAGTCAATCCCTCCCCGAGAGTGCACCAACACGCAGTTAATCCCCCCGATAGTGCACCAACACGCAGTTAATCCCCCCGATAGTGCACCAACACGCAGTTAATCCCCCCGATAGTGCACCAACACGCAGTTAATCCCCCCCGAGAGTGCACCAACACGCAGTTAATCCCCCCGATAGTGCACCAACACGCAGTTAATCCCCCCGAGAGTGCACCAACACACATTTAATCTCTCTGATAGTGCACCAACACGCAGTTAATCCCCCGATTGTGCACCAACACACTTTTAATCTCTCTGATAGTGCACCAACACACAGTTAATCCCCCCGATTGTGCACCAACACACTTTTAATCTCTCTGATAATGCACGAACACACAGTTCATCCCCCCCATAGTGCACCAACAATAATTTCTAGGCTCCTATCACAACTCACATATAATAGTTGTGAATAACTACCTAAATTCCCAGAAGAATGCACTTGATCCATTCAAATTGTTATTATTTTTCCACAAGCCAACTTTATGGGGAAAAGATATTCGCCAGAGGAGGCTGAATAAAGTAAGTTTTTAAAAAACATTTTTTAAAACATTCTTTGTGGCTCCAGAAAAAGTGTCTGGGCTCCTCAAGGAAAGGGTAGGCCTCTCCTGCCGCAGACTTGCACCCACCCACCTCCTTCCTGATCGTGAAACCCCCGCGGGACAGACCTGGCAACAGATCCTGCCACTTATCTGGGTTCTCTGGGCCGCATGATTTTCCATCCGTTCCCGTTGCCTTCCCGGCCAGAAAGGGCGGCAGTATTTAAAGGAGGATCAAGAGTTAAAATACCCAGGCCTTCACGTCCGCAGCAGTGGGTGAGTTTCTTACTCACACCATTACACACCTACCGGAAACTGGCCCTGAGTTAAAATTGGACTTTTGGGGCTAGAAATTGGGCCGTGTACCGCCTCTTGTTTCGGCGCTACGCGGTCTCCTGAAGTGCCAAGATGGCGTCTTAGCTGTACATGCTTCCAGCGTGTCGTGCGCCAGACGCCATCTTTGTATAGGTATTAGCGCATGCTCAAATACCGATCACTGGAAGCATGTAAAGTAGGAAGAAAATGCGAACCATCAGTGTGCAACGCTGATTGAAGAGATAGCCACTATTTTGGACCTTAACGCTCAATTCAATGTGCAGTCTTAACCACGCACACCTGTACATGTCTTAGAGTGCCTGGAGGACCCCCCCGCCCCCACTTGTGCTATTTAAAGGGACGATGCAGGTGTTGCAGATTAGTTGTTGGATTATTGCTTCTGGCTGCTGATAGAACAGGAAATGTTTTTTGAAGCTCCCTATACTTACTGAGAATCGCTACAGTATGTTTGAGAGTGCTTTGGCAGGTACTGCCTTATGGTTCGGTAAGTTATAACTGTGGTTGAACAACATTCCTGGAAACCATGGGCGGTCTGCTAGGGCTCCTGCTGGGCATTGAGCACGACTGGGAGCATGCAGAGAGGCCACGCACAGCGGGTCAAGCTGCGATGAGACGGAGGTGGAGGAGGTGCAGGGGATTGAGCAGGAGGCCGTATCCAATGAGGGCCTTCCAGGACCAATTCTCTTACCTCAACATGAGCGAGGAACATTGCATCCGAAGGCCGAGGTTCAACAAGGAGACCGTGATGGAGATCTGTCAACTGGTGCGGTCACAACTACAGACTCAGAGCAGGGCGAGGACAGCATTGCCTGTGAATGTGAAGGTCACCGTGGCACTGAACTTCTACAGCTCAGGATTATTTCAAGCCTCTGCTGGTGACATGTGCAACATCTCGCAGTATGCAGTGCACTGCTGCATAAGGGATGTCACAGACGCACTGTGTGAGATGAGGAATAGATTCATCTCCTTCCCTCTTGACAGACACAAGCAGAATGACCGAGCATGGGGGTTCGCTCGCATTGCTGGCTTCCCCATGGTGCAGGGTGTCATTGACTGCAGGCACATTGCCCTGTGTGCCCCGCACATCAACTCAGCCGCCTTCATCAACCAAAAGGGCTTCCACTCCCTGAACGTGCAGCTGGTGTGCGGCCACATGCATCCAATTATGGAGATCGATGCCCGCTACCCTGGGAGCAGTCACGATGCCTTCACTATGTGGCAACCCAATGTGCCAGCTATCTTTCACCCGACTCGGCAAGTCAAAGGCTGGCTACTGGGTGACAAGGGTTATCCCCTCACACTGTGGATCATGACTCCGATCAGGAACCCACGCACAGATGCAAAGCAGGTCTAAAATGAGAGCCATGCTGCCACACGCAACATCGTGGAGCACACCATAGGCCTCCTCAAACAACGCTTCCGCTGCCTAGACTGGTCTGGAGGAGCCCTGCATACTCCCCAGAGTGGGTGGGCAGATTCGTGGTGGTATGTTGCATGCTGCACAACCTCGCTATCATGAGGGACCAGCCCTTGGCACCGATGATCAGAGAAGACACTGAGCCAGGGTTTGAGGAGGAGGAGGAAGAGGCTGAGGAGGAAGAGGGGGAGGATCCAGAGGAAGAAGTGGAGGAAATGCAAGGGCGAAACAGGGAATACACGCCTTGTCTGCAAGGGCTCTGCATGCTCGCCTGATCTGTGCCCACAATCAATAATGTCAACTACATCCCAGAACTCACCAACACTCCTACACTCTCCACCCGTCTGCTCCCAAACGACCATCAAATTACCCTCCATCTGATTACACATTGTTTTCCCCTCAGCTCATCGCACAAATAAAAACCATCACCAAATGGAAATTCAAAGTCATATTTAGCAATTAACAAATAAAATTATGGAAACAGGCCAGGACTATTCACCCTTCTGCATTCCCTTAGTGCCTGTTGTCTGTGTGCCTTTAACCATTCCTAGTGCTCCTATGAGGTGCTTCCCCAGTGACTGGAGCATGTCTGGTGGGAGGCTGCTGACTTTCAATTGAGGTGCATGCAGATGGCCTTGGAGGACGACCTCGAGCAGTTCTGGGACGGGAGGGCCCGGCTTCAGACGGCACCATCTCAGCATGGGCTGCAGCCTGGCTGGCCGATAGGCAACAACAAGGGCACTGGCGGAATGGCAGGGGTGGGAGCAGGAATGCTGTCATCCTGAGAGAGGACAGCAGGTCCGACTGCCATGGCGCCACTGCCACTCTCCTGGGGCGGCACCTCAGCAATCCTGGTGATCAGCTGGAGAACGGATTGCTGGAGTGCTGTGATGCCCTGGAAGCCCCATTCCACAGTGTTTCCCAGAGCCACGAAAGCAGCAGTCTGAGCTTCCATTGCAGGAGTCTGAGCTTCCATTGCAGGAGTCTGAGCTTCCGAAGCAGGAGTCTGAGCTGCAATCGTAGTTTTCAGACCTTTGATCACTTCGGTTTGTGCTGCAATGGAAGCCGCAACATCGGCCATCAGGCGCGGCATCATGGTGGGTTCTACAGGTGTGCTGATGGACCACCCATTCCATGTTGGAAAGGATGGGCTCCAAGTTCTGTACAAAGTCCTGTGCCAAGTTGGAGTTGGACTCCTCCATGCCCCTTGTCATTGTGCGCAGGCTTTCTGGCAGGTTTTCCAGTGCATCAAACATTTGTTGGCGTATGCCCATCAGCCATCTTCTGTAGCCTGGCCCATCGAAGTCTTTATCTGACTCCTCTGCAGCAGAACTAGTGAGCGACCTCGCCCTCCGGCGAGCTGGCACCTGTGGGATCCGTTCCCCCCGCCCTGGCTCCTGTGCACTTGTGCTCGGTGTCTCACCACGTGCAGATCCCTCCTCTAACCTAACCTCTAAAGGACGCGCAGTGTCAGTCTCTGAGCTGGTGGATACGGGTGTCAGATTGAGTGACGGTGTGGCTTCAGTGTCCTCCTCCTCCCCCTCTTCCTCCTCCTCCTCTTCCTCCTCCTCCTTCTCGGGTGCCGTCACGTGTTGTTGGGTATCTGCAGTGACAAAGGGAAACAGGTTGAGTTGTGGAGTGGGGAGAGGAGCAAGTAAGAGGTGTGTGCTGACAGCATCTGCAGCACGTGAGTCAGTAAAGATTATGGGAGGAGGCAGATGTGGGAAATGAGAAGGAGCATTAGATATGCAGAGACCTCCTTCATCGGGACCTCCAGCACAGCATGTGGTCATGGCTGCAGCGATGGCCTGCTGAATGATCTGAAGCACAGTATCCTCCAAGGTGGGTGAGGACATGTAGGTGTGCCTGTCCACCCTCAGGTCTCTCCTGCTGCCATCTGTTATGAGCCACCTTCTCCTGCAAGACAGAGGGAAGTGTGTTAGTGAGTATCCTGCAAAGTGTGTGGGTGATATGCCTGTCATGGTCAAATAGCTGCCAGTGTGTGTGACCTGTGAGTGGCGGTTGTGTGGCCTGCAAGTGTGGTGCAATGTACGGGTGAGATGCAGCATGCCGAGTACAGCATTGGGTATGGATGGGCAGTGTTTGTTGGTGGGTGGATGACGGAGGGTGTCATTCATGGAGCAGTGGTGCAGTTGGTAGGATGTGCCACTTGACAGTTGCATTCACTCACCTTGACCACTCGTGTCAAATCGTTGAACTTCTTTCAGCACCCATGTGTGTCATGCCACACTCCTGGCATTCACTTCCTGGGCCGCAGCCTCCCAGTGCCTGCGGAGCTGCAGTCTGGAGGTTCTCCTGCCACCCTGCGGGTACATGTTGGCCCTTCTTTCATCCATCCCCTCCACCAGGGCCTCCAGTGCATCATCGGAGAAGCATGGAGCCCGTACTCACACCGGTCCTGCCATCCTTCCAGCTATCTTTCCCTCCTCCTAGTGGACTGTGCATTTCCCATTTAAAATGTGCACCTGCACCTTTAAGAGGTGCAGGCGGCCGATGACGTGAGCTGAGCACGCTCCATTTCGGGCTTCCTGATTCTCTGTGAGGCTTTTCAGCAGCACGCGTGGCGCTGGCTGCACGGAGCTGTCATGCTAATTAGCAGGTCGCACAAAGTTCACGTGCTGCCTGCGTAGGGGTCATCGGGCGCGGGTTACTAGCGGATCGCGCTACCCATTCCCAATAATAGACCTTATCCAATTTACCCCCCTCTGTGTCTGTGTTCTGATTTTTAAAAGCCTCTTTTACAGCCCTACAGAGATCAGAAAAGCTTTCCATCACCCAGGGTGTGAAGTGTCCTTCTGAATAACCAGACTTTCTTAACAAACTGCCCATTGGTTGAGTCCCAGAGAGAACTTCCCATCTAACACAACATAGCTTTGTATAGCTGCAGCAAAACTTCTTCCCCTTTATATTCTAGCCCTCTAGATATAAAGGCTAACATTCCATTAGCCTTTTTGATTATTTTTTGGTACCTGACTACTACATTTTAGTGATCTGTGTATATGAACCCCTAAATCTCTTAGGACCTCCGCTGTTCTTAGCTTTTCACCATTTAAAAAATATTCTGATCTTTCCTTTTAGGTTCCAAAATGGATGACCTCACACTTACCTGCGTTGAAATCCATCTGCTGCAGTTTTGCCCACTCACTTAATCTATCAATGTCTCTTTATAATTTTATGCTCCCGCCAACACTACTTACTATGCCATCTATCTTTGTGTCATTGGCAAACTTGGATTATATGGCTCTCTATTGTATTATCTAAGTCATTAATAAATATAGTGAATAGTTGAGGCCCCACCACAGATCCTTGTGGGACATCACTAGTCACTTCTTTCCAATACGATAATACCCATTATCAACAACTCTCTGCCTTCTACAGTCTAACCAATCTCCTAATCAGGTCAATACTTTGCCTTCAATTCCATGAGCTTTAATTTTAGTGAACAATCTCTTATGTGAATAGTTCTTTGCTAGAAATCTTAACATAACTCTTAAGATAACTCATGTTGAAGCCGTTTCTGTGAAAAAATGGCCGAAGAATCCCAAACCATGACAGTCCAATTCTATCATTCTATTTCTTTCTCTCTACATACTTTACTGACCTGTTTTCCTGAGGCTCCCAGGCATCACTGCCCACTTTCAAGTTGAGAATCTACTAATCTTTCAACCAATCAAAGGCCAGTGTTCAAAACAGGCCTCTGATTGGTTGAAAACCAGCCCCACACAATTAAGACTTGGTAGTGGTCAACATGGTCATTTTATAAACATGAATAGATCAACTCTGAATGTGATTGGATGTGAAACAGGAAGCTTTACCACATGACAAGTTATCTTTTCAACGACCCAGCACTACAACTGAATCCCAATGAGACAAATCATTGGCACCATTCCAAGAGTTAAATGGGTCTCTTACAACAAAGCAATGGCGCACTTTAAACCCTTTAATTCAAGTGGGTTAAAAGCGTCTTCCTTTTCACCCAAGCATTCACATTTCAAAAATTCCAAGATATCACTTCATATTGAACAATGCCAACACTAAACCCAGAAAATCCATTAATTACAACAGCCCAAACTGGCTTTAAAATCTGGTTAATGACTCAGTCCCATATGCTTGTTTTCCAGTTATTCAGATGTTAAATTTACATTATTCCTTTAAACGTTGGATCCGATGCCTTAATTTACTATGTTGGCAGTCAATTGCCATCTAAGTGTCGAAAATCCTTGCTGCTCAGCTGTAGATACACATGGTTTGTGCATAGTTACCACAAAAAGAGCTTTATCATAAACATGCAGGATGATTCTCCCTGAAATCTTTAAATGTGCTTTGCTGTTTGAAGTAGGGAATATTGATGAACATAAGAAAAGCTGGTCACTGACACAAGAGAACCTATACAGATTCTACAAAATACATCAGATAAAAGAAATTGGAATCTTAAATGTAATTCTGTTAAAAATACGTGTTGAACTTAACCTGTAAACTTAGAAACTTTGTATAAATAACCATTTTTACTAGTTCTCACTTTTAGTTGGAAATGATAATAGGTCAAATCGTCTGGAGCTTGACGATGCAATTTCCTTTTTTTTTACTCTGATCATGACCGAATCTTGAAGCTTTATGCTGAGACATAAGAGCTATTAGTTTTCCTTCTGGACTAGATGCATTTAATAAATGATATTTTTGTCTGTCATTCTTTGTCACTATCTTTTGCATTCTACAGCTTTAGATTACTGTTAGGTACCACAGAGCAGATAATCAGATGATTGTCTCTGTCCAGATTTGGCTCTTTTACTCCTATTGCATGAAGAACAGATCCTGTTAAGAAACAACAATTTGATTTCATTGCCCTTTTAGAAACAGGCATTTAGAGTGACATCTACTCTCTAAAACGATAGGTTTGTCTGTTCCAATTCAATCTCAGGGATGCCCAATCTTCTTGCAGTACAATTAGTATGATTCCTTGCACGTAAGAATGCTTCTAAATTATTGACATGCAATTACAGTTACAAAGAGAATGTGCTGCAAAATAGTAATCGGGAAAAGAATGTGTTGCAGTGTAAATCATCCTCTGTAATGATCGCTACAAGATTTGGAAGTTAGAAAGAAAGAAAAAAGACTTGCATTTATATACCACCTTTCATGTCCTCAGGATATCCCAAAGCACTTCACAGTCTTTACAACATCACTGTTGTAATGTAGGGAAACAGTCAGGTCCCACAAATAATATTGAGATAAATGTCCAATTAAGCATTTAGGACATCTGTGGAAATCCCCTGCTCTTCTTCAAAATAGTGCCATGGGATATTTTACATCCACCTGAAAGGGCAGATGGGACCGTGGGTTAACCTCTCATCTGAAAGATGGTACCTCTGACAATGCAGCACTCCCTCAGTGTTGCACTGGATTATCAGCCAAGATTATGGGCCAGAATTTACTGTCAAAATAACGGTGGGGCTAACGGCGTTCACTGTTATTTATGAGCAAATCGTACAGCAACTTCAGGCGAGGACAGATACGTGTTTAAATGCGAAAATCCGGATGTTGCTGTCCAAGATGCGTTGTTCCACAGTTGGCTTCCCGAAAATGGCATCTCGCCATCTGACTCACTATTCAAATGCATTGAATGGCGTGAAGTTCCTGTACTTGCATGGTAGATGCAAACTAAACTTACCACAGAAAGTTAGGGCTTGTCCACTTCAGATTAACAGCGTGATAAATTTTAATTACTGCCAAACCACCTTTCTGGCACTGAAAATTAAACATTACAAGTGTGGAGTCTCACTCCTTCAGTTTTTAATTGCTGGAGATTTTTTAAAAAGTTTAATTACATTTGCTTAAACTTTTTCTTTCTGTCTCTTTTTTAATCCAGTCTATCTTTCCCTCTCTTTATTTTGCTTTCAATGATTTGACATTGAATTCATTATTTTAACTTACACTTCCTTGGTTCAGACTCTGTGCTGTTCAATCCTCCAATCTGATTGGTGAAGGAGATACACAGTTGCTTGCTGTGTGCACACAGGACCCAGATGCCCTGTAGAGGGCACCACAACATTTCAATCACCCACTTACAGTAACTTGGCATGCAAAGTCTCATGGAAATTAAATAGACAAGAGCAAGTTTAATGAATGGTTAGCACCATTTGTTTGCCAACCATAGTAAATTCTGGCCCTATGTGTACAAGTCCTAGGGTGGGACTTGAATCTATAACCTTCTGACTGAGAGGTAAGAGTGCTACTACTGAGCCAACGCTGACACCTTGGTAGCACGTAGCAGCCATACAATTGTAAGCCTACAAAAGGGAATGTTCTATTTGTCTGCCAAGCATCCATAATTGAGAAGATTATTATCAAATTGTACATCATAGTTGATCTCAGCAAGAAGGATTATATTTGATTAGATCAAAGAGATTTTGGCAACAGCTAATAATGGTACATCTGACTAAAATCACCTAGATGTTCACGTTGCTCTCAGATATCATGTCAGCTCTCTGATAAGTAGGATATGTACAGGTTTAAACTCCAGCCTGCCTGTCATACATCTCCCAGTCACAGCTGTGATGAGTTTTATTACTTTTCTAGCAGAGGTGTCAACACTGGGGAAACGTGAGGATTGAAATTTATGATCAAAAGGAGTAAAACAGATTGCAGACCCATTTAAACACATGGAGCTGTGTTTCATTTTCACAATGAGATATATCAGAATAGGTTGCATCCCTAAACTAAAATAAGTGAGTCTCACTCCACATGAGTGAAACTCGACAAGTCTGTTTTTGTCAGATTACCACAAAAAAAGACCTGAATTGACAGCAGTGATGGACAAGTTCCCAAAGCTGGACCACCCACAATTCTGGGTAAAGAAGGCATTTTGTAGGAAACAATAAGGGGGAAAAAGATAAATGGAAAAAGAAGTGATGTTATTGAACACAAAAAGTGAAGGCTCTGTTATTCTGGTTTAAGACTTCAGTTTCCAGTTATGAATGAGCATCAAACTGAATTTGAAACTTGAGGAGAACAAATTTTCATTTATTGTAAGAATCTGAATTTAACCCAGTGAGGAATATTCCAAGTTTGGTTTTCCTTATATAAAAAAAACAAAGGTGCTGCAAGTGGGCAGAGGGACAATTTTCTTCTCTTGGTATCATGGGCTTGATTTTCAAAGGACTCGATTTTCAAAGGGCGAGATGGCAGCAGTGAGGGGTGGGGGGCAGTCTATGGGTGCGCGGGTAACCTGGCTAACAAAATCTTACCGTTTCCAATGCGAGTTAATTAGTGGCCCTTAACATGGCTTCCGGGTTTGCCGTCGGAAAGCTGCGCAGGCTGTCAGCTGGAGCGGCTCTGTTTAAAGGGCCATTGCTCCAAAGGCTTTTGCTACAGCAAACACAATAAACACAATGGAGCAGCACAGGGGCAAGGCTGCTCCAAGATTTAATGATGCCTCACTGCAGCAGCTATTAGCCGGGGTGAGGAGGAGGAGGGAAGTGTTTTACCCCGCGGACAGAAGGAAGTTCCCTACATCTGCCACGAAGAAGGCCTGACTCGAGGTGGTAGAGGAGGTCACCAAGTAGCAGTAACATCTCCCGCACCTGGATCCAGTGTAGGAAGCGCTTCAATGACCTAACTAGGTCAGCAAAAGTGAGTACACTTACTGATTCTCCTGCATTCTGTGTTCCACATCACCACTCCCCACCCCCCCAACTCATTCTGCACTGCCAAGACTACTCCATCAAATGACTCCTCACACCCACTTAAGGCTCATCCTCAACTTACCTGCACTTCCTCAGCACTCTCTCACCTCCCCATTAGTCACCCCACCACTACCACTCAGCCCAATCCTCATCCAGTGTGATGTCTCTGTCTCATACTCATCCTCTGGTGCACCTCTTTCACGGTCAGCCTCATCCAAAGCAATGCATTCATCGGTTGGCCACTTCACCATCACTAACTCACATGTCTGTTCTTTCTCCCCTTCTAGGAGAAGAGAGCGCAAAATGCACGGGAGAGGGCGAGGACTGGAGGGGGGCCTCCACAAGCACTGGTCCTCACAGACGCGGAGCAGGAGGCCCTGGAGATCAGCCGCATCCCCGAGTGCCTGTCCGTCGGGGACGCCGAGACTGGCACCCCACAAACGTATGGTGACACAACTTTAACATTCATCACACACAACATGAATTGATGTTAACAGTGATTGGCACGTTGAACACCTCAGAATGCTCATCGCAACATGACACATCTGTGATGATGCTTAATATTGTCTTCTGTTCTCTTACAGGCCCTTCAACGACCGCAGTGACAGCAGAGGGCAAATCCTCACAGAAGCTCCCGGCATCTGAGGGCGCACCGTCACACCTTAGCGAGCCATCCACCAGCACAGATACTCACACCTCAGTGGGTCCTAGTAGTCAGTTAGTTGAGTTGGCACCTGGTGAGTCACCACACACAAGTGAGCACGAGCAGACACTGGTGGCAGGGCCAGCTGTGGAGAGTCCACGTCAGTGGGCACACTCCTCTCCGGGCTCTGCTCAGCTGGACCCAGATTCTGAACCCCGGAGGCCATCCTTTAAAAGGAGGGACAGCAGCACCTTTGCGAGGTACTGGAACAGGTGCCACGCACACTCTCCACAATAGCGCAGAGGATAGAGGAGTCCAACTCGAACTCCCGGAATGTCTGCGATTGAGAGAAGGCTAGCCTCTGTTGAGCTTCAAGCATGGCTCACAAATGAGTCCATTCAGGCCCTGGCAACAGTAGTTCAGACTCAGGATGAACAACATACAACATTCTGCCGCCTTAGACAGGCAGACAGATACACTAGCACTGGCCTTACAAGGCATCACACATTGTAGACCGGTGGTGATGTGGCTGTCATTGTATCAACGCTGTTACTCAGTGATGGGGTTCCTCAGAGGTGTCATGAGCCACGTGTGCAGGGGGTATTCCTTGTCCCTGAGGAGCCAGCCCTTAAGGATTTTCAGTGCGTGGAAGAGGGGCGGGTATGGTAGCAGAGTAGTTATGTTACTGGACTAATAATCCGGAGTCATAAGTTCAAATCCTACCACTGGTAGCTGGGGAATTTGAATTCAATTAATTTTTTTAAAAATTCAATTAATTAAATAAAATCTGGAATTAAAATATTAGTATCAGTAATGGTGGCCATGAAACTACCGGATTGTCGTAAAAACCCATCTGGTTCACGAATGCCATTTAGAGAAGGAAACCTGCCGTACTTACCCAGTCTGGCACATATGTGACTCCAGACCCACAGCAATGTGGTTGATTCTTAATTGCCCTCTGAAATGGCCCAACAAGCCACTCAGTTATGAAATCTCACTAAAAAAAGTCACAATAAGAATAAAACCGGACACGACAAAGGCAAACCAAGCCCAGTCGACCCTGCAAAGTTCTCCTCACTAACATCTGGGGACTTGTGCCAAAATTGGGAGAACTGTCCCACAGACTAGTCAAGCAAAAGCCTGACATAGCCATACTCACAGAATCATACCTTTCAGCCAACATCCCAGACTCTTCCATCACCATCCCTGGGTATGTCCTGACCCACCAGAGGTGGCGGTAGAGTGATATACAGTCAGGAGGGCGAGGCCCTGGGAGTCCTCAACATTGACTCTGGACCTCATGGCATCAGGTCAAATATGGGCAAGGAAATCTCCTGCGGATTACCACCTACCGCCCTCCCTCAGCTGATGAATCAGTCCTCCTCCATGTTGAACACCACTTGGAGGAAGCACTGAGGGTCGCAAAGGCACAGAATGTACTCTGGGTGGGGACTTCAATGTCCATCACCAAGAGTGGCTCGGTAGCACCACTACTGACCGAGCTGGCCGAGTCCTGAAGGACATAGCTACTAGACTGGGCCTGTGGCAGGTGGTGAGCGAACCAACACAGAGGGAAAAACTTATTTGATCTCGTCCTCATCAATCTACCTGTCGCAGATGCATCTGTCCATGATAGTATTGGTAGGAGTGACCACCGCACAGTCCTCGTGGAGATGAAGTCCCGTCCTCACACTGAGGACACCATCCATTGTGGTGTGTGGCACTACCACCGTGCTAAATGGGATAGATTCAGAACAGATCTAGCAGCTCAAAACTGGGCATCCATGAGGCGCTGTGGGCCATCAGCAGCAGCAGAATTGTATTCCAGCACAATCTGTAACCTCATGGCTCGGCATATTCCTCACTCTACCATTACCAACAAGCCAGGGATCAACCCTGGTTCAATGAGGAGTGCAGAAGAGCATGCCAGGAGCAGCAACAGACGTACATAAAAATGAGGTGCCAACCTGGTGAAGCTACAACTCAGGACTCCATGCATGCTAAACAGCGGAAGCAACATGCTATGGACAGAGTTAAGCTCTGCAGTCGTGAATAGTGGTGGACAATTAAACAACTAATGGGAGGAGGAGGTTCTGTAAACATCCCCATCCTCAACGATGGCGGAGTCCAGCACGTGAGTGCAAAAGACAAGGCTGAAGCATTTCCAACCATCTTCAGCCAGAAGTGCCGAGTGGATGATCCATCTCGGCCTCCTCCCGATATCCCCACCATCACAGAAGCCAGTCTTCAGCCAGTTCGATTCACTCCACGTGATATCAAGAAACGGCTGAGTGCACTGGATACAGCAAAGGCTATGGGCCCCGACAACATCCCGGCTGTAGTGCTGAAGGCTTGTGCTCCAGAACTAGCCGTGCCTCTAGCCAAGCTGTTCCAGTACAGCTACAACACTGGCATCTACCCTACAATGTGGAAAATTGCCCAGGAATGCCTTGTCCACAAAAAGCAGGACAAATCCAATCCGGCCAATTACCGCCCCATCAGTCTACTCTTGATCATCAGCAAAGTGATGGAAGGTGTCATCGACAGCGCTATCAAGCGGCACTGACTCACCAATAACCTGCTCACCGATGCTCAGTTTGGGTTCCGCCAGGTCCACTCGGCTCCAGACCTCATTACAACCTTGGTCCAAACATGGACAAAAGAGCTGAATTCCAGAGGTGAGGTGAGAGTGACTGCCCTTGACATCAAGGCAGCATTTGACCAAGTGTGGCACCAAGGATCCCAATAAAATTGAAGTCAATGGGAATCAGGGGGAAAACTCTCCAGTGGTTGGAGTCATACCTAGCAAAAAGGAAGATGGTGGTGGTTGTTGGTGGCCAATCATCTCAGCCCCAGGACTTTGCTGCAGGAGTTCCTCAAGGCAGTGTCCTAGGCCCAACCATCTTCAGCTGCTTTATCAATGATCTTCCCTCCATCATAAGGTCAGAAATGGGGATGTTCGCTGATGATTGCACAGTGTTTAGTTCCATTCGCAACCCCTCAAATAATGAAGCAGTCCGAGCCCGCATGCAGCAAGACCTGGACAACATCCAGGCTTGGGCTCATAAGTGGCAAGTAACATTCGCGCCAGAAAAGTGCCAGGCAATGACCACCTCCAACAAGAGAGAGTCTACCCACCTCCCCTTGACATTCAACGGCATTACCATTGCCGAATCCCCCACCATCAACATCCTGGGGGTCACCATTTACCAGAAACTCAACTGGACCAGCCATATAAATACAGTGGCCACAAGAGCAGGTCAGAGGCTGGGTATTCTGTGGCGAGTGACTCTCCTCCTGACTCCCCAAAGCCTTTCCACCATCTACAAGGCACAAGTCAGGAGTATGATGGAATATTCTCCACTTGCCTGGATGAGTGCTGCTCCAACAACATTCAAGAAGCTCGACACCATCCAGGACAAAGCAGCCCGCTTGATTGGCACCTCATCCACCACCCTAAACATTCACTCCCTTCATCACCGGCGCACTGTGGCTGCAGTGTGTACCATCCACAGGATGCACTGCAGCAACTCGCCAAGGCTTCTTCGACAGCACCTCCCAAACCCGTGACCTCTACCACCTCGAAGGACAAGAGCAGCAGGTACATGGGAACAACACCACCTGCACGTTCCCCTCCAAGTCACACAGCATCCCGACGTGGAAATATATCGCCGTTCCTTCATCGTCGCTGGGTCAAAATCCTGGAACTCCCTACCTAACAGCACTGTGGGAGAACCTTCACCTCACGGGCTGCAGCGGTTCAAGAAGGCGGCTCACCACCACCTTCTCAAGGGCAGTTCGGAATGGGCAATAAATGCCGGACTCGCCAGCGATGCCCACATCCCATGAACGAATAAAAAAAAAATGTTGGATTCCCTCAGAATGAAGGAATCGTGGCAGCTGCCAGGGAATCTGGCGCACATATGAAGGGATCTTTTGCGATGGTCACAAACGAGCTGAGCGTTGATGGAGTGATACCCCTTTCTGTTGATGAACAGTCCTGGCTCACGTGGAGGTGCTTGTATTGCTATTTGGGTGCAATTGATTACCCCCTGCACCCATGAGAAGCTAGCCACAGCGTGGAATCCCACTGCCTTCTCTGTCTGGCTGAGGTCGTCCATGGGGTAGTTGACGACTGCAAGGCCCTGCAGAACAAGCCGTCGGTGACATGCCTTATGCACTTGTGTGCAGATGCCTGAGAGACCCCGGCGATGTCCCCGGTGGCACCCTGGAATGATCCGGAGGCAAAGAAGTTGAGGGCAGTGGTGACTTTAACTATGACAGGTGACTTTAACTATGCCTACAGGCCCAGCCGGGAGCAGCTCGGCATGAAGGAGGCTGCAGATGTCTGCGACCACCTGGCGAATCATTCACAGCCTCCGTATGCACTGCTCCTCAGAGAGGTCCAGGAAGCTGAGCCTCGGTCCGTAGACCCTCTGACGAGGGTAGTGCCTCCTGCGACGTCGCTTTCTCTGTTCTTTCCCTCTCTGCTCTTGTGCAGGTCCCTGTGGCACAGCACTGTGATGTGGAGCTCCAAGTGGCGGAAGTGCACACTGTGCCTGGCGAGGATGGTGATTTTCCTCGTCCTCGGATGTAGTGGTGAATGCAGCCATGGTGCCCCCCCATCCTGATGGTGTCAGTTTGAGGGGGTCCGAAAAGTTGGTAAATATGTGTCAACAGAAGAATTCTGAGTGCAAACCAAGAATTTTCAGTGTAAACACAAAGATCTCCCAGCCAAACGTTTGTCTGAAAGAACACCGTGCCCTGCTGCAATAACTGACCTTTTATCCCCATCAAACAAGCATTTCAATGTCCAACTGGCTGCCGGCAGAAACACGTCCTCTAAAAGATGCAGTGTTTCCCACAGCACGGGAAACACGCTGAGGCTGAATGAAAATCGGTCCCCTGCCTCAATGAACATGAATTGAATTTAAACTATCTAAATAACTGTGTTTATTCTATCATTCCGCCGGCTTTAATTGCCGCTGGGACTTCCGCATTTGTGAGGCGTGCGCGCACACTGATGCGTCTGTGGGGAACCCGGAAGTCGGCGGGTTGGAGCCGGCTTCCTCACCCGCTCAGGATTTCCCCGATTTTTGGAGCTGCCCCGCCCCCAACGTAACTGCACGTCAGCTTGAAAATCGAGCTCCATGTAACGGATCAATTATAGCTTATTAAAAGAACCAGTTTCTGTTGCTGGAGGCAGTGCAGCAAAGCAAGATTTTCTTTTAACGTTTCAATACATTTTAAAACGCACGATAGTGCAGATGCTGGAAATCTGAAACAAAACAGAAAAATGCTGGAGATGCTCAGCAGGTCGGCTACATCTGTGGAGAGAACTGTTCTGATGAAGGGTCCATAACTGAAATGCTAACTAGTCTGTTGGAATCATAGAAAGGTTACAGCACACAGAAGGAGGCCATTCGGCCCATCGAGTCCATGCCGGCTCTATGCAAGAGCAATCCAGCTAGTCTCACTCCCCCGCCCTATCCCCGTGGCCCTGCAATTTTTTTCCTTTCAAGCACTTATCCAGTTCCCTTTTGAATGCCACGATTGAATCTGCCTCCACCACCCCCTCGGGCAGTGCATCCCAGATCCTAACCACTTGCTGTGTAAAAAAGTTTTTCCTCTTGTCACCTTTGGTTCTTTTGCCAATCACCTTAAATCTGTGTCCTCTGGTCCTTGACCCTTCCGGGTCAGTTTCCCTCTATCTACTCTGTGTAAACCCTTCATGATTTTGAATACCTCTATCAAATCTCCTCGCAACCGTCTCTGTTCCAGGAAGAACAACCCCAGCTTCTCCAGTCTATCCACGTAACTAAAGCCCCTCATCCCTGGAATCATTCTAGTAAATCTGTTCTCTCCACAGATACTGCCAGACCTGCTGAGTGCTTCCAGCGTCTTCTGTTTTAATATTTTATTTGGTAATGTTTATTGTCTGTAATGTTTTGTCATGTTTATTTGTGCCTGGTCGTCTAGTCTCTGGAGGAGAAGGAAGTGTTGATTATTAATGATTTAGTGGGGAGTGACCGAGTCTTGCCAGTCTAATGATAGTTGAAACTCTGCGTGTGTGTGTGTGTGTGTGTGTGCGTGCGTTGCGGGCGAAATGAGGGAGATGAGGGACAATGCTAAATCCCTCATGGGATGATGCTGCAGGAAGAAGAGAGTTTACCTATATTCTCCCATTGTTTACCTATACATTTGTTTGTCATTGCTGATGGGTGGATGATAAATAGCTGAATCTGCGGCCTCTCAAAGGCAAAGGTTGAGTAAACCTGATCACTCAACCCTAGTCCTAGGCACTGCCATAATTAATTCTAATCTCTTCCCTCCCTTTGAAAAAAATAGAGTTTAGCAGTTTTCCATGGAACAACACAAATTTTAGTATACACTGTTGACTGTATCCTCCTATATTTTTAAACTTCCAGTGTCACAAATTCACTGCAACTTTGCTTTTGATATTGTATGACCATTGTCCTTTGTTAGGAGCTTCCCACTTGGCCAGTTTGTTTACAGTGCCATGCTAACAATCATTTTAGTAAGGGGCATAACCTTAAAATTAGAGCTAGACAGTTTGGGGGTGATGTCAGGAAGCACTTTTTCACACAAAATGTAGTGGAAATCTGGAACTCCCTCCCCTGTTGAGGCAAAGTCAATTGAAAATTTCAAAATTGAGATTGATAGGTTTTTGTTCAGCAAGGATATTAAGGGTTACGGGACCAAGGCGGGTAAATGGAGTTAAGATACAGATCAGCCATGATCTAATTGAATGGCGGAACAGGCTCGAGGGTCTGAATGGCCTACTCCTGTTCCTATGTTCCTATTTCTTAAGTAGCCAGTGTTTGTGTGTGTGCGTATGTGTGTGTGAATCCTAGTATTGTATCTGTATGTGTGTTTATGAATTCTGGTAAGGTACCCTAGTGTGTGGTTCTTATGTATGTATGTGTATGTCTGTGAATCCTAATGATGTATGTATGTGTCTGTGTGTGGGAATGCTGGTATGTTATCCCACGTTTGTGTGTGTGTATAAGATCTATACAACAAAAGCAACTGATCTGAACAAAATTGGACAAAAGTACCTCCCACAGCATTCCTTCACTTTCTGTCTCTCAAAATGTCCTCTATCCTCCTAAACATCATAGACTACATTCCATAAAGGTGGGTTTGGTCGTCTATCCATGTTCAAGACTACTGGTTTTCAGTTATCGTAGAAAAATCAACTAAATCAATTCAATCCCCAAAGCAGTGGCAACAATCTTGAAAAACTCCTTAATCCCAAGTAGCGAAAATGAAATTTGACTTATTCGGTTATCCATGAACTAATCACCCCAATTAAAAACAAACAGAATTGTGGAATACAATATTCAAAACAGTGGTAAAAATCCTAGAAGCCCATATAATAGAATCAGAATGTGACTCATTCAGTGACCATAAATCAGTATCCCTGGACATGGTCACTGCTGGTTGCCTCCCCACTACTAACTCCCTTTCCTACACTGTTGCTAATAATAGGTGTCCCTCTTTACCAATAAGACTGTATCAATAATAAGATTATCCTACATAGAAAAATACTTCTTTAAAATTCCAATCAACCTCCAAGCTAATTTTCTAATTCATAGTGATATTCAGTTTTTATTGATAGTAACACATTATGAAATCCAATCAGTGCAATATTACTAAATACATTACGTGATTTTACTTTCGGTGTCCCTTCAGCAAATTATTTGTGAAGTTTTCACACCTATTCTGCAAGAGGGAGCACATTTTTACACCTTGTAAATATAATTGTTACTATTAGCACTTTCCACACATCATGCAGTTTGTGCTCCGAAGCAGTATATTCTTGAGAGCCATCTGTTTGCACCTCCATTCATCAGCTTTTTGATGGAGTTTATGCATGATGAATTCTTTCTCTCATGAGAACCTTCATGCAGTACGTCTAGCATCATAAATTCAAGTTAAAGCACTTTTTGGGGGGGATTTTCTAAATGACAGTAATTTCAACACTGACTCACTGCCATGTGGAAGGTGCCAGTCTAAATTGCAATAGGGAGGTATTTATTGGTTATCTGCAAATTCTGCCATGGTTTTTACACAGTGGAAGAGCAGCTGAGTTAATTATTATGGGGGAGGAAACGTTGGGTGGCGGGGCATCCAATTAATTTTAGTCATGTTGCAAATTCTGCATGATTATGTGGCATATTATATTGGATTTATAAATCCTACTCTGATCAGAGTAGGATTGAGAGAGAGGTAGAGTGAGGTCAGTATGCTAGAAATCAATGTCTCCATATTGTTCAGAATACTACAGTCAAAAGGGCAGTGTATATTATTCTGATGTATGTGGAGACACCATGTATTTCTCCCACATTAATGCAATGTTGCAATATGCAATGAAGCCTCTGTGCACTGCATTGCAATTCTATATTATTCTGAATGCATACCATGTTCATTGTTGCAAGTGAATTGCCTTCCCTAAATCGCTCTGCCTCTCCACCTCTCTCTCCTCCTTTAACACACTCCTTAAAACCTATCTCTTTGACTAATCTTTTGGTCACCTATCCTAATATCTCCTTCTTTGGCTCAGTGTCATTTCTTTTGTCTGATTATGTTCCTGTGAAGCATATTGGGACATATTACTACGTTAAAGGTGCTACATAAATGCAAGTTTTAGTTAGAATCACAGGCCCCTGTATTAACGGGGAGGTGGGAAGGGAGCGGGGGGAGATTTAGCCAGAAATACAGATTTAACAGAGGTACTGCTGAATTTAACGACATTGGAGGGGATGAAGGTGAGTCGGACATCGGGGGAGGGAATCGGACATTGGGGTCGGATTTGGGGGGGTGGGAGTCGGATATCGGAGGGTAGGGAGGTGAGTCGGACATCGGAGTGGTGGGAGTTGGACACCGGGGTCAGACATCGGAGGGAGTTTTAGACATCGGAGGTGGAAGTGGGGAGGTCGGACATCAGGGGTCGGACATCGGGAGGTTCCAATCATGGGGGGGTCCAATCGCAGGGATGGAAACAGGTTAGCTTGGGGGGCCGGGGGGAAGCACTCCTGCTCCACTTGGCCCACGAGAAGTGCTGGAAAGGCACTTACCTGTTCCATCTTGCCGTTCTCGCCTCCTTTTCGCTGTCGCGTTTCCCAAGGGCTGGGAAACCCGGCCGGCCGGCATTAGATGTGGAATACAGATAGAATCTGAGGCACGCAGCCTCATTAAAATATTTAAATAATTGGCCCACCTCCGGAAAGCAAGTTTGTCACCCGCCCCCCAACTCACTTCCTTTAAAACCAGAAGTGGGTGCATTGGAGGCTGGTTGGGGTCAGGTTTCCCATTTTTCCATTTTTAAACCCCCCACCAGCCTCCACCCCCACCTGTCCTGGGGGGTTAAAATTACCCCCATAGAATCATAGAATGATGCAGCACAGAGGGAGGCCATTCAGTCCATAGTACCTGTTCTGGATCTTTGAAAGAGCTATCCAATTAGTCCTATTCCCCTGCCATTTCCCCATGGCCCTGCAAGTTTTTCCCCTTCAAGTATTTATACAATTCTCTTTTGAAAGTTATTATTGAATCTACTTCCACCACCCTTTCAGGCAGTCCATTCCAGATCATAACTACTTGCTGCGTAAAAAAATTTCTCCTCGTCTCACCTTTGGTTCTTTTACCAATTACCTTAAATCTGTGTCCTCTGGTTACCGACCCTTCTGTCACTGGAAACAGTTTCTCCTTATTTACTCTATCAAAACCCTTCATAATTTTGACCACCTCTATTAATCCTCCCCTTAACCTTCTCTGCTCTAAAGAGAACAATCCCAGATTCTCCAGTCTATCCACGTAACTGAAGTCTTTCATCCCTGGTACCATTCTAGTAAATCTCCTCTGCACCCTCTCTGAGGCCTTAACATCCTTCCTAAAGTGTGGTGCCCAGAATTGGCCACAATACTCCAGCTGGGGCCTAACCAGTGATTTATAAAGTTTTAGCATAACTTCCTTGCTTTTGCATTCTATGCCTCTGTTTATAAAGCCAAGGAACCCATAGGCATGTTTAACAGCCTTCTCAACTTGTCATTCTACCTTCAAAGATTTGTGTACATTCACCTCCAGGTCTCTCTGTTCCTGCACCCCCTTTAAAATTGTACCATTTAGTTTACATTGCCTCTCCTCATTCTTCCTACCAAAATGCTTCACTTCACACTTCTCTGCGTTAAATTGCATCTGCCATGTGTCTGCCCATTCACCAGTCTATGTCCTCCTGAAGTCTGTTACTATCCTTCACGTTGTTTACTACATTTCCGATTTTCGTGTCATATGCAAACTTTGCAATTATACCCTGTATACCCAAGTCTAGGTCATTAATATATATCAAAAAGAGCAGTGGTCCTAATACTGACTCCGGCAAACAGCACTGTTTACTTTCCTCTGGTCTGAAAAACAACCGTTCACCACTGCTCTCTGCTTTCTGTCCCCTAGCTAATTATGTATCCACATTGCCTCTGTCCCTTTAATCTCATGGGCTTCAATTTTGCTTACAAGTCTATTATGTTGTAATGTTGATATGAAAGCAAAGATATTCCGTTAAAACTAACATAAGTCACAGTACCTAAGACATGAATTTATTCGTTATAGCAAGAACTACAGAATAAAAGACTGCTCCATGCAACTGAATGTTCCAGAACCTGTTACAGTTACTTTCAGGAGAGTGAAACAAAAACAAAAACATTTCTGTGCAATTTCTATAATACCATAGCAATTCCATGATAAACATTTTTTGCAGAAGATAAAAGAGTTATTTCGTGTTATCAATGTCTTTGATTATATGATCACAGATGGAAAACTTTATGATTCGCAGATTGTAGACAAACTGACTATTCAGTTTTGAGAAAACCTTTCTGTTGAAGGAAGCTCCACAGGTTAGGCCTTTCAATTCTATTCCTGATTGCAATTAACTGACCCATTCTGGAATGTACGTGTGTGTTTGTGTGTGTGTTTGTGTGTACGTGTATGTGTGTGTGCTTGTGTGTGTGCTTGTGTGTGTATGTTGTAGCCATCAGGTGAGAACAGAATCAGGTTCAGCTGTGATGCCTCCAGAGTTAAATAGCCTGCTGACACTCACTGTCAGCAGACTATTTGATTGTAGTCGGTGGGGGGGGAGCAATAATGCTTGAAGAATGGCCTCTTGGACGAGGTACTAAAGGCCTAGCTACCCCGTGGAACTATATCGCAGTAGAGTAGCTGGGTTCAGGAGAGGAGGAGAAAAAAGGGGATATTGGAGGAATGACAAATAAATAAGAATGAATGCTAGAGACTAGACAGCTGAGGTCTTTGATAGCGTCCCACTCTAACTCCCATTACTGTATAAAACGATTATATCTCAAACTCTACTTATGTCAAACTTAAATTAATTATTTTTAACCACTCCTCCAACACTGCATAAAATAGTCTTCTGCTAGCTTTACAGTCCTGACATAAAACTGTTGCCATCAGGCTGGAAAAAATATCACTGCACTATACTCTCTATGTTTTGATATAGCCACCATCAGACTGCAGGGAAGAAAGATTTCACAGATGGAATAGCTTTCTCTGACCAAAGGTCCTCCCTAAAGTCATTCAATCAGGACATAGTGAAGCACATTAGATGTAATTCACAGCTCCCCGCTGCGAACTGACAGGGAAATTGTCGAAACTCAGCTCCGTCGACTTAGCCTCTGGTTCACTCACATTCCCCAAGCCCCACACAATGGGAAATGTACTGTGAGCCCGAGTGCAATGCAAATTAATGTTAAAACATCTTTCAGAAAATAACAGTGCCATTACAGTGTAAATGAGACACTGAATTCAATTCAAGTTTTGGCACTCCAATGATATGATGATGGGTTTTGGTAATAAAGAAATTGATATTAAAAAAGTGAAAAACATATAAGGGTCATTTGGAATATTGTTTTCAGATAGCAAATGTTGCTTGTTCTACAATGCAAATCTCTGCGGCCTGCCATCTGTTTTTCATCACAAGAGATTTTAATCTTTTTTTCATTACAATTGTGTCACCTTAAAGTACTCATATTGGTTCAAAACATGTATACAATTTAGGTACTGAGGTGCTTTAAGTTCTCATAATTTTTATTGCTGTTTCAATGAACATCCAGTTTATAGCTTCCAACTTAACTGATATAAATACAGATCCCATACACTCTGCATCTGAGAGTTTAAGCCTAAATTACTAATCATGTTTGAGTATTGCGTAAGTCATTTCAAGTGACAATCATGCTTACTTTACTGTCTCTATACACACTTCATTTTACTCCTGCCCATCTGTCTCCAATTGCTGCAGTGTGAAGGTAGCACAGCTTCTCTTTATCATATAATGAATGACACGGAGTGGATTACCAGACTGTAATTTCATCAAGGGGCTCCAGGTATTATAAATTATGAAATACAACGACAAAAGGAAAGTCAAGGATGATAAAAGGCCATTCAGCCCCTCAAAACTTATGCCTCTGGTACTGTAACTCACCCTTGGCATTCAACTGCATTCAACAAGGTATCTACCCTGGGTATTGATTCTATTCACCTTCCCAGCCATTCTCAGGCTGAACCAGACTATTTGCAACATCAGCCTCCTATTTGACCCCAAACTGAGCTTCTGACCAATATCCTCTCAATCATAAATACCACCTACTTCCAGCTCGGTAACATCATTGTCTCAGGCCCGATCTCAACCCCCATTTGCTGCTGAAACTTTCATCCATGATTTTGTCACCTCTACACTCAACTGTTCCAATTCTCTTTGCTGGTCTCCCATCCTCCACCCTTCATAAACTTCAGCCAAAACTCTGCTGCCTGTATCCTATCTCATACCAAGTCTGACTCACCTATCGCCTCTGTCCTCACTGACCTACATTGGCTTCTGGTTCCCCAATGCCTCCAATTTAAAATTCTCATTCTCAGGCTTAATTCCTTTCATGGCCTCACCCCTCCCTATCTCTGTAACCTCCTCCAGCCTTACAGCCACCCCCTTCTAACTTTCCATTCCTCTGATTCTGGCCTCTTGATCATCCCTCATTCCTTTTGCCCCACCATTGGTGGCCGTGCCATCCGCTGCCCAGGCCTCAAGCTCTGGAATTCCATACCCAAATCTCTCCTGCTTTCCACCTCTCTCTCTTGCTTTAAACCCTCCTTAAAATCCACCTATTTTCCTAAGATTTTGGTCACCCCTCTTAATATCTCGGCGTCCATTTTCTTTCTGATTATGCCTCCGTGAAGCACCTTGGGATGTTTTTCGACTTTGATGAGGTCTGCCGCCCTCCCTGCTTAACATGGACTGTTGAGCTTAAGCTTCTTTAATCTTTCCCTTTACATTTGGGGCCATTCTTGCTTTTCTCTATATCCTCTCCAATCCACGTCTGATTCTTTTTGAAATGTTGTGGTCAAAATTATATATAGTACTTCAAATGTGGTCTGACTAGTTTATTACAAAATATCATCAGTAACCTTCTTTTCTACTCATCTGGCTATGTATCCCAACAGTTTATTTGCTTTTTTTAATTCCTTCTCCACATTGTGTTGATATAAAAAGAGGCTAGTTATTCCAAGATCCCCCTCTAACCCTCCCTGTGCTCATTCCCTTCCTTTAATTGCATATTTATGTCATTCCTTGCATTTTTTTTCCCAATATGGAATCATTGAATTTTACAATAGAGGAAGAGGCCATTTTTAATGCTTTATATTTGTCACTATCAAATTTAATTTGCCAATCCTCTGTACAGTTGCATAATTGATCTAAACTTTCTGCATCATCCATCCCTATTGATGTCCCTATTTAGTATTGGATGAAAATTTCACAAGCTTGTGTTTGGCTTACGTTGACTAGAAAAATATGGAGGGCCAAGCACTGACCCATGTGGGACTCTGCTCAGAACCTCCATGAATCTGACATCACACCAGTCACAAATACTGTATGTTTTCATTTTTATAGAACTTTGCATCCAGTTCCATGCTCTACCTTGGATTCCAGTGATTTTTAACATCAATAGAAGTCTTTCATATGGAACTTTGTCAAAAGCTTTTTGAAAATTCAAATAAGCCGTAAGACAGGGAGTTCCCATATCTATTTTATTTTTAACATCCTCAAAGAAGTCAAGGAGGTTTGTCAGGGAAGATCGTCCCCTTCTACATCCATGCTGGCTGTATCTTGTTAAAGCTAAGTTTAAATTGTTATGCCAACAACATCCTCCATACTTTGACAGAAAAGCTTTATGTGTTGTTTTAAATTTAAATAATGTTTTAAATATCCTAGTAATTTTTAAGCTCCCCTGATTGCTCAGTCAGTGTATTGTTAGTGTGCGACTAAGTCGCACAGACCTGGAAGTGACCAGGTTCTATTCCCAGTCTGTGGTGAGTTAGCTCACCTGAGTAAAAGTGGCAAAATGGGTCAGTTTGCCTTGGCTACAGAGGTGGAAAGATCAGTCATGGTTCCGGTCCCAATCAGTGTCCAGTAATTCCTGAAAGGAAATGCATATGTGTGTGGGGACCGAAAAGAACAGAATCAGATTCAGCCGTGATAAGCCCACAGTCAAATAGCCTTGCAGTATTCACTGCCTAGGCTCAGGCATGAAACAAATGGATACCTGGGCAAGTTGCCGGATGGTGGCAAGCTGACAGCAAGGAAACTGTGCCCCACCATCGTCAGCACTGTCGGGACAAAAGCAAGAGAGGTTGTAATTCCGACCACTTTTTCAGCCTGTTTTAAATATCTGAGGGAGTAATGTGGGGCAATAGTTACAGAGAGGCATTAATGCCATTTCAGTGAAATAATCTACAGTAATTCACAGGGAAATTTAATTTAAGTAATAATGGATGACTACCTCCACAGTGTTGAGGAATTGAAGATGGGCAGGTGGAGCTGAAGGATAAGTAGTAGATCGAGTGCTTCAACTATCAGAACCTGTTATTATCGTTTAAACACAATCTCTGATAGTATTGGATTTATTGGGATTGATTTTCAGCTTGGGCAGATCTCAGGAGGGTGGCGGACGGTGCAGTCGTGTCACCTGCCCGATGTCATTGGCGTGAGGCCCAAGCTATTTTGATGGCCTGCGAGCTGCAAGTGCTGTTCCAGTCAAGAGTGAGGGGAAGGGGCGCATGGGAATTCCAGCAGCTCCAACATGGAGCTGAGCCAGAAATTTCATCGGGGGTGGGGGGGGTGCGCAGAAGGCAATTGCTGGGGTGAGTGGATGGGCTGGCAGCGGACCGGAAGATTTTTGTGAGGTCAGCAACTCGCCAAGGCTTCTTCGACAGCACCCCACAAAGCCGCGACCTCTACCACCTAGAAGGACAAGAGCAGCAGGCACATGGGAACAACACCACCTGCACGTTCCCCTCAAAGTCACTCACCATCCCGACTTGGAAATATATCGCCTTTCCTTCATTGTCGCTGGGTCAAAATCCTGGAACTCCTTCCCTAACAGCACTGTGGGAGAACCTTCACCACACGGACTGCAGCGGTTCAAGAAGGCGGCTCACCACCACCTTCTCAAGGGGCAATTAGGGATGTTCAATAAATGCTGGCCTCGCCAGCGACCCCCACATTCACTTAATGAATAAAAAAAGGAGCATCATGTTTGAAACAGGCGGGCACCTGGGCTGCCCATGTGGAGGCCCCCAGGAAAATGGTGGCAGGCGAGAATGGAGCAGGAAGGAGGCAGTAAGCACAACACCGGACCTTTTGAGCCAAAAACACCCCGTTCCCACCGGCAAAGTGACTTCAAATCGGCCCGATTACTTTCTTGTCTTTTTGAAGCCTTTAACTATCACCTTAATCTCAGCCAGTAGCAGATAGCAGTCTATTCGTTATGAGACATTGAAGAGGGCGAGTGGCTATTTTCAAGGATTAATTTGGTCTCGTTACGCTTTTCTTGACAAGTTTTTGTGCCCCCAACCCTGCAAAAATATTGACACTTCTTGAAGATCTGTGGCTCCTCAGGTAATGGGGGCCCTTGGGTACCTTGTCCAAGTATCCATCACATGATCCTTGAGAGTGAGTGTCATTAAGTTATTCAATCACAAGGACCATAACAGCTGAGTCCAGTCCTGTCCTCATCTCACATCCACATGCCTGCACTTCGAGTAAAGTTGGTAGATAGCATCCTGACCAGTTTTTCCCTCGCTAAGCCAAGTGTGCTAAGACCAGCCTGTTGGAAACCGGGCCGGGGCGGGGTGGGGGGGGGGGTGGGGAACAGTTAAATTGAGGCCAGTCACTTATCCCTGCTGATCCAGCTGCCATCTCACCGTGTCACGATGTTAATCTTCTCTTTCACAGAATCATAGAATCATAGAAGTTACAACATGGAAACAGGCCCTTCGGCCCAACATGTCCATGTCGCCCAGTTTATACCACTAAGCTAGTCCCAATTGCCTGCACTTGGCCCATATCCCTCGATACCCATCTTACCCATGTAACTGTCCAAATGCTTTTTAAAAGACAAAATTGTACCCGCCTCTATTACTGCCTCTGGCAGCTCGTTCCAGACACTCACCACCCTTTGAGTGAAAAAATTGCCCCTCTGGACCCTTTTGTATCTCTCCCCTCTCACCTTAAATCTGTGCCCCCTCGTTATAGACTCCCCTACCTTTGGGAAAAGATTTTGACTATCGACCTTATCTATGCCCCTCATTATTTTATAGACTTCTATAAGATCACCCCTTAACCTCCTACTCTCCAGGGAATAAAGTCCCAGTCTGTCTAACCTCTCCCTGTAAGTCAAACCATCAAGTCCCGGTAGCATCCTAGTAAATCTTTTCTGCACTCTTTCTAGTTTAATAATATCCTTTCTATAATAGGGTGACCAGAACTGTACACAGTACTCCAAGTGTGGCCTCACCAATGCCCTGTACAACTTCAACAAGACATCCCAACTCCTGCATTCAATGTTCTGACCAATGAAACCAAGCATGCTGAATGCCTTCTTCACCACCCTATCCACCTGTGACTCCACTTTCAAGGAGCTATGAATCTGTACTCCCAGATCTCTTTGTTCTATAACTCTCCCCAACGCCCTACCATTAACGGAGTAGGTCCTGGCCCGATTCGATCTACCAAAATGCATCACCTCACATTTATCTAAATTAAACTCCATTCATCGGCCCACTGGCCCAATTTATCAAGATCCCGTTGCAATCCTAGATAACCTTCTTCACTGTCCACAATGCCACCAATCTTGGTGTCATCTGCAAACTTACTAACCATGCCTCCTAAATTCTCATCCAAATCATTAATATAAATAACAAATAACAGCGGACCCAGCACCGATCCCTGAGGCAGACCGCTGGACACAGGCATCCAGTTTGAAAAACAACCCTCTACGACCACCCTCTGTCTTCTGTCGTCAAGCCAATTTTGTATCCAATTGGCTACCTCACCTTGGATCCCATGAGATTTAACCTTATTTAACAACCTACCATGCGGTACCTTGTCAAATGCTTTGCTGAAGTCCATGTAGACCACGTCTACTGCACAGCCCTCATCTATCTTCTTGGTTACCCCTTCAAAAAACTCAATCAAATTCGTGAGACATGATTTTCCTCTCACAAAACCATGCTGACTGTTCCTAATTAGTCCCTGCCTCTCCAAATGCCTGCAGATCCTGTCCCTCAGAATACCCTCTAACAACTTACCCACTACAGATGTCAGGCTCACTGGTCTGTAGTTCCCAGGCTTTTCCCTGCCGCCCTTCTTAAACAAAGGCACAACATTTGCTACCCTCCAATCTTCAGGCACCTCACCTGTAGCGGTGGATGATTCAAATATCTCTGCTAGGGGACCCGCAATTTCCTCCCTAACCTCCCATAACGTCCTGGGATACATTTCATCAGGTCCCGGAGATTTATCTACCTTGATGCGCGTTAAGACTTCCAGCACCTCCCTCTCTGTAATATGTACACTCCTCAAGACATCACTATTTATTTCCCGAAGTTCCCTAACATCCATGCCTTTCTCAACCATAAATACCGATGTGAAATATTCATTCAGGATCTCACCCATCTCTTGTGGTTCCGCACATAGATGACCTTGTTGATCCTTAAGAGGCCCTACTCTCTCCCTAGTTACCCTTTTGCCCTTTATGTATTTGTAGAAGCTCTTTGGATTCACCTTTGCCTGATCTGCCAAAGCAATCTCATATCCCCTTTTTGCCCTCCTGATTTCTCTCTTAACTCTACTCCGGCAATCTCTATACTCTTCAAGGGATCCACTTGATCCCAGCTGCCTATGCATGTCATATGCCTCCTTCTTCTTTTTGACTAGTGCCTCAATCTCCCGAGTCATCCAAGGTTCCCTACTTCTACCAGCCTTGCCCTTCACTTTATAAGGAATGTGCTTACCCTGAACCCTGGTTAACACACTTTTGAAAGCCTTCCACTTACCAGACGTCCCTTTGCCTGCCAACAGACTCTCCCAATCAACTTCTGAAAGTTCCTGTCTAATACCATCAAAATTGGCCTTTCCCCAATTTAGAATTTTAACTTTTGGGCCAGACCTATCCTTCTCCATAGCTATCTTAAAACTAATGGAATTATGATCACTGGTCCCAAAGTGATCCCTCACTAACACTTCTGTCACCTGCCCTTCCTTATTTCCCAAGAGGAGGTCAAGTTTTGCCCCCTCTCTAGTCGGGCCATCCACATACTGAATGAGAAATTCCTCCTGAATACACTCAACAAATTTCTCTCCATCCAAGCCCCTAATGCTATGGCTGTCCCAGTCAATGTTGGGAAAGTTAAAGTCCCCTACTATTACCACCCTATTTTTCTTGCAGCTGTCTGTAATCTCCTTACATATTTGCTCCTCAATTTCCCGTTGACTATTTGGGGGTCTGTAGTACAATCCTATCAAAGTGATCTCTCCCTTCTTATTTTTCAGTTCTACCCATATAGACTCAGTGGGCGAACCCTCGGATATATCCCCTCTCACTACTGCCGAGATGTTCTCCCTAATCAAGAACGCAACTCCCCCTCCTCTCTTACCTCCTGCTCTATCTTTCCTATAGCATCTGTACCCTGGAACATTGAGCTGCCAGTCCTGCCCCTCCCTTAGCCATGTTTCCGTAATAGCTATAACATCCCAGTCCCATGTACCCATCCATGCCCTGAGTTCATCTGCCTTGCCCATCAGACTTCTTGCATTGAAATAAATGCAGTTTAATCTAGACTTCCCTTGGTCTTTGCCCTGCTTTCTCAGACCATCTGTCCGGTCATGTTTAGTACACTCTCCCTTACTGCCTTTTGTTTCTGTCACCACTTTATTTCCCACTGACTTCCTGCATCGGTTCCCATCCCCCTGCCACATTAGTTTAAACCCTCCCCAACAGCACTGGCAAACACTCCCCCTCGGACATTGGTTCCAGTCCTGCCCAGATGCAGACCGTCCAATTTGTACTGGTCCCACCTCCCCCAGAACCGGTTCCAATGGCCCAGGAATTTGAATCCCTCCCTCTTGCACCATCTCTCAAGCCACGTATTCATCTTAGCTATCCTGTCATTCCTACTCTGACTAACCCGTGGCACTGGTAGCAATCCTGAGATTACTACCTTTGAGGTCCTACTCTTTAGTTTAACTCCTAACTCCCTAAATTCAGCTTGTAGGACCTCATCCTGTTTTTTACCTATATCGTTGGTGCCTATATGCACCACGACAGCAGGCGAGAGGGACATCCACGGGAAGGCAGCGGGGTCCTTCTTTAAATAATATATATCGGGTCTGATGAGGTAATCGGGACCTGATCTACAATTTTAGTTGGAGTCTGAGCAGGGGAGCAGTCATGTCTTCCCCGTCAAGCCAGACCTCCTTGGCTTGGTCGTAGGCCAAAAGATGTCCAGCAAGATAAGTTTTAAAATTTTATCTGAGGTTTCCTTGTGGGCCAGGATAAACAGGAGAGCTCCTCTTAACCTCATAAGGAAGCCATGGACCTCCCATGCCTCGGGGATGCACCACTCCCCCCAATCGCATCCAGAGCCCTCCACCACCACTGAAGTGAATGCTGGGACTGATCGCACGGTTCCCTGGCTGCAGCGTCCTGTTGTCGAATTCCCGGTCCCGCCCGCAGGCCAGGTAGTACATCCAGCCAGGTTCGGGCGGGAGCCGGAAAGAATTCATGGAAATGACCTCCATTCTTGCAGTCCAGCAGTCAGCTGTGTGGCGATCTCCTCCATGTCGTTCAACATGGCGGTGAAAAATGTTGCTTCTTTCAATTCTTCAAAAAACAGAGTGGGTCAGAAAATCCCTGCTGGAACCTGACCCCATCGCAGCTCCTGCTGACGGCAGTTTGTATAATGCAGGCAGGCACCTGTGCCAATATTGCTGCACCTTGGGCACCCTATGCTGGTGGGGGATGGGTGGTGGGGCAGTGGGCGGAGAGCAGCAAAATGTGCTGCTTGCCACCTGCTGGAGGTGGGGGAAGCTGGTAGGTCTGGCTTTAAAGGGCTGGGAGCTGATGTTGCTCTCCAATGAGATTTCACTTGGGTTGTCCTTTCTACTAGTTCCTGCTCATGTGCTCTGTGGTTCATCAGGTGCAAAGCCCCTTCCCCCCTTCCCCCCAGCTGGGTATCTATCCCATCCGGGATGCCGATTTCTGTGCTGGTGCTTGGGAGGGATGGAGCGTGTGCCGATGCTCCTTCAGGAAGATGATATCCCCCTCTAAGTCATGTTCTGCAGGATCCAGGTATTCAGATGAACCTAGAAAAAGGGGAGAAGGACAAGGATCATCATGGCATGGGAAGGCTAAGCAGTAGCAGATGATTGGCAGCACTATGCAGTGCAAGGTTGCCACATTGCCTGTATGTGTGATTGCTTGTGGAAAGAGAAGACATACAAGTAATAGGCAGACACCCTGCTGAGCACAGCCTCCAGCCTCCTCCTAGCCGATGCTCCTTGCTCTCCCTGCTCCAATGATGTCATTGGTTTCTTCCACCATTTAGGTGAGGACCTAGATGGAGGCTGGTACTCCATCAGTTCTGGTCCTCTCAGTTATTGTGAGCCAGCTTCTCCTGCAGAAAGAGAGGGAGTGAGTTAGTATGTGGTTGTTGGAAAGGGTTGTGCAGATGCATGAGGCAGCTTCATACAGCGTGCATGGAGAGGAAGGAGCAGCAAGTTGCGAGCAGGGTGGGAAGGTGGTTATATGCAAGAAAGTGGCTCCAGTGTGAAATGCAAAAGCAGTTAGCAGAGGAGTGAAATGCTTTCCAGTTGCTACCGGGTAAAAGCAGAATGCTGTTTGTGCCTGTTATGAGGGCAGCAGCAACAGATGCATGAATGGAATGAGGAGGAGAGTTGGTACAGTGCCCCCTTGTGTTAGGTGGAGAAGCATGCAGAGTGGGGGAGGGGGGTGCTTACAGTGCTGTGGGGGGTCGGGGGGAATTGCTGTGGCCAGGTCTGATGCTGAGAAATAGAGATAGGAAGATATCCTTTTCAGTCTTGCTGTTCAGGTCAGGTCATTGAAGGACCTGCGACACTGAACCCATGTTCTGGGGGTAATGGTGCAGCGGTTGACATTATCTGCCACTTCCCTGCAGGCCTGCTGCAGCATCTTTTTGGGCACGTTCCTGCCACGCGAAGGAAACAGGAGCTCCCTGGATTCCCTCACCTGTTCCACAAGCACCCCCACTGCTCTGTCAGTGAATCAAGGTGCCCTTGCCTGCTGCATGTTGCTCTCCAAAAACTTTCCAGTAGCAACACAGATCTACACACAGTTGAATAACACACTATTATTGGTGCTATAGCTAGTAGCCTTCATGTCAGGCTGTTTTTTTGTAGCAGTAGATTTAAGTGAAGAAGATATCAGAAGATGATACAGCCTTCAGGTTCAATAGCAAAAGCCACTTTTCACTATAGCATCTCATTAACTTGCAGTAATTATTATAATCTCTCATTAAATAATGAAGTCTTATGTCAAGTTGATAATCTCAAGACTTGTACTATAAAATCCCTGAAGACAAGTATGTCTAATTATAAGTAAATGAGGAGTAGTGGTTTAGATGAAATGTGAAATACAATCTAATGGTTCCGTGATACTGAACTAATTTTCCTCCGAGCAAGGAGAAAGCACAGGTACCATGATTCATCAATCTGCCTACTTCAGCTCCTGATTTCTTGGATGTTGATAAGTGTGTTTTTTTCTTAATGTTTAGTACAATAGTTGCATTGCATTTGAACTACGGACCTTAAAATTGCAATGTGCAGCTTTCCTGATACAATGTTAACAAAAGAAATACATTGCACAAACTTCCTGCTGAGAGAGTGGAATGTAATGAACTGCGAGCAATTCCACAGCTTTTTTTCAGAATAACACTCTCTGGAGCCTCCAATGAGCCATGAGACTTGCTGCAAGGTTAGGGAAGAGATAAGCAGGCCTAAGAACTCCAGAAAGGAGAATGTCAGTTTACCCTTGTCTGAAGTGTTAACTCATACTGCAACGGGTTGGCAGATCCAAAACTGGATGGGGCAGAGTTTGAGACCATAGTCTAAGATTTGTTTTCCTGTTAAAAAAATCATTGCAAATGTTATAAAAACTAATGCCAGTCTTGATTTATAGGGCAGAATGGGTGAAAGGAAGCCAGACAGTTAGATCAATAGATGACAGTAGAGGAGCTGGGTGAACATCTTCCTTTTGGAAGAAATTCTAAAGGGCACAATGTGACCTCTCATTCCCTGATACAAAATAACAGGTATCATTTTTTTTTTAACAGTTACAAATTGGATTTTTTTCAGCAGAGTGTCAGTGCAGAACAAAATTACATTCACAGAATGGTTTTATTCTCATTTGTTAAGTTATTATTGCAGATCTGCATGGTGTTTTGGAGTAAATTACAGGGACATTGCATTTACAGCGTATAATATAAAATAATGAATAGATAGGAGCGATTACAAGGCAATAATCTCATCAAAGGGCACAAATGACATAATGAACCACTAGAGTGAAACTGAATCAGAACCTTGAAATGAAATGAAAGCCCTCAAAGCAATTCAGAGTCTATTTGTACGTAGCATCCATCCACCCATCCACCCACCCACCCACCAAACTATTGACCAGATCTTATCCATCTATCTGTCTATCTATCTATTTTACTAATACACACCAAGATCTATGCAAGGTGGTTTAATTCTTTCTAGATCAGTCAGTTTTGTTGGCAGTGCTTTTCAGAATGTAAATGAATTCCATGTCATTATGTGTGCTGAAGTCCACCTTAGACAGATTCAGAATCTTGGTGTACTCACTGCAAAATTATGGACTGTCAATCAACTATTGATATCAGTATATATTAGATACGGAATATCGGCTATGGCTTGATCTTGAACATACTCCACGTTCTGAATGTGGGATGACTTTTTCATTGGAGGGTTAACAGTTGTTAGCTCACCAATGCAGGATTACTCATCTGCAATAGATTTCAGGGATGCCTATCCACTGTATCGACAGGGGCTCGATGGGCCGAATGGCCTCCTTCTGTGCTGTCACCATTCTATGATTCTATACAGTAACAGATGGCAGAGAATCACTATAAGACTGTAGTGGTTATGGGGTTTTGAATGGCAGCAGCAGGGAGCTCGAGCGGTAATAATACATTCTTGTATTTATAATACTACATACAGAGACATTTGTGGTTTTTTCCTCTTATCTTTATGGTTGTGATACTATGCCTCTAGAAAACATTTTAAACCTGTGGTTAGCAAAGTGGATGTTGGGGGCTGGTCCAGTTTTGGATCGATGCGTTAAAGTAGCTCAATAGATGATGATAAATATAATGTGTAGAAATTGAGATTTGTGTGCAGTTGAGGTATTTCAGTTTAATCCTCTTTATGTTTCTCAGATAATCTGTGAGCAATGCAAAATCATTTGAACTGAAGTGGGTTTTATTTAACTTGATCTAATAAAGAAAATACATAAATAAAAATAGAAAATGCTGGAGACACTCAGCAGGTCAAGCAGCATCTGTGGAGAGAGAAACAGAGTTAACGTTTCAGGTCAATGAACTTTATTCAAAGAAAACTCATATCATGTATAAATTGTACTACAGAACATTGATTTAAATATTAGACTATTCTATCTAAATCTACAATGAGTGTCACCTTGAGGACTGAACCAGACTGGTTGCTAAAGGTGCTTTTATTGCCTAACCTACTGCTGCTGCTACAACAACAAACAACAACAACATCCAAGTGCTCCCCGAGTAGGAGGACCAAAGTGTGGTGAAAGAATTCAAGGGATGAAGGTGGAGTTTTATCCCTGGTATAGGGTAAAGGTGTGACCCTGCGACAGCTGCGGCTAAGTCCAAAAAGGCAACCTTTTCAGGGTGTTCAGTGAAGTCTCAAAAGATATCTTGAAAGCCTTTTGCACATTGATCAACTCCTTCCAAAGTCTGTCCGATACAGGCGAGGAGCACCTTTGGCTGTGACCCAGGGAGCTTCCTTCTGTTCCTCAATTGTCACCTCCACTTGCATCTCCTTACTTTTGAAAGGCTTTTCTTTCTCCTCACACTCACTATCTAAATGTCACAAAGTGCTTGAATCTTATAAACATTTATAACAAGATGACTGAACACAAGGCTATTATGTCAACTGGGAACAATGATGTAATAAGGATCTCAGACACATCCTTAAATCCCATTATTGGAGACAAGTGCAACATCTAAGGGTTTAGAGTGTTCAGGAAGAACAGACAATGACGACAACAACAACTTGCATTTATATAGCACCTTTAACATAGTAAAACATCCCAGTGCGTTATCAACAAAATTTGAAACTGAGCCACATAAAGAGGTATTAGGACAGGTGACCAAAAGCTTGGTCAAAGAGATAGGTTTTAAGGAGCACTTTAAAGGTGGAGAGAGAGGTAGAGAGGCGGAGTGGTTTAGGGAGGGAATTCCAGAGCTTAGGGTCTAGGCAGCTGAAGGCACGGCCACCAATAGTAGAGCGATGAAAATTGGGGGTGCGCAAGAGGCAAGAATTGGAGGAGCGCAGGGATGTCGGAGGGTTGTACGGCTTGGGGAGATTTACAGAGATAGGGAGGGGCGAGGCCAATGAGGGATATGTCGGAGGGTTGTAGGGCTTGGGGAGATTTACAGAGATAGGTAGGGGCGAGGCCAATGAGGGATTTGAAAACAAGAATGAGAGTTTTACCTTGCACTTTAATATAGAAAAAAGTCCCAACGCATTTCACAGAGGTTTAATCAGAAATAAATGGATGGCAAACCAAAGAAAGAGCTATTAGGAGAGGTGACCAAAAGTTTGATCAGAGAGATGGATTTTAAGGTGGTTCTTAAAAAAGTTTTTTTTAATTCGTTCATGGGATGTGGGCGTCGCTGGCGAGGCCGGCATTTATTGCCCATCCCTAATTGCCCTTGAGAAGGTGGTGGTGAGCTGCCTTCTTGAACCACTGCAGTCCCTGTGGTGAAGGTTCTCCTACATTGCTGTTAGGAAGGGAGTTCCATGATTTTGACCCAGCGACGATGAAGGAACGGCGATATATTTCCAAGTCGGGATGGTGTGTGACTTGGAGGGGAATGTGCAGGTGGTGTTGTTCCCATGCACCTGCTGCTCTTGTCCTTCGAGGTGGTAGAGGTCATGGGGTTTTGAATGGAAGATGGTAGTGGTTGTTGGAGACCAATCATCTCAGTCTCAGGGCATTGCTTCAGGAGTTCCTCAGGGCAGTGTCCTAGGCCCAACCATCTTCAGCTGCTTCATCATTGACCTTCCCTCCATCATAAGGTCAGAAATGGGGATGTTCGCTGATAATTGCACAGTGTTCAGTTCCATTCGCAACCCCTCAAATAATGAAGCAGTCCGAGCCCGCATGCAGCAAGACCTGGACAACATCCAGGCTTGGGCTCACAAGTGGCAAGTAACATTCGCGCCAGACAAGTGCCAGGCAATGACCATCTCCAACTATAGAGAGTCTAACCACCTCCCCTTGACATTCAAAGGCATTACAATCGCCGAATCCCCCACCATCAACATCCTGGGGGTTACCATTGACCAGAAACTTAACTGGACCAGCCATATAAATACTGTGGCTACAAGAGCAGGTCAGAGGCTGGGTATTCTGCAGCGAGTGACTCACCTCCTGACTCCCCAAAGCCTTTCCACCATCTACAAGGCACAAGTCAGGAGTGTGATGGAATACTCTCCACTTGCCTGAATGAGTGCAACTCCAACAAAACTCAAGAAGCTCGACACCATCCAGGACAAAGCAGCCCGCTTGATTGGCACCCCATCCACCACCCTAAACATTCACACCCTTAACCACCAGCGCACCGTGCCTGCATTGTGTACCATCCACAGGATGCACTGCAGTAACTCGCCAAGGCTTCTTTGACAACAGCACCTCCCAAACCCGCGACCTCTACCACCTAGAAGGACAAGAGCAGCAGGCACATGGGAACAACACCATCTGCACGTTCCCCTCCAAGTCACACACCATCCTGACTTGGAAATATATCGCCGTTCCTTCATCGTTGCTGGGTCAAAATCCTGGAACTCCCTTCCTAACAGCACTGTGGGAGAACCTTCACCACATGGACTGGAGTGGTTCAAGAAGGCGGCTCACCACCACCTTCTCAAGGGCAATTAGGGATGGGCAATAAATGCCGGCCTCGCCAGTGACGCCCACAGCCCATGAACGAATAAAAAAAAGGTTGCGTGTTTGGGAGGTGCTGTCGAAGAAGCCTTGGCGAGTTGCTGCAGTGCATCCTGTGGATGGTACACACTGCAGCCACTGTGTGCCGGTGGTGAAGGGAGTGAATGTTTAGGTTGGTGGATGGGGTGCCAATCAAGCGGGCTGCTTTGTCCTAGATGGTGTTGAGTTTCATGAGTGTTGTTGGAGCTGCACTCATCCAAGCAAGTGGAGATTATTCCATCACACTCCTGACTTGTGCCTTATAGATGGTGGAAAGGCTTTGGCGAGTCAGGAGGTGAGTCACTCGCTGCAGAATACCCAGCCTCTGACCTGCTCTTGTAGCCACAGTATTTATGTGGCTGGTCCAGTTAAGTTTCTGGTCAATGGTGACCCCCAGGATGTTGATGGTGGGGGATTCGCCGATGGTAATGCCTTTGAATGTCAAGGGGAGGTTTTTGGACTCTCTCTTGTTGGAGATGGTCATTGCCTGGCACTTGTCTGGCGCGAATGTTACTTGCCACTTATGAGCCCAAGCCTGGATGTTGTCCAGGTCTTGCTGCATGCGGCATGTTTTCTTATGTTCCAGATGTAACAGTCATAATTGTAAGTGCTGATCATTAAGGATGAGCTAAGTAGCCTCTAATCAAAGGCTTAGTTGGAATTTATATTAATTTAATTATACCTATCAGAAAACCAATACCTTCAGTACTGGAAGCAATGAACTAGAAATCAGCCAGAAGATACCAAGGACATACTCCTTAAAATGTGACTTATGACACTTTGTACTCCATTCTCCTTGGTTTCTGGCAGCAGAAGTAAATCTAATTCATTATGAAGTAAATAAAATGTACATTCACCTATCAAACCATAAGGCAGTAGCAGAAGGTAAATTCCCCAGTCCCAGCAGTGGGCTATGCTCAAAGGGAGTGCCATTCGATTGGTGAATTTACTGTCAGATCTTTACCCATCTCCACCATTCTAATACTATTTTAATCATAAAGCTTTCATTGAGATAAATGTGACTGTTGGAAATCTGAAATAAAAGCAGGAAGTGCTGAGGCACACAACATCCCCATCAGCACCGAAAGAGTAAAAACAGGTTCATGTTCCTGGCCTTTTTAAAAAAGTTTTCTGTGTTTCCCAGTTTATAGAATGAACAAAACATTTAACTAGTTGGATTACAGATGCTTCATGGTGACATATTGCAAGCAGCTAATATTTACATAATAAAAGACTATAGATGGGATGTGTGGTTGTTAAGGGTACTTGGGCGATATGTGAAGGGGTGAATATTAATACTGAATTACTGGCTAAGTATTGACAGAATTTACTGCCTTTCTGTGTCTTGATTTATCACCAGCTGCAAGTCAAATCATCCAATTGAATGTTAGCTGTCATCAAGCAAACTAATCAGTTTAACAACAGGAAATGAACCACTTAACCTTTAATAATGAATCAGATTTACTTCTGCAGCCAGCAACCAAGGAGAATGGAGTACAAAGTGTCATTAAGGCATGTGTCACATTTTAAGGACTATGTCCTTGGTATCTTATGGCTGGTTTCTAGACAATTGCTTTCAGTACTGAGGATGCTGGTTTTCTGAACTAGCCCTGCAACATCGCAAGGTGAATTCACAGCACCCATGGCAACACTGAAACAGCTAGTCAGGAACTTTGACAAAGGTCATGACTGTGAGTTTTAACATATGGCACAAATGCTATCAGGGGAAAGACCGTAGAAGGCATTGATGAAAAAAATACGCTGTTGGCCTGTGCAAGGGGCTCAGCCTGCCTTCAGCCAGAAACAATGGCAGCCACTGTCAACCAGTAACGCCCAATGGCATCAGAGGCAGGTGTTAATTTTTGCCACTAAAAAATAGTAGGGTTAGTTTTCCGGGTGATATGGTTGATGGTGCTCAAGTGGAACTGCTGATCAGGACCAGGAAATCAGGCAAAGAACATTCTTGCTGCATCTTTGCCCATTTTGTACCACACATGGTTTTCCATTTAGCCGAGCCTAAAGTGCCCTCACTTGTGACAGATTCATTTTAATATTAGAATCACTGCAAGTGCAATTTCCCCAATTTTCTTATGGGGAAAGCTCTGTAGGTTGAGATCACCACATAAAATGGGCAATCAGGGTCAGGCACATGACAATGATGATGAGGGGGATCCTGGATGCCAATTGGGTGGGGAAATGTAACACTGACTCAATAATGATGAGCATGGAAATGTACAATTAAGGAATTCTATGGGGAATTGGTGGCAGGGTACCAAGAAATAAAGTATTTAATTATTGTTATTTTCAGAATACCTAATTGAGAGGTGGGGAGTACTTTGCACTCCACGATAATATTCTCCTTTAATTAAAAATGCTTGAGAAGGACACCACTTTTTTTACATTGCCTTTCAATTTTTCTCCCCACCTTCCATGAAGGCATTGACTTAGTCTGGCAAACAATTCCACACATGCCGGCTGCCGTCCGGTACTTTGTCCAAGTCCCCACCTCTCCATGTTTAAGCCTGGACAGTAACAACTCACTATTCGACTGTGGAAGGCATAACAGTCGAGCCTCATTCATTCCTGATCCAGTATCCACGCAGATACTTTCCAGCAATGGACATTGACCAGGAATGGGAATCCTGGTTGAGTTTTTTTTTTGTTTTGCCTTCCTGGTCCAGGAACACTGACGTTATTCAGAATATCCGTACCACCACCCTGGCTGGAAGCAGCTAGCTCGACACAAGCCATGGATTGAACCTGGGACCTTCTTGTCTGTGTGGCTCAGCTTTGCATTCAACAGTGCATTTAAAGAATTTGCTCAGATAAGTTTAAAATATTACGGTACAACTAAAAAACTTGTTATGCATAACACATGAAAACATAAACAACTTTGAAGGGATTCGGATCCATTTCTTGGAATTTTGTTGCACAACATTTTTGGCAGCAGAGACCAGCACAGATGATTGATCATCTCATAAAATCATCCCACTCAGAAATAGAAAATAATTTCTGTCAACATAGCAGTCAATACAGTTTTACTTCTTCTGCAATGATATTGCCGTCCCTAACCCTCTTTTAATTTTTTCTTTCAAATGATGAAGTATACTATGGTTAATAGTTTTGATGTAATCTAATACCACTAGTCTTACTGCCTAATAGCAAGTCTGTTAGTATGTATTGATTCTCTTTTTAAATAAGCTTTTATGATGGCATAGAAATACCAGGATCCAAAGCAGAAAAGAGAGCACAGATGTGATTGCGTCCACTCAGCACATAGTTTGCAGAAATAAATCACCAAGTCATAATTCTGATTCTCAGAAGAAAATTATTTATTAGAAAGCATTATTTCGTGTCAATAGATTTATCTATTAACGTGCATCAGTTAGAAGAATGTAGAATTGAGGTTGGCACAGTAGCGTAGCTTGTTGTAATGAAAGGATGTGGATTTACATCCATTGATTCTGTTCACAGTGAATAATCAGGGGTTGGTTTTATGAATTAATGCTCCTGGAACAGAGCTTTGTGGGATCAATGCATCTGATTCACCACCTGTTCAATTTTCGGTCATTTAAAATTAATGGACATCACAGCATGCTACCCGTCATGTCCGAATTCACAGTATTCATTCCTACTGCATTGCTCTACAGCAAAAGCACAAAATCGTAAAATGTGTCCCTTAATCCAAGCTGTGCCATCATGGAAGGCTGAAATTCTTCTCAGCAGTGCTTTCACTGGGAGTTAGGTTTTTTTTGGCCATTTTGCTACCGGCACTCGCAGCAGCTTCATAACTTTATGTTGTTCGTTGTCTGGAACCTTGGGTGCGTTTTTAAAAAGTGCACAACTATGTGGCTGAAACAAAAGCATGTGCACAATTGCTACTTAATTAGTATAAAAAGAACACTGTGGGCTTTATCTAGCTGTCAGTACACAATTTAGGAAATAATGGAAAGACAGCACAAGTAGCAGAAACCAGCAAAGGCCTGGAGGTCATAGTAGATAGGATGAGGACAAGAAGAATTGCTAAGTATAGTATAGAGAGCCACTCCAATAATGATCACAAGGTTAAGTAGGCATGGGAGGCCATTGCCCTGGTTGACCAGAAACTTAACTGGACCAGCCACATAAATACTGTGGCTTCAGGAGCAGGTCAGAGGCTGGATATTCTATGGTGAGTGACTCACCTCCTGACTCCCCAGAGCCTTTCCACCATCTACAAGGCATAAGTCATGGAATACACTCCACTTGCCTGGATGAGTGCAGCTCCAACCACACTCAAGAAGCTCAACACCATCCAGAACAAAGCAGTCCGCTTGTTTGGCACCCCATCCACCACTTTAAACATTCACTCCCTCCATCACCGGTGCCCCATGGCTGCAGTGTGTACCATCTACAAGATGCACTGCAGCAACTCACCAAGGCTTCTTTGACAGCACCTCCCAAACCTGCGACCTCTACCACCTAGAAAGACAAGGGCAGCAGGCGCATGGGAACACCACCACCTGCACGTTCCCCTCCAAGTCACACACCATCCTGACTTGGAAATATATCGCTGTTCCTTCATCGTCGCTGGGTCAAAATCCTGGAACTCCCTACCTAACAGCGCTGCAGGAGAACCTTCAACACACAGACTGCAGCGGTTCATGAAGGGATGGACAATAAATGCCCATCCCTAGGTGGGCAATAAATGCTGGCCTTGCCAATGACGCCCACATCCCATGAATGAATAAAAAAACATCAGGTCATATACCTGCAGAAATGAAGGCTATTCAAAGGTGTCTGACTTAAAGAAAAGTGTCTAAGTGAGAAATGCAGATGATTTATGTAGTCTGCCACATGTGAATGCCGCCATATATCTAGGCAGCCACTAATGCCAGTCAGAGTAGGTTACAGGTGTCCGATGAGTTTGCATCAGTATTCTAGTATACTTAGCCTGAATTGATCCAGTAAATTGCTATAATTGCAACACATAAAGAAGTAATGAAGATGATTTAGAAATAGTACAGCAAGCCAAAAAGAATCACCCTGGAAGATGCAGCTAACAAAAAAATTAAGATGAACTATAATAATTCACACTTACATTTGACAATTGCAACTATCAGCTGGGCTCAATTAGTAGTGGTTTTGCCTCTTTCTAACATTCTTTGAGCTGTGCAGGAAGCTGTACAGTACAAATTCTGTACTCGTTCAATTAATATTTTCCTTTTCCTTGCAAAATAAGTCAGAAAACAGGAAGCACCAAGTTCAGACAGGCATGAGTGTCACCAGATGAAACCACTCAACACCTTCTAAGAGGCTATACCAGAAGTAATTGGATGGAAGTCAGTGCATGATGTGGGTGATAAGCAAGTTGAAGAAGAGAAACACGCACCTGGTTTGTACTATTCAAATCACAAATCTTCTCTATATAATTGTGCTTTGGCAGATGTAAGCAATGAATGTGGTGCATCATGAAATGTAACAGGTATTGACTGTGCAACCACAACATGGCAGAGATTGCACATGCACTTACCTTGCGCTTTTTTCTTCTTGTTATAGATACACTAGAACCAGAGAAGCAGCATGTCAGAAATAAGCCTCAGAACAGCAATTATGACTAATTTTCCAAATCCGCACTGCTAGCAGCTGAGGATACTCAGAAAATTACCCTCTCTTTGTGATCACCATTTGAAGCAGGCATCAGCCCAGAGACAGGCAATCTGCAGAGTTTTGCAGATATAGAGGAGTAATCACAGCGTGAGTCACTTTGCACCAGTATGGAAGAGGCGGAAGAAAGCCTGGTTTCTCCTCAGCAGATGCCCATCATCACTATGGTCCCTGTTAAGTCACTTCATAGTTCAAATCTCACCGGGTCAAATATAAAATGGAAGATACTTTACCTACCTCACTGCAGAGCACAATGTAAATACAGTTGGTACACAGCTAGGTAATGTCATCCAGCAAGGGTTCTCCACAGAGGTGACTTCAGCCACGTGGGAGGTGAGTACAGTTGCAGCATCTCTTACAAATGTTCCCACTGATGACATTAAGGCATTGAAGTCCAAGATACAATGAAGGCCAGTTTTGACACAATAGTGATGGTCATTGCAGCACTGCAATGGTCTCTTCTCACTGAGATCTGTAATTGACGGAGGGATCTGGTCTCTTGCAGGGAATCTGGGAAGGAGCAAGAAATAGATAGCTCTCACATTGCTTGGCACCGGACAAGTGACGTGAGGAGCCCCTGTCAGCAAGCAAATTCCCTGCAGCTGAGATAGAACAGGCTATTTCTGGCATATACATAGGACCATCAAGTGTGGTCATAAATGCGATATGGTGCATGATCGTGGAAATCCTTAGGAGTGCAAGGGGAAAAAATACATATTATGATTCTAAATATGAAACCTACACAAATGTAAAAAATACACAACACCAATGGTGCAAAACACATCCTCTAATTTACTTTTACAGTATAAAAACGATACAATCATGAACTCATTGGATATAATATTCATCCAGTGGACTTGACTGAAAATCATATGAACAATGTAGATATGAATGTAGAACTGTTGATTGAACAAAGTTCGCGTACAAACATTTAACGAGCTTATATAATGGGGTAAATTTCTGCGATGAGTTCTCCTGCTCGTTCATCGTAACTTTGGTGGAAGAGTCGCGGAAACCCCAGAAATAACAGGATAAACAACTATTTTTTCAGGGTTTCTGTGACTCTTCTGCTGAAGTTAGAGCAGACGACCAGGAGAACCCATCACGGAAATTCATCCCCCTCTCATCCCCCACATGTCTATGCGTATTATCTTTACACAAACATTAGCCTTTTAAAATAATCGAGTAAATGCATGTGTAACAATAGCACATAATGGGAGTCGTTTTGAATTTGGGCTATAGTGTAGATCGGACGATATCAATTCAGCCACCCATTATATATCTCTCCCAATTTGACTTCCATTGACTTCAGTGGAAATAAAAATTGGGAGAGATGTATAATGGGCAGCTGAATTGATATCACCCGATTTACACTATCGCCCAAAGTCAAAATTACCCCAATCCCAATGAGCGAATTAGCATTTGTACATGAACTTTGTCAATCAGAAACCTCCAGCCATCATTTCAAACCCTGTTAGTTGCTGCGGCTTTCCGCAGAGGTAAATACAAATTTGAAATGCTAGGGCTAAATGTTAAAGAAATAGGAATAAGAATGAATCAGACTTGCCATAGATCATGTTGATGCACCATAAAGTGACACTGTGACCTCACAAGAGATGTGCCATCACCTCAAAACAGTGGAATAATCATTGTTTCTTTAGTTATTGTCAAGCTGTGACTGTAGATGCTGTTGTAATTAGCTATTTTAGGTCGCCTGTCCATTAGTAGCAAACTGGTTGCTAAGGGAACATTTGCTATTTAGCACTCCATTTTCTGCATTGCATGCAGATGAAGAGAAAACAGCTGCTGGTATTTAAATATTCAGTGCATTCTGTTACTTCTATATGGGGAACGTAAATAGTTTTGAACAAATATTATGATAAATGTTATTTTAACGGCCAAACGTAGCGGCCTGTGCTATAAAAGTCACATGGTACCAGCCAGCTTCTCTTTGTTTTTTTGCTTGTTTTCTTTTCAAAAACAAAAACTCAACAAACTAAACTTCATAGCTGAATGTTCATTACGCAGCTTTCAGGATTTTTTTTTTAAAAAAGCATTTTCCTGTTCTCGGGTTTTGACGCATGCCAGGAAAGATTTATAAACAATGGTGCTCCTGTTAACTGTGGTGAGCTTAGTACGTTCACCCACCTGCTGCCTTTGCAAGAGAAAAATAGGATTCATAAGTGAAGGAAGTGCTGGCAAATGGACAAAGAAGGTCAGCAGAGGAATTAGCCTCCAGTTGCTTGTGTTTCATAAACATTACGGGCTAGGATCCCTTCATTGACTATGAATGAGAGGGAAAAAGAACATAGGCTGAAGGTTTTTTTTAAAAACTTGGTAACGTACAAATGTTTGATCATATCCGTTTTGTTCGTTAAAATTAAATCCAATAAAGTTTTATGCATTGGAGTACAAATTACTGTAAAATATGGGCACTGCAGCTTTAATTAGATTAATAGCCAGTTGGTTCTGAGACAAATTGAGTGCTTTAGACAGATGGCTTTTTAATCAAGGTGAGCAGAAGGACAGGTTTCACTGTATAGAGAAGTGTAAAAATTGTGAATTAACAGCAGGATGTTCAGGAAAACGAATACTTGCTCTGACGAAGGTCAGCTTTTTTCACTTATACAATACTAAAACAAGAGGACACCAAGGCAGACATTTAAGTCCGTAATATTTAATTAATATATCTGTTGTAAATGAACATATTAGGGACATTGGACATTTCCAACAACTCGTCTTTCCTTTGCTGAAGGAGAAACTGGCTTCGATTCCTGTGTGGTCGAGATCAGCTACACTCTAGCTCCCTCTGCCTTATGGAACAAAAACAATTGCTCACTTGATGTGTGATACAGCCCCATGAAATTCAAACGGTTCATTTTTTCAAGATCCAAAATAACAAGTTGAATGTTAAAATGCTATAATGTTGTAATATCATATCACTCAGTATGATATATTATTCCAACTTGCATGTTATAATGCACCACTTCACTTGGTATGATGTATTATTCCAACTTGAAGATGGCTTGGAAGGAACCTCGTTGCTGCTTCTAATTCCATTATGTACTGCAGCATTCAGGAGGTGTTGCAGGGGCAGTTTTATTCGTCCAGATGCCAAATTAATTGAAAGAGTGAATAGCTACTTTGTGGAAGATCTTATTTTCTCTCATGCAATGATTGAGAGTGTTTAATATAGCATATGTGCCATCAAAAAGAACCCTATGCAAATTATTCCCCTGAAAAAGCCAGTGTCCTATGGCAAATTAGGCTTTGGGCAGCCGTCACAAATTATACTTAAGTGTGAAAAGAACCCTTTAAGGTAAGTGCTAGTCACCTATGTTGTAAGTGAAGACTATCAAATGGAATGCAATTCAAAGATTTCTGAATGCTTCTCTTACAGTTGCATTGCTTTGTAAATGTCTATCAGGTGTGACACAATGCTAAACTATCATTTTGCTTTTTAATCCTAAAAAGTGTTTACTTTCAAATTGTGATGTATAATTTTTCATAATCCAGTGGATTATTGTTATTTATTTTGACATCATTGCTGCATTTAAGAGGATAATAGTACGTGTTGCAGTAGTCTTGTGTTCAGGCACTTGAGGCAAATCTTGGTGGAAAGATGAGGAACCATGGCAACGGTATCCACACAAGTATGTTTCTGGGAGCTGCTGGGTTCAACAGATGTGTATTAATTGAGTGTGGATATAATAGTGAAAAATCCAGAAATCATTCGGGCTTGAAGAAGACCATGTTGCAAGACAGTTGGCTGAAGAATCAGGAGAATTGATGAAGAGAGTGCTGTTATATGTCACAAATCTAAACAAACGTCAACTTCAAAATGAAAAGTCACGTGCTATAACATCACCAGATAGTCCTCTTTTAAATGTTGTCCTCCAAGAGCTTAGTACTCGTTTATTATCACATTAGAAAAGATTTTTTTCAATATTGTACATTGCTTAATGGACTCCTGTTCCATCCAATAAAGCAAAGAAGGACAAAAATTTGACATATTGCAAGAGTTCTATTTAAACAAAACTAGTCCTAGGGGCTCTTTTCAATTGGTGGTGGTTTATACTGATTTAGAAAATTAAAATTTCTTCCCACAGTGTTACTGCCCTTTGCGTCTTTTTAATATGGATTTAACTTAGTGCTAAATGCTAGCAACTCTCCTAGTGGGAAGCACGCATAGCAGGAAGTAATCTAGACAAATAAATGGATTAACGCTTCTATTAACATAACAGATGAAAGTCTAACAAAGATGTCAGATAAATAAAGCATTCATATGCTAATATCGCAAGCAGTAATTTTTAGTTTCAATGTGAGATAGTTGAGGTATTTTGAGAAAAGAAATTTGCATTTATATAGCACAGTAATGGGGTCGTTCACTCTCCTCCTGATACCTGGTCCTACTTAAGGTTCTTTGGGCAAGCCTTTATATCTATCTTGATAGGTAATATCTTTGTGTTGAATATAGGCATTCCCTGTCTCTTGTATTTTTTCTTGTTTACTTGTTCTTCAGAATATCACATTTGAGGCACTTTAAAGGTACTTATTGCTACTTGATTCCTTACCTTGTCTGCTTTATGTGCTGCGAACTGGCTGTTGAACTCCTGAAGGTGTCCACAGGATTGGGTCTTGTTCGGGCATCAATGGGCTATTTCTTGTTGCTGTTTGCCCTGCCATTCCTAGTTATAGGTATTGCAATAATGTTTATGATCTAATTCATAAAATGGTTCATTTCCATGGATTGGATCAAGATAATGGTCACCTAGCACAGGGGTAATTTTCAACTGTGCCACCTAGGTGGTAATCTGGCAGAGCGGTTGAATGGGTTGTAAATCGGGCATGTTTTACAACAGATGGGTGATCCGCTGTACCAGGTTCCTGCCCAGGCAGCAAAGTTGAAAATTACCCCCTACTATCTCAAATTAACTGTTGCATTTCCCTACATTACGACAGAGACTACACTTTCACACTCACCTGACGAAGGAGAAAGCCTCCGAAAGCTTGTGATTTTGAAATAAAACTGTTGGACTATAACCTGGTGTTGTAAGATTCCTTACATTTGTCCACCCCAGTCCATCACCGGCATCTCCACATCACAGTATTTCATTGGCTGTGAAGCACTTTGAAATGGCCTGAGGTGATATATGAATGCAAGTTTTCTCTTTCTTTTAACTCCCTTGAGACTTCTCTTTTCCAGAGTAACTAATGCAAGGCTCTTTTCAGCTCAGATGTCTTGAGCTGGGTAGCAATTTGGTTTTACCCTTTTCTCCACTGATACCTGGATATCTTTGCTGTAGTACAGTGACCAGAATTGTACACTCTACCCCAGGTTTGGCCGTACCTGTCTCTTATACTGACTCATTATCATCATTTGGGATTTGTGCTGTATCCCTCCGACTATAGATCCCAAGATACAGTTAGCTTTCCTACTGCTTTGTTTCTCTTAGTGAGCTCTCTGCTAATACCCTCAGCTCCTTTGCATCCTTGTGTTATGTCCTGTAGCATGGACCCAGTCAGTTGATCAATACAGAGAGACATGACCATAGTTTAACTTCTCGATCAAAGGATGGTACTTCTGGCAATGCAGCACCCTCTCAGTCCTGCACTGGAGTGTCATCTTAGATTATGTGCTCAAATGTGCAATGGGGCTTGAACCCACAATCTTCTGACTCAGAGGCAAGAGTGCTACCAATAGAATCAAGCTAACATTTGGGTATTTAAAAAAGTAATGTTTGGCAAATACTCAGTACAATATATAATTTGCTTCAAAAGATGTCACTTGCATCTGATATTATCATGAAGTGATGCCCAAGCCTATTCCAACTCTTCCCTCCTTGCTGGTCACAAAGATAATGGTCTAGAAATCCGATCACACTGCGCATGACAAGCTGCAGATGCTTTCACCACCTACTTCTCTCTCCCTACTCTCCCTTCACACCACAAGCTAACCCTGTCCTTCTCTTTCATTTCAGGTGCTGAGATAGTGGAAGCCCCTGTGCCAGTGGAGGAAGAGGAGGCCAGCCTTCCTGAAGAAGCACCATCACTAGACCTGACCCTCGCAGGCACCAACTCAGATACTGGCACCACCCACACTTCAGAGGATAGGTTAGAGGAGGTGCCTACACATGGTGACTCGCTGGGCACAAGTGTGTAGCAGCTAGGGCAGGGGGATTAGGACGCCTCACGTGCCACCTTGCCGGAGGATGAGGTCGCATACCAGTTCTGCTGCAGAGGACTCAGAAACTGACTTCGATGGGCCAGGCTATCAAAGAAGCATCTACCAGGAAATACTAGGTGCACCAGGAGCCTGCCAGAGAGCTTGCCCAAAATGTCGCAGAGCATGGAGGATTCATTGCACCTTGACAGGCTTAATTCCCTCGGTGTGCTATTTTTACCACATTGCCTATGTGTTTGCATTAAGTTTCATTCTGCATTATTTTAATGCATTTGTTAACATACTTACTTTTAAATGAGTTTGCACCTGAGCTTAAATAACGCAGACAGGAATTTAATGCAGGTGATTTAATTCTGCACTAAAAGTGATGCACAAAGGGATTTAAACCCTTCAGCATCATGGATTTGTTTTTGTTTAAACAGATAAGCTGATCCAGCGTTGCGTGTGTTCTGGAGACACTGTACTTAAACAGCATGGCATCCATGTTATCTTGTAACTTGCCTTTGGTCCCATGGCATCTCGCATACGATTAGTTACACTGCAGCAATCAGAACTATTGTATCACTTCTATTATGTTGCGGGTACAGTTATTAGCTATGTATAGAAAATTATTACCGAGTTCTTGATAACAAGTAATTTTCTTCATTATTCACATAATAATATAGACTACTTGCACTCGAGGGAAAGCTTGTTACTTAAAAGGTAATACTGAAACAGTGAAGTAGACTATATAGGTTCATGATTTCTGCTGGCAGTACCTACTGCACTGTCCATTTAGAAACCAGCCAAGAGTATTATGGTCTTTACTCATAGCCATTTTTCATTATCATATGTGAACTGGTACATCAGCTTCACAATGGGATGACTGATGGAATCAGATATAAGGACCACAAATGTTTAAAATAAGAGAAACTCACAAAGGAAAACAAGAGTGCTGGAGTTACCCATCCTCTGATGGATGCTAAGCCCACAATTAGGGTCTGAGACTGGGTACTAAGTATAAGATGTAACATAAGATTATGTGAATATGATACTTATACTGCAGACACTCTATAGCTATTTATGGGCCAAAGGTACAAAACAATATCCATGAACATGACAAGAAGGCATAGGTCTCCCTTGCAGGCAATTAAATAGCTTGAAATTTCTATGATTCTATGAAATAATCAGTTTCCCAGAGTCCAATTTAGTCACCTTTAACTATATTGAAAGCATTGAGATCAATGTTACCATTTCAGTGACGCATCCTTTCTTGTTTAGTCGCTACTTTGGGCCTTCCAGGTCCTCCTATTTTACTTTATTGGAAATATCAGGCCTATCAGTAGTTGTCTAGCTGTGGACAGAACAAAACGTAGGACAGGATGTATCTCTTTCTATTTTGCTTGTCATGATGTGGAGATGCCGGTGATGGACTGGGGTGGACAAATGTAAGGAATCTTACAACACCAGGTTATAGTCCAACAGTTTTATTTGAAAATCACAAGCTTTCAGAGGCTTGTGATTTTCAAATAAAACTGTTGGACTATAACCTGGTGTTGTAAGATTCCTTAGATTTTTATTTCCATTGACTTCAATGCACCTGATTTACTTTTCCATAAAAGTCACTCCCTCAGTACCACACTAGAGTGTTGACCTAAATTATGCACTCCAAACCCACAATCTTCCATTTTTTTTTAGGTAATACTCTGCCTTAAATCAGGAGAAATGTAAAATGGGCTGCCGACTCTCTATCATCCATTTTACACTATTGCACAAAGACAAGATCTACCCCATGCACTCTTTCCTGTAGGGATCACTGGAAAGTGATTAAGAGTGAGATCTTGGGTAGACTTTTCTCTCCCTCAACCACGATCACCGAGGCCAACTATCACATCCCCACCTGTTGCCCTGGCTGAGATTAGCTAACTCAGTATAGACTGGGGAGTGAAATCTGAACCTTATGGTCTCCATGGCTTTGTTACATCGTGCCTTTACCATCCGAGCCATTGGTTTTTGAAATGCTTTTCTACCTTTGATATTCAATATCAGCATCAGGTAAGGGATGGGCTTCATGAAAAGTGAAGCAGCGGAATAGCACAATCTCTTTACGCCTCTGGGCGCTGGGCACAAATCTAACTAATGGCAGGAAAGACTGTTTTCTGTAAGAGCCCTGTGTGAAATGAGTTTGGACAGTCTAAACCCAATTGCCCATGAGTACCTGCTTTAAAAGTCTTCATAAATCAGCTCATGTTGATGTTAAGTTCAAGGTAAGAAACCATAAGGATGAGTGATAGGTGGTAATGTGACACAGTTGCAGCAGGGGGTCAGAACGTGCTGTGACTGAATAATGGGATCATTACTTTGCTACTTTGTAACTGACCTGGGAGGGCTTGGTGACAAAAAGAGTCAAAGGATTACAAGAAAAACACAATTGTAGTTTATTTCAACCCTGTGATTAAATCACAGCTTCAAATTTAATTGATTCACAATGTTTTGCGATCGTAACAGAAATCAAAGAATAGTCCATGGTAATGCGCATAGACTTGAACAAGGTCAACCAGAATATATGATGTGGAGATGCCGGTGATGGACTGGGGTTGACAATTGTAAACAATTTTACAACACCAAGTTATAGTCCAACAAATTTATTTTAAATTCCACAAGCTTTCGGAGGCTTCCTCCTTCCCCAGGTGAACGGTGTGGGTTTCCACACCGTTCACCTGAGGAAGGAGGAAGCCTCCGAAAGCTTGTGGAATTTAGAATAAATTTGTTGGACTATAACTTGGTGTTGTAAAATTGTTTACAATAACCAGAATATAGGACTCGATATTGCCAGGGCGGCGGGTTCGCGGCGGGGGGGATATTGGGCGCGTGGGTAACGCGCCCAGTGAAATCAGTCTGCCCCGTGTGCGATTCCTTGCATATATTGCTTGTAACATTGATGACTAGCTGATAGTCCTACAATCTTAAGATACACAGGCATCGAGCACACCGCAGCACATTAAAATCGAACCATATACACTTCCCATGTTGAGCTCTGTTCCTGTAATATTGTCATTGCTTGATAGAATTTTAACATTCAGGACCATCTCGTAGATCCCTCTAAGCCAATTTTCAAAGTTAGGGTCATGGAACACCAAATATTCAAAGCTTCGAAGCCACCTTTCATTTCAGACCTATCTCCAGGAATATTAGAACCCCTATCCTCTCCATTATAAAGATCAACTATTTTCACCTCTGCTACGCTGCCTCAGCCTCTCCACCATTGAAATCATTATACATGCTTTTGCCATCTCCAGACTATATTAGTCGCACAGTCTTTCCAGGCTACCGTTGTTTACCCTCCATAAACTTCAACATGCCCAAAGCATTGCTGTATGTATCCTGTCCCTTACTAAGTTCCACTAACCCATCATCCCATCCTCGCTGACCTATGTTCGTTTCTGGTTCCTCAATGCCTTAAGTTTAAAATCGTCATCTTTCAATGCAATCTGCTCTGGCCTTATGTTCCCCAAACTCTCCATTCTCTTAACACCTGTTCTGCTGTGCACCCTTCCTCCCTTCAACCCAATCATGGGCGCTAGAGCCTTCAGACATCTTGGGTCCCATTCTTTGGAATTCCCTCCCTAAATCAACACTTCTCTCTCTTCCTTTAAAAAAAACCTCTGAAAACCCACCTCTTTGAACAAGGTTTTGGTCACCCCTCCTAATTTCTGCTTGGTGTCCATTTTCCATATGTTTATCTGTGAAGCACCCTGGGACATTTTTTAGTTAAAGGTGACATATAAATAGCAGTACTATACAAAACAAGTACATAACCCTAAAAGGCTTAGATTTTGTGTTCAAGTCACACTCCAGAGACTTGAACACAAAATCTAGGCTGTAACTCCAGTGCAGCACTGAGGGATAGCTATACTGTTGGAGGTGCCATCTTTCGGATGAGATGTTAAACCGAGGCCCCGTCTACCCTCTCAGATGGGCATTAAAGATCCCACGGCACTATTCTAAAAGCAGGGGAATTCTGACCAATATTTATCCCTCAACCAACTCCTAAAATAGATTATCTGGTCATTATCAGATTGCTGTTTGTGGGACCTGGCTGGGCACAAATTGGTTGCCGCCTTTCCCTATATTATAACAGTGACTACACTTCAAAAGTACTTATTTGGCTGTAAAGCACTTTGGGACATCCTGAGGTCATGAAAGGTGTTATATAAATGCAAGCTCTTTCTTTTTTCTAAAAGAAAAGGCTTACACAAATACAAGGAAAAGTGGAAATCCAGCAGACTGGGAGGGCTATAAAAAGTAACAAAGGGATACAATAAAAGTACTAAGAGGTGCAAAAAGGGAATATGAAAAACAACTTGCAAAGGATATAAATGTTAACAGCAACATTTTTTATAAATATATTAAGGGAGAGTGGTAAAGAGGAAAGTGGCCATTAAAGACAGATGCAGGCGAGACTGTAATGGACAATTTGTTGGAAGAGGACAACATATCAATGGAGGAAGAGGACAAAATGTCAGTTGTACAAAGGAACCTAAAAGTAAGTCAAGGGGAGAAACTTAGTGGATTTGACGTAAGTTTTTAAAAAATGGTAATGGAGAAAATACTGGGACTTAAGTTACACAAGTATCCAGGGCCTGATGGTTTCCACTTCAGGGTATTAAAAGAAATAGGTGATGAAATTGCAGATACATTAGTTATAATTTTCCCAAAGCTTTCTACATTCAGGAATTGTGCCTTTGGATTAGAAAATGTAAAATGTCACTCCATTATTTAAGAAGGGAAGTAGAGAGTGCCCACAGGAGTCACAATCGGACTCCACCCCCCACAGTAGCCCAATCCAATCTCCCCTCCCGGGACTAACTTGAGCATCACTGCCAGCGAGGCAGTCTGGCTGACATTGATGTCTTTGCTTAGGTGAGATACTGTGGCGGTGGAACCAGCTCTGAATATGTTAATGAGGCCCGAGGATCAATTCCCATTGATCCTCGGCCTCTCAGTTTGGGCACGGCCTGGTCATGCAGCGCTGGAGTCTGGCCTGAAAACGGAAAAATTAATTTCTGGACCTATACATCATTTCCCTGGGCTGCCCTTTGAACTTTCAATTTCTTCGGTAGTCTCAGGGTTTACCCATGTTTGTTATATCCTAATAGGATTTTGTGTCTAACACATTCATACCTAAAGTAATTGATTTCCTAGGCCTCAATTTCCCTGAAAGTTAGGAGAGTGTCCATCTGAGCATCATATTCCTCAGCAGCCTAGAGAGAATTTGCTACAATAATCTTATGCAGCTCTAACATTTTATCCTGGACTTCAAATTCTGATGATATAAATTGTGATGGTCTCCTTCTGAATTAATCAGAGTACTTGACCATATCCACTGTGCTTATTTGTTCCTCTCCTTATGGCCCTGTTTTTCTTCTCATTCTCTGTGTGTCTGGGGGTGTGTCCACGAGGGAGAGGTGAACAGGCTTCACAAATTGCAGCTCTTCACCACACAGCAAGAAATGCGTACACTCGAAAAACAGTTTCTCCCACTCCCCCAGTGAAATACTGAGTTGGAGCGACGAGCACTGAGCTGGGTGACACCTACATACTGCTAGGCAACTACAATAATTGATTTCATGAGACAGTTACAAGGCGACTCGCTCCACTTTTAATGGGATATTTGAGGGTGTACTGCACCAGGCAGTGAAAAACCTGCTGACTCACATAAAGTATAAGTAACAATACCTTTTTCCAGCTATTTAATCAATAAGATGTCTTGATATTGTGATAATGCTTGTAATCTGCATTCAGATAAATCACTTTTCCCATTGCACAAAGGCACAAATACTCAGAGAGCTTGACATTTTGGTAAGTCAATGAAAAGTTCAAATTTTAAAGAATAAAAATGAAAGATTAAGAAACATTTTTAAAAGGAACATCTCTGTCGCAAATAAACATTCCTTTATCAGAGTATTCCTATTATGTAATTAAGATAATAATAAAGTGCATCAATATGCATAGAAATACATAGTAGTTACAACATGGAAAGAAGCCATTTGGCCCAACCTGTTCATGTTGGCATTCACCTTGCTTCTGAGCAAACAGTCCTAACCACATTTTCTCATCCCTTCATCCCCTCATCACCTTTTCCTTCACCTACCTATCTAATCTAACCTTAAATGTTGGAATAGTTTCTGCCTCAACCACTAACTCTGTAAGTGGATTCCACAGCCTCACAAACCCTCTGTATAAAAGATGTTTCTGTTGCTTTCTGTTCTAAATCTCTCACAGTTGGTCTTACACCCATGGCCCTTTGTTCTAGACCCCTCAACTACTGGAAACATTCTGTTGCCATCTATCCTGTTCCATCCTTTCATAATTTAGACACTTCTATCATCTTGGCCCATAATCTGTCCCAATTTTCAAGTCGTTCTTCATATTTGTATTTCCTCATACCAGGAAGCATCCCAGTGAATCTGTGTTGTACCCCATTAAACCCTCATAAAATGGTGCCCAATTCTGCACTAAGTACACTAACTGAGGACTTATTCAAGTTTTATATAGACTCATCATTACCTTCCACTTTTATATTCTATACCTCTTGTCATGAAATATGGATTCATTGCTGTGCTGCCTAAAAATTGTCTGTATGTAAACTAGCAGCTTATCCATGGTAATGAATAGGGAATAAATACAGAAGTGCAACCACCTAGAAAGAGTCGAAGGCTATCAGGGGTAATTCCAGGATTTGTAGCCCGAGGCTGAGAGAGAAATAACCCATGTCAGAAAAGTTTGTGTGTGGGGGCGGGGGAATATATGTCCACCTCATCCCCTGCAGAAGTTGTGAATGAATGAATCTGTTACCGAACAAATGCTGCCATTGAAAAATGTTTCCAATATCAGTGACTCCATTTAGTGGGCAGTACTGTTATATAAAAGATTGGAAAGATCTAAAAAGCAGGTCCTCAATTTTGTCGTTATGATAGCTTTATGTAAACCACTCAAATTTCATTTTGCAGTTCATAATAGGCGTAATTTTGACTTTGGCCGATAGTGTAAAAACGGGCTGTATCAGCTTGGCCACGCGTTAAACACCTCTCCTGATTTTCGTTTCCAAATGGAAACAACTTTTGTGGGGGATGAGGTGGACGTATTCCTCCTCACCGCCGCCCCCCCCGCCCCCACAAATCAAATGGAAATGAAAATCGGGAGATGTTTAACTAGTGGCCGAGCCGATATCGTCCGTTTTACACTATCGTCCAAAGTCAAAATTACCCCCTATTAGTCTATTGATTAAGATTCTGTCTTTTAACTCCTATTGCTCTGCATATAAACAGTTGCTGATCCCAGCACAAGATTTCAGGCTAAAAGAAGAAAGAAAGGCTTTTGTTTATATTGCAGCTTATCACATCAAGATACCTCAAAGCGCTTCATACAAGGAATTACTTTTGAAGTAGAGGGACTGTTATGCAGTAAAACACCGCTGCCATTTTGCATCAGCAATGACTCACAAATAGGAATTAGATGAATAATCATTTAATTTGGTTTTAGGTAATATTATTTGAAGGAAGAATTTTGTCCAAGGCACTTGGAGAACTCCTTGTTCTTTGAATATGTAAGGAATCTTACAACACCAGGTTATAGTCCAATAGTTTTATTTGAAAATCACAAGCTTTCGGAGCTTTTCTCCTTCATCAGGTGTGTGAAGGTTTCCATAAAAGCACTGCATATATAGTCACAGAACAATGCCTGGTGATTTGAGATAATCTTTCCAACTGCCCGTTATCACACCTTTGCATGGATGGTGTTCAGACATGGGAACATTACACCCCAGACCACTGAATACGCAAGCGGTCAGATTACAAAGACAGTGAGAGAGAGAGAGAGAGAGACAAAGAATGACCAGTTGTATTAAAAACAGATGACTTTTTTTCCCCCTGGTGGGGTTACATGTAGCGTGACATGAACCCAAGATCCCGGTTGAGGCCGTCCTCATGGGTGCGGAACTTGGCTATCAATTTCTGCTCGACAATTTTGCGTTGTCGTGTGTCTCGAAGGCCGCCTTGGAGAACGCTTACCCGAAGATCGGAGGCTGAATGTCCTTGACTGCAGAAGTGTTCCCCGACTGGGAGGGAACCCTCCTGTCTGGCGATTATTGCGCGGTGTCCGTTCATCCATTGTCGCAGTGTCTGCATGGTCTCGCCAATGTACCATGCTCCGGGGCATCCTTTCCTGCAACGTATGAGGTAGACAATGTTGGCCGAGTCACAGGAGTATGAACCATGTACCTGGTGGGTGGTGTCCTCTCGTGTGATGGTGGTATCTGTGTCGATGATCTGGCATGTCTTGCAGAGGTTGCCGTGGCAGGGTTGTGTGGTGCATCTCCACTTCTTTGAATATGCCATGGACTCTTCAATGTCCATCTGAATCACTGGAATAAGTAAACAGGCTTTCAGTTTAATGTCTCACCTAAAAGACCTCTGACAATGTAAAACATCCTACCTCAGTACTGCACTGATGTGCCAACTTAGATTGTACGCTCCAGTCCACATGTGAAGTTTTATCACAATCTTGTCCCAGAAATAAGAGTGCTGAGCCAAGCTGACACACCTGTGATCATTAGTTAAGAATCCAGTGACTTTTCTCTTTAGGAAAGCATCTCATATCATGGAACAGTTTGCATCACAGACATATACATGTGAAACATGTGAAACCTGCAGGTGAACCCATACCCTACCATGCCCTGAGGTCGTGCATTAATATGCCAATGTGCTGCGTAACTGGTTATTCACAACTTGTTTATTTAGTTTACACCCCCAGTGTGAGCAATATTATTTTCTATAATGCAAAACAATGACAAAACAGTGGAAACAGTATGTAAATTAGTACTATCTTTCCCATAGATTGGATAACAGAAAAGTTTAACATTGTGTGCTATGAATGAATCACTGTCATGTTCTTGCAATCAGTAGTAAAGTAATTAACATTTTATTCAGTGCTATGTACTATTTGTTGCATGGAAAGGTTGTCCAAGTCAGCAGTTGTTATCCAGAAATAATATTACATTATTACAGTATTATTGACTTTACCATGGCCACTCACTGCATTACAAAATAATATACACAGACATTTGACATGCACAATACATTTTTCAATGAGGTACAAAAGACCTCATATAGTTTCATAAGTAAATGCATTCACATACCTTCTGTCAATATACAGGAGAAATTTACCAAAGACCGGTCCTTGAATTGTTTTCAGTCTACAACTCATCTGCCATTGGAGATTCATACAAACGTCCTTTCTTTTAGCTGAGTACAGACTCAGTTTTCTAAAAACAAATTGCATAGGAATTGGAATTGTAACCCTTTTTGAAATGGTTTGTGTGATGGACGAGGTACCTTGAGAAATTTGAACGCGCAGCGTCTGTTTTTCCGTCTGGCCCGCCATATTAGTGAAGGAAAAATAATTGTTGTACAGTGCCCATATGCGAATAACCGGCCTAGTGCCTGTTTGAGGCCCTCGCTGCAAAGGGGGCCCAGTGAAGTTAAATCTGAAAAAAATAAAAATCGGGAGAGATGTAAAACCTTCTGCCGAATCGCTATCACCTGTTTTACACTATCGCACAAAGTCAGAATCTACCCCCTTGTCTTTGAGATCTCTAACTCCACTCAGTGGGATAATTTTCACCATGGGCAGGTGGCGGGCAGTGCAATTACATCACCTGTCTGATATCCTTGACAAGGGGTCTGAGCCATTTTGATGGCCAAGCCTCATCTGCATAATGCTGGCAAGCTGTGAGTGCTCAACCAGTCATCACAGGCAGCCCTTAGGTCCGAGGGTGGGAAATCCAGCGGCTCAACCACGAAGCCAAGTCGGAAGATCCACGTCAAAGCGGAACAAGGCAATTGTGTGGGGGCGGGGGTGGGTGCGTAGATTGGCCGGCAGCAGACTAGAAGAATTTTATGTGGCTAGGAAGAGCATTCATTCATGTTCTTCCTGGCCCCGCAAAAATCTGTAAAAAAACCCAGAAACTTACTTAGTTTTGAAGTCGCCTGCTGAGGTCTCTTTAAGGACCTCTAGTTAGGCCGCTCAATGCCGAGAACCAATGGGTAGAGTGTGCATGATACATGTTCCTCCCGTTGGTACCTCAGAATTGCATCAGGGTCTTACAAACAGCCTGGGACCCTGATTTAAATGTTATAAATAGGCATCTACCTCAAGCAGGCAGGCATGTGGGCCACCAATGTGAAGGCTCCAATGAAGATGCTGGCAGGTGGATCGGGTGAGGGAACGGAGTGGTAAACATGAAGTCCACGAGCGCTACTGCCCTCTTCCCACCTGAATATGCCTGCTATGACCCCTAGTTCTAGACTCTCCAGCCACGGGAAACAACCTCTCAGCATCTAACCTGTCAAGCCCTCTCATAATCTTATATGTTTCAATTAGATCACCTCCCATTCTTCTAAACTCCAGAGAGTATAGGCCCATTGTACTCAACCTCTCCTCATAGGACAACCCTCTCATCCCAGGAATTAATCTAGTGAATTTTCGCTGCACCGCCCCTAAGTCAAGTATAGCCTTCTTTAGATAAGGAGACCAAAACGGTATGCAGTTCTCCAGGTGAGGTCTCACCAAAGCCCTGTGCAATTGTAGTAAGACTTCCTTACTCTTGTACTCCAAACCCCTTGCAATAAAGGCCAACATGCCATTTGCTTTCCTAATTGCTTGCTGTATCTGCATACTAACAATTTCATGTATGAGGACACCTAAGTCTCTCTGAACACCAACATTTAATAGCTTCTCACCATTTAAAAAATATTGTTTTTCTATTCTTCCTACCAAAGTGAATAACCTCACATTTTCCCACATTATACTCCATCTGCCACCTTCTTGCCCACTCACTTAACCTGTCTATATCCCTTTGCAGACTCTTTGTGTCCTCCTCGGAGCTTACCTCCACCTAGCGTTGTATCATCAGCAAACTTGGATACATTTCACTTGGTCCCTTCATCTATGTCATTAATATAGATTGTAAATAGCTGAGGCCCAAGCACCAATCCTTGTGGCACCCCACTAGTTACAGCCTGCCAACCTGAAAATGACCCGTTTATCCCTACTCTCTGTTTTCTATCCTTTAACCAATTCTCAATCCATGCTAATATATTACCCCAATCATATGAGCCCTTACCTTGTGTAACAACCTTTAATGTGGCACCTTATCAAATGCCTTTTGAAAACCCAAATATCCTACATCCACTGGTTCCCCTTTATCTACCCTGCCAGTTACATCCTCAAAAAACTCTAATAAATTTGTCAAACACAATTTCCCTTTCATAAAACCATGTTGACTCTGTCTAATCATATTATGATTTTCTAAGTGCCCTGTTACCACTTCCTTAATAATGGATTCCAGCATTTTCCCGTCAACTGATGTCAGACTAACTGGCCTGTATTTCCCTGTTTTCTCTCTCCCTCCTTTCTTGAATAGCGGGGTTACATTTACCACCCTCCAGTCCACTAGGACTGTTCTAGAATCTGGCGAATTTTGGAAGATCATTTTCTTTTCCATTGAAGTCAAAGTTGTGCGTGGTGTAACATAAGAACATAAGAACAGAAGAAATAGGAGCAGGAGTAGGCCAATCGGCCCCTCGAGCCTGCTCCGCCATTCAATGAGATCATGGTTGATCTGATCCCAACCACAAATCTAAATTCATGTCCAATTTCCTGCCCGCTCCCCGTAACCCCTAATTCCCTTTACTTCTAGGAAACTGTCTATTTCTGTTTTAAATTTATTTAATGATGTAGCTTCCACAGCTTCCTGGGGCAGCAAATTCCACAGACCTATTACCCTCTGAGTGAAGAAGTTTCTCCTCATCTCAGTTTTGAAAGAGCAGCCCCTTATTCTAAGATTATGCCCCCTAGTTCTAGTTTCACCCATCCTTGGGAACATCCTTACCGCATCCACCCAATCAAGCCCCTTCACAATCTTATATGTTTCAATAAGATCGCCTCTCATTCTTCTGAACTCCAATGAGTAGAGTCCCAATCTACTCAACCTCTCCTCATATGTCCACCCCCTCATCCCCGGGATTAACCGAGTGAACCTTCTTTGTACTGCCTCGAGAGCAAGTATGTCTTTTCTTAAGTATGGACACCAAAACTGTATGCAGTATTCCAGGTGCGGTCTCACCAATACCTTATATAACTGCAGCAATACCTCCCTGTTTTTATATTCTATCCCCCTAGCAATAAAAGCCAACATTCCGTTGGCCTTCTTGATCACCTGCTGCACCTGCATACTAACTTTTTGATTTTCTTGCACTAGGACCCCCAGATCCCTTTGTACTGCAGTACTTTCCAGTTTCTCGCCATTTAGATAATAACTTGCTCTCTGATTTTTCCTGCCAAAGCGCATAACCTCACATTTTCCAATATTGTATTGCATCTGCCAAATCTCCGCCCACTCACCCAGCCTGTCTATATCCCCTTGTAGGTTTTTTATGTCCTCCTCACTCTCTACTTTCCCTCCCATGGGCTGCCGATTCGCTGTCAGCCCGTTTAGCGCTATTGCCATTGACCAGCTTCACCTCCATTGGCTTGCATTGTGTTACCTGTTGGCTTTGCTTTAATAAATCTCTTTTCTTCCCCTCACTATACCATGTCCAGGTTTGCATACAAATCTGGTAAATGAAAGGTGGAGTGGCCTAGTCCTGAGGCAGAAGTGTAGAAATTTTTATTCGTGACGATACCATATGAACAGACTGGCACCAGGTTGCTTTCGCCGTTATTTTTAATGGATTAATATCTCTGTTATGGTTGTGAAGAGATGAATCTGGTCTGATCGTGTTATGCATTTGTACAATAATGTTGCACACAGTGATTTCTACCCTGGAGAAAGCTTTGGGTAATAGCTAAAGACCGCTGTTTATATTTCCATCACTCATACTTATTCAAGCATAGATGCACACTCACCCTCTGAGTATGCACCAATATGCAGTACTTGATATCTGGAAAACTATTTTTGAATATATAGTTATAATACAGAATTTTTTCGAGCTGATAAAAATAGTAAACTAGGCATCAGTATCTCAAGATTAATCTCCATGCCCAGGTACTAGCAAAGTTTGCATCTGTGAAAAGTAATTTTGATGTTAAAAAAAGAGACTGACAAACGCCTAGTTAGATTTCTGCTTGTAAGCCTCATGCTATTACCACTGCATCCCCCACGGAGCAAACTGGCTTTAATCAGTCCGGCTCCATTTTAAAAGCATTCAATGTGGCAATTTTAATTTCTAACTCTGTGTTTTGGTGAAATTCTACCATTGCTCATTTCTAGTAAATGGATGATTTTTTGTGCTAATTTTCTCCCCTCCTACTTTCTCGAAAGCATTGACTCCAGGTGGGATAAGATTCCATGGCGACTGGTTGCCCCGCGATACTCCGCCACAGTGGTCATTCTTCAAGTGTGAGCTTGGACGGTGAGTGTTGACAGGCTATTAGAACATGGCAGAAGGGGTGGGAGAGGAAGACATCGCTGCTGAATCTGATCCTTTCCTCACCCGGTATCCACACATGGGGGTAGATCTTTACTTTGTGTGATAGTATAAAACATCTGGTAGCGAGTCGACATCCCGTTTTATATCTCTCCCGATTTTTATTTCTGATATGGAGATGCCGGTGATGGACTGGGGTGGACAAATGTAAGGAATCTTACAATACCAGGTTATAGTCCAACAGTTTTATTTGAAAATCACAAGCTTTCGGAGGCTTGTGATTTTCAAATAAAACTGTTGGACTATAACCTGGTGTTGTAAAATTCCTTAGATTTTTATTTCCATTGACTTCAATGCACCTGATTTACTTTTCCATAAAAGTCACTCCCTCAGTACCACACTAGAGTGTTGACCTAAATTATGCACTCCAAACCCACAATCTTCCATTTTTTTTTAGGTAATACTCTGCCTTAAATCAGAAGAAATGTAAAATGGGCTGCCGACTCTCTATCATCCATTTTACACTATTGCACAAAGACAAGATCTACCCCATGCACTCTTTCCTGTAGGGATCACTGGAAAGTGATTAAGAGTGAGATCTTGGGTAGACTTTTCTCTCCCTCAACCACGATCACCGAGGCCAACTATCACATCCCCACCTGTTGTCCTGGCTGAGATTAGCTAACTCAGTTTAGACTGGGGATTGAAATCTGAACCTTATGGTCTCCATGGCTTTGTTACATCGTGCCTTTACCATCCGAGCCATTGGTTTTTGAAATGCTTTTCTACCTTTGATATTCGATATCAGCATCAGGTAAGGGATGGGCTTCATGAAAAGTGAAGCAGCGGAATAGCACAATCTCTTTACGCCTCTGGGCGCTGGGCACAAATCTAACTAATGGCAGGAAAGACTGTTTTCTGTAAGAGCCCTGTGTGAAATGAGTTTGGACAGTCTAAACCCAATTGCCCATGAGTACCTGCTTTAAAAGTCTTCATAAATCAGCTCATGTTGATGTTAAGTTCAAGGTAAGAAACCATAAGGATGAGTGATAGGTGGTAATGTGACACAGTTGCAGCAGGGGGTCAGAACGTGCTGTGACTGAATAATGGGATCATTACTTTGCTACTTTGTAACTGACCTGGGAGGGCTTGGTGACAAAAAGAGTCAAAGGATTACAAGAAAAACACAATTGTAGTTTATTTCAACCCTGTGATTAAATCACAGCTTCAAATTTAATTGATTCACAATGTTTAGCGATCGTAACAGAAATCAAAGAATAGTCCATGGTAATGCGCATAGACTTGAACAAGGTCAACCAGAATATAGGGCTCGATATTGCCAGGGCTGCGGGTTCGCGGCGGGGGGGGCTACTGGGCGCGTGGGTAACGCGCCCAGTGAAATCAGTCTGCCCCGCGCGCGATCGCAGCCTAATTGGATCCACTTACCTGCTCCTCCGGGTTCCCCACTGCTGATCTGCGCATCGGGCTGCACATGCGCAGTAAGGTCTGTCAGCTGGAGGAGCTCTATTTAAAGGGGCAGTCCTCCACTGACAGATGCTGCAACAAATAGGAAAAATTACAGCATGGAGCAGCCCAGGGGGAAGGCTGCTCCCAGTTTAACGATGCCTCACTCCAGGTATCATTAGATGGGGTGAGGAGGAGAGGGAGGACAGAGATCTTCCCCCTGGCGGGCGGGAGGAAGTGGCCTGCCTCTGCCACCAGGAAGGCGTGGCTCGAGGTGGCAGAGGAGGTCACCTGCACCACCAACATATCACGCAGGAGGCGCTCCAATGACCTCAGTAGGTCAGCCAAAGTGAGTACACTTACTCATTCCCCTACACTCCGTCTGCCACATCACCGCCCCCACCCCACATCTCCTTCTGCACTGCCAACACTATTCAGTCACATCACCCCTCACACCCACTCAAACCTCATCCTCATCTTACCTGCACTTACTCACCTCCCCAGTACTCATCCCGCCACTACCACTCAACCCAATCCTCATACAATCTCATGGCTCTATCTCATACTCACCCTCTCATGCATCTCTTTCACAGTCAGCCTCACTCAACCTGCCACTACCTGTGCTGCAGCCACAGGGCATGCATCAGATATGTGCAGTAGGCAGCGTAAGGCAAACGTGTCGTGAGCATGAAGGGGATGCACAAGGGTGTTTGAGAGTTTGTCATGGTTTTTACTTATATTTCATTTCTGAGCAGCTCACATCACATATTATACTGGCACCACTACTGCCACATCTTTGCGAATCCTGTCTGGTTTGTGCAATAATGCCCTTTCCTGAGGATCACAATGAAGACCCACACCTGATGCCACCCATTGTGTCACTGCAGAGTGGGTGTAGGTGTATTTGCAGGGCTCTTTTGTGCAGACGACTGAGAGACGTCGGCGATGTCCCCGGTGGCACCCTGGAAGGATACGGAGGAGAAGTTGTTGAGGGCAGTGGTGACTTTGACAGTGACAGGTAAGAAGATGGTGCTCGGGCCAGCCCGGAGCAGCTCGGCATGAAGGAGGCTGCAAATGTCCACGACTACATGTCGAGTGACTCTGAGCCTCCGTGTGCACTGCTGCTCAGAGAGGTCCAGGAAGCTGAGCCTCGGTCTGTGGACCCTGCGACGCATCTCTCTCTGCGGTTGCCCTCCCTCCTGCTGTGAAGGTGGATGTGTCACAGCACTGTGTTGTGGAGCTCCACGTGTCAGAGGTGGATGGCTTGGCCGGCAAGGCTGGTGATGCTGTACGCCCTCCGAGGAGGTCATGACTGCAGCTACGGCGGCCCCCATCCGGAAGATGTACATCTGAGGGGGTCCGCAAGGTAGGTACATGTCTCTGGACCCTGGGGTAAGTGTGCAAGTTTGTGAATTTGATTGTCAGGAGGAGGGTGGTGGAGGCCAAACTTTGTCCCAAGTGACAGAGTGGCCTCCTGCAATGGGTGAGGGTCTCCCACCCCCCCCCACCTGTCAAATGGATCTTTGCAGCTGCCACAGGCTGATAGCTGCAACACGTCCATTTCAACTAGGAGTGTTTTCCCTAGTATGGGAAACAGTCCCAGTCGTCTCTAAAATTCAACCCCTCCTCACATATTCCCTTAATCAGGTCTGTTAATGACCTGAAATACCAAGGTAAATACTGTTAAGTGGCACCCCGCTGGCTTTAATTGCCTGCGGGAGTCCCATATGCGGGGGCTGCGCGCGCACGTCGGCGCGTCTGTGGGGAACCCGGAAGTGGGCGGGTTGGAGCCGGGCTCCCAAACCGCTCCAGGATTCCCCGATTTTCGGAGGCCCCCCGCCAGGAACGCACCCGATAGCGGGTGCTAAAATGGAGGCCATAATGAAAGGTAAGGACGACAATCCAATGCTGCTAAATGACAAGGAAGATGTAAAACACCTGTGAAACAAACATTTACAACTGGAACCTAATGTGATCCTGAAGGGAAGGTTTCTTCTCTGTGTTGTACATAATGGCCCGGAATTTGCTCCAAAAATAACGGAGAGCTGAATAGCGTTCACCATTATTTAAGGGCAAATGGAAGACCAACTTCCGGCGAGTGTGCATGCGCAGTCAAAGGCCCAAATCCGAAAGTTGCTCTCCGAGATTCCCTGCTCGCCAGTGAAATGAACGGACCAGCGCAAAGTTGCTGCACTGCCCAGCTGGAAACAAATTAACCTACACAGAAAAAGGTGTCCTGGGTTTTTTAGATCTAAACTAACTTTTAATGGCGTGGTAAATCTTAATGACTGCCAAACAACCTCTCTGGCACTGAAAATTAACTTTTAAAAACATGGAGTCTCGTTCCTTCTGATTTAAATTGTTGGAGATTTAATAAAAAACATTTTTATTTTTTACTTTTTATTTCTGTTCCTTTTAGCTCTGTCTTTTAACTTAATATTTATTACCCTCTCTTTATTTCACATTCTCTAACTGATTTTACATTGAATTAACTGTTGTAGTTTGGACTTGCTGATTCTGACTCTGCGCGGCTTGTCAAGGATGCTTCAAGCTGACTGGTTGAGGGGAGAGAGAGATCCTTTCCCCACTCACACAGCTCACAGATGCCCAGGAAAGGATGCTGCACTTTTTGCAGCTCACCATTAGGGCAAGTTTCTGCACTAAAGCCCATGGGTCATTAGTTTAAATCTAATGAGCGGCGGGTGCCATTCGATTGCCGCTCAGAACAAATTCCGGGCCAATGTAATTCTTGACCTATTTACTAAAAGCGGCTTTGCACTTTTGTTACATATAGAGTGTAGGGGAAATCTCCCCCCTGAGTGTGACACATTGAGTCGAGGGCATCTCAGCACCAAATACACTTGCGCTTGGCTAATGAATATTAGCCCTGAATATCATCGCTATCTTCAACACTTACGCTGTTATTACACCATTTTGCAGTGCAAGAAGTGGGTTGCCTCATGTGCCACCAATCACATGAGACTTTAATTTACTAAATTGTGCTGATTCCTGGCTTCATTGACATTTCTTCAACCAATTTTTTTTCACAGTTTAGCTCATTGAGACTTGCACTTGACCCCTCCCCCCCACAGAGCTACCCTACATTTTTCGTGTTTATACATGTATACAGGATTTCTGACGCACCTCTAGCGAAGGTATGGCGGGGGAGCGGGAGCAGCTCCGAGAAGATTTCTGGCCAAAATTATCTTAAAGGGCATCCAGTAGTTTTATAACCAATCTGAAAGGATTCAACTTGGCATAAAGTACAGTTGGTAATAAAGTATATCAGTTTGATCAGGGTTGAAAAGCAAATTTGTCGGAAGAAAATTTGATCATTTGTTTAGTGTAATGGTAAAGTGCGGGTAAGGTTATTTATTTTCTTCTTACAGATGTAACTCATATTAAAGAGAATCTTGACAGATGTTATTGCAGAGTGCCAAAGAGGCGATGATTATATGTGGAAAATTATTAACAACCTTAAGTTCACACAAAAAACGACATGCATTGAAGTAGAGAAGGACCAGTGGGAGTTAATAATAGTGGAAAAAGGCAGTAAGGCTGTGAAATGACTATCTGTATTGGACAAGGAGAACCAGACAATAGTGTTCTGCAAAGATAGAATCATAGAATCATAGAAGTTTACAACATGGAAACAGGCCCTTCGGCCCAACATGTCCATGTCGCCCAGTTTATACCACTAAGCTCGTCCCAATTGCCTGCACTTGGCCCATATCCCTCTATACCCATCTTACCCATGTAACTGTCCAAATGCTTTTTAAAAGACAAAATTGTACCCGCCTCTACTACTGCCTCTGGCAGCTCGTTCCAGACACTCACCACCCTTTGAGTGAAAAAATTGCCCCTCTGGACCCTTTTGTATCTCTCCCCTCTCACCTTAAATCTGTGCCCCCTCGTTATAGACTCCCCTACCTTTGGAAAAAGATTTTGACTATCGACCTTATCTATGCCCCTCATTATTTTATAGACTTCTATAAGATCACCCCTAAACCTCCTACTCTCCAGGGAAAAAAGTCTCAGTCTATCCAACCTCTCCCTATAAGTCAAACCATCAAGTCCCGGTAGCATCCTAGTAAATATTTTCTGCACTCTTTCTAGTTTAATAATATCCTTTCTATAATAGGGTGACCAGAACTGTACACAGTATTCCAAGATGTCAATGAAGTCTGGAGAGAATCAATACATAATATGGTTAGGAAACAAATAGTTACAAAATTTGACAGAATTCAATTTCTCGGGCAATACCTTCAATCAAACTAACAACTGCTCAGAAGAGATTAAAAAACAATAGCACAAGCAAAGGCCGATTTGCCATGATAATTAGGTCCTGCATGGGATCAAGACAAGACTGCTGGAGTCCTCGATATTTTCAACCTCACTATGCCAAAATCAGGTCATTGAAAACAGAGGACTGACAAAGCTTAGAGGAATTTAAGACAAAAGGTAGGACGATCATTGAGGGTGAGTTTTCTCACCGTTTCTGGTTTATTAGCAGCGCTGGAATGATGTAGCATCGATTTGAAATGAGGAAACTCGAGAGGAAGCGATTTCCACTGCTTGCGCACGTTTAATTTTATTCCCCTGAGTTTTCTCAATCATTTTGGCCCTACCAGCAATCTGCCTGTCAAGCACTCCAACCCCAAGGCTCATTAGTATACCAGCGCCTATCAGCTAGTGGCACAGTTCACATGAGTTTCCTGGTTTTGCGCCCCTATTGTACTTTGGTTAACCTGTTGCTTGATCCAGGTGGAAGTGTCCCTAAAATTTGCTTACCGATTACCACCTTCTGGAAACATTTTTTCATCCTATTTTGAGACATGACATATGGTATCATAGAATCATAGAATGATACAGCACAGAAGGAGGCCATTTGGCCCATCATGTTTGTGCTGGCTCTTTGAAAGAACTATCCAATTAGTCCCACTCCCCTGCTCTTTCCCCATAGCTCTGCAAAATTTTCCCCTTCAAGTATTTATCCAATTCCCTTTGAAAGTTATTATTGAATCTGCTTTCACCCTTTCAGGCAGTGCATTCCAGACCATAACAACTCACTGCGTAAAAATGTTTTCCTTCATGTCACCTCTGGTTCTTTTGCCTTAAATTGCCAATTATCTTAAACCTGTGTCCTCTCGTTACCGACCCTTCTGCCATTGGAAACTATTTCTCCTTATTTGCTCTATTAAAACCCTTCATGATTTTGAACACCTCTATCAAATCTCCCCTTAACGTTCTCTACTTTCAGGAGAACAACTCCAGTTTCTCTAGTCTCTTCATGTAACTGAAGTCTTTCATCCGAGGTACCACAAAGGGAATTAATAAATACTTGAAGGGGAAAAATTTGTAGGGCTATGGGAAAGGGCAGGGGTGTGGGATTAATTGGTTAGCTCATTCAAAGAGCTGGCACAGGCACTTGAATGGCCTTCTTCCATGCTGTATCATTCTATGATTTTATGATTAGAGAAAAACAGTAGTCTGAAGGAATTGTTGAAGCTTGCACAGTCAATGAGCTGTCAGATAGAAGAACAGAAAATGTGGATTAAAAAAAAGCCAAAGGCACTGTCAAGGAGTTAAATATTAAGCCAAAGCAAAAGGACATGTTGCTTGAGGCAAGGTTGGCTATTTCTGTAGTACCACATATCTCCATTAGCAAAATGGAAATCATGTTAATCTCATGGTAAAATGGACTATTTTCATGTTGATTTTGTTTGTGAGCAAAAAGTTTATTATAGAACCAGTTCAGGGATGAAGTTATTCAAGGAGGATAATAACAAAAAGGCAATGCTCACCAAATCAGAAACATGTCACAGAACATATTCGATACAGGTTTCTAAGAGAAGAAATATTGCTTTCATTACTCTTCAGTCACCCCTTATACCCGTAAAAAGCCAGTGGTGCAATTAAATTGTGCAGTCCGCTTATGCTGTTGTACCTTCTCGGTGGTGAATGTTATGAATAAAGCATGTCACCTCCCTAATATACGTGTGGTCAGCAAACTGTGTGACATTACAGATGATCCCAGTGCTAGTCTGCACAGAACTAAAGGATGACATGTGGGTGCCGTGATGGCTGGAATGCAAATGTTGCCTGTAAGTCTTCCTTATAGCCTCCTGAGGCATTGCTCTTCAGTCAATCCCAGGTAGCTGTGCTAAAGTGGTACAAAGGATCCGGTTCCAAAATAATTCAGGGCAGTGGTCACTTTCATAGCAACAGACAGAGCTGTTCTGGCACTGGAGCAAGGCTGAATATCTTCACAAAGAAGGTCGTACAGATGTGCAATGGCAGCCTTGGGCAATCGCACTCTTCGAACACAGAGCTCCTCATAGAGGTCCTCAAAGGAACTGTGCTGCCTACAGACATGCTGTGAAGGGTAGTAGAAAGGGTGTCCTACGAAGAGGTGTCATGAGTCACAACAGTAGTGGGCATCCCTTGTCACCCAGCAGTCGTCCTGCCTCTTGCTCCTGTCATTGAAATAAAGCTGAGATACTGGATTGAGGAATTGTAAAATATTCCTGACAGCTGCTCGCATGTTGTGAATTCACATGCAAGAAGCTATGCCTGTCAACGCAAATGAGCTGCACACTTAGGTAATGGAAGCCTTTGCAGTTCGTATAAATATGGGGGTTTACATTTTGGGGCACACAATGCCGCTTGGGTGCAATCAACAGGGCGACAACTCTAGAGAATCTGGCAATTCTGAAAAAATTGATGGTCCTCTCAGTCATCTGTGTGGGAGCACTGTCAAATTGTATGAATTGAATTACAAAGAGGGCACTGATGACTTGCCTTACAGAGGAGTGTGCAACAAATTGGCTGATCTGACAAATGTCCCCTGTGGCTCCCTGGAATTATCCTTTAGTATACAAGTTGAGACCTGCGGTCACTTTCTCTACAGCTGTCAGAACTGTACATAATGTAGATTTTGATTGCAGCAATAATGCACCTAAAAAACTTCATGACTAAAGCACAGCTTGCTGAGATAGAGAGCCTGGGAAAGGTTTTGGAAAATGCACCTGGGTCTATAGATCCAACTGGATGGGGTACTATCAGGATGACCTGGTTTTCCTCTCACGCTATCAGATAAATTTGGCTCCTCTTACAACCTGCTGTTGCCCCTGTTCCTCCAGCATATGGATAATGTAAAGTGGGATTCCCATTGTGCACACCTCAGATCCCAGCTCAGTAATTGTGTTGAAATAGAATGCTTTCCAAGTTAATGCAGAATGTAGGGGGAAGAATTCCTGAGTATAACAGTGAAAACGTTTTTGTAATACCTGCAATGAATCCCAAGATATGGCCAAAAGACTTCACAAACAATCTCAGTTGAGCAGTGTCCCTTTAACCAAGTACTGACAAACAAAATCTTTTAAACAGTGATGCACATTTTCAAGGAGGGATTGGAAGGTGGAAGTCACAGAATTTAGAATGGGTGATGTCATCCCGTCCCAACTCCATGATTTGCACATGTGCCACTGGGAGAGTAAGGAATTCCTCAGTCCATCCAGAAATTGAACAGAATTTCTGCCAGGGGCCTTCTTCAGCAAAATACCAGCATAAATCAGTCCCTTTAGTTACTCCTGGCACTACAAAAGCAAAGTTGCCGTCTTATTCCCTCCCCCACAAACCAGCTATTTCAGGGCCTGTATCTTTGTACTGATTAATATTAAAATCCTGCCAACTACACATAAAGAAGGAACTCCAATCGTCAGCTGAACAAGTATCAAGGCCAAGTGACATTCTGCGAGTCATTTTGTTTCAAGTCAAATCTTCATTTGGGAGTGGTCAAAACAAAGATTCATGAAACAATTATGCTCTTGTACCAACTGCATAAACATGACTGTCATTGTATGCAATGGACATTTGCCAAGGTATTTGCATATCAATCATTTATTTTAATCCAACAGTGTGATTGCATTAGGAATCGGGCTTATTATTTGTGCACAGAACTGAAAAACCTTCAAACTTTTTTTTATGAATGAAATTGATTCTAAAAATGAAACAATTTTTTGGTGCTCATGTTTTGATATGTTCTGTCACACATGCATTTATAATTTTGCTCTAAGTCGTGAATACGGAAATTGTCACCCTAAAGTTGCAAAGCAGACTTGCCAGTCTTGGGAGCAGTAGCATTTTCTTGTGATGTGGAAAGCAGCACAAATATAACTGTCATTCAGATCTGGATAGCCCCTCCCTGGCTCTGTGACCTCCTACAGCCCTACAACCCTCCAATTCTGGCCTCATGCGCAGCTCCGATTTTAATCGCTCCACCATTGGCTGCCGTGTTCTCAGCTGCCTGAGTCTTAAGATCTTGAATTCCCTCCATAAACCTCTCCGCCTCTCTCTCCTCCTTTAAGACACTCCTTAAAACCTACCTCTATGACCAAGCTTTTGGTCACCTGTCCTAATATCTCCTTGATGAACTGGATTCTTTTTTCCCCTCAGTCTGGTTCAGCAAACACTGAGTCGAATATACCTTTAAAGTTCAACACAACTTTAATAGCAGGACTTAGTCCGTAGCTTCAATTCAGACTCCTGAGGGAGTCCGGACGATTCTAACAGAATAAGAAGACAAAGACATATACAAAAATTCATACCTTTATACAGATCAATAGGGGTTGGAACATTTTTAACGCAAGGGTCAACACCAATCATAAGCTGGGCATAGGTTGGCCATGCTAGGTTACATGATTTCAAGCCAATCACAGGTAGCCCATGGCCTGATCATGCCGCAGTGACAGACACTGATGGATGCATCCTTTTCTTCTCACTAGGAATGTCCCTTTTGGTCTTGCTAAGCTGTTACCAATATTGATTAGCTCGCTGCATGGAGACACTCAGACCAGACCCTGAATCACATCAAAGACTTCTACATTGATAAGACAATGCAGGCCTGCTGACTACGCAAACATATGGCCTAGCAGGGGGGCCCCCTGTACCAACCTCAGCTATCAACTAATTAACCCTTGCCTCACCATTTTGCATTCTGCTCCTTTGCCACGTAGGCATTTTAATACTTTACTGGACACTGACCACACAGGGATTCTCATCCTTATGTGGCTCGGTGTCAAATTTTGTATGCTAATGCTCCTGTGAAGTGCCTCGGGACGTTTTACTACGTTAAAGGCACTATATAAATGCAAGTTGTTGTTGTGTTGAAATGCATATTCCAGAAATCCAGTTATCCAGACTCTTCATTGATCACAGTAGATTTAGGTAAACTTTCTGTCCTTGCCACTATACAACTCAGCCAACCTCTAGAATCAGCTGTGGCTTGCTCATGAAGTTTTCTTACCTAACTCAGATATTGTGCTAGGATCTTTATGAGAAATTAAATATTGATTTTATATAATTTATTAGACTGATGCCACTTCCTCAGGGAGGTTGCAGAGAAAGACCATTTTTCACTTAAGTGGCAATATTACTTATGGCATGAACGTTGTAGCTTGTTTCTTACAAGTTGAAATGAAAGGAATTTATTTATTAGCAGTGAGAGGTCATAAGAGCTGAAACACGAGGCAATTGTGAAGTAGCAGCCGAGAAGCTTTGCTAGTGAGTAGGAGAATGTTGATTGTAAGATATTGGACTAAATAGAGCTTAGAGATGGCCCCAGCAGACAGCAGAAAGCTACCTATCAAAGTCTGAATTCCCTCCTGGCCCAGCTACTGAATCAAGCAGCCTTGAAAATGAATGGTCAGTAGTAACAAGAGCTGCAAAGCCTACATGACAACAAATACAGGACCCAGAGCAGTGAACATCAAAAGTATGGTCTCAGATGGAGCCAAACAAGATGAAGACCTTGGGGTTGCTTGTGGGCAGAGAGAGGGCAAAAGCCACCTGGATCTGTCGTTTGGGACCTGTACCAATATTCGACTCGCCCTGAATTTGCATGAGTAGGACAAGTTGCCAGTGTGAAATGTACACTCCACATAGAGCCCACTGATCAGGAGGTGGGAAATTGGGTGCTGCTGCAGATTATTAAGGGCCCGCAGCAGTTTAAAGGGAGGTGCACTTTTTTTTGTGGCAAAAGCAGGGAAGCAGGGGATGTGTGAGGACAAGAAGATTTCCAGCAGGGCCTGATGGTTTTCAGATACAGTTGTGGAGATGCTGGTGGAACAAGCTCAGAATAGAAGGGTGGCTGCTGCCAAGGCAAATTGGTGAACAGTATGGTGAGAGGTGCATAATATGTGGATGCACTGAGCATTATCTGCAGCACCCGGCTGTAGTTCAGAAAGAAATTTAATTAAGTAAATAATAGACTTGTAAAATTGAAGCCCATGGGATGAAAGGGATAGTGGCAGCGAGGATACAACATTGGCGAAGGGACAGAAAGCAGAGGGTAGTAGTGAACCGTAGTTTTTCAGACTGGAGGGAAGTATACAGTGGTGTTCCCCAGGGGTTAGTATTAGGACCACAGCTCCTTTTGATACATATTAATGACCTAGACTCGGGTATAAAGGGTATAATTTCAAAGTTTGCAGTTGACACGAAACTCGGAAGTGTAGTAAACAACGTGAAGGATAGTAACAAACTTCAGGAGGACGTAGACAGACTGGTGAAATGGGTAGACACATACAGCAGATAAAATTTAACGCAGAGAAGTGTGAAGTGATGCATTTTAGTAGGAAGAATGAGGAGAGGCAGTATAAACTGAATGCTACAATTTTAAAGGGGCATAGAATACAAAATCAAGCAAGTTATGCTAAACCTTTCTAAAACACTGGTTAAGCCTCAGCTGGGGTATTGTGTTCAATTCTGGGCACCGCACTTTAGGAAGGATGTCAAGGCTTTAGAGAAGGTGCAGAAGAGATTTACTAGAATGGTACCAGGGATGAGGGACTTCAGTTATACGGAGAGATTGGAGAACCTGGGGTTGTTCTCTTTAGAACAGAAAAGGTATAGAGGCGATTTGTTAGAGGTGTTCAAAATCATGAAGGGTTTTAATAGAATAAATAAGGTGAAGGCAGAAGGGTCGGTAACCAGAGGACACAGATTTAAGGTGATTTGCAAAAGAACCAGAGGCTACACGAGGAAGCAGCGAGTTGTAATGGTCTGGAATGCACTGCCTGAAAGGGTGGTGGATAAACACTTAAAGGGAAAAAATTTGCAGGGCTAGGGGAAATAGCAGGGAAGTGAGACTAATTGGATAGCTTTTTCAAAGAGCCGACACAGTCACAATGGGCCGACTGGCCTCCTTCTGTGCTGTAACATACTATGATCTCACCAATATGCCAAGCTAAGACTCTCCTTCACCTCTCTCACACTTTCTTCACAGCCCTGCCGGACCCTACCTTTGCCTCAGCTCTATCAACCCTTCCCTTCCCCACTTGCCATGTCTGTCAGGTGGGAGGTCTTCACTGCACCTCCTTTTCTGCTTGAACTCACAGCCTCAAAAGCTGCTTTTGCCCCCAGAACCGCCTCTCCCTTTTGGCCATTCATGCTGCTTCTTCCTGTTATCATGCTCACTCTGGTAGGCCAGCGAGGGTTAAAAGCCCTTGCCTGAGGCAGATATTAACCCACTTCCATTCTTCTTGCAGTAGAAACTGGTAAGCAACCAGCATTAGAGGAGGTCCTGCCATATTGCAAGCACTCATCCCTATAGAAGAGGCTGCCATTGGCATCATAGGGAGGATAGTGCTGACTGCACGCCTGAATCATTTTAATAGATCTCAGCATGATTTTCGTGTGGTCTCTGGGACCACATGAACAGACACGTACAGCACGCGCCTGCCCCCTGCGCGCCCGTTTTCTGAAAATGTAGAGACACCTCTGCCACTTTTAGACCTTGGTCTCTCATGCCAGACGGACTGATGACGAAAACTGTGATGGCAGTGCACTGTCACTTCCTTTTACACTGCCAAGGGCCAGCTCAGAAATCAGCATCCTGCAATACTTAGATAGTAACTTCAAGGGGCCTTCATTGGAGGATTCACATGTGAGCAGCAATGGGTTGAGATGATAAGGAAGGCCAAGGGAAGAGCTAACTGCAAAGCCACTTCATAGTCTAACTCCATGGAAGAGGATAGAGATGCCGACTTCAGAGGCCCTGCTTCTTCTTGTTATCATGCTCACTATGGTAGGCCAGCGAGGGTTGAAAGCCCTTGCCTGAGGCACATATTAACCCACTTCCATTCTTCTTGCAGTAGAAACTGGTAAGCAACCAACAATAGAGGAGGTCCTGCCATACTGCAAGCACTCATCCCTATAGAAGAGGCTGCCATTGGCATCATAGGGAGGATAGTGCTGACTGCACGCCTGAATCATTTTAATAGATCCCAGCATGATTTTCGCGTGGTCTCTGGGACCACATGAACAGACACGTACAGCACGCGCCTGCCCCCTGTGCAGCCCTATTTAAAAAAATATGGGCCTGGATTTTCCTGAAAACTAGTAACGACGTATCTACGGCATACGCCATTCTTCTTACACAGAAGTTCCAGGAAATTATGGCGTAAGTGACTTATACCATTGCTTACGCCGTGCCATAATTTCCTGGGACCTTTTGTGCCACTCTACCATTGTCCTTGCCAAAACAGTGAGAATTTAATTATCAAAACTCTGCTCCCCCATTAAAATCAATGGCGATCACAAATTTCCTTAATTAATGCCTGTTTTCGTTCTGCTGCCACTCACCTGGCACGGGCATTATTTACTGACTTAAATTAATTCTCTGAATGCATTTAAATGACGTGCTATTGTGGTTGCTGATTGGGACTTGTTGAAAGACAGATTCTTAAACCATTGCATCATCATGTCAATAAAAATGTATTATTAACGACTTTTCTTTTAAGTATTTTTAAAAGTTTTTCTAACTATGTTTCTTCTTGAGCAGTGACAGTTGCTAATCTGCAACTACACAAGGTTGTTTAGCTAAAAGGTCCCTCGAGAATAAGTAAATGCCAAAAAAGACAATTCAACAATTGCGTATCGATATAAGTACGAACGATATTTAATCATGGCAGGCAAAACCATTCATAAACTGGGCTCCATCCAAAGTTCTTACTAATTTAAGGTAATGAAATTGAAGGACTCTTAGATGACACTGGCCCCAGCTCTTCCCTCATATTTAGATTAAATTATTCTGTATCTGTATGAAATACCAGTTTTATGGTCCTGTTCATCTAATAAAATTTGCTTCACTTTTGCTCAACGTTAGAAAATGTGTGGTATGAATTGGAGCCCCAATCTGCTTCAGTCCATGGTGTTTTTTTTCTCAATCATTAACTGTGAAGATGAAGATGCTCTGGTAGGTTCCTAGCTAATCCCTACCACCCAGAAATGCAAAATCGATTTCACAGAGATGGCTGCACGGGGACTGATTTCAATGAAATGGAGGTGATAGGTTGTTAGTTTTGATGAAATTATCGTGACGTCTTATCTAAAAATGTGAATTGTACAGTTTCACTTTAACTAACTCAGCGATTAAATCTGAGAGGAGCCGAGCCGAGCGGAGGGAGCGTCCGATAAAAGGCGGGATTTCAGAGCGCTGAGAGGAGCCGAGCCGAGTGGAGGGAGCGTCCGATAAAAGGCGGGATTTCAGAGCGCTGAGAACAGCTGAGAGGAGCCGAGCCGAGCGGAGGGAGCGTCCGATAAAAGGCGGGATTTCAGAGCGCTGAGAGGAGCCGAGCCGAGCGGAGGGAGCGTCCGATAAAAGGCGGGATTTCAGAGCGCTGAGAACAGCTGAGAGGAGCCGAGCCGAGCGGAGGGAGCGTCCGATAAAAGGCGGGATTTCAGAGCACTGAGAACAGCTGAGAGGAGCCGAGCCGAGCGGAGGGAGCGTCCGATAAAAGGCGGGATTTCAGAGCGCTGAGAGGAGCCGAGCGGAGCCGAGCGGAGCTGCGACCGAGTTCGAAGTGACGTCAGGAATCAGATCGGGACGCGACACAGGGGAGGCACCTGATTGGTGAGTAGGTTCAGGTGAGTATTTCTCCTTATCTACAGTAACTGAAGTAAAAGGAAAGGGAAGGTCTGCAGGTCTTACAGGAAGCAGCGTTTATTTTTTAGTGAATCAAGGTCCCCAGTGTAGTTAACATTCTCTAAATTGAGAACAATTTAAAGGAGTAAACTCCTTAAAGGGAGTGGTAAGTAGTTTTTCTTTCCTTTTTTTTTTCTCTTGACATTGTAGTTGTTCTTAAGCTAATTTAAGGGTTAAGTCATGGCAGGAGATCCCAGCGCCGTGTCATGTTCCTCTTGTGGGATGTGGGAATTCAGGGCTCCTTCCTGTATCCCTGATTCCTTCACCTGCGGGAAGTGTGTCCAGCTGCAGCTATTGTTTGACCGCTTGACGGCTCTGGAGCTGCGGATGGACTCACTTTGGAGCATCCGCGATGCTGAGAAAGTCGTGGATAGCACGTTCAGTGAGTTGGTCACACCGCAGATAAAAATTACTGAGGGAGATAGTGAATGGGTGACCAACAGACAGAGGAAGAGTAGGAAGGCAGTGCAGGGGTCCCCTGCGGTCATCTCCCTCCAAAACAGGTATACCGTTTTGGATACTGTTGGCGGAGATGGCTCACCAGGGGAAGGTGGCAGTGGCCAGGTTCATGGCACCGTGGCTGGCTCTGCTGCACAGGAGTGCAGGAAAAAGAGTGGCAGAGCTATAGTGATAGGGGACTCGATTGTAAGGGGAATAGACAGGCGTTTCTGCGGACGCAACCGAGACTCCAGGATGGTATGTTGCCTCCCTGGTGCAAGGGTCAAGGATGTCTCGGAGCGGCTGCAGGACATTCTGGAGGGGGAGGGTGAACAGCCAGTTGTCGTGGTGCATATAGGCACCAACGATATAGGTAAAAAACAGGATGAGGTCCTACAAGCTGAATTTAGGGAGTTAGGAGTTAAACTAAAGAGTAGGACCTCAAAGGTAGTAATCTCAGGATTGCTACCAGTGCCACGGGTTAGTCAGAGTAGGAATGACAGGATAGCTAAGATGAATACGTGGCTTGAGAGATGGTGCAAGCTGGAGGGATTCAAATTCCTGGGCCATTGGAACCGATTCTGGGGGAGGTGGGACCAGTACAAATTGGACGGTCTGCATCTGGGCAGGACTGGAACCAATGTCCTAGGGGGAGTGTTTGCCAGTGCTGTTGGGGAGGGTTTAAACTAATGTGGCAGGGGGATGGGAACCGATGCAGGAAGTCAGTGGGAAATAAAGTGGTGACAGAAACAAAAGGCAGTAAGGGAGAGTGTACAGAACATGACCGGACAGATGGTCTGAGAAAGCAGGGCAAAGACCAAGGGAAGTCTAGATTAAACTGCATTTATTTCAATGCAAGAAGTCTGATGGGCAAGGCAGATGAACTCAGGGCATGGATGGGTACATGGGACTGGGATGTTATAGCTATTACTGAAACATGGCTAAGGGAGGGGCAGGACTGGCAGCTCAATGTTCCAGGGTACAGATGCTATAGGAAAGATAGAGCAGGAGGTAAGAGAGGAGGGGGAGTTGCGTTCTTGATTAGGGAGAACATCACGGCAGTAGTGAGAGGGGATATATCCGAGGGTTCGCCCACTGAGTCCATATGGGTAGAACTGAAAAATAAGAAGGGAGAGATCACTTTGATAGGATTGTACTACAGACCCCCAAATAGTCAACGGGAAATTGAGGAGCAAATATGTAAGGAGATTACAGACAGCTGCAAGAAAAATAGGGTGGTAATAGTAGGGGACTTTAACTTTCCCAACATTGACTGGGACAGCCATAGCATTAGGGGCTTGGATGGAGAGAAATTTGTTGAGTGTATTCAGGAGGAATTTCTCATTCAGTATGTGGATGGCCCGACTAGAGAGGGGGCAAAACTTGACCTCCTCTTGGGAAATAAGGAAGGGCAGGTGACAGAAGTGTTAGTGAGGGATCACTTTGGGACCAGTGATCATAATTCCATTAGTTTTAAGATAGCTATGGAGAAGGATAGGTCTGGCCCAAAAGTTAAAATTCTAAATTGGGGAAAGGCCAATTTTGATGGTATTAGACAGGAACTTTCAGAAGTTGATTGGGAGAGTCTGTTGGCAGGCAAAGGGACGTCTGGTAAGTGGGAGGCTTTCAAAAGTGTGTTAACCAGGGTTCAGGGTAAGCACATTCCTTATAAAGTGAAGGGCAAGGCTGGTAGAAGTAGGGAACCTTGGATGACTCGGGAGATTGAGGCACTAGTCAAAAAGAAGAAGGAGGCATATGACATGCATAGGCAGCTGGGATCAAGTGGATCCCTTGAAGAGTATAGAGATTGCCGGAGTAGAGTTAAGAGAGAAATCAGGAGGGCAAAAAGGGGATATGAGATTGCTTTGGCAGATCAGGCAAAGGTGAATCCAAAGAGCTTCTACAAATACATAAAGGGCAAAAGGGTAACTAGGGAGAGAGTAGGGCCTCTTAAGGATCAACAAGGTCATCTAAGTGCGGAACCACAAGAGATGGGTGAGATCCTGAATGAATATTTCACATCGGTATTTACGGTTGAGAAAGGCATGGATGTTAGGGAACTTGGGGAAATAAATAGTGATGTCTTGAGGAGTGTACATATTACAGAGAGGGAGGTGCTGGAAGTCTTAACGCGCATCAAGGTAGATAAATCTCCGGGACCTGATGAAATGTATCCCAGGACGTTATGGGAGGTTAGGGAGGAAATTGCGGGTCCCCTAGCAGAGATATTTGAATCATCCACCGCTACAGGTGAGGTGCCTGAAGATTGGAGGGTAGCAAATGTTGTGCCTTTGTTTAAGAAGGGCGGCAGGGAAAAGCCTGGGAACTACAGACCAGTGAGCCTGACATCTGTAGTGGGTAAGTTGTTAGAGGGTATTCTGAGGGACAGGATCTACAGGCATTTGGAGAGGCAGGGACTAATTAGGAACAGTCAGCATGGTTTTGTGAGAGGAAAATCATGTCTCACGAATTTGATTGAGTTTTTTGAAGGGGTAACCAAGAAGATAGATGAGGGCTGTGCAGTAGACGTGGTCTACATGGACTTCAGCAAAGCATTTGACAAGGTACCGCATGGTAGGTTGTTACATAAGGTTAAATCTCATGGGATCCAAGGTGAGGTAGCCAATTGGATACAAAATTGGCTTGACGACAGAAGACAGAGGGTGGTTGTCGAGGGTTGTTTTTCAAACTGGATGCCTGTGTCCAGCGGTGTGCCTCAGGGATCGGTGCTGGGTCCGCTGTTATTTGTTATTTATATTAATGATTTGGATGAGAATTTAGGAGGCATGGTTAGTAAGTTTGCAGATGACACCAAGATTGGTGGCATTGTGGACAGTGAAGAAGGTTATCTAGGATTGCAACGGGATCTTGATAAATTGGGCCAGTGGGCCGATGAATGGCAGATGGAGTTTAATTTAGATAAATGTGAGGTGATGCATTTTGGTAGATCGAATCGGGCCAGGACCTACTCCGTTAATGGTAGGGCGTTGGGGAGAGTTATAGAACAAAGAGATCTAGGAGTACAGATTCATAGCTCCTTGAAAGTGGAGTCACAGGTGGATAGGGTGGTGAAGAAGGCATTCAGCATGCTTGGTTTCATTGGTCAGAACATTGAATGCAGGAGTTGGGATGTCTTGTTGAAGTTGTACAGGGCATTGGTGAGGCCACACTTGGAGTACTGTGTACAGTTCTGGTCACCCTATTATAGAAAGGATATTATTAAACTAGAAAGAGTGCAGAAAAGATTTACTAGGATGCTACCGGGACTTGATGGTTTGACTTACAGGGAGAGGTTAGACAGACTGGGACTTTATTCCCTGGAGAGTAGGAGGTTAAGGGGTGATCTTATAGAAGTCTATAAAATAATGAGGGGCATAGATAAGGTCGATAGTCAAAATCTTTTCCCAAAGGTAGGGGAGTCTATAACGAGGGGGCACAGATTTAAGGTGAGAGGGGAGAGATACAAAAGGATCCAGAGGGGCAATTTTTTCACTCAAAGGGTGGTGAGTGTCTGGAACGAGCTGCCAGAGGCAGTAGTAGAGGCGGGTACAATTTTGTCTTTTAAAAAGCATTTGGACAGTTACATGGGGAAGATGGGTATCGAGGGATATGGGCCAAGTGCAGGCAATTGGGACTAGCTTAGTGGTATAAACTGGGCGACATGGACATGTTGGGCCGAAGGGCCTGTTTCCATGTTGTAACTTCTATGATTCTATGATCCTATGATAAAGTGCAGGAGTGAAGGGGTAGTAGCAGAAGTACACTTTTTAAATTTCCACTTTAAAACTACGAGTTGTTAATAGATTGACTTGGGACATTTTATTGAATTAATTAAAAAGAGACTCAACAAATGAGTGTAATGATCTGGAAACTCTCCAATACTTCAGTGGTGTTCAGACTGGGAGAGAAATAAAGAGTATGTAAATTAGATCAGCTTAGTTACAATCAAATTAGATAATTATTAGTTGCAAGTAGTAAAAGCTGGTAAACAATGGATACTTTCGGGGAAGTGGGAAAGGATCCGGGATCCTTTAATTCTGTTTCAAAGTATCATTTATACTAGGCAGTAATAAGCACTTCACAGTTTCCTCCATTTAATAAATGGTATCCGCCTAATATACGGTCGATAGAGATCTATTTGAAACAGTCGTTAAATTTCCTCATTTGTGCAAAATGTAAGTACTTTAATGTAAAACATTATCTCACTATTAAAGGTTCACAGCGGGTGCCTATAAAATAACAGAATTCAAATATACACTTTCTCATCCTGAAGAACAGGAAAAGTGTGCGGATTTTCAATTTTATTTAATTTTCATCACCAGGAAGAAGTGAACAAAAGTGAAATAACCTTCTGAAGTAACGTTTATGTTAGTTTTTAGTTATTTCCTTAAACTTATCTTAATAAATGCAGAAAATACATCAATGTATCCCAAAATGATAAAAAAAACGACTGAGCTGAAATTACTTACTGTTTTGAATAGATATAAATTTACTCATGTTAAAGTATCAGTTTTAAATGAAGGAATCAGGAATCGTCTATGGAGTGACGAAAAGGACAATGGCCATTGGCTGTTTCAGACGCACCGCTATGCTCGCTGTGACATATTCCAATCAGCTTTCTAGCAAACCATGGCATAAATTCGCCACTGGAGGATCGGACCGCACAACGTTCCAACCTATGGCGTTCGTCACCAATATCGCTATTGTAAGAGAATTCCGGGTTATGATATCTGTCCCATCAGCTGAATGCATTGAATTGTCTGCCAGGGAGCTTTGAAAACACGGTGGTGGAGTCCACTATGTCGGAGTTCTCATACATGGCCCCCACACTCTGCAGTCAACCATGGAGCATGTGATCGCCTTGATGGCTTCTGCAGCTGAGTCCCCAGTGGGTCTCTGTAACACCAATACTAGCATCTCTTAGGGATACTCAGAGTGGCACCATATAGAGTCTGGGCTCAATCACCTCTTTCCCGCTTGAGACAAGCTGAAAAATCAAATAGGTTGGGACTTCACTCAGATCAGTAAACTCTTAAGAGTCTGTCCTCCCACAGAGTGCTGAGGCGCAGCCCGGCAACAAGGTTAATCATGGAATGGGAATGGAACATGATGCCATGTCTTATGATAACAACACTTCTGTATTCTCGTGGCCCACTGAACTGGTACTCACCTTGGTGTCAGAAAGCAAGCTGAGCCAGACATCCCCCACAGACGCCTTCTTGAACCCTTGAATGAGCCACTGCAGTCTCCTTCCTTCCTTGTTGCAGCCATTGGGGATCATCGCAAAGAAGCAGTAGAATAGGTAAAAGAGGACATCAGACAAGCACCTGGTTCCCACACTGGGGTGAGAAATAGTGTGTTGAACTTTTTATAAGCAAGGAACACCAAAATACTGTTTGAATTATTTGAGTTCCTGCAGTAGTTGGTGATCTTGCAATGTTAGGTGACATGAATATCAATTTTGGTATTTGGGCAGATGCTGTTGACTGTAAAGTGGAAAAATGGGAACAGATATTTGACCTGACTGTTAATGCAGGGAGCACAGATTGTTCAGCTGAAGTTCTCTTTAATGAACTGCTGCTAAAGACCTCTGGTTGCAGGCTTTGAAGCATTGCAGGCTTTGAAGCCTTTGCCCTCTTCCATCATCCTCAATGCCATCAGTATCCTTTCCCTCATCACGTTGAAGGTCCTCATCCAATGGTGGCTTCATGTGTTGCTCCTGTTACTGAGCAAAGTTGTGCAGCATACAGCATTCCACAATCAGACGGGACACTCTTACTGGGCTGTATTGCAGGAAGGCACCAGACCTCTCCAGGCATCTGAATCATTGGCCCCGATATTAATGGGGAGTCGGACAGGATGCGGGAGTAACTGAAATTGGCTGAGGAACCCGGCATGGCCGGGGACACGGAGGTCCTGCCAATCTTAACGACAGGGCCTCGTAATCATATTGTAGGCCCGTCTCCTGCCCGGCAGCTGGTCAAATGGACAGCCCGGCCAGCGAGCGGGAGGGAACATCAGTGGCAGGAGGCCGCAGCCAGCATCCCTTGGGGACGGTCCCCAGCACTGGGGAGGATGCATCAGCTCCGGGCAGCGTTCAGGAGGGCTGGAGGTAGGTCAGCGATTGGGATGGCTCAGGGGAGGTTAGCGATCGGGGTTGCGGGAGGCCGAAGGCTTTGTAGAGGGAAGCAAGGAAGCACTCCTGCTCCTCCTGGCCTACAAGAAGTGCTAAAAGAGCCACTTATCTTGGAGAGCTGGCTGCCCAGTAACTCACAGGTCAGGCCTCCCCCTCACTTGCTATTAAATTCAAAGTTGTGCGCCAATTATGTCATCAGGCCATGACTTTGGTATGTTAATTAGGCCCTCGCTTGCCTTTTGCAGGGTCCTCACTCGTGGCCTGATTTCTGCACTTTAAAATTTAAAGAGGCGGGAATAAGGTTGGGGTTGGGTTGCCCGATCCTGATATTGTAACCCCTGATCCTCTCCCGCCTGTTGGGGGTTAAAGTCGAGGCCAATGTTATTTCGGGACTCTGAAACGTCCTTTTCACACAATTGTCTGTCGCCAGCTTTATTAGATATTCATAAGAGTTCCCTGCCTGGATTAGGCTTGGCACCGGGAGCTCACTTAATGTATTTCAGGATTTCCTGTGCTGTGACAGCACTTAAAGCATTGCAGCTACTAATTAAAGGGGATGTATTTTTGTTGGACAGATGCAAAGCCTTTGGGAGAAAATCATAGAATGACTCAGGCCAAAGACATCATTCATTGATGTAGTAGTGGAGGTGCTGCTGAGAAACTGGACGAAAGGAGAGTCACCTTGTTCAAGTCAGAAGAACACATCCACACAAGAGAGCCATCAGCACTGCGTGGCAAGAAGATGAACCTGACCTCCAATGTACAAAAGATCTGTCAGCAGATAAGGAAAAGGTCTGCCTGTGTCAGGAAAACTGCCAAGACTACCCAAACTGTTACAGTTTGACCGAGGCTGCTTACAACGCATTCAGGCAACCTTTCAGAGAGTCACATAGTTGTCCATGCTGCTCAGGGCAAACTTTGCAGCTGCCATTAAAATCCTGAATTTTTGTTGCACTTGCATCTATAAATTTATGTCCAGCAAACATGTTATCTGATCTTTTATCGCATTGCTGTTTTCTGGACCTTGCTGTGTGGAAATTGGCTACCACATTTCCTATATTACAACAGTGATTACATTTCAAAAGTACTTCATTGGCTGTAAAAGCGTTTTGGGATATCCTGAGGTATGAAAGGTGCTATATAAATGCAAGTTCTTTCCATCCTTCCTTCCACCGAAATCTAGGTATATGATGCATGTTCATTTACTCACAAACAAGTTGGGATGGGATGGGCACTTGGGTGTCAGTGTCTGTGCTCTTCAAATTTCTAACACCTCACCACCCATTTATCTGCGGGCAGCATAAGGCACCATTAACAGGAGGGTGCAAAGTTGCACAGGAGGAGGGCCCAGCAACTACAGGCCCTTAAGCCAATTTGAAAAGACAGCTCTGCAAATCCTGTGGCTGGAGGCTATAAAGAGAATGGGGGTGGGTTATGCAAGATGCCTCTCCAAGCTCAGGTCTATGACCATTCTTTTCCCATTATTCCTTCTCCTCCCATTCATCTACTTATTTATTCGCTCACTGACATACAGGTAAACACGGCAGCTCACCATGATGGGCAGTTTATTGCCACTGAGCTCTGCTTGAAGGGATATCCTGCAACTTAGCATTCTGACAGAATAATAGAATGGTTACAGCATAGAAGGAGGCCATTCGGCCCATCGAGCCCATGCTGGCTCTATGCAAGAGCAATCCAGCTAGTTCCACTCCCCCGCTCTTTTCCCGTAGCCCTGCAAATTTTTTCCTTTCAAGTACTTATCCAATTCCCTTTTGAAAGCCATGATTGAATCCGCCTCCACCACCCTTTCTGGCAGTGCATTCCAGATCATAACCACTCGCTACTTAAAAAATATTTCCTTATGTCGCCTTTGGTTCTATTGCCAATTACCTTAAATCTGTGTCCTCTGGTTCTCGACCCTTACTTTTGTACTCTTTGCCTCTATTTATAAAGCCCAGGATCCCATATGCTTTTTTAACCGCTTTCACAACCTGTCCTGCCACCTACAAAGATTTGTGCACATATACCCCCAGATCTCTCTGTTCCTGCACCCCTTTTACAATTGTGCTCTATAGTTTATATTGCCTCTCCTCATTCTTCCTACCAAAATGTATCACTTCGCACTTCTCTGCGTTAAATTTCATCTGCCACATGTCTGCCCATTTCACCAGCCTGTCTATGTCCTCTTGAAGTCTATCACTATCCTCCTCACTGTTCATTACGCTTCCAAGTTTTGTGTCATCTGCACATTTTGAAATTGTGCTCTGTACGACCATGTCCAAGTCATTAATATATATCAAGAAAAGCAGTGGTCCAAGTATCGACCCCTGGGGAACACCACTATATACCTCCATCCAGTCCGACAAACAACTGTTCACCACTACTCTGTGTTTCCTGTCACTTAGACAATTTTGTATCCATGCTGCCACTGCCCCTTTTATTCCATGGGCTTCAATTTTGTTGACAAGCCTATTATGTGGCACTTTATCAAACGCCTTTTGAAAGTCCATATACACAACATCAACCGCATTGTCCTCATCAACCCTCTCTGTTACCTCATCAAAAAACTCAATCAAGTTAGTTAAACACGATTTGCCTTTAACAAATCCATGCTGGCTTTCCATAATTAATCCACACTTGTCCAGGAGACTGTAAATTTTGTTCCGGATTATGGTTTCTAAAAGTTTCCCCACCAGCGAGGTTAAACTGACTGGCCTGCAGTTGACGGGTTTATCCTTGCACCCTTTTTTGAACAAGGGTGTAACATTTGCAATTCTCCAGTCCTCTGGCACCACCCCAGTATCTGAGGATGATTGGAAGATTATGGCCAGTACCTCTGCAATTTCCACCCTTACTTCCCTCAGCAACCTAGGATGCATCCCATCCAGACCTGGTGACTTATCTACTTTAAGTACAGCCAGCCATTCTAGTACCTCCTCTTAATCAATTTCTAGCCCATCCAGTATCTCAACTACCACCTCTTTTACTGTGATTTTGGCAGCATCTTCTTCCTTAGTTAAGACAGATGCAAAGTAGTCATTTAGTACCTCAGCCATGCCTCTGCCTCCAAGCGTAGGTCTCCTTTTTGGTTCCTAATTGGCTCCACCCCTCCTCTAACTACCTGTTTCTTATTTACATGACTATAGAAGACTTTTGGATTCCCTTTTGCTACTACTTGCCAAAAAAAACAGCCATGGACAACTAAAGAGGTAAGCGACAGTATAAGACATAACGAAAGGGCATACAAAAAGGCAAAAAATGGCACAGATCCTGGCGAATGGGAAAGATACAAAGATCAACAAAGGGTCACAAAACAGATAGTAAGAGCTACAAAAAGAGAGTATGAAAAGAAACTTGCAAGGGATATCAAAACCAATACGAAGAACTTTTATATTTACATTAAGAAAAAGAGGGTGGTCAGGAGCAGTGTTGACCCCTTAAAAACTGAAAATGAGGATAATGTCATTGACAATGGGGAAGTGGCGGACATGTTGAACAATTATTTGCATCAGTATTTACAGTAGAAAAAGAGGATAGCATGCCAGAAATCCCAAGAAAACTAATATTGAATCGGGGACAGGGACTTGATAAAATTAACATAAGTAAAGCAATAGTAATGAAGAAAATAATAGCACCAAAGAGTGACAAATCCCCAGGACCAGATGGTTACCAGCCAAGGATTTTAAAGGAAGTAGGTGAGCATATTGCAGATGCTCTAACTATAATCTTTCAAAGTTCTCTAGATTCAGGAACTGTCCATCTAGATTGGAAAATTGCACATGTCACTCCGCTTTTTAAGAAAGGAGAGAGAGGGAAACCAGGGAAGTATAGACCAGTTAGCCTAACATCTGTTGTGGGGAAATTGCTGGAGTCTATAATTAAGGATAGAGTGACTGAACACCTCAAGAATTTTCAGTTAATCAGGGAGAGCCAGCATGGATTTGTGAAAGGTAGGTCGTGCCTGATAAACCTGATTGAATTTTTTGAAGAGGTGACTAAAGTATTGGTCAGGGGACTTTCTATGACTTTCTATGACTTCAATGAAGGCATAGAAAGTCTCATATCTAAGTTTGCTAATGACACAAAGATTGGTGGCATTGTAAGCAGTGTAGATGAAAACAAAAAATTACAAAGCGATATTGATAGATTAGGTGAATGGGCAAAACTGTGGCAAATGGAATTCAATGTAGACAAATGTGAGGTCATCCACTTTGGATCAAAAAAGGATAGAACAGGGTACTTTCTAAATGGTAAAAAGTTAAAAACAGTGGATGTCCAAAGGGACTTAGGGGTTCAGGTACATAGATCATTGAAGTGTCATGAACAGGTGCAGAAAATAATCAAGAAGGCTAATGGAATGCTGGCCTTTATATCTAGAGGAATGGAGTACAAGGGGGCAGAAGTTATGCTGCAGCTATACAAAACCCTGGTTAGACCGCACCTGGAGTACTGTGAGCAGTTCTGGGCACCGCACCTTTGAAAGGACATATTGGCCTTGGAGGGAGTGCAGCGTAGGTTTACTAGAATGATACCTGGACTTCAAGGGTTAAGTTACGAGGCGAGATTACACAAATTGGGGTTGTATTCTCTCGAGTTTAGAAGGTTAAGGGGTGATATGATCGAAGTTTATAAGATATTAAGGGGAACGGATAGGGTGGATAGAGAGAAACTATTTCAGCTGGTTGGGGATTCTAGGAGTAGGGGGCACAGTCTAAAAATTAGAGCCAGACCTTTCAGGAGTGAGATTGGAAAACATTTCTACACACAAAGGGTGGTAGAAGTTTGGAACTCTCTTCCACAAACGGCAATTGATACTAGCTCAATTGCTAAATTTAAATATGAGATAGATAGCTTTTTGGCAACCAAAGGTATTAAGGGATATGGGCCAAAGGCAGGTATATGGAGTTAGATCACAGATCAGCCATGATCTTATCAAATGGCGGAGCAGGCACGAGGGGCTGAATGGCCTACTCCTGTTCCTATGTTCCTTTTTTTTCAGTTGCCAGTCTATTTTCATAATCTCTCTTTGCCCCTCTTATTTCCTTTTTCACTTCCCCTCTGAACTTTCTGTATTCAGCCTGGTTCTCACTGATATTATCAACCTAACATCTGTCATACGCTTCCATTTGTCTACTTCATCTTACTCTATCTCTTTCGTCACCCAGGGAGCTCTGGCTTTGAGCCCTAAGTTTCTCCCACCTAGACTGTACCTAGACTGTACCTGAACCATCTCCTCTTTAAAGGCCGCCTATTGTTCGATTACAGTTTTTCCTGTCAATCTTTGATTCCAATTTACCTGGGCCAGATCCGTTCTCAACCCACTGAAATTGGCCCCCCTCCAATTAAGTATTTTTACTCTAGATTGCTCCTTGTCATTTTCCGTAGCTAATCTAAACCTTATGATACTATGATCACTGTTCCCTAAATATTCCCCCATTGACACTTGCTCCACTTGACCCACCTCATTCCCCAGAACCAGATCCAGCAATGCCTCCTTCCTCATTGAGCCAGAAACGTACTGATCAAGAAAGTTCTCCTGAACATACTTCAGAAATTCTTCCCCCTCTCTGCCCTTCACACGATTACTATCCCAGTCTGTATTAGGATAATTGAAGTCCCCCATTATCACTACTCTATATTTCTTGCACCTCTCTGTAATTTCCCTGCAAATTTGCTCCTCTTTATCCTTCCCACTAATTGGTGGCCTATAGAACACACCCAATAGTGTAATGGCACCTCTATTGTTTCTTAACTCTTAACCAAATAGATTCTGTCCTTGACCACTCCAGGATGTCCTCTCTCTCCAGCACTGCAATATTCTCCTTAATCAACACTGCCCCCGCCCCCTTTCTTTACTTCCCTATCTTTCCTGAACACCTTGTATGCAGGAATATTTCGTACCCAATCCTGCCCTTTTTAGAGCCAGGTCTCATTAACACCATGACATCATATTCCCATTTGGCTATTTGCGCCTGAAGCTCACCGACCTTATTTACCGTGCTTCATGCGTTTACACACATGCATTCTAAACCTATCTGAGATCTTCTTGTATTCTCTCTGAGTCTGATCCTACCTAATACCATACTATTTCTTACTGTCTTTCCTAATTCTTTGTGCACCTTGTTTCTCCTTTCCAATGCTATATCCTGGTGCCCATCCCCCTGCCAAATTAGTTTAAACCCTCCGCCACAGCACTAGTGAACCTCCCTGCGAGGACATTGGTCCCAGTTCTGCTGAGGTGCAACCCGTCCAGCCTGTACAGGTCCCACCTCCGCCAAAACCAGTCGCAATGCCCCAGGAATCTAAAGCCCTCCCTCCTGCACTATCTCTCCAGCCACGCATTCATCTGCTCTATCCTCCTATTTCTATACTCACTAGCCTGTGGCACCGGCAGTATTCCGGAGATTGCTACCTTTTAGATCCTGCTTAATCTCTTTCCTAGCTCTCTAAATTATGTTTTTCTCGTGTTTCTATTGGTATCGTGCAAGGACCAGTCACAACTCCCAATGTCACCGAAGCAGTATGATTCACTCTCTCCACCTGTTGCAAGCACAAGCGACAGATACCCCGGATAACTTTGATTCAGCCTAATCCTGATCAGCTGAAGTTGTTTTTTTGTGCTAAATACATTGCATTGTCCAATGATTTGAATTAAGCAATTTAAATAACTCAGCAAAATGAGAATTTAGTGCTTAAAATGTTTGAACAATCAAATAATTTGAATTAAGCAACTTTGAAATAAGAGGAGTAAACTTCAGTCAGTTTGTCAAGGGAGAACGAGGGAGGAGAAACAAGTGAAGGTGGGAGTGAAAGAGCAAGGTCATGCTGACCAGACGGCAAGCTCGCATCATTCCTCATTTACTGAGCCCAGGGATCGAGACTTCATGGGATCAGTATATAAAAGAATGCTGCTATCTGAGCACCAACGTTTCATGCAGCCATTTTAGGATGTGCAAATAAACCTGCAAGGACCATGGCACGGACTTGGATGATTTCTTCGCATAATTGCAGTCCACCCTGGAGGTTATGGCAACTTCATGGCCATCTGAAGGGAAGCCCCAAGTAATAGCGATCATAAGCCTAGTTAGAGTATCGCTCATGAATGCTGGACTGCTACGATCGTGCCTTGGGCTCGAATCTATGACAGACTATCATGTCTGGTTTAAAATGGAGGGAAAATTGAGGCAGGGCTTCAGAAACCTTTGTCCAGAGAGTTTACTTCTGAGGGGGCAGAATAAGACATCAGCTTCAAATGGGATTCATGCCATTGTGGGGCGGTGGGGGAGCGGTGGGGGAGCTGGGGGATGAGAAGGAACCATGTCCATAGGAGGCATTTCTATAATCAAAGATCCTATTGTGGGACTGATTAGTCTCACTATAAAAAGAGCCATATTGGAAATGACTAAAAACATGACAGCAACCTCAGAATCTAGACATTAGATTCATATGGCTATCGAAATAGATCTAGGAAGACTAGAATCATAGAATCATAGAATGGTTACAGCGCAGAAGGAGGACATTTGGCCCATCGAGCCCATGCCGACTCTTTGTAAGAGCAATCCAGTTAGTCCCATTCCCCCGCTCTTTCCTCGTAGCCCTGCAAATTTTTTCCCTTCAACTAATTATCCAATTCCTTTTTGAAAATTACGATTGAACCTACTTCCACCACCCTTTCAGGCAGCTCATTCCAAATCATAACTACTAGCTGGGTAAAAAAAAAATTCCTCATGTTGTCTTTAGTTCTTTTGCCAACCACCTTAAATCTGTGTTCTCTGGTTCTCGACACATCAGCCAATGGGAAGAGTTTCTCTTTATTTAGTTTATCTAAACACGTCATGATTTTGAACACTTCGATCAAAACTCCTCTTAACCTTCTCTGCTCTAAGGAGAACAACCCCAGCTATTCCAATCTTTCCACGTAACTGAAGTCCCTCATCCATGTAACAATTCCAGTAATCTTTTTTCTTAATCATTCATGGGATGTGGGTGTCACTGACAAGGCCAGCATTTATTGCCCATCCCATGTTGCCCTTGAGAAGGTGGTGGTGAGCCGGCTTCTTGAACCTCTGCAGTCCATGTGGTGAAGGTTCTCCCACAGTGCTGTTAGGAAGGGAGTTCCAGGATTTTGACGCAGCGACGATGAAGGAACGGCGATATATTTCCAAGTCGGGATGGTGTGTGACTTGGAGGGGAACATGCAGGTGGTGTTGTTCCCATGTACCTGCTGCTCTTGTCCTTCTAGGTGGTTGAGGTTGCGGGTTTGGGAGGTGCTGTCGAAGAAGCCTTGGCGAGTTGCTGCAGTGCATCCTGTGGATGGTACACACTGCAGCCATGGAGCGCCGGTGATGAAGGGAGTGAATGTTTAGGGTGGTGGATGGGGTGCCAATCAAGTGGGCTGCTTTGTCCTGGATGGTGTTGAGCTTCTTGAGTGTTGTTGGAGCTGCACTCATCCAGGCAAGTGGAGAGTATTCCATCACACTCCTGACTTGTGCCTTGTAGATGGTGGAAAGGCTTTGGGGAGTCAGGAGGTGAGTCACTCACTGCAGAATACCCAGCCTCTGACCTGCTCTTGTAGCCACAGTATTTATATGGCTGGTCCAGTTAAGTTTCTGGTCAATGGTGATCCCCAGGATGTTGATGGTGGGGGATTCGGCGATGGTAATGCCGTTGAATGTCAAGGGGAGGTGGTTAGACTATCTCTTGTTGGAGATGGTCATTGCTTGGCACTTGTCTGGCACGAATATTACTTGCCACTTATGAGCCCAAGCCTGGATGTTGTCCAGGTCTTGCTGCATGCGGGCTCGGACTGCTTCATTATTTGAGGGGTTGCGAATGGAACTGAACACTGTGCAATCATCAGCGAACATCCCCATTTCTGATCTTATGATGGAGGGAAGGTCATTGATGAAGCAACTGAAGATGGTTGGGCCTAGGACACTGCCCTGAGGAATCCTGCAGCAATCCCCTGGGGCTGAGATGATTGGCCTCCAACAACCACTACAATCTTCCTTTGTGCTAGGTATGACTCTAGCCATTGAACAGTTTTCCCCCTGATTCCCATTGACTTCAATTTTACTAGGGCTCCTGGGTGCCACACTCGGTCAAATGCTGCCTTGATATCAAGGGCAGTCACTCTCACCTCACCTCTGGAATTCAGCTCTTTTGTCCATGTTTGGATCAAGGCTGTAATGAGGTCTGGAGCCGAGTGGTCCTGGTGGAACCCAAACTAAGCATCGGTGAGCAGGTTATTGGTGAGTAAGTGCCGCCTGATAGCACTGTTGACGACACCTTCCATCACTTTGCTGATGATCGAGAGTAGACGGTAATTGGCTGGATTGGATTTGTCCTGCTTTTTGTGGGCAGGACATACCTGGGCAATTTTCCACATTGTCGGGTAGATGCCAGTGTTGTAGCTGTACTGGAACAGTTTGACTAGAGGCGCAGCTAGTTCTGGAGCACAAGTCTTCAGCACTACAGCCGGGATGTTGTCGGGGCCCATAGCCTTTGCTGTATGCCATTTCTTGATATCATGTGGAGTGAATCAACTTGGCTGAAGACTGGCTCCTGTGATGGTGGGGCTATCGGGAGGAGGCAGAGATGGATCGTCCACTCGGCACTTCTGGCTGAAGACGGTTGCAAACACTTCAGCCTTATCTTTAGCACTCACGTGCTGGACTCTGCCATCATTGAGGATGGGGATGTTTACAGAGCCTCCTCCTCCCGTTAGTTGTTTAATTGTCCACCACCATTCACGACTGGATGTGGCAAGACTGCAGAGTTTTGATCTGATCCGTTGGTTGTGGAATCGCTTAGCTCTGTCTATAGCATGTTGCATGTCCTTCTAGGTGGTAGACGTCGCAGGTTTAGGAGGTGCTGTTGAAGAAGCCTTGGCGAGTTGCTGCAGTGCATCCTGTAGATGATACACACTGCAGCCATGGTGTGCTGGTGGTGGAAGGAGTGAATGTTTAAGGTGGTGGGTGGGATGTCAATCAAACGGGCTGCTTTTTCCTGGATGGTGTCGAGCTTCTTGAGTGTTGTTGGAGCTTCACTCATCCAGGCAAGTGGAGAGTATTCCATCACACTCCTGACTTGTGCCTTGTAGATGGTGGAAAGGCTTTTCTGCAATCTCTCTAAGGCCTTCACATCCTTCCTAAAGTACGGTGCCCAGAATTGAACACAATACTCCAGCTGTGGCTGAACCAGTGTTTTACAGAGGTTCAACATAACTTCCTTGCTTTTGTACTCTATGCCTCTATTTATAAACCCAGAATCCCATATGGTTTTTTAACCGCTTTCTCAACCTGTCCTGCCACCTTCAAAGATACCCCCAGGTCTCTCTGTTCCTGCAACCCCTTTAGAATTGTACCATTTCGTTTATATTTCCTCTCCTCATTCTTCCTGCCAAAATGTATCACTTTGCACTTCTCTGCGTTAAAGTTCATCTGCCACGTGTCTGCCCATTCCACCACCCTGTCTATGTCCTCTTGAAGTCTATTACTATCCTCCGCAAAGTTTACTACACTTCCAAGTTTTGTGTCATCTGCACATTTTGAAATTGTGCCCTGTACACCCAAGCCCAAGTCATTAATATATATCAAAAAAACAGTGGTCCTAGTATCAACCCCCAGGGAACACCACTGTACACCTCCCTCCAGTCCGAAAAACAACCATTCACCACAACACTCTGTATCCTGTCACTTAACCAATTTGGTATCCATGCTTCCACTGTCCTTTTTATTCCATGGGCTTCAATTTTGCTGATAAGCCTATTATGTGGCACTTTATCAAACGCCTTTTGAAAGTCCATGTACACAACATCAACCGCATTGTCCTCATCAACCCTCTCTGTTACCTCATCAAAAAACTCAATCTAGTTAGTTATACACGGTTTGCCTTTCATTAATCTGTGCTGGCTTTCCCGGAATATCGTTTCCAAAAGTTTCCTCACCAGCGAGGTTAAACTGACTGGCCTGTAGTTGCTGGGTTTATCCTTACACCCTTTTTTGAACAAGGTTGTAACATTTGCAAATCTCCGATACTCTGGCCCCACCCCCATATCTAAGGAGGATTGGAAGATTATGGCCAGCACCAATTTCCACCCTTACTTCCCTCAGCAAACGAAGATGTATCCCATCCGGACCAGGTGACTGATCTACTTTAAGTACGGGTGCCGGTGATGGACTGGGGTTGACAATTGTAAACAATTTTACAACACCAAGTTATAGTCCAACAAATTTATTTTAAATTCCACAAGCTTTCGGAGGCTTCCTCCTTCGTCAGGTAAACGGTCACACCGTTCACCTGAGGAAGGAGGAAGCCTCCGAAAGCTTGTGGAATTTAAAATAAATTTGTTGGACTATAACTTGGTGTTGTAAAATTGTTTACTTTAAGTACAGTCAACCTTTCTAGTACCTCCTCTTAATCAATTTTTAGTCCATTCAGTATCTCAATTACCTCCTCTTTTACTGTGAATTTGGCAGCATCTTTTACTTGGTAAAGACAGATGCGAAGTATTCATTTAGTACCTCAGCCATGTCCTCTGCATAGATCTCCTTTTTGGTCCCTAATCATCCCCACCCCTCCTCTTACTACCCATTTACTATTTATATGCCTAAAGAAGACTTTTGGATTCCCTTTAATGTTAGCCACCAGTCTGTTCTCATACTCTTTCTTTGCCCCTCTTATTTCCTTTTTCACTTCTCTCTACTTTCTATATTCAGCCTGGTTTTCACTTGTATTATCAACCTGACATCTGTCATATGCCCCTTTTTCTGCTTCATCTTACTCTCTATCTCTTTTGTCATTCAGGGAACTAGTTTCCAGAATACAGCAAATAAACTATTTAAGGGCATATGAAATCAGATTGGCCTTACTTATGACACAGTAACCAATAAGTTATCAAACATTTTCAACTGAAGCATATCGCCACTAGCAATAAAAAAGCAAAAGTGAACTTTGAGGGTAAAATCCCCTTCATGAAAATCAACAGAATGTGTATTTTTCTCCATAACTGATGATCCACTAATGAAATTCCGTTTTTGAGAAATTACATGTTTTGAAGCCATGCATTTGTACAATTTCATTAGTGTTCACTAATTATGGAGAAAAACAGGCATTCTCCCACTTTTTGTTGAAAGAGGAAGATTTATCACTGGCTTTCATTTCTTCTGTACTATTAAACAGAGTTACTGAGTCATGTTGACTAAAAACTATTGAAAGGCACTTATTAGAGGGTGGATTTTATTTGAATGAGCAAGACAGGCATTGTGCTGCCTTTCTTTGGGACAGTAAAAATGGGCTGTCTCAGTCAAATTGGAGGTACGGTTTACTACCGCCCACTACCTCACACAGCTAGTTACTCATAGATAACCCCTTTATTTTCTGCGTAAGTATGATTCTGCTGTGAAACATTTAACTATAAGGCTTCATTATCTCTTACTGTGATGCAATACCTGATGCAGTAAACTTCCTTTAATTAATGGGCGATCTTTTTGAAATTACAAGTTGCTTCTGATTATTTGATATACTTGATTTAAAGTGGCATTTACAATTATAACATCATTTGAAATTTCACACCATGCAACATTTTACAATAAGTTAATTGGCACCAGGCAAGCCACCTTCTATGTGCGTATATTAATAAAGCCACAGAATGAAAGAGCACATCGTGTTCTGCCGGAAGGCTCCAAAAACTGAGTGTGCGGGACACAAGGATAACTTTGCAACATGATCCTCCTTACTTTTTTTTAATATAAAATGGTAATTGATTACTGACATCAAGGGGAATGCAAAGTGATAAAAAAATTACATTTTATTTAATAATTTTTTTAAATGAAAAATAAGATAAATTCATTACATTATATTTTTCTTGCACAATGAAAGGAAAAATACAAGTTGTAGTTGACTTCACTGCCAAATTATATATTTTTATAATTATTCTCAGGACGTGCGTGCCACTGGCATTTATTGTCCATCCCTAGTTTCCCAGAATGCTAGGCTACTTCCGAGGGCAGTTAATAGTCAACCACATATAGGCCGGACCAGGTAAGGGCAACAGTTTTCCTTCCCTGAAGGATATTAGTGAACCAATTTATTTTTATGATAACCCTACAGCTTCATGGCCACTTTTACTTATACCAGCTAAATTCAAATTTTCAAACAGCCATGGTGGGATTTTGACTCATTATGGTATTAAGAAAAGTGATCATCAGGGAATTCAGCCCCGAACTACATTTCTTGTTGCAGAATTGACCTTGTTGAACTGTAGATCTATGGATACGATTTATAATTGATTATGTGCACGAGTCAGTATATTTTTCTTTTGTTGTTTTCAGATCTCACTATGAATACCAGTACTAGTCAATAACTAAGTACCATCATCTTTGCAACAGATGCACCAGAATGCTATGGGATTCAGGCATTGTGCTTTCATTTGATCTGTACCTTTCTGCAATTATTTCCAAAATAAATGAAAAATATTAATCTCAAAATAGACAAAATCACGGTGCAGACTGTATTATCAAACCACACAGCTACCACATAATATTGGAAGCTAATTGGACATTCATCTCATTGCTATTTATGAGATATTTCTGTATATAAAATGGTATGTACTGAAATAACAAGAATGACTGCACCTCAAACCAATTCAATGTACATGAAGTGGTTTGAGATGTTTCTGAGAGATATATAAATGCAAGTCATTCTCATTTGAATATCAGGAAGCAGATTAAAGTTGCCTGAGATATCCTCACATTTTAAAGCACATTTTTCATGGGCTGCTATCCTTATCCTGTGGTTTACCACTATGGATTGATAGAGTGAGTTTAATATTACATAAAGAATTACATAGAATGTACAGCACAGAAACGGGCCATTCGGCTCAGTGGATTCATGCCGGTGTTTAGGCTCCACACGAGCTTCCTCCCAATCCTTCTTTATCTAACCCCATCAATATACCTTTCTATTTCTTTCAGCCACATGTTTCTCTAGCTTCCCCTTAAATGCATCTATGCTAGTTGCCTCAACTACTCCTTGTGGTAGCGAGTTCCACATTCTAACCACTCTCTGGGTAAAGAGGTTTCTCCTGAATTCCCTACTGGATTTATTAGTGATTATTTTATAATTATGGCCCCTAGATCTGGTCTCCCCCGCAAGTTGAAACATCTTCTCTACGTCTATCCTATCATAACCTTCATAATTAAAAAGACCTCTATCAGGTCACCCCTCAATCTTCATTTTTCTAGAGAAAAGAGCCCCAGCCTGCTCAATCTTTCCTGATAGGTATAACCTCTCAGTTCAGGTGTCATCCTAGTAAATCTTTTTTGCGCCTTCTCCAGTGCCTCCATATCATTTTTATAATATGGAGACCAAAACTGTTCACAGTACTCCAAGTGTGGTCCAACCAAGGTCCCATACAAGTTTCACATAACTTCTCTGCTTTTCAATTCTATCCTTCTAGAAATGAATCCCAGTGCTTTGTTTGCTTTTTTAATGGCCTTATTAACCTGCATTGCTACTTTTAGTGATTTGTGTATCTGTAACCTCAGATCCCTCTGCTCCTCTATCCCATTTAGACTCATATTTTCCAAGGAATATGTGGCCCCCTTATTCTTCCTACCAAAATGTACCACCTCACAATATCTATATTGAAATTCATTTGCCAATTACACGCCCTTTCTGCAAGTTTATTAATGTCTTCCTGTATTTTGTCGCAGTCCTCCTCAGTATTAACTATATCCCCCAATTTGGTGTCATCCGCAAATTTTGAAATTGTACATCTGATTCCTGAGTCCAAATCATTTATGTAAATGGTGAACAACAGTGATCCCAGCACCGATCCTTGTGGATCACCACTTCCCACCTTTTGGTAGACTGCGTAACTACCCTTAACACCTAATCTCTGTTTTCGGTTTTGTAGCCAGCTTGCTATCCATTCTGCTACTTGTCCACACTGACTCCACATGCTCTGACCTTAGTCATGAGTCTACTATGCAGTACCTTATCAAAGGCCTTTTGAAAATCCAAATATATTACATCTACTACATTACCCTTGTCTACCCTTTCTGTTACTTCTTCAAGGAATTCAATAAGGCTGGTCAAGCATAACCTTCCATTTTGAAATCCGTGCTGACCATTCTTAATCATATTTTCAGTTTCCAGATGTTTCTCGATTACAACTTTGAGTAAGGATTCCATTATCTTTCCTACCACTGACATTAAGCTAATTGGTCAATAGTTCCCTGGAATTGTTTTAGCTCCTTTTTTAAATATAGAAATCTCTTTAGCTGTCTGCCAGTCCTCTGGCACTATTCCTTTTTCTAATGAATTTTTATATATATGTAATAGTACCTCTGCTATCTCTTCCCTAACTAATTTTAAAATGCGTGGATGCAATCCATCCGGATCAGGGGTTTTATCCTCTCTAAGTTTGATTAGTTTATCAATTATCTACCCCCTTTCTATCTTAAGTGTCTTTATATCTTTTTTGATCTCTTCTTCTAATGTCATGCCCACCTTAAGTTTCCCTGGTAAATACTGGGGAAAGTAATTATTTAATATTTCTGCCATTTCGCTGTCATTACCTGCGAGTTTATTGTGTGTATCTCTTAGTGACTCTAACCCTATCCTGATTTTTGTTTTTAATTTATGTACCTGTAGAATACTTCACTTTTTTTTATTCCTTGATAATTTAATTTGTAGTTTCTCTTTACCTTCCTAATTGTTTTTTGATTTCTTTCCTAACCTTCCCATATTCCTTTTTGTCATCCTATCCTTTTTTTGTCTATGTACTTAATGTATGCCTTTTCCTTTAGTTTCAATTTTGCCCTTATTTCTTTATTCATCCAAGGCGTGTCATTACTGGCTAGTTTGTTCTTGCTTTTTAGTGGGATTTCATTCTCATCCCCTTAAAATCAGCTTTTTTTTCCAGTTTATTACTTTGGTCTTTGTCTTACTTGTGTCCTTCTCAATCTTTATCTTAGAATGTATTATGTTGTGATCGCTATTGCCTAGATGTTCTCCTACACTTACTTCTCTTATCTGTTCTAGTTCATTACCTATTTCTAGATCTAGCAGTCCCTCCTCACTTAATGGCCTTTTTACATACTGGGTAAGAAAGGAGTCTTACACATTGTAAAAACTCCATTCCCTTTACTGCTTTACCTATCTCTTCTTGCCAGTTTATTTGAGGGTAGTTAAAATCTCCCATGATAATTATTCTATGTCCTTTACTCATTTCACATATTTGCTTACATATTCCTTCCTTCACCTCCTTTTCGTTATTAGATGGTCAGCAGTATGCCGCTATTAGCGTGGTTAATCCCTTCTCATCTTTTATTTCAATCCATATGGCTTCTGTTTCTATCCTTTTGTTAGTTATGTCCCTTTATTCTATGCCATTTTGTTATCTCTAATTAGTAGAGCTACTCCACCCCCCCCCCCCACCTCTCCCTTTCTGCCCAACCGGGAAGGAAGCAGTGCTGGATCTAGTTCTTGGAAATGAAGTGGGGCAAGTGGAGCATGTTTCAGTGGGGGAGCATTTGGGGAACAGTGATCATAATATCATTAGGTTTAGAATAGTTATGGAAAAGAACAAGGAACAATCACATGTGAAAATGCTTAAATGGAGGAGGGCAAATTTCAATGAGTTAAAAAGGGATCTTGCCCAGGTGGAATCAAAAATTGGTAGGCAAAATAATAATTAAACAGTGAGAGCCCTTCAAGGAGGAGTTGGTTTGGGTAGAAAGTAGACACATCCCTACGAGGAGGAAAGGAAGGGCATCCAAAGCTAGAGCTCCCTGGATGACTAAAGATATAGAGATTAAAATGAAACAGAAAAAGGAGGCTTATGATGAATGTAAGATTCATAATACAGTGGAGAACAGGTGAATACAGAAAGTACAGAGCAGATATGAGAAAAGGAATGAGAGGGGCAAAGAGAGAGTATGAGACTAGATTAGTGACTAACAGAAAAGGGAACCCAAAGGTTTTTTATATACACATAAATAGTAAAAAGGTAGTCAAAGGAAGGTTGGACCGATTAGCGACAAAAAAGATCTTCTTGTGGAGGCAGAGGGCATGACTGAGGTAATAAATGAAAACTTCGTATCGGTCTTCACTAGAGAAGAAGATGTTGCCAGTGTAGCAGTAAAGGAGGAGGTAGTAGCGCTATTGGATAGGATGAAAATAGATAAAAAGGAGGTACTTAAAAGAATGGCATTACTCAAAGTAGAAAAGTCCTAGATTACTGAGGGAAGTAAGGGTGGAAATTGCAGACTCTGGCCACAATCTTCCAATCCTCCTTCGATATTGGGATGGTACCAGAGGAGTGGAGGATGGCAAATGATACACACCCTGTTCAAGAAAGGGGACAGGGATAAACCTGACAGTTACAGGCCAGTCAGCCTGACATCAGTGGTGGGAAAACCTTTAGAGAGAATAATCCGGGACAAAATAAATTGACACTTGGAAAAGTATGGGCTAATAAACGAAAGTCAGCACGAATTTGTTAAAAGAAAATCGTGTTTTACTAACTTGATTGAGTTTTTTGATGAAGTAATGGAGAGGGTTGATAAGGGTAGTGCGGTTGACGTTGGGTATATGCTATAAGGCTATAATGTCAAAGTGCCACATTAGAGACTTGTTAGTAAAGTTAAAGCCCATGGGATTAAAGGGACAGTGGCAGCGTGGATACAAAATTGGATAGGGGACAGAAAGCAGAGAGTAGTGGTGAATGGTTGTTTTTCAGACTGGAGGGAAGTATACAAAGGTCATAGAATCATAGAATCATAGAAAAAGGAGGCCCATCGTGTCCGCACCGGCCGAAAATGAGCCACCCAGCTTAATCCCACTTTCCAGCACTTGGTCTGTAGCCTTGTAGGTCACAGCATTACAGGTGCACATCCAAGTACTTTTTAAATGTGATGAGAGTTTCTGCCTCGACCACCCTTTCAGGCAGTGAGTTCCAGACCCCCACCATCATCTGGGGTGAAAAAATATTTCCTCAGCTCCCCTGTAATCATTCCACCAATCACTTTAAACCTATGCTCCCTGGTTATTGACCTCTCTGCTAAGGGAAATAGGTCCTTCCTATTCACTCTATCCAGGCCCCTCATAATTTTGTATATCTCAATTAAATCACCCCTCAGCCTCCTCTGTTCCAAAGAGAACAACCCCAGCCTATCCAATCTTTCCTCATAGCTAAAATTCTCCAGTCCTGGCAACATCCTCATAAATCTCCTCTCTACCCTCTCTAGTGCAATTACATCCTTCCTGTAGTGTGGTGACCAGAACTGTACACAGTACTCAAGCTGTGGCCTAACTAGTGTTTTATAAAGTTCCAGCCAAACCTCACTGCTCTTATGTTCTATGCCTCGGCTAATAAAGGAAAGTATTCCATATGCCTTCTAAACCACCTTATCTACCTTTCGTGCTACCTTCAAGGATCTGTGGACATACACTACAAAGTCCCTCACTTCCTCTAAGCCTTTCGGTATCCTCCCATATATTGTGGTCCCTAGGGGTCAGTATTAGGACCACTGCTCTTTTTGATATATATTAAAGACCTAGACTCGGGTATAGAGGGTATAATTGCAAAGTTTGCAATTGACATGAACTCGGAAGTGTAGTAAACAATGTGGAGGATAGTAACAGACTTCAGGAGGACATAGACAGACTGGTGAAATGGGCAGACACATGGCAGACGAAATTTAACGTAGAGAAGTGTGAAGTGATGCATTTGGTAGGACGAATGAGGAGAGGCAATAAAAACTAAATAGTACCATTTTAAAGGGGGTGCAGGAACAGAGAGACCTGGAGGTGAATGTACACAAATCTTTGAAGGTGGCAGGACAAGTTGAGAAGGCTGTTAATAAAGCATATGGGATCCTTACTTTATTAATAGAGGCATAGAGTACAAAAGCAAGGAAGTTATGCTTAACCTTCACAAAACACTGGTTAGGCCTCAGATGGAGTATTGTGGCCAATTTTGGGCACCACACTTTAGGAAGGATGTCAAGGCCTTAGAGAGGGCGTAGAAGAGATTTACTAGACTGGAGAAGCTGGGGTTGCTCTCCTTAGAACAGAGAAGGTTAAGGGGAGGTTTGAAAGAAGTGTTCAAAATCATGAAGAGTTTAGATAAAGTAAATAACGAGAAACTGATCCCATTGGCAGAAGGGTCGAGAACCAGAGGACACCATTATTCAAGAAGGGGAGTAGGGAAAAACCGGGGAACTACAGGCCAGTGAGCCTAACATCAGTGGTAGGAAAATTATTGGAAAAAATTCTGAAGGACAAAATTAGTCTCCACTTGGAGAAGCAAGGATTAATGAGGGATAGTCAACATGGCTTTGTCAAGGGAAGATCATGTCTGACTAATTTGATTGAATTTTTTGAGGGGGTGACTAGGCGTGTGGATGAGGGTAACGCAGTGGATGTGGTATACATGGATTTCAGTAAGGCCTTCGATAAAGTCCCCCACAGGAGACTGGTCAAGAAGGTACGAGCCCATGGAATCCAGGGTGCCTTGGCACTTTGGATACAAAACTGGCTTAGTGGCAGAAGGCAGAGGGTGATGGTCGAAGGTTGTTTTTGTGACTGGAAGCCTGTGGCCAGTGGGGTACCACAGGGATCGGTGCTGGGTCCCTTGCTGTTTGTGGTCTACATTAATGACTTGGATATGAATGTAAAAGGTATGATCAGTAAGTTCGCTGATGATACAAAGATTGGTAGGGTGGTAAATAGCAAGGAGGATAGCCTCAGTCTGCAGGACGATATAGATGGGTTGGTCAGATGGGCGGAACAGTGGCAAATGGAATTTAACCCGGAAAAGTGCGAGGTGATGCACTTTGGAGGGACTAACAAGGCAAGGGAATACACAATGAATGGGAGGACCCTAGGCAAGACAGAGGGTCAGAGGGATCTTGGTGCGCAAGTTCACAGATCCCTGAAGGCGGCGGAACAGGTAGATAAGGTGGTAAAGAAGGCATATGGGATACTTGCCTTTATTAGCCGAGGCATAGAATATAAGAGCAAGGAGGTTATGATGGAGCTGTATAAAACACTGGTTAGGCCACAGACGGAGTACTGTGTGCAGTTCTGGTCGCCACACTACAGGAAGGATGTGATCGCTTTGGAGAGGGTGCAGAGGAGATTCACCAGGATGTTACCAGGGCTGGAGCGCTTCAGCTATGAAGAGAGACTGGGAAGATTGGGTTTGTTTTCCTTGGAGCAGAGGAGGCTGAGGGGGGACATGATTGAGGTGTACAAAATTATGAGGGGCACAGATAGGATGGATACTAAGCAGCTTTTTCCCTTCGTTGAGGGTTCTATAACAAGGGGACATAGATTCAAGGTAAAAGGCGGGAGGTTTAGAGGGGATTTGAGAAAGAACTTTTTCACCCAGAGGGTGGTTGGAGTCTGGAACTCACTGCCTGAAAGGGTTGTGGAGGCAGGAACCCTCACAACATTCAAGAAGCATTTGGATGAGCACTTGAAATGCCATAGCATACAAGGCTACGGACCAAATGCTGGAATATGGGATTAGAGTAGACAGGGCTGATGGCCGGCGCGGACACGATGGGCCGAAGGGCCTCTATCCGTGCTGTATGACTCTATGACTCTCTATGACTCTATGACACAGATTTAAATTGATTGGCAAAAGAGTCAGAGGCAACGTGAGGAAACATTTTTTTACACAGCGAGTTGTTATGAACTGGAATGCACAGCCTGAAAGGGTGGTGGAAGCAGATTCAATAGTAATTTTCAAAAGAGATTTAGATAAATACTTAAAGGGAAAAAAATACAGGGCTATGGGGAAAGAGTGGGGGAATGGGATTAATTGGATAGCTCTTTCACAGAGCTGGCACAGGCATGGTGGGCCGAATGGCCTCCTCCTGTGCTGTACCTACTCTGATGCTATGATTGTGTAGCCATGTTTCAGTTATCCCTACTACATCTGGTTCTCGCTACGAATTATTGCCTCCAGTTCTCCCATTTTATTTTGGACACTGTGTACATTGCTGTACAGGCAGTTTAATTCCTCTTTAATAGCTGTTCCTTTTACTTTATTTTTAACAGTCCTTTTATACTTCTGTTTTATAACTGTATTTGTTCCTTGACTGTTTATATTATCTTTATTCCTTACCCTGGTCTGACCTTTAAACTCATCTCCTGTTTCTTTTATCTTTAGGCTTTTGTTATTGCTACCAGATCCCTCCCCACATCTTGCCAGTTTAAAGACTTATCCACTGCCCTATTTATCTCTTCCACTAGGACTCTGGTCCCATTCCGGTTCAGGTGGAGCCCGTCCCAGCAGTACAGCTCCTTCCTGTCCCAGTACTGGTGCTAGTGTCCCATGAAATGGAACCCCTCCTTCCCACACCACCCTTTCAACCACACATTCACCTTTCTGATCTGCCTATTCCTGTGCCAATTAGCACATGTCTCGGGTAGTAATCCTTAGATTACCGCTCATGAGGTCCTGCTTTTTAATTTAGTTCCTAGCTTCTGATATTCCCTGAGCAGGACCAGGAAGAATTAAAAGGCTTACTAATTAAATTTTGATGTTTGTAAAAAATCTAAGTATTGATTATTCTTATAGACTTTGGACCAATTTAATTCCTAATCATCTGATTATCTCAGCAGGCTGACCCGTTCTCCATCCATACTATTTACAGCTTTGAATACAAGCAGTTGGGCAATTTTTTTTGAGTAGAAATGATTCATCTCTATGCCTCTAGCCTTTCTTCATTGGATCGCTTCGTGTGGCTGCAAGTGAGCACTTTTCTTTTCTCCATCTGAAGAAAGAACGAACTTGAATTTATATAGTATCTTTCATGATCTCAGGACATTCTAAAACATTTCACAGCCAATTAAGTATTTTTGTAGGGAAATGTGGCAGGCAATTTACATACAGCAAAGTCTCACAAATAGCAATGGGATAAATCGCCACCTGGTTTTGATTGAGGGATAAATGTTTAGTGCTATGGAATCTTTTGTATCAATCTGAGAGGGCAGACAAGGCCTCAGTGTAATGCCTTATCTAAAGGAAGGTGCCTCCAACAATACAGCACTCACTTGGTACTGCACTGTAGTATCAGCTTAATTTATGTGCTTGAGTCTCTGGACTGTGGCTTGAAACCACAATCTTCTGCCTCAGAGGCGAGAGTGCTTTCATTGAGCCAAGGCTGACACCCTAGTTATTGTTAACTTCTCCAACATTTCTTTGGATTTCTTTTCACTCAAGAAATTGCATTTATTTCATTCGCTAATGCTATGGCCTTTCAAGAATGATTGGTGCTGGTATTGGAGTATCAAGCACTTTTTGCATTTTAAGATCTCCTCTATGAGAAGGTCCATCTAGGCATCTCTAAAATCTGCTTTTTCTCTTTGTGGTACTTTTTCTGCCTTTTTGCAGATTTTTTTCCGAGTGCACTTCGTGTGACCTTTGGCTGTTGTTATGGCTTGTGCACCAACTAGAGGATAAGATGAAGATGCCGCAATTGGTTAACCGTATCATTAACACAGTTAGAATGCTCATTAATGGCTTGCACAAACTATTGTTATGCATCAAACCCAGCCAAAATTAAACCTTTGCATCTAATACGGATTTAGAAAGAAAAGTGACACTCCTTAAATTCTAGAAATTAAGAAGATTTTTGAAACTTTTAAAATACAAAATTGATATGTATTAACTGTGTATGGTATATTCAGTGCTAGTAAAGTTCTATTGCTCCCAAATGAGTTATTACATTAATGTCACACGGTAGTATTCTGGTGTATTAATATTTTAAATGCTCGCAACTGCCAGCTGATCTAAGCAGTCTGAATCTTTAGAACTAATTCTGGATCTAAAGTACATCTACTGAGCACATCTTTTTTTAAAAAAGGTATGAGAGACCGCACATTTAAGGAAGTATCAAAGGTAATTTTGAAGGCAATATAATGCAACCTGGATGACTGCAAACTTCATTAGTTTTACATTGATAACTGGCAAACTGATGGAATCGATCATTAGAATCAAAGTTTGAGATAACCTGCATGAAAATAATTTAGAAGGTGGAAGCCACCGTGATTTCAGAAGGGATAGATCCTGTCTGATCACTCTCCTTGGATTTTTTGATTAAGTGACATTGTAAGTGGACTTTGAATCTCAAGGCTGGAAAAAATCAGGGGCAGATTATGAATAGACAATTGGTCAGGATTTTTATGGCCATGTAATCCTCCTCATGTCGATTTCCTTTATACCTTCAGCCAGGCAATTATTTAATGCCCAAATGAAAAAAGAGGAAAATCTGCTCCCCTAAGCAGCTTGCCCCCAAATTTGTAGACGAGGCCCGAGGCAATACCTGGCGATCCTTGGGCCTCTTGGTTCAGGCGCACGATGCCACCGAGTCTGGGTCCGAAAACAGTCCCAGAACAATATCTGCCCCATAGGCCCTGAAGTTCCTGTTGCTGTACTGCTGTAACTACACCAGAAGTGCGGCAGAAACTTCATTTACACGCTAAACAGGGCTTCCACTGCATTTCTGGCGAAGTTACAGCAGCACAAAGTGAAGGAAATTGAGGTGAGCCATTGCTCCTTTGAAATTTCTTTTCTTGTTCCAAGCTCAAAAAGATTGCCCTTCATGCTCTATCTCCTCCCTGTCCCTTCCAGTGTTGAAATCAACACTTCATTTTGTACTGTATATCATTATTTATCAAAACTTAGGGAAGTCTTTACCCCTCTCTGTCTTATCCTCCTTTTACAGTCTACAAAATTTCATCTGAACCTTAGGGGGCTCAAACTGTGTCCCACACCTGGACATCCTTCGTGGGCCCCACAACCATAATCCCTGAGGCCAGTGCATTTTGTTCTTCTGGGCGTGTCGGTTACCAATCCCCTCATAGGGGTTTCCCAGGGCAGGGACACGGGAACTCCTGGTCAGGGTGTCACTGTCCCCTCTTAAGACAATGGCTTTGTCGGGGGTTGGGCGGAGTCTCCACCCCCTGAAAAGGCCAAGCAGGATCTCCGGCATCAGGCCGGCACCTGGCAAATCTGGGTCCCACCTTAATGTGTGGCCCTTTTCCTGCCCTCCTGCCAGACATATGGCAGGAGTGCACTGGAAGGACCGCAGATTTGTGGGCTTCTTTATCAAATTGCAATAAATGATTTGAATGATCCTCCAAGTAAGGTAACACAGACAAAAACATTGGGATTCGTCAATATGTAGCTAGATGCCATTACAGCAAATTTAAGATACCAGACAGATGAGGATTGACAGGTAGAAAAAGCCTTTCTCAGTCCTCTGACTATTCTCATGCACTTATACATAAAATATCTTGCAATAGTAATTTTCTGCAACTGTACATGACTAGTGATTAGAAGTATTATGGAGCATTAAAGAGCAGAGAGCTCTAATGGTAATAATACCATTCAAGTACCCATGTGGAGCCATTAACCAATTAAGGCATGATAAGGTGGGCAGATGTATTATCCAAGTCTGAAACTAATCTATAATTTTTATCTAAAAGCATAACTGAATCTTTTTCAATTTATTCTCTACAGTGACTAAGAGTAGGTTTTTCGCAAGGAGACTTAAACCTGGATTTTCTGATCTGGGCATCCTGTTTTACCATTGTGTTCCCATTGGGACTCATTTTCATCTGTCATTTCTGATAGGCTGGGTTCTGCAAACTATAATTTGAATATTATGTGGGGTTGGGACGTCCTGAACACCAGTTCTTGACATGCTGGTGTGCAGGACAGCTGATTCCAAATGATGCCCATGTCAAATGGGAATTCAGGTAGCTAGATACTAGATTTCAATGGACATGGTAAGTAAATTGATTCTGCCGTTTTAAACTAATTGCTTAACCACCTTGGGACATTTTTCTATGCTGGAGATGCTACATAAATGCAAGTTGCTATTAACCATTTTACTTAGGTTTTTTTTTACTACTGGTGTTTAGGTTCTCGTGAGTTTTTATGCCAATTGTTCCAAACTTCTTTTACCCCGAGCACCATTACTGGCACCATTTGGTTTCCCAATAGGAAGTCGCTTATCAGATATGTTTGGAAGAAGAGGAGAACTTGCAAAGGGGTGCCAGGCAGTTCAGGCTGCATGAAGGGGTGCTCCGTGCCCACTCATCAGTACCCGCATGCCCACATCTGCCCACAAATCTGGTGAATAGACCTTGTTTTGGCAGATGATTAGTACACGGAGAGGCTCGTACACCCAAAACAAGCTACAGCAGCAGACCTGCTGGCACCAGTAAGATAAGCGAATACCCGACTAACTTTAATGTTGGAAGCACCTCCATCACAGTAAATTATGCTATCAGTGACACAGCAAGAAAGAAGCCATGCCAGGATGATTAACAGCCAACCAAATTGGCCACATTCACCAAGATGCCTTCAGCAATATTTGCACGTCCTGATAATGACCATGAGGAGTTGACTTCACAGGCTGCAGGTCATCAGACAACTGGAGACAAAGCCTCTGCTGCAAAGACACCTACAGCTACCATGCAGCACGGAGCTGGCGCATGTGATGACAGCAATGATCAGCTGAAGCCTGAAACTTAACAGGTATGTAATGTATTGGGACTACACTATGGAGAGGTCAACCATCCTTGCAACCACCTCATGCAGCATCACTACCACTTCAGCAGCTATCAAACAAGGGGATATGTGCTGGGCTGCTCTGTCAATTGCCTCGAAGGGACACGTCTGCACTTTTTTCTTTATGTCTGTCACTTCTTTATCTCCTACCCCTTCAGCCATGGCAAAAGCCGCTAATGGGTTGAAATTCCTTTTGTTCCTTTTCTATGTCTACAGATTTTTGCCCCCCGTTTCTGATACTCCCCCTTAATTGTCCCCATCCCCTTAACTTTCACTTCCACAAATTTTCTGCTCCCACCACTAGTGTGCTCCCTGCACTCATCCAAATTTGCACCAGAAGCTATGCGTAATGAGCTAACCTCATAAAATTGGGTGCAAATAGCACACTTCTGTTTGGGTCCATGTAACACAAGTCACTTGTGTAAACTGCACTCTTACTGGAAAATGTAGGCTTGAATGTTATGATAACTCGATCTTGGCTCCCCCACTCATTGTGAAAGACTTGTGGGATAGTATTATTACACAAACAGGCTGACCTTGCATTAGGAGCTGAGGGCAATCTATGGGAGCGCAGCCTGCAGTGGCAGGGTACTCGAACCATATTACCAGCAGCCAGACCTAAAGTTAAGGTGAAAGTTTGAAGTAAATGGGTGACACCATTGAAAATGCAATGCACGTTGCATGTACCCCATATTTGCCCGTGGAATTCAAATATCTACAATCAAAGCTTCAGTTGGTATTTCGAGTCAGCAGACAAAAGCAGACATTTTTGGTGTTATTTTCACCAATAGGTGGTTATCCACTAGACTCAGCTCAGTCTGACTTCCTCCTATTGGTTTTGTTCTTAATCTTATACAAAATACGCTGTTCTACTATATCCTGCTCACCTGCAACCCAACCTCCCTTGTCACTGTTGTCTGGAGGCATTAACCCATTTAAAGTAAAGTTAAAGAGGCAGTGAGTTCATGCCTCCATTAAAATAGCAGACAAAGGAATGTCAGATGGATGCATTAAGCATTCGTATGCTCGTATATTATGTTATAGTCCAGCAATTTTATTTTAAATTCACAAGCTTTCGGAGGCTTCCTCCTTCCTCAGGTGAACGAGGGAAGGAGGAAGCCTCCGAAAGCTTGTGAATTTAAAATAAAATTGCTGGACTATAACTTGGTGTTGTAAAATTGTTTACAATTGTCAACCCCAGTCCATCACTGGCATCACCACATCGTATATTATGGTGTAATTTCAAGGCTTTTTGGAAAAAAGGCACAAATATCTGTGTTGCACACATTTTGATATTAAAATAATAAAACGCATTATTTTGCATACGTGCCTTTGTTTACACAGCGGCAGTGCTGCCCAGCAGTTGTAGAGTCCTCTCCTGGTCTATGATTAAGAAAGTGAGGAGCGAAAGTAACAATATTAACGTCACAAATAGCTATCGGACATCACAAACTCCTAATGGAAACAGCAGCGTGAAATCTGCTATTGTGCCTGAAGGCTTCAGCAGCATTCTTGTCTGGCTCATGCAAAATAATTGATATTAAAGCATCCATAACAAAATGATTTTCTTTAAAAAAAAATGTTTCTAAGCCAGTGCAGTCAGCATTATCTTTGTTATCATTATGTTCGTTGGAGCAGAGTAAACTTGCTAATATGTTCAAAAGAAAATAGAGAATAAACAGGCAAGGAAAGTTACAGTCGGATTACACCCAATCTGGAATATTAATTGCAATAATTCAAATCATGTTGCCTTCAGTCAGTCAGGCGAAGAGAATAAGGAAACCAATCACGATTTCATTAGCTTAATGGTGAATGAAAATGAATTATCAGCTCATTTAAGTCCACTTGCTGTTAAGTAAAATAGCCTTTGCCATAAAGCATATCAAACACATGAATTCATAATGAAAACAGGTTTGAGGTCTAGCCATATTTAAAAGCAGCTGGATGTTTTTGGGAATTTAAAGTAAGCTGAATAAACATTGCTGACTTGAATTAAATTTCTACATGTTGCATTAAGGTTTGTCAAAATGAGATGAACCTCAAAAGACAGAGGCTGAGAGGCTTTGATCTGAGATTCTTTTGTGAAAATATAGTGTACTAAAGCTTAAAATGCAATTTCTAGAAATAGTACAAGGTTAATAATGATTTCATTTGCATGTGATTATTAAGGTTTATTGCTGTTTTTACATAAATGAGCTGTTTGAAAATAGAAACAGAAGTCACACCAAGCCCCGTTCACCCATCACCCCTGTGCTACATTGGCTCCCGGTCTGGCAATGCCTCGAATTTAAAATTCTGAGCCTTGTGTTCAAATCCCTCTATGGCTTCACCCCTCCCTATCTCTGTAACCTCCTCCAGCCTGACAACCCTCTGAGATCTCTGCACTCCTCCAATTCAGGCCTCTTGTGCATCCCCGATTTCCATTGCTCCACCATTGGCGGCCGTGCCTTCAGCAGCCAAGGCCCTATGCTCTGGAATTACCTGCCTAACCCTCTCCGCCTCTCTACCTCTCTCTCCACCTTTAAGACACTCCGTAACACCTACCTCTTTGCCCAAGCTTTTGGTCACCTGTCCTAATATCTCTTTTTGTGTCTTGGTGTCAAATTTTGTCTGGTTACGCACCTGTGAAGCACCTTGGAATGTTTTACTATGTTAAAGGCATTCTATAAATGCAAGTAGTTGTTGTTGTTAGAAGAGATTGACAAAGAACTGTCTAATTTAACAATATTGTGTTACAGAGGTCAGGTAAATTCCATTGCAACTCTGCAGTGATGAAGGGACATGTTTCTTTCAATTTTTCTATGAATCACAAACACAAGCATATTATGCGATAAATCAGTTCCTGACCAAATGAAATACAAGAAGAAACCTTTACATTTTAAAACAATTACCAGACTCATTATGGAGTGTAATATTTATCAGATTATTAGCTGATATCCTATGGCTTTGCTCACAGGTAGTTCGGGGCTTGGAGCCTGTTTGTAGTGTTTAGCTGTTAAACGGAGCTCTGTTTAACCTAACCTGTTCCTTAAAGGTCACTGCTCAGGTACTTCATGTGGGGAAATGTTCCAAGCAGGCACTTTCTGAGTTCAATTAGAAGCTGACTTCTGTTTGTAAATCCATGGCTGGGTTAGGTGAAGTTATCGAGGGTCAGGAAAATCCCACAGGAAATGAATGGCTTTCTTTCTAGTTTTTCTGCTCTTAACATTTTAAAGTATGATGTCTGAAGCATAATAGGTACATACTAGATGCAAGATTTTAATGTTTATAAATTTTGAAACAAATTGTACAAAATAAGTAAGTCACAGTGACAATCAGTACAGAGTTTCATTGAAAAGCATAAACAAAATTTTGAAGACTAGATCATTCCTACGGTTCCCATTGTTCTGGATTCTCTCTTCCATATAACCCATACTATTAACATTTTATAAATAAATTAAACCATAATGAAAATGGATCCCAGCTGGGGAAAGAAACCTCAAAGCTAAGATGGTGGGACTGTGTACAGCAAGAGTGACAATGGGAGGGGAACAGAGATAGCTGGCAGAGGGATGCACACAATGGTGAGTCTTATGACTCTTACAGGCAGCTTGCTTATAACAACTGCCTGAATACACATATGCCCTTTGCCTCCCCCTCTGTCCTCTACTTACATAATGAATATAATCTACATTGGGGAGATGACTCTGGAAGCATTACTGTGCTTTTCATAATGCACAATAAGGATACATTTGACTGAAAGCAATTGTAGAATAAATACAAAATGCCGCATATTACAGTTATTGAGTCATTATTTTGAAAAGAAATGCAAAATAAAGGTCAGTTGTGTGGAGCGTTACTTGTGTTTACTTTGAAATGCTTTACAAGGCCACAATATCTTTATAGAATTCAGACAATTGTGGTATAATGTTTTTATCTTCAAAACTACCATAACTAAAAGTAATGAAATTGCAGCAATAAGAATTAAATGCACAAAAGTAACAATTGCTACATAATCACAGAATCACTTGGGTCGATTTTCAATGCTGGCGACATTTTGATGGTCGGACCTCATTTGAATCTCATCAGCAAGCTGGTCTCATTGACAAACTGGCGTTCCTTTTAACCACAGTTGCTGTGGGTTGAATTACGGAAAATACTTAGATGCTGTATTTCTTTCATTTGAATATCATTTTATGTCAGCCGTGGCTCAGTGGTAGAACTCTCGCCTGTAAGTCAGAAGGTTGTTGGTCCCAGTCCAGAGACTTGAGCACAAAAGATAGGCTGACACTCAAATGCAGTACTGAGGGAGTGCTGCAGTGTTGGAAGTGTCATCTTTTGGATGAGACTTTAAACCGAGGCCCCGTCTGCCCTTTCAGGTGGATGTAAAAGATTCCATGGTACTATTGGTAAAGGCAGCAAAAGAGGCGCCCAGGGCCAGCGCATGTAACGGGTTTGTTAAAAAATACTTTCCTGAATGTGGAGCTGTGACGAGCAGGGGTGCACCTCCCTGCTCCACTGCAATGCTGAAGACCGATGCCAAACCCCGCTCGGCTGCCTCCCGACCTCCCCACTCCCTCCCGATCACTTTCCCCCCACCCCCTAAAATCACCTCCGACCTACCTGAGGGCCGCTGCCGGCAACGCAGCAGCCCGAACTCCAATGTCGATTCGGCAGCGAGCTGTATTGCAACGCCCAGAGGGACCCAGCGTTCCCTGCCCCCAGTTCGGACTGGCAAGCCCTGTGTGAACCAATTTATAGGCCACCATGTTATAGATTAAACACGAGCACTCAACAATAGAAGGAGAAACAAAGAAACGTTTTCAGCGATGAGCTGATTACAGATGTGCAAATAACTGACTCTATTCCTTTGACTAACTGTCTGATCAGTGAGTGGACCACAATGAATCTGATTACTCTAATCATTTCTGCTAAGTGTCCTCCTTTGTGTTTTGTACCAGCACCCTGTAGAACACAATGAATTTCTTGCTGTGTTTAATGAGATTTTTTAAGCACTTCATAGAACAGAACACGTCAATTTTATACTATCACTTTAGCACAATGCAACAGGTATGAATCGCGCCCAGATTCTATTACATAATGAGAATTTTACAGTCAGGGTATTAGTGACCCTTTATGACAAAATTACAACCCTTACTATTATCCAGAAGTTGTTATGTACTGCAATTTAGGGTGTCAACAGTCATATATAGTGTATTGATCTTCAGGGTGCTGACAGTGATGTTGTTCTGCCTCCACGATACCGAAGTTCCAGGCACGGGCAGTGATACTATCCCGCCGCTTGTATATTGCATGTCTCCAGTACCCTGTGGATTCAAAAGAAAGAATGAACTTGCATCCATAAATCACTTTTCACAACCTCAGGACATCCCAAAATGCTTTACAGCCAATGAGGCGTTGACAATGATGTTCTCCTGGCCACCCTCTCATCCTCCACCCTCTGTAAGCATCAGCTCATCCAAAGTTTTATTGCCCATACCCTATCTCAGACCAAGTCCTGCTTGGTCATTCACCCCTGACCTCATTGACCTACATTGGTTCTTTGTCCCCAGTGCTTCAAACTTTGAATTCTTATCCTCGTTCTTTCATGGCCTCACCCCTCAGTTGAACTACATAGCCAAAATAGAATACAAGTCAGAGAAAGTTATGATCAAATTGTACAGTGCTTTGAGTACTACATCCAGTTTTGATTACTGAGAAACAAGAGGGACATTCAAGCATTGGAGGAAGTGCAGAGAAGAGCCTGAGGCTGATCCCTCATGTCAAAAGTCTGAGCCATCAGGAGAGAATGGAGAAACTTGGGCTTTTCAACCAGGAAAGGAAGTGTCTGAGAGGTGACCTTATAGAGATTAAAAAGATTGGGAAGGAAATTTAAAAAGTAAATCCGCAACATCACTTTAAGGTGAATTGCAAAAGTAGTACAGAGGGGCATAGGTTCAAACGAATAAAAGGAATCTTTCAAGAAATAATTGGAGTCTCTTTCTTTTACTTGGTGTCAATTTTTGTCTGACTACGCTACATTGAAGGTGCATTATAAATGCTAGTTTATAAAGCACCTAAATGTTGTTGGTTGTTGAAATGAGAGAATTTTAGGATCTTTCTGGATGGATGAACTTGGATGAGCTGACTGGCCTTTCCTCATCTGTAATTATCGTGTGTTCTTGTGAACCCGCTGAGATATGAGGATCTCAATTAATCGAGGCCAATCATTTTATCAAACTGTAATTTGCAGAAATGTGCTGAAATTCTTCTTAGAATTGTGACTATTCTCTAAAACTACATCATGAGTGGGAACAACTTGCTCAAGATAAGAAAGCATGGCGAAAAATCCTTAATGAAGGCACCTCCTAACATGAGGCCCATCGCATTGCTGATGTTGAATGTAAATGCCAGTTGAGGAAGTCTCACTTGAAAAATCAAGATTCCCAACCTGGTGTATCCGGGATCCACTGTTCAATCTGTGGACGCTCATTCCGAACAAAGGTTGCGCTCATCAGTCGCCAAACCACTCACTGGAAAAAAAATTAGATGATATTCCGGCTGCCTTCTTCAATATCGAAGGACGAACGAATGAACCGTAGATAAGCACGTTACACATAGGCAAAACCATACGGTCACTTTCTTAGCAGTGCTGAGCTACCTGATGTTCCATTGCTGGTATGCTTTCAGTCGGAAATACAGAAAGAAGGAAGTCCGCTACCTGCATAATTGGAAGCATCTACTAGCATTTCCTAACACGAAGGGAAGTAATGATTTGGGAAATTTTCCTTGATATTTTTAGTTTTGTAAAAGGTTACTTCTCCCTGGTTTGCCTTAATTTCTTCAATCAAGGGGAGGCATTATAAATCATTGCCAGCACCTTGCAGACATGTCCTAATGGCATTTTAATCTTGGGAATCACTGTCCTTGTTGATAGAGGGTGCTATATAAATTATTCAAATGATGATTCCAATTTCTTATCAAACTATTCCTCACCTGATAAAAGGGACTGTGCAATCGCTAAAACGTACAAAACATCTATCAAAACATATCCATTGGGAACTGAATGAGCAGAGGCTAGAGAATAGCAGGTTCAAGTTATCCCTCTGCTTATAACTTGCACTGTGTAATATTATGTACCAGGTTCCTGCCGACAATGTTCACGCCTGCACATTCTGCATGAGAACTTAATTAGAGACTGAAACTTCATGCAAGTAGAACCATACAGCCAAGGTTTACAGTCCAAAGGAGGCCACTTAGCCCATTGTGTCCATGCCGGCTCTTTACTAGAGCAATCCAAAACTGATGCCACTGCTCCTCATGCTCCACATAGCCTTGTATCTTACTCAAAATTCAAATAATTATCCAATTTTCCTTTAAAGGCTGTAGTAGTCTTTTCCTCAACTATTCCCTGCGGCAAAGCTCCAGCAACTCTGTGTAAAGAAATATGTCTTCATCTAACTCCTCATTCTTTTAGTGACAATTTTAAATTGATTACTCCTTGTCTTCAATGTTTGACCTTATCAAAACCTTCATAATTTTAAAAACCTCAATTAAATATCCTCTTAGCCTTCTCTGATTGAGAGGAAATAGTTCCAGTATCTCAAGTCTCTCCTTAGAACTACGGATTCTCATCCCTGGTATCATCCTGGTCAATCTACTGTACGCACATTCTGGCAATTAGTGTTTGGTAAAGCAATCATTGATTTATCATCTTTCATGAGTGGTTATGGTCTTGTGCTAAATTTGTCCATTTAAAACGGGGGTGTCAAGGACCGGTCATGTTCTTGCCTTCAAAGAGGGGGCCCCCCAGTCAACATTTGCCTGGTTAATAAAGGGGTAGGCAATTTCTTTAGTCATCCAGGGAGCTCTAGCTTTGGATAGCCTTCCTTTCCCCCTCATAGGAATGTGCCTTGCTTGTTTTTCTGAAACCCTTCTGAAATTTGCTTGCAAATTTTCTCCTCCATCTCCTTCCCACTATTTGGTGGTCTATAGTGTACAGTCAGCAGAATCACAGCTCCTGTTCTGCTTCTTAACTCTAACCAAATAGATTCTGTCTTAGAACCATCAAGCACATCATCCCTTTCCAGTGCGCTAACAGTATTTTTTTTCCTTCCCTATTTCTCCTGAATACATTGTTGTCAGGAATATTCAGTTCACATTCCTGCGCTTGTTTGAGCCAAGTTTCCGTTATTGTCACTATATCATAACCCCATGTGGCAATTTGTGCCTGCAACTCACCAACCTTACTTGTCACGCACCATGCATTTACGCATAGGAGTCCCGATATTTACTCAGAGCGAGGAAGAGGGCGGGAGAATTTTCAGTCGGGAAACCCGGAAGTAAGGGTTTCCTGCACGTCCTGTCGATTTTGACGGTAGGACGCCTTTTAAAATTTTTTAAAACCGATGTCGTGCCTGACAGCCAGCCAGATTGACAGGCTTATTGCCTGTCAGCAGTAAAGCAGCTGGGGAGTGATTGGGGTCTTCGGAGTTTGGATGGGGGGGCCTGGGAGAGATCCCGGGTCTCGGGTTTGGATGGGGGGGGTCGGGGAGAGATCGGGGTCTGGGAGTTTGGATGGGGGTGTCAGGGATAGATCGGGGCTTGGATTGGGGTGGGGGAAGTCAGACATCACAGGGGGGTGGGGCGAATCGGACATTGGTTGGGGGGGTGCGTGAACCGGTCGTCGTGGGGTGGGGGTCGGCCGATCGCGGGGGTCCGATTGTGTGGAAATATGCTTGGTGAGTCGCAGGGAAGCACTCCTGCTCCTCCTGGCCCACAACCAGTGCAATAAAAGCACTTACCTCATGGATCCAGCCCTTCTCACCTCCTTTTAACAGCGAGGATTGCTGCGGCTTGGGAATCCCGGCCTCCATGCGTGAAAAATAAAAATTGAGTTAAAATGGAGGCATGCAGCATCCTTAAAAGATTTTAGTGACTGACCCGCCTCCTGAGAGCAGATTGGTTGCCCACCCCATGACCCCCCTCCGATAAATTTGCGAATTTTAAGATTTTTGTCTTCCCACCCATCCTTGGGGGTTAAAACTCCCCCCATGCACTCCAAACCCACCTTAGCCTGCTTATCATTGCTCCCCTGTCTGATCCCTCCTCTTTCTGGACTACTCTTTATTTTAATGCTGGTTGTCACTCCCAGCTCTCTATTTGCTGCTGAATTTTTTTGACAGATTTTTCACAAGCTGTTGAAATTGTACAGTTCCTTTCATCAAGTGAGCATTGACTCCGTAAGGCATTCAAATCATTATTTCAATGATTTAGATGACAGCCACTATCAACTGGACATGAATTACTAACACAGACAGCGATTCCCAGGGTTAAAATTCCCTCAGAACATGCCTTTGGCCCTGCAGGGTGCTGGCAGTGATATATGATACCAGCAGTACACTGTGCAGTACTTACTTTGTGCTTGTTTTAAAAACTTATTAATCCAGCAGGACCCCTTTCAAACAGAAGTTCAAGTGCAGATTAACCATCATTTGCTGAACCAGCATTGCTGGAGCATGCTTTAGGCTTTATGGGAATATGTAACTTGCCCATTGGAAATTCAGTATAATTTCTCCTTGTTTTTCCTTTGGTCCCAGCAACAACCAGGATCAATCAGTCCTTGTTATGATTATTGATATGTCACCTAATATATACACAAGTAGGGGGGGGGCCTCAATTTTAAATTCTCATCCTTGTTTTCAATTTCCTCCAGGGTCTCGCCCCTCCCTATTACTGTAGCCTCCTCCAGCTCTACAAACCTCCGAGATCTTTGCGCTCCTCCAATTCCTTGTGTAGCCCTGATTTGCATCGCTCCACTGTTGGCGGCCGTGCCTTCAGCTGCCTACGCCCTGGAATTCCCTCCCAATCCTCTCTGCCTCTCTCCTCCTTTAAGGCACTCCTTAAATCCTACTTCTTTGACTAGACCTTTGACCATTGGCTGGCTTTTGGTCACCTGTTCTAATATCTCTTTTTGTGGCTCGGTATCAAATTTTGTTTGATAATGCTCCTGTGAAGCGTTTTGGGGCGTTTTACTCCATTAAAGGCGCTATATAAACGCAAGAGATTGGCAAAGAACTGTCTAATTTAACAATATCATGATATAAAAGGCAGGCAAGTTCCACTGCAACCCTGCAGTGATGAAGGGACGTGTTTCTTTCAATTTCTCTATGAATCATAAGCATATTATGCGAAATATCAGTTCCTGACCAAATGAAATACAAAAGTATCGGATCGGCCGCCTATTTTACATCTCTCCAGATTTTTGTTTCCAATGGAAACATAGTCACCTTGCCCTAGAGGCCAGCAAGGTCCCAAGTTCAATCCCTGGTCTATTCTGAATGTGCTGATCTCAGTTGGGGCACAGCAATTGGGGGTGTTGTAGGGGCAGAAATTAACTTGGATTCCTACTCTTGATGACCCACCAGTGGCCCAGGTTGGAAAATGCATGGGTCCACATCAGGTAATGCCCGTGTGTCCAAATATCCAGCCACTACTCTCCATTGGAAACAAAAGTCAGGAGAGGTTTATATCAGGCGGCCGATCCGATGAGCTAAAAAAGCCAAAGGACCAGAGCCTCAAATATCGTGATTGATTTCTGAGACATGAGGGATCATTTTTTTTACAAATTTCCCAGCACAAAGCTTTGCCTGGCTGGAGTACAGATTTGTAAAACTGCTCCCAATATTCAGGCTTATTTTGAGTATGCCAAGTAACTGCCTGCACTGCCCCAAAGAATTTAATATTTGCCAGCTACTGGTGAGAATTTCCCTGTAAAATACTTCAGTCTGCAATTCCAGACATGATGATTTTCCAGTCTCAAAGGTCAAGCATTTTCTTACAGTGAAGGAGGCAAAATTGAAGGGTGAAAGTACAAAATCTCGGTCCCACACACTTTCTAGAGGTGCGTTGACTCAGTGGTAGGACTGTAGAGGCAAGGAAGGTCCCAAGTTCAATCCAACCTTATTGAATTCTTTGAAGAAGTAGCGGAAAGGGTGGACAAGGGTAATACAGTAGATGTAATATATTTGGATTTTCAAAAGGCCTTTGAAAAGGTAACACATAGTAGACTCATGACTAAGATCAGAGCATGTAGAGTCAGGGGACAAGTAGCAGAATGGGTAGCAAGCTGGCTACAAAACGGAAAACAGAGAGTAGGAGTTAAAGGTAGTAACTCAGACTGGCAAAAGGTGGGAAGTGGTGATCCACAAGGATTGGTGCTGGGACCACTGTTGTTCACCATTTACATCAACGATTTGGACTCAGGAATCAGAAGTACAATTTCAAAATTTGTGGGCAGCGCTAAATTGGGGAGAATAGTTAATATCGAGGAGGACTGTGACAAAATACAGGAAGACATTAATAAACACGCAGAATGGGCGTGTAATTGGCGAATGAATTTCAATATAGATAGTGTGAGGTATTACATTTTGGTAGGAAGAATAAGGGGGCCACATATTGTCTGTATCGTAAGAGTCTAAATTGGGTAGAGGTACAGATACACAAATTACTAAAAGTAGCGACATAGGTTAATAAGGCTATAAAAAAGACAAATGTAAGGAATCTTACAACACCAGGTTATAGTCCAACAGTTATTTGAAAATCACAAGCTTTCGGAGGCTTTCTCCTTCGTCAGGTGAAGTGTGGGATTCCTTGAACGTTACCGCATTTATAGTCAGAGAACAATGCCTGGTGATTACAGATAATCTTTCCAACTGCCCATTGTCAAGGCAATCAAAGTGTTCAGACAGAGAGACTTTACATACAGGACCACCGAATATACAAACGGCCAGAACAAAAGACAGAGAGAGAGAGAGAGAGAAACATCCGAAAGGAAGAGAAAGAGAGAGAATGACCCGTTGTATTAAAAACAGATAACTTTTTTTCGCTGGTGGGGTTACGTGTAGCGTGACATGTCTCCATATTATAAAAAGGATTTAGAGGCACTGAAGATTTACTAGGATGATACCTTAGGATGAACTGAGAGGTTATACCTATCAGGAAAGATTGAGCAGGCTGGGGCTCTTATCTCTAGAAAAGTGAAGATTGAGGAGTGACGTGTTAGAGGTCTTTACAATTATTAAAGTTATGATAAGATAGACATAGAGAAGATGTTTCCACTTGAGGGGGAAACCAGAACTAGGGGCCATGAATATAAGATAGTCACTAATAAATCCAATAGGGAATTCAGGAGAAACTTCTTTACCCAGAGAGTGGTTAGAATGTGGAACTCGCTACCACAAGGAGTAGTTGAGGCAACTAGCATAGATGCATTTAATGGGAAGTTAGATAAACACATGAGGGAAAAAAGAATAGAAGGATATGTTGTTAGGGTTAGATGAAGTAGGGAGGGAGGAAGCTCAAGTAGAGCATAAACACCAGCATGGATCTGTTGGGCCGAATGGCCTTTTTCTGTGCTGTACATTCTATGTAATTCTATGTAATGTAATTCTTGCCTATGAGTCAGATGGTAATGGATTCAAGCTCCACTCCAGAGACTCAGCTACATTATTTAGGCTGACATTTCAATGCTGTACTGAGAAAATGCTGCACTGTCAGAGTGCTGCCTTAAGGATGCAACGTTAAACCAAAGCTCTGTCCGCCCTCTCTTGTGGATGCAATATTTGAAGAAAGGCAGGCGAGTTCTCCCAGGCATCCTGCAAACATTTAACCCTCAACCAACAACACTAAAACAGATTATCTGGTCATTATCAGATTGCTGTTTGTGAGACCTTGCTGTGCGCAAAATGGCTGCTGTATTTCCTACATTGCAACAGTGACTACACTTCAAAAGTACTTCATTGGTTGCAATGCGTTTTGGGACATCCTGAGGTCAGGAAAGGTGCTTTCTAAGTGCAAGCCTTTCTTTATATGTAACTGCTACATTTGAACACATATACATTGATGTAATTTGTATTGACTTACTGAACTAATAATTCATACTAAGTTCATACACTGCCTAATAGAGTTATATTTGGAACTGAGGTGGCACTGTCAATTTAAAACTTTGCCCTGAATTTTCCTTTAAAAAAAGCATTTTTTTCCAGTGGTTTAGAGGCTGTCTGGTAAGTAAAATGGGGTTGATAGGCCCTCTGTTGAAAATCTGCCCCAAGAAATGTCCACGCAATTTCTTCCCCGTAACCCCGAGCTGTCGGCTGGAAACCTGAACTGCCATATTTAAATGAAGCAGGGTGGTCAATGACCAAAGGCCTCGTGTTTCCACCCAATTACTGCCTCTGCAAATCATCGCAACTATAAAGGTGGTGGTATAGTGTCCTACAGGCAGGAGGAGATCAGGAACATAAGAACTTGAGAACAGGAGTAGGCCATTCAGCTCCTCGAATCTGTTCCCCCACTCAATGAGATTATGGCTGATCTGTACCCTAACTCCATCCACCTGTCTTGGCTCCATATTTCTTAATACTCTTGGCTAGCAAAAGTCTATCCATCCCATACATATAATTATTAATTGAGCTAGCATCTACTGCTTTTTGTGGGAGAGAGTTCCACACTTCTACCACCCTTTATGTGAAGAAGTGTTTCCTAACTTCTCTCCTGAATGGCCCGGCTCTGAGTTTAAGGTTATGTCCCCTTGTCCTAGACTCCCCCACCAGCAGGAAAGGTTTCTCTCTATCTACTCTATCAATTCCTTTCAAAATCCTAAAAGCCTCAATCAAATCACCCCTTAACCTTTTATATTCCAGGGAATACAAATCTAGTTTATGTAATCTCTCCTCATAATTTAACCCTTGGAGTCCAGGTATCATTCTAGTAAATCTGCACTACACTCCCTCCAATGCCAATATATCCTTTCTAAGGTACAGTGCCCAGAATTGTACACAATACTCCAGATGTGGTCTAACCAAGGCTTTGTATAGCTGTAGCAAAACTTCTTCTCCTTTATATTCTAGCCCTCTAGTTATAAAGGCTAACATTCCATTAGCCATTTGGATTATTTTTTGTACCTGACTACAACATTTTAGTGATCTGTGTACATGGACCCCTACATTTCTTTGGACCTCCACTGTTCCTAGCTTTTCACCATTTAAAAAAATCCTTGTATCTTTCCTTTCTTTTGGTCCAAAATGGATGACCTCACACTTACCTGTGTTGAAATCCATCTGCCACAGTTTTGACTCACTTAATCTATCAATGTCTCTTTGCAATTTTATGCTACCATCTACACTACTTACTATGCCACCAATCCTTACAAACTTGGATATATGGCTCCCTATTGTGTTATCTAAGTCATTAATAAATATAATGAATAGTTGAGGCACCGGCACAGATCATTGTGGGACACCACTAATCACTTCCTTCCAATTCGAGTACATTCTCTATCTTCTACTGCTGAACAAATCTCCTAGATTCGTTAAATGTGACCTACCCTTTACAAATCCATGTTGGCTTTCTCTAATCAGCTCAAATTTCTCTAAGTGCTCAGTCACTCTGTCCTTAATTATAGATTCCAATAACTTAGACTAACAGGACTATAATTTCTTGGTTTCTCTCTCTTACCTTTTTTAAATAATGGAGTTACATTTCCAATTTTCCAATTTTCCAATCTAAAGGGACAATTCCTGAATCAAGAGAGCTTTGGAAGATTATACCTAAAGCATCTACAATTTCCTCACCTACTTCCTTTAAAACCCTGGGGTAGAAACCATCAGGTCCTGGGATTTGTCAGTCTTTAGTGCCATTACTTTTTCTAATACTGTTTTCTTGCTTACCTTAACTTTAGTGAGTGCCAGTCCTTGATTCATTATTTGTTTCACTGGAATGTCAGGAATATTATCCTCTTCTTCTACTGAGTAGACTAACACAGAGTAATTATTTAACAAGTCTGCCATTTCCTTATTTTCATTTGCAATATTACCCGCATCTGTTTTTAAAGGGCTCACATTACCCTTGACTACCATTTTTCTTCTAATATAATTGTAAAAAGTTCTTGCGTTAATCTTGATATCCTTCGCAAGTTTCTTTTTGTATTCCCTTTTTGCAGCTCTTACTATCTTTTTTTGTCTTCCTTTGCTGTTCTGTGTATCTCTCTCAGTCCCCTGGATCTACACTATTCTTTGCACTTTTGTATGCTGTTTCCTTTAGTTTGATGTTATTGCTCACCTCTTTTGTCGACCATGGCTGTTTTATTTGGTAAGTATTGCTCTTGCCCCTTAGGGGTATATACTGGACCTGTATTAAGCTAAATACTTTTTTGAACACCTCCCACTGTTCATCTGTAGTTTTACCAGAGAACAGTTTTGACCAGTTTGCCTTTATCAATCTTTATCTCATCCCGTTAAACTTAGCCTTACCAAAATCTAGAATCTTAGTAGCTGTGTTAAGTTTCTCCTTTTCAAACCTACATTGAATTTGATCATATTATGATCACTGTTAGATAAATGTTCCCTTACTGTTAGATTATTAACTAAGTCTGGCTCATTACTCATCACTAAATATAGTATGGCCTGCCCTCTTGTTAGTTCTAGAACATATTGCTCCAGAAAACTATCTTGAATGCACTCAAGAAATTCACTACCTTTCTGACTTGAGCTACTCTGTTCGACCCAATCTATATGAAAATTAAAAGAAGGTGAAAGGTCACACAGGAGTGCAATTCTGCAACACTCTTTTAGCTGGAAGTCACTTCCACTATTGAGAAGCTGCAATATCTGAGCATTTAAAGATACTTTGTTAAACTTCCTGTGAGTTTAAAGTGAACTGTGTATAATGAAATAATTGATTTCCCAATGGGGATTCCATTGTTCCTGTGCTTTGAGGAGGAGGATGACATGGAAGAGGAAAGCATGGAAACCAAGAGAGTGCAGCAGCCAACAGTAAGGCAGAAGTATACGACTGATGGTGTTCACCCTTCCCCCTCTTCCTCCCACCGCTGCACCCCCACCACCCCTGCTCCCCCCTCCCTACACACACACAAGCACAAACACACAAAATCTACTCCCAGCAAAAGCAGCTGATGCTGCAACCATAAACGCCTTTGAGAAAGTCTGGCTGGCACTGAGTTAAGAACAGCATTATAGGCTACAAGGCTTAGTTCAGACATTGATCAAATACAATAAGGAGCACAATGGTTTCTGCGCTTTTAGGACCACTGAACTTCACCTGTAGAAGGTGACGGGTCAGTGTTGAATAATGTTGGTTGTAGTGTTAGACAGTTATCTTGGAGTTTTGCTAGATTACCAGTGGGGGTCAGGGAGAGATTTCACTGAGCCTTATCTTCCTGGAAACTTTACTTCTGCTTAGCTACCACTCTCTCGGGATATTAGATAAATATCCTTGTTAAAGAAAACTCAACATGGTCTGTGGAAGGAACAGATTTAATGGTCAAATAACCTTTTCTAGTTCTATATTTCCTCATGTTAGAAGATTACAGACAAATGAGTTAAAATTGCATTGTGAAATCAGCAAAAAATTTCTTCACGCATTCAAATTAATTTCCTTTTCTCTGCTATTGAAGAAAGCCATTGATCTGTTTATTGTAAACAGATTAACGTTACAGTAAAACGCAGACAGAGGAATTTCATAAAAATGTGTTAATTTGTTCATTACTAATTCGGAACCGTTTGAATTCTCCCAGTTAGATCGGCATTCTTCTCCTATTCCCAAATCCTCTGTGTACATACACTTGTTCTCCCTGTTCATCTACAATAGAGAAGCACAAAAAGAACAGTGATCGAGTTGCAACAGTGATTTATTAAAACACAATAGTTGTGTGATGATATATACTTTAACGTCATATTGCTCGCTGCTCACCCACTTTTTTCCATGGCCGATGTTGTGGATGCATGGCTACCAATACTCTAATGCTCCTTCCCTTTGAAGTCTCACTGACAGGAGACCAGTAGGGATGGGACTAAGCTGTGTCTCTGGTACATGGTTCTGGAAATGAGGTGGGCTTAATTTTTCTCGAGCACAGAATACTCCAGACCAAGTCTACCTTCTGGTCCTTGGACAGTCATGGGTGGGAGGCGGAGCAGCAGTGTGGAAGTGCTGCTTTGCTGAGAGTCTCACCTTCCATGGCCACGTTTCCATTTGGAGCTTCCATGTCACTGTACCCTCTGATCTGTGAGTGCACTTAAAGGCCCTAGGTCTTCCCAAACTTCTAGTCGCTTGGGTGTTCTCCTTCCATTGAGCGCAACCACTGGCTCATAAATACTGCCCTCTTCATGTTAATTAAAGCCACCGGAAAGTTCAGATGTTCCAGTGTGTCCTGGGATGCAGCGCACTTCCGATGAACTGCCCGAACACTAGCTTTTCAAAAAACAGCACCTCCAACTATGCAGCATTGCATCAGTACTGCACTGAAGTTTCAGCCAAGGTTATGTACTCAAGTCCCAGAGTGTAGCTTGATCACTCAACTTTCTGACTCAGAGTGACAGTGCTATCACTAAGCTGAGCTGGAACTTAAATATGAACAAATTGCTACTGTTCTTATTTTTTGAGCATTTAGCCTTGATAAGAAACCTTTCAATTCAAATAAAAAGATACAAAGATCAACAAAGGGTCACAAAACAGATAGTAAGAGCTACAAAAAGAGAGTATGAAAAGAAACTTGCAAGGGATATCAAAACCAATACAAAGAACTTTTATAGTTATATTAGGAAAAAGAGGGTGGTCAGGAGCAGTGTGGGCCCCTTAAAAACTGAAAGTGGGGATATTGTCATTGACAATGGGGAAATGGCGGACATGTTGAACAATTACTTTGCGTCAGTATTTACAGTAGAAAAAGAGGATAGCATGCCGGAAATCCCAAGAAAACTAATATTAAATCGGGGACAGGACCCAATATAAATAATATAAGTAAAGCAACAGTAATGAAGAAAATAATAGCACTAAAGAGTGACAAATCCCCAGGACCAGATGGTTTCCATCCCAGGGTTTTAAAGGAAGTAGGTGAGCACATTGCAGATGCCCTAACAATAATGTTTCAAAGTTCTCTAGATTCAGGAACTGTCCCTCTAGATTGGAAAATTGCACATGTCACTCCGCTTTTTAAGAAAGAAGAGAGAGGGAAAAGAGGGAATTATAGACCAGTTAGCCTAACATCTGTTGTGGGGAAAATGCTGGAGTCTATAATTAAGGATAAGGTGACTGAACACCTCGAGAATTTTCAGTTAATCAGAGAGAGCCTAAAGAGGTGACTAAAGTAGTGGACAGGGGAATGTCAATGGATGTTATTTATATGGACTTCCAGAAGGCATTTGATAAGGTCCCACATAAGAGACTGTTAGCTAAGATAGAAGCCCATGGAATCGAGGGAAAAGTACGGACTTGGTTAGGAAATTGGCTGAGCGAAAGGCAATAGAGAGTAGGGATAATGGGTAGGTACTCACATTGGCAGGATGTGACTAGTGGAGTCCCGCAGGGAACTGTCTTGGGGCCTCATTTATTCACAATATTTATTAACGACTTAGATGAAGGAATAGAAAGTCTCATATCTAAGTTTGCCGATGACACAAAGATTGATGGCATTGTAAGCAGTGTAGATGAAAACAAAAAATTACAAAGCGATATTGATAGATTAGGTGAATGGGCAAAACTGTGGCAAATGGAATTCAATGTAGGCAAATGTGAGGTCATCCACTTTGGATCAAAAAAAGATAGAACAGGGTACTTTCTAAATGGTAAAAAGTTAAAAACAGTGGATGTCCAAAGGGACTTAGGGGTTCAGGTGCATAGATCATTGAAGTGTCATGACCAGGTGCAGAAAATAATCAATAAGGCTAATGGAATGCTGGCCTTTATATCTAGAGGACTGGAGTACAAGGGGGCAGAAGTTATGCTGCAGCTATACAAAACGCTGGTTAGACCGCATTTGCAGTACTGTGAGCAGTTCTGGGCACCGCACCTTCGGAAGGACATATTGGCCTTGGAGGGAGTGCAGCATAGGTTTACTAGAATGATACCTGGACTTCAAGGGTTAAGTTACGAGGAGAGATTACACAAATTGGGGTTGTATTCCCTAGAGTTTCGAAGGTTAAGGGGTGATCTGATTGAAGTTTATAAGATATTAAGGGGAACAGATAGGGTGGATAGAGAGAAACTATTTCCGCTGGTTGGGGATTCTAGGAGTAGGGGGCACAATCTAAAAATTAGAGCCAGACCTTTCAGGAGTGAGATTAGAAAACATTTTTACACACAAAGGGTGGTAGAAGTTTGAAACTCCCTTCCACAAACAGCAATTGATACTAGCTCAATTGCTAAATTTAAATATGAGATAGATAGCTTTTTGGCAACCAAAGGTAATAAGGGATATGGGCCAAAGGCAGGTATATGGAGTTAGATCACAGATCAGCCATGATCTTATCAAATGGCGGAGCAGGCACAAGGGGCTGAATGGCCTACTCCTGTTCCTATGTTCCTAAAAAGGCTTTTTGTTACAACAAATATTCTTCAAAGGAAGCAAAGGATTAATTGGTGTCAAGAGCATTTGTAAAGTCTGCGCTGGTAGCCAATGGAAATATTTTGGCACCAGATTAAAAAATGTGACCATTAAACCATGTTAAGGAAGGGAAAGGCAAATAGCCATTGACCTGTACAGTAATGAAACACGCAGAAGCTGCAACATGCCAAACAATGTCCAGCAAAGTGCTCTAATCTTCTGCAACAAAGACTCTTCTGTTGAGTAGTTTGTGCCTAGAGTTGACCTTAACAAAAGATGTACACTGATTGTTCCCATGGACTGCAAGAAGTTTACTTCAGACAAAATACGAAACTATATTGCTAAATTAAACCGAGGCCCCATCTGCCATCTCAGGTGGATGTGAAGGATCGCAAGGCATTATTTCAGAGATGGGGGCGGAGGGGTCACCCCGGTGTCCTGGCCAATATTTATCCCTCAGCCAACATTACAAAAAAAACAGATTATCTGGCCATTATCACATGGCTGTTTGTGGGACCTTGCTGTGAGCAAATTGGCTGCCGCGTTTCCTACATTACAACAGTTACCGCACTTCAAAAGTACTTCATTGGTTGTAAAGCACTTTGGGATGTCCTGAGGTCATGAAGGGTGCTATATAAATGCAAGTCTTTCTTTTTCTTTCTTAAAGCTATATGGTGCTCTGGTCAGACCATACCTTAAGTTATTGTAACGATTTGTGATCACTGAGACACAAGGGAGATATTCAAGCCTAGGAGGTGGTACAGAGAAGAACCATGAGGCTGATCTCCAGCGGAGACTGGCAATCTCACTCCCGCTTTCAAGCAGACGCTCCAGAATCCTTCACTATGTAGTGTGGAAACCAACCTCTTTTTTGTTGTTTAAAAAACAAATGACATTTTACATAGGCCCCAGTGTATTGGGTCACTCTGTGCTCACTTACATAGGCTTTTTGGACAGTTAAATTTTAAAGGGCCCCTCCCCCATCCATGGCAACGCTAGGACCAGGAAAAACTTGCATCTAAGTTTCCTTTGACACAAATGATGGAAGTATGTTGGATGATGTACTTCCATTATTTGCATAGTATTTGAATATACCTGCCCATATTTGGACAGACTAATTTTGCGTTCTCCACCACCGTCCAGCAGGAAATCGCAGGAATGGTCGGAAGAAGCGGAGAACTGGCAGAGTGGCTCGTGAGCAATTTTCCTTTGTGGTCCACTGGAGCTACACAGGCTCACTGGCATAATTCTAGTGGAAAATCTAGGCCATGGGCTATTCGTACTTGAAATAAAACAACTGAGAGGGTATCACGCAAGGAACGTCAGAGTGCATTTACATTACAATTTTAATGTCGCTGTAAATGCGCTTTGCACCAACAGTAAAGTTGCAGTATGAACCTATAAGTTAAGGCCTGATTTGATTCAAGAAAGAAGCAGTATGAGAACCTTTGAAGGCAGGCATCTCTCAGCATTTCGCTCCAGTATAGTGTCAAACCTGGTTTAAAAGTGACAAAATCTAAAACGAGCAATAGTCATCTCAGGAGTACAGGCATTTATAATATTGCATGGTTGCCCAATGACCAAACTTGGTTCTCAACTGAAAAAAAAGTAGTATTTAGATAATCGGCTGTACAATGGCTTTACAAAGCCAGTTTTCATATCACAATGTCACTCACTGGAAATAAATTATTCTCAAAATGAGTATGATATAAATATGATAATTATAACCAGGGAGGGGTCTAAAGTCTGGGCTCAGATGGTAAAAAAATGAAGGCTTTAATTTTTTCATTTATGATGGCCTCAGAACTTTTTGATTAGAGTAGATTACTGCCTTATGCCCACTGACGTGCTAAGTGTTTGCATTTTACAAAGACAGATTGGGCACTAAATTGGGCCGTGTAGCGTCCATTGTTGGTGGGTGGGTGACGGGGAGTGTGATGCAAGGAGCAGTGGTGCAGTTGGTAGGATGTGCCACTTGACACTTGTATTCACTCGCCTTGACCACTCGTGTCAAATCATTGAACTTCTTCCGGCACTGCACCCACGTGCGTGGTGCAATGCTCCTGGCGTTGATTCCCTCTGTTTTGCAGGAGAAGGTGGCGCATAACAGCCGGCAGCAGGAGGGACCTGAGGGTGGACAGGCACGTTTACACATCCTCACCCACCCCTAGAAGAGACAGTGCTTAGGATCATTGGGCGGGCCGTCAATGCAGCCGTCACAATGCCTATGGAGCTGCAGTCTGGAGGGTCTCCTGCCACCCTGCGGGTATATGTTGGCCCTCCTTTCATCCACGCCTTCCACCAGGGCCTCCAGAGCATCATCAGAGAAGCGTGAAGCCCTCCCTCGTGCCGATCCTGCTATTCTCATGGCCATCTTTCCTTCCTCCAAGTAAGCTGTGTACCTACCATTTGAAATGTGTCTGCACCTTTAAGAGGTGCAGGCTGCTGATGACGTGCATTGTGCACGCCAGAACTGACGATAGGTCTTCGACCTGAAACATTAACTCTGTTTCCTTCTCCACAAGTGCTGCCTGACTTGCTGAGCTTCTCCAGCATTTTCTGTCTACCCAAATGTGTTGGATTTCCCCTCTGTGACCCCACCCAAAATGGGTTAGTATACCGGTGATGAATGATGGAAAGCTCGAGCGATAAAGCCTGCTGTCACCTCGTCACCCGATGATTTTCCGCCTCGGTTGCTTGGAGCAATGTCCTGGAGATTAATCTTCAGTTCCTGGAGACTCCAGGACAATCCTACTCGTAAATACCATTGCTCAGTTTAATACACTTACATCGAGTTACATCAAAACTACTGGACAGAAACAGGCCATTTGGCCCAACTGGTCTATGCCGGCGTTTATGCTCCACATCTAACCCTATCAGGATACCGTTCTATTCCTTTCTCCTTCATGTGCTTATCTAGCTTCTCCTTAAATGTATCGACGCTATTTGCCCCAACTACTCCTTGTGGTAGCGAGTTCTACATTCTTACCATTCTTTGGGTAAAGAATTTTCTCCTCAATTCCCTATTGGATTAATTAGCGACCATTTTATATTATGACCTTTAGTTTTGGACTCCCCCACAAGTGGAAACATTTTCTCTACGTCTACACTATTGAACCCTTTCATTATCTTAAAGACCTCTATCAGGTCACCCCTCAGCCTCCTCTTTTCTAAAGAAAAGAGTCTCAGCCTGTTCAGCCTTTCCTGATAAGGTTATCCCCTCAGTTCTGGTATCATCCTTGTGAATCTTTTTTGCACACCATCCAATGCCTCTATATCCTTTTTATAATATGGAGACCAGAATTGTGCACAATACTCCAAGTGTGGTCTAACCAAGGTTCTATACAAGTTTAACATAACATTTTTGCTTTTCAATTCTATTCCTCGAGAAATGAACCCCACTGCTTGATTTGCATTTTTTGGCCTTATTAACTTGCGTCGCTACTTTTAGTGATTTGTGTATCTGTACCCCTAGATCCCTTTGTTCCTCTATCCCATTTAGACTCTTATTATCCAAGCAGTATGTGGCCTCCTTATTCTTTCTACCAAAATGCACCACCTCATATTTATCTATATTGAAATTCATTCGCCAATTACATGCCCATTCTGCAAATTTATTAATGTCCTCTTGCATTTTGATGCATTCTTTCTTTGTATTAACTATACCCCCAATTTGGTGTCATCTGCAAATTTTGAAATTGTAATTCCGATTCCCGAATCCAAATCGTTAGTGTGAATTGTGAACAACAGTGGTCCCAGCACCGATCCTTGTGGAACACCACTTCCTAACTTTTGCCAGTCCAAGTAGCTACCCTTAACCCCTACTCTATGCTTTCTGTTTTGTAGTCAGCTTGCTATCCATTCTGCCGCCTGTCCCCTGACTCCACACACTCGGACCTTAGTCATGAGTCTACAATGCAGTGCCTTATCGAAGGTCTTTTGAAAATCCAAATGTATTACATCTACTACATTACCCTTGTCTACTCTTTCTGTTTCTTCTTCAAAGAATTCAATAAGGTTGGTCAAGCATGACCTTCCCTTCTGAAATCCATGCTGACTATTCTTTATTATATCTTTGTTCTCTAGATGTTTTTCTATTCCATCTTTAAGTAAAGATTCCATTATTTTTCCTACCACCTACGTTAAGCTAATTGGTCTATAGTTCCCTGGACTTGTTCTATCTCCCTTTTTAAATATAGGAATAACATTAGCTGTTCGCCAGTCCTCTGGCACTATTCCCTTTTCCAGTGATTTTTTATAAATATTTAATAGTGCCTCTGCTATCTCTTCCCAAACTTCTTTTAATATTCGTGGATGCAATCCATCTGGACCAGGAGTCTTATCCTCCCTAAGTTTGATTAGTTTATTAATTATCTCCCCCCTTTCTATCTTAAAAGCTAATTGGTCTATAGTTCCCTGGAATTGTTCTATCTCCTTTTTTGAATATAGGAATAACATTAGCTGTTCACCAGTCCTCTGGCACTATTCCCTTTTCTAATGAATTTATATATATATGTATGTAATAATGCCTTTGCTGTCTCTTCCCCAACTTCTTTTAACATTTGCGGATGCAATCCATCCAGACCAAGGGTTTTATACTCTTTAAGTTCGATTAGTTTATCAATTATCTACTCCCTTTCTATCTTAAATGTCTTTATATCTTTTTTGATCTCTTCTTCTAATGTCCTGCCCACCATGTTAGTCTCCCTGGTAAATACGGAGGCAAAGTAATTATTCAATATTTCTGCCATTGTGTTGTAGTTGCTGTGAGTTTATTGTGTGTATCCCTTAATGAACCTGTCCCTATTCTAATTTTTCGATTGTTCTTTATGTGTCTGTGGAATATTTTACTATTTTTTTTAATAGTTCTTGATAATTTAATCTCGTAGTTCCTCTTTGCTTTCCTAATTGTTTTTTTGACTTCTTTCCTAACCTCTTCATATTCCCTTTTGTCATCCTTTCCTTTATTGTCTATGTACTTAGAGTATGCCTTTCTCTTTAGTTTCAATTTGGGCAACCACGTCATGTGGCTCCCACATTCAGCGGGACAGACTGGACTCATCGTTCGGGACAGTGAGAGCTGAATGATGCTCTGTGTAAAGCCCTTGTGAATTGGGATCTGCCCTGGGACTGTCCTGAACTAAATAAGAACATTGGACAAGGTTAAGTTCTACAGTGATGGTCTCCACATTTAAATAATCTGCTGGCACACACTGTGTAGGTCATACATGGAGAATGGCCATTTGGTTGAGGTATCTAAAAGCTACCAGTCACCACCTGCAGGAGAGTTGGGCTAAAAAAGGAGACTTATTGAATGGCTATGGTATCAGATTAGTGCTTACTTCATGGCCCCGATATTACCAGGGAGGCGGGATGGCAGCCAGGGGGGGGGGGGGGGGCGACTGGTCATGTGGTTAACCCGCCCAGTAAAATCCGTCCGTTCCCCATCCGATCACGGGTAAATTGGAGCCACTTAACGTGGCTTCCGGGTTTCCCGTCGGAAACCTGTGCAGTGGGCGGACTGCACACCCGCTTCACAGGCTGTCAGCTGGAGGAGCCCTATTTAAAGGGGCACTCCTCCAATGGCTGCTCCTGGAGCAAACACCCAAAATTACAGAATGGAGCAGCCCAGGGGAAACACTGCTCCCAGATTTAGTGATGCCTCACTTCAGGTGCTACTGGATGAGGAAGGAGGAGGAGGGATATATTCTACCCGGCGGCCTGCCTCTGCCTACAAGAAGGCCTGGCTTGAGGTGGCAGAGGAGGTCACCAGCAGCAGCAACATCTCCCGCACCTGGATCCAGCGCAGGAAGCGCTTCAATGTCCTAACTAGGTCAGCCAAAGTGAGTACACTCATTCTCCTACACTCCGTCTTCCACATCACTGCCCCCACCCCACGACTCACACCCACTCAAACCTCATCCTCGACTTACCTGCACTTACTCACCTCCCCACTACTCATCCCACGACTACCACTCAACTCAATCCTCATACAATGTCATGGCTCTGTCTCATACTCACCCTCTGATGCATCTCTTTCACAGTCAGCCTCAACCAAACCAATGCATTCAGTGGTTGGCCTCATCATCATCACACACTCATGCCTCTCTACTTTCTCCCCAATTAGGAGAAGAGAGCCCAGAATGCACGGGAGAGGGCGAGGACCGGAGGGGGGCCGCAACATCTAGTCGTCCTCACAGACGCGGAGTAGGAGGCTCTTGAAGTGAGTCGCACCCTCGAGTGCCTGTCCATCGGGGACGCTGAGACTGCCACCCGACAAACGGCTGGTGACAGAACTTTAACATTCAGCACTCACAATAGCAATTGATGTTAACATGCCTTGCCATCTTCAGCACTTCAACATCTGTCATCATGCTTAATATTGCCTTCTGTTCTCTTACAGGGCCTTCAGCGATCGCCGTGACGGCGGAGGGCGATTCCTCAGAGGGCCTGCCGGCCTTTGAGGGGGCATCGTCACATCTGAGCGAGCCATCCACCAGCGCAGATACACACACCTTGGTGGGTCCCCATCGTCACTTAGTTGGGGTCGCACATGGTGAGTCACCACACACATGTGAGCACGAGCAGACACTGGTGGCAGGGGCAGCTGAGGAGAGTCCGCGTCGGTGGGAGCATTCTTCTCCAGGCTCTGCTCAGCTGGACACAGATGCTGAACCCTGGGGGCCATCCATGAAAAGGAGAATGATCGAGGGGCAGCAGCACATTTGCGAGGTGCTGGAATAGGTGCCACGCGCACTCTCCACAATCATGCAGAGGATGGAGGAGTCCAACTCCTGCATGAGTGGAATGTTGGAACAGGTAAGGGAGGGCATCTATGTGATAGTGTCACGGGTAAGTGCGGGAATGTCTACGATGGAGGGAAGGCTAGCCTCCATCGAGCTTCAAGCACGGCTCACCAATGAGCCCACTGAGGCCCTGACAACTGCCCTTTGAACTCAGAGTGAACAACATTCTGCCACCTTTAACAGGCAGGCAGATACACTGGCACTGGCCTTACAAGGCTTCACACATGTCCTCCAAACTGTCGTCCAGCAGAGTGGTGTGGGCCTGGCCCAGTGGAGGAAAGACGGCAAAAGGGGACATGGAAGTGGGGGCACCACTCAAAGCGCCCCCACGTCTCACCCGTTGCCCCCCTCTCAACCAGTACCCGCAATGCTGCCTCCTCTCCAGGTGGCCGAGTCTGCCCCTGCACAGGTGCAGGTGGAGCAGCCTTTGGAGGGGCCCTCATGGGCACCGAAACCCAGAGGGAGAAGGCCCGAAGCATCTAATCGGTCAGGGCATGGACAAGAGCAACCTGCCACTACCTCTGCTGCAGCCACAGGGGAACACCATGTAAGAGTAGTCGTAAGCGTAAGGCAAAGGTGTTGTGAGCACAAAGGGGATGCACAAGGGTGTTTGACGGTTTGTCATGTTTTTTATTTATATTTGATTTTTGTTAATGGCACCTTAAATATTATTATTGTCACCACTAATGCATGTCTTGGCCATTCTTGACTGGCTTGTGTAGTAAGGCCCTATCATGAGGTTCACCATGAACACCCACACTTGATGCCACCCATTGGGTCACTTTACAGTGGGTGTATGTGTAGTTGCACCACTGTTTTGTGCAGGGGGCAGGGTGAGGCTGGTGTGGCCGATGCTCTATCCAGTGGTGAGGACTGGACTCTTCACACTGTCTGATGTTAGGAGAACCGTTCACATATCAGTGACTCCCTGGCCTCATGAGCAACCAGCTGAGCCGCTGTTCTGCCCATGGGTTGATCCTCCTCCTCTGCCTCCTCCTCCTCATCATCGTCCTCCTCCTCCTCCTCTGCCTCCTCCTCCTCATCATCGTCCTCCTCCTCCTCCTCCACCTCCTCCTCCTGCTCAATATGGGTGGCAGATGTGAATGGGGCCTCCTCCAGCAGCACCCCTCTCTGTTGTGCCATGTTGTGCAGGGTGAAACAGACGACTGTAATGCGTCCCACTCCTTCTGGTGCGTATTAAAGCGCTCATCCAGAATGATCAAGGCACCTGAAGCGCATCTTGAGCAGCCCTATAGCTTGATCAATTGTGGACCTGGTAGTGATGTGGCTGTCGTTATACCAACGCTGTTGCTCGGTGGTGGGGTTCCTCAGAAGTGTCATGAGCCACGTGTGCAGGGGGTATCCCTTGTCCCCGAGAAACCAGCCCTTGCAGGTGTTCGGTGCATGGAAGAGGGGCGGGATTTTGGACTCCCGGAGGATGAAGGAATCGTGGCAGCTGCCAGGGTATCTGGCGCACACGTGAAGGAATCTCTTGCAGTGGTCACAGATGAGCTGAGTGTTGATGGAGTGATAGCCCTTCCTGTTGATGAACAGTCCTGGCTCATGTGAAGGTGCTTGTATTGCTATATGGGTGCAATCGATTACAGCCTGCACCCGTGGGAAGCCAGTCACAGAGTGGAATCCCACTGCCCACTCCGTCCGGCTGAGGTCATCCGTGAGTTAGTTGACGTAGTGCGAGGCCCAGCGAAACAAGCCGCCGATGACCTGCCTTATGCACTTGTGTGCAGAGGACTGAGAGATTCCGGCGATGTCCCCGCTGGCACCCTAGAACGATCCGGAGGCGAAGAAGTTGAGGGCAATGGTGACTTTGACAGTGACAGGTAAGGAGATGCTGCTCGGTCCAGCCGGGAGCAGCTCAGCATGAAGGAGGCTGTAGATGTTTGCGACTACCTGGCGACTGACTCTGAGCCTCCATATGCACTGCTCCTCAGAGAGGTCCAGGAAGCTGAGCCTCGGTTTGTAGACCCTGTGGCGAGTGTAGTGCCTCCTGCGACGTCGCTCTCTCTGTTGTTGCCCTCTGTGCTCCTGTGCAGGTCCCTGTGGCTCAGCACTGTGTTGTGGAGCTCCACGTGGCGGAGGTGGACGGCGTGCCTGGTGAGGCTGGTGATATTACTCGTCCTCGAATGAAGTGATGAATGCAGCCATGGCGTCCCCCCCATCCTGACAGGGTGAGTTTGAAGGGGTCCACAAAGTAGGTAAATGTGTTTGCACTGCAGAGTTTAGGGTATAAATTAATAACTTTGAGTGGAAACACAAAGGTCCTGCAGCCAAAACTTTGTCTGAAGTGACAGTGCCCTGCTGCAATAAATGAGGTTTTCCCCCCACCTGTCAAATAATCCTTTGCATCTCCCACTGGCTGCTGGCTGAAACACGTCTGCTCCAACAGGGAGTGTTTCCCACAGCACGGGAAACACAGTGAGGATCCTTCAAAATTGCGCCCCTGCCAAAATCTCCACTCAATGACGTTTGTCAAGGACCTCAACTGTCTACCTAACTATATAAAGCAGCATCCCGCCGGCTTTAATTGCCGGTGGGAGTCCCGCATTCAGGAGGTGCGTGCGTCACTGGGGAACCTGGATGTCAGCGGGTTGGAGCCGGGCTTCGAACTCGCTCCGGGATTCCACCATTTTACGAGACCCCCGCCCCCGATGCATCCCCTCCGCCATCCGAAAATCGGCCCCCATGTTACAGTGCAATATCAAGCTTGTGCATGTTATACAATGTGCGTTGTTTATTGTACAATTGTGGCAGTCTGGTAATATGAATATTTATTAAAAGAGAATATTTTTTGACACCTCTGTTAAAAAAATGGACAGAGGAATGGCACATATAAACACATTAAGCGTTTGTCCACATACGTTGCAAACTGTAATTTCTAGGCTTTATTCTTTTCAATCTTGTTGATGTTCCACACTATGGACTTGGCTCTGCATCTACATTTCTCAATAAAATAAATGTCAGAATTTGCTGAAAACTTCCCATTTCATAATCGTCCATCTACAGTATACGCCATTATTATGGTGCAGAAGTTGCAGGAAATTATGGCGTGAATGACATATGCCATTATGTACGCCACAGCATAACAGTGGTGTAAATTCACTGCCGAAGGATCGGGGAGCAGAGCTGTCTAACTTATGGAGTTTGTCGCCAATATCGCCATTGCAGCAAATTCTGAGCCACAGAGAATTTGCTAACCGACGAAATAAATGATTGTTCGGAAATTAGCTCCTTGGCCCCTGTGAAGAGCAATTTGGGTAATTATTTCTTCACGTTAAATTGATCCTATTATTTTCAAATAAATGTATATAGAGCTTCAGAAAAATAGGAGCCTGTGTTCTGTTCAATAAAATATTCTGTACAGAATGTATTTTTTCTTTCGTAAACATGTACAGAATCAATCATGAACCGAATGATGCATGATAGCAATTTGAAGTGAGACCGATCATGCCTGGAATGTTTTGACATGTGTTGCTGAGTTGTGAGATGATTAAACCCTTATGGGTCAGAGTATTTGGTGTCTTTTGCAAAAGTTCTTCAAATCGTTGTCTCCTAACAACCATTAATCTATTTTTTTTGGAGCAGGATGGGAAGGAAGAGAGGTACTTGTTCAGTGATGAAGCCCCTTAAAAGCAAATAATTTCCTCTGCTGGGTTCATTTACTGTTGAGAAAATAGATGATTTGTCAACAGTGCAGGAGAAATCATACACAAGCGCCTGGAGAGTGGCTTCACACTTGGCAGCATTAATAATTCTTCATTCTTAACACAGCCCGTTCAGTGTCAGCTGTTCCATGAAAAGGATGACCTCAGAACAGCTTCCATTTAACCTCTGAATAATATAATTTCTTCTGTTGAGAAATGCGTGTTTCAAAAAAGAAAATTAGTAACATATGGAGAATACTTTTAGTCATAATAATGTGAAAACAAACCGATATACATGCATTACTATGACTGTACTGTTTAATGAGGTACCATTGATGGGTGCAGGAACAACTGATGGCCCTTTGAGTAGTGAGCTTTCACTAATCGCCTCCCTCGCATAATGTCTGCAAATAAATATTTCTGTGAATTTCTAATGCAGGGATCCTCCAACATCCTAATGGCAAAAGAACTAGAGGCGACACGAGGGAAAACACTTTTTATGCAGTGAATTGTTATGATCTGGAATGCACTGCCTGAAAGGGTGGTGGAAGCAGATTCAATAATAACTTTCAAAAGGGAATTGGATAAATACGTGAAGAGGAAAAATTTGCAGGGCTATGGGCAAAGAGCAAGGGAATGGGGCTAATTAGACAGTTCTTTCAAGGAACCGGCACAGGCACGATGGGAGAAATGGCCTCCTTCTGTGCAGTCTCATTCTATGATTCTAAGATACCGTTTGGTGTAGTACCTAGAGCCAGAAGGTCCTAAGTTATTTTCCTGGACTGAGTATGCTGAGCTGAACTGGGGCAGCAATAGGCTTCAGCATCTCAGACCTAGGGAGGGAAAAGTTACCCAGGCTTTTTCACTCCTGAATGCTGTCCAGTGACAGTTACTTGAAAGCATAGAATCACACAATATTACAGCACAGATGGAGGCCATTTGGCCCATCACGGCTGTGCTGGCTCTTTCAGGCAATGCATTCCAGGTCATAACAACTCGCTGCGTGAAAAAAATTCTTCTCACCTCCCCCGCTGTTTCTTTTGCCAATTATCTGAAATAATAATTGCAGGCTGCTGTTGGTCCAGGCTCACTCTCTTTGCTTCGCCTTCCCACCGCCCCCACCCCCACCCCCAGTCCTGCTTGGCATCAAATGAGGCCCGATGCCAAATTAAGCTTGGGCCTTTAGACGTCACGGACTGGCACTGGCTTAAAGGGTGGTGGAAGCAAACTTCAACAGGGAGTTGGATTTATACTTGAAAAGGAAAAATTTGCTCTTTTCTCTTTTCATTGATATATACCATGAAAAGCTATATTGGGATAACTTAATGAAATTGCACTCCCAACAGAGAGCCTTGTCCACCTGGAGCACATATCATTCATTTGGGTGCATGCCTTGCACTATTTTCCATCCATTATGGACCATAGTCACAATTTTAACTGGGGGCGAGGGTCGAGCGAGGGGCTGAGTCTCAGTCTCACCCCTGCTCGTCGACGTGAGGCCCGGGACATTTTAACTCCCGTGCCTCATTTAAATTGGGCAGGCTAGACTCTCGCCCGTTATGAGCGTCAACGACGTCAGGCTGGCAAGCAGGGAGTTAGGACAGCGTGGAGGAGGCCATGGTTTTTGGACGCATGGGAACGGTCCCCTGCAGTAAGATAAGTGATGCAGGGGGCGTGGGGGGGTGGGGAATGGAGGTGACCACGGTTGTGGGAAGGATGCTAGGGGCCGTAGGTTTATCTTGTGGGGCCCGGAGGAGCACTCCTTCTCCTCCTGGTCTACCAACAAACCATTAAAAAAAAGAATTACGTTTTTGGTCCTTTTCTGTGCCTGCTGCTACATTGTCCCGGGTTTTCCTAGCAAATCCAGCACCAGGCACCGGCCTTGTGCCACAAAGTTAAAGTAGCATCAAGTCCTGATTGAAGTCATCTGACCCTGACTTTTGTATTTTACTGAGGCCATGGCCCCCTGCCTGTGGCAAGGACCTCACACACCTACCGAAATCCAGGAGTTAAAGTTTTGTCTGGCGTGAGCGTGGCATCAAGCTGGAGGGGAGGATGCTGCCTTTATTTTAACCCCCCCAAATGCCCCCTTCTCATCGGGCATGGGGATTAAGATTGGCCCTCATGTGCCCGAATTCCCAATATGCTCTTCCTGAGATCAAGGATCGCCATTGGGAGCATTATTTCATAAAAGTAGTCCATATGTAAAAGGGTCTATGTCCAACGCAAGTCCATTGCATTCCAGCTGCTGCACTTTGTTACATAAGCAAAATAATCTTTTTCAAAAATAGAAAATAAGCCAACCATTCGCCTGGAGCCTGAAAGTTACAGCTTTTTTTCAGTTTTACATATTTCTTGGTGTTTACGGTAAAAGCCTAAGCAGATGGACAGTAGCAATAAAGAGTTGCTTCTCCATGTTACATGCAGAGATTTATTTATGTGACTATCATTTATTTGTCTACCTGCAGTGAGTAAGGAAACATGATTTATCTATACATTTTCCAAGAATCAATCAAAATGCACTTCCTTGACTGTTTGGGGAAATCTCTTACAAATTTCTTTTCAAACTCTTTCAGTGGAGCTGTACATTCCTTCCCTGGCACCATCTATATAACTTCTGATTCACTTTAAACATTGCTACAGAGCATCTGCCAGTATATTAAATGCATTCTCTATTAATTCCATCCAGCATGTAGCATAGGGCTTGACAGGGTAGATGCTGAGAGGCTGTTTCCCCTGGCTCGAAAGTCTAGAACTAGAAGGCATAGTCTCAGGATAAGGGGTCGGCCAATTAGGACTGAGATGAGGAGGAATTTCTTCACTCAGAATATTGTGAATCTTTGGAATTCTCTACCCCAGAGGGCTGTGGATGCTCAGTTGTTGATTATATTTAAGGCTGAGATAGATAGATTTTTGAACTCTGAGGTAATCAAGGGATATGGGGATTGGGCGGGAAAGTGGAGTTGAGGTCAAAGATCAGCCATGATCTTATTGAATGGTGGAGCAGGCTCGAGGGGCTGAATGGCCTACTCCTGCTCCTATTTCTTATGTTCTTATGTTCTTATGTCCAATGTTTTGATTTATCCTTAAATAGCAAATTCAACAATAACATTCAATAAACAAGCAGATACATCTTACCATTTTCTCCAATGAGCTGTAGTTTCCACACTGACACTCCAGTGCAGTACTAAGGGAGTTCTACACTGTCAGAGGCGCTGTCTTTCGAATGAGGCATTAAACTGTGGTCCCATCTGCTATTCGAAGAAAAGTAGGGGAGTTTTCCCAGTGTCCTGGCAAATATTTATCCCACATCCAACATCACTTAAAAAAAATAATTTGTCTTGTCATTATGTCATCGCTGTTTGGGGACCTTGTTGTGCACAAATTGGCTGCCGTGTTTCCCTATATTACACTTCAAAAGTACTTCATTGTCAAGCGCTTTGGGATGTCCTGGGGTCATGAAAGGCGCTATACAAATGCAAGTCCTTTCCTTCTTTTAGTTTGGACTGATTCTGGTTACAAGTCGTTCCACTCAAGCTGTAAAATTGCTTCTCACTGATCTCTTTTTGTGACTTCAGTCAACTCTATTTTTCCATGGCAGGGAAAAGCTACTCATTCATCTCTTTTATACACCAAAACATCTGTTCAAACATGAAAACCTTTATGCCCATGAGTGATAATCCAGTCTTGTCAATTGAGTTTGAATCATTTAAAGATGACAGTCCTCTTTACTAACTCTTTCCAAATCTATTCTTGTTCTGAACCATTTGATAGAAAATAAAACCTCATCAGATGAATTTCAAAGCTCAATATCTGTCATAGTATGAAAAACAGAAAATGTATCTTGGAAACAAAGAGGATTTTCAGCTAATTTTATGTATATGGCCCATGAAACGGATACAGTAAAGTACTGACAGGTAGCATTTTCCAGTTAAATGAACTGGGAGCAATCTGATGACATCATCACCACTGCATGTTCTGGGCCATTTCAGAGAGCAAGATTCTGCTGCCTGAGTTAAAAGGATAACAGTAAATGATTTTGGTTCAGTACAGAACTGATGGTTGTGATATAGTATTGCTGACTCCAGAAGCCCATCTAAATGTAAATGATTAAATGTGAAGGACATGAAAATGCTGGAGAGAAACCTGGGGAGAGAAGTTAGAAGGGAGGGGGGTGGGGTGGGGTGGTGGGAAGTCTAGTCTTTGTAAGTATTCTGTCAGGGGTTACTGCAGAGAATCACATAGCGGTGACCTTATGCTTCACCGTCCATGTTTCACTTTAATGCTGTAAAATACAGCTTAATTTTAACGAAGCCATTTGACTATTTAATTTTATTAAGCAGATTATGAAACTATGCTTCAAGAGCAGGCTTACTGTGATAGTAAAGGCATGGCTTTTTTTAACCTGTGAGAAACTTTTCCCTTTCCTGCACACTGATTAATATACAGATTGAGTAAACAAAATGGATCATCAAGAGAGGGTCCCATTTTATTTATTTTATCCGATTTTATTTTTTTTAGGCAATGTTAAACCGATGCCTGCCCTCCCACGGCACTATTTCGCAGAAGAACAGAGGAGTTCTCCCCAGTGTCCTGACCAATATTTATGCCTTAACCAACATCACTAAAAAACAGATTATCTGGTCATTATCTTGTCGTGGGACCTGTTTGTGGGACCTTTCTGTGTGCAAATTGGCTGCTGCGTTTCCTACATTACAACAGTGACTACACCTCAAAGATACTTAATTGGCTGTATAGTGCTTTGAGACGTCCTGAGGTCATGAAAGGTGCTATATAAATCCAAATTCTCTCTCTCTCCCTGTCATGGTGAACCAGAGGCTTGCGAATACCCATCATTTTTTAATATATGGTTTTATTAAAAAGAAAAACAGAAATGGCCTTCCATGCTGCAGTTATTTTTTTTTCTGATTACAAGGTAATGACTGCCCCTCAATTCTTTTCAATCAGAATGCACTGACAGTGCAAGTTGTGGTTTGTGCGTGTGTTTGAGGGTGCACACACAGAACTGTGCGATCCTGAAATCCTGGTCTCCCACTGCACTTCCACGGGAGGCGGGCGGAAACACCAGAGAAATGGTTGAAGATGGTTGTTTACGCTGTATCTCTGGATGCACCTCCGCTCTCCCGCAGATGTTACCCTGAGAGACCGGGACCATCACTGGGTCAAAATTCTGGAACTCCTTACTTAACATCATTGTGGGAGAACCTTCACCGTATGGACTGCAGCGGTTCAAGAAGAAGGCTCATCACCACCTTCTCAAGGGCAATTAGGGATGGGCAATAAATGCCGGCCTCGCCAGCAACGTCCACATCCTGAGAATACATTTTAAAAGAAGAACCTCCCTGGAATTTTCAGGTCTCTATCTTTACACAGTGGAGCATGTGAGCAGTATAATTAATCACAATTAATCCAACAAGGAATTCAGGAGAAACTTCTTTACTCAGGGAGTGGTTAGAAGGTGGAACTTGCTCTCCAGCCAGGGGAAACAACCTCTCAGCATCTACCCTGAGAAGCCCTCTCAGAATCTTATATGTTTCAATGAGATCACCACTCATTCTTCTAAACTCCAGAGAATATAGGCCCATTCTACTCAATCTCTCCTTATAGGACAACCCTCTCATCCCAGGAATCAATCTAGTAAACCTTTGTTGCACCACCTTTAAGGCAAGTATGTCCTTCCTTAGGTAAGGAGACCAAAAGTGTGCACAGTACTCCAGGTATGGTCTCACCAGAGCCCTGTATAATTGCAGCAAAACTTCCTTACTCTTGTACTCCAACCCCCTTGCAATAAAGACCAACATCCCATTTGCCTTCCTAATTGTTTGCTGTACCTGCATGTTAACTTTCTGTGTTTCAAGTACGAGGACACCAAAATCCCTCTGAACACCAATAGTTTCTTACCATTTAAAAAAATATTCTGTTTTCCTATTCTTCCTACCAAAGTGAATAACCTCACATTTCCCCACATTATACTCCATCTGCCACCTTCCTGCCCGCTCATTTAACCTGTCTATATCCCTTTGCTGATTCTTTGTGTCCTCTTCACAGCTAATTTCCCCACCTAGCTTTGTATCATCAGAAAACATGGATACATTTCACTCAGTCCCTTCATCTAAGTCATTAATATAAATTGTAAATAGCTGAGGCACCCCACTAGTTACAGCCTGCCAACCTCAACATGACGCGTTTATTCCTACTCTCTGTTTTCTGTCCTTCAACCAATCCTCTATCCATGCTAATATATTACCCCCAACCTCATGAGCCCTTATCTTGTGCAACAACCTTTTATGTGGCACCTTATCGAACGCCTTTTGAAAATCCAAATATACTACATCCACTGGTTCCCCTTTATCTACCCTGCTAGTTACATCCTCAAAAAACTCTAATAACTTTGTCAATCACAATTTCCCTTTCATAAAACCATGTTGACTCTGCCTAATCATATTATGATTTTCTAAGTGACCTGTTACCACTTCCTTAATAATGGATTCTAGCATTTTCCCGATGACTGATGTCAGGCTAACTGACCTGTTGTTCCCTGTTTCCCTTCTTCCACCTTTCTTGAATAGCGGGGTTATATTTGCTACCTTCCAATCCACTGGGAACATTCTAGAATCTAGAGAATTTTGGAAGATCACAACCAATGCATCCACTATCTCTGCAGCCAACTCTTTTAGAACCCTAGGCTCTAGACCAAGAGATTTGTTGGTTTTTATTCTCATTAATTTCTCCAGTACTTTTTCTTTACCAATATTAATCACTTTAAGTTCCTCACTCTGTTGGACCCTTGGTTCCCCACTATTTCTGGTATGTTTTTTGTGCCCTCTACTGTGAAGATAGATACAAAATACTTGTTTAATGTCTCTGCCATTTCTTTATTGCCCTTTATAATTTCTCCTGTTTCAGCCTCTAAGGGACCCACATTTACTTTTGCTACTCTCGTCCTTTTTACATACTTGTAGAAGCTCTTACAATCTGATTTTTTATTTCTTGCTTGTTTACTCTCAGATTCTATTCACCACTTTTTTGGCCATCCGTTGCAGATTTCTAAAACTCTCCCAATTCTTAGGCTTACTACTCTTATTGGCAATATTATAAGTCTCTTCTTTTAATCTAATACTATCCTTAACTTATTTAGTTTGCCACAGTTGGATCACTTTTCCTGTGGAGTCTTTATTCCTCAATGGAATGTATATTCATTGAAAATTATGAAATATTTCTTTAAATGTTCACCATTGCTTATCTACCATCATATCTTTTAATCTAATTTCCCAATCAACCTTAGCTAACTTGCTCCTCATACCTATGTAATTGGCTTTGTTTAAGTTTAAGACTTTAGTTTCAGACTTAATTACATCACTCTCAAACTCAATGTGAAATTCAATCATATTATGATCACTCCTCCCCAGGGGATCCCTTACTGTGAGATTACTAATTAACCCTGTCTCATTACCAAGACAAAATCTAAAATAGCCTTTCCCTTGTTGGTTCCTTAATGTATTGTTCCAGGAAACTGTCTTGAATGCATTCCATGAACTCATCCTCCAAAGTACTTTTGCCAATTTGATTTGACCAGTCTATATGAAGATGAAGGGTCCCCCACGATTATTGCATTACCTTTCTTACAAGCTCATATTATTTCTTGATTAATACTCTGTCCAATAGAATAACTACTGTGAGGGAGCCTATAAACTACTCCCGCCATTGTTATCTGCCACTTGTTATTTCTTATCTCTACCCATACTGATTCTACTTCCTGATCTCCTGAGCCAAGATCCTTTCTCACGACTGTGTTTCTCTCATCCTTTATTATCAGGGCTACACCCCACTCCACCCGCCCCCCCCCCCCCGCCCCTCCCCCCCACCACCACTCCTTTTCCATTTTGTCTGCCTTTTCGAAAAGTCAAGTACCCTGGAATATTTAGTTCCCAGCCTTGGTCACCCTGCAACCACGTCACAGTAATGGCAACAATATCAAACCCATTTATCCCTATTTGTCCATTAATTCATCTATCTTGTTACGAATGCTTCATTCATTCAGATAAAGCACCTTTAATGTTAACTTTTTACTATTTTTCCCTGATTTTACCTTATTCACTGTTGCACTATTACCATTGAACTCTCAGTCCCTTCCTGACACAGTTTATCTTTACCCAACTCACTATACTGCTCCATGGCCTTGACTTTTCTCTTTAGATTTATAAATTTACCCTTACCTGAACCCGTCCCCCACTTTTTTAGTTTAAAGTCCTATCTACCGCACTAGTTATTTGGATCACCAGGACACAGGTCCCAGGCCGGTTTAAGTGAAGCCCATCCAAACGGAACAGCTCTCTCTTTTCCCAGTACTGGTGCCAGTGCCCCTCATTCGAAGGGGAACCGAAACCCCTGTCTCCCAAACCATTCTTTTCTGCAGCATTACCTCCATCATTCTCAATCTCAACGATTGCCCCCAGAGTTCAGCATCTGGGTCCAGGCGAACAGAACTTGGAGAGGAATGCGCTCCCCGACGCAACATGTGGGAGTTGGTAGAGACCAGGATGATCCCGAGCAACCACATCTACAATGGGTGTATGCTTGGTTGGAGGACTGTTTTGTGCAAGTGGATGGGGGGAGGCTGGTGTTGGTGGCGGTGGTGGTCATTCTAGATGGTCCAAGTAGCTCACTTTCTTCATTTTGCAGATCTCCTTATGAGAACCTATTAGATATAAATGACTCCCTGGCATCACGAGCAGCCATGTGTGCCGCTGCTCTGGTGATGGGTTCCACATCTTCATCCCCATCCTCCTCCTCCTCCTCATCATCATCATCATTATCATCATCGTCCTCTTCAATGTTGCCGGCAGATGCTGATGCTTCATGAGGGCTTTGGAGCTTCTCCACCTGTAACCCTCTCTGCTGAGTGATGTTGTGCAGGACACGACACACAACTATTATTCCACACACCCTCACTGCTGAGTACTGACGGTCTCCCCCAGATCGAACCAGGCACCTGAAGCGTATCTTCAGCATTCCAATGTCTTGTTCAACAACTGACCTGGTGGTGATGTGACTGTCGAACCGCTGCTATGCCTTGCTGGTGGGGTTTCTCACAGGTGGCATGAGCTACATCAGCAGGGGGTATCCCATGTCTCCAAGGAGCCAGCCCTTAAATCTGTCTAGTGCATGGAACAGGGCTGGGATGTTGGACAAAATGAAGGAATCATGGCAGCTGCCAGGGAACTTAGCACACACCTGCAGAAATCTCCTCCGGTGGTCACAAACCAATTCTGCATTGATGGAGTGATATCCCTTTCGGTTGATGAACAGTCCTGGCTCATGTGCTAGTCCTCGGACTGCTACGTGTATGCAATCAATTGCGCCCTGCACCCATGAGAAGCCAGCCAGAGAGTTGAAACCCACTGCCCTCTCGGTCTGACTGATGTCATCGCAGGGGAAGTTGATGTAGTCGGATGCCCTGGCAAACAAACAATCCGTGACCTGTTGTATACACTTTTTTTTTTATTTGTTCATGGGATGTGGGCATCGCTCGCAAGGCCAGCATTTATTGCCCTTCCCAATTGCCCTTGAGAAGGTGGTGGTGAGCTGACTTCTTCAACCGCTGCAGTCCATGTGGTGAAGGTTCTCCCACAGTACTGTTAGGTAGGGAGTTCCAGGATTTTGACCCAGCATCAATGAAGGAACGGCAGGTGGGAGGAGAATGCGTAGGTGATGTTGTTCCCATCTGCCTGCTGCCCTTGTCCTTCTAGGTGGTAGAGGTCGTGGGTTTGGGAGATGCTGTCGAAGAAGCCTTGGCAAGTTGCTGCAGTGCATCCTGTGGACGGTACACACTGCAGCCACTGTGCGCCGGTGGTGAAGGGAGTGAATATTTAGGATGGTGGATGGGGTGCCAATCAAGTGGGTTGCTTTGTCTTGGATGGTGTCCAGTTTCTTCAGTGTTGTTGGAGCTGCACTCATCCAGGCAAGTGGAGAGTATTCTATCAAACTCCTGACTTGTGCCTTGTAGATGTTGGAAAGGCTTTGGGCAGTCAGGAGATGAGTCACTCTCCGCAGAATACCCAGCCTCTGACCTGCTCTTGTAGCCACAGTATTTATGTGGCTGGTCCAGTTAAGTTTAAGTGTGCAAATGACTGAGACACCCTGGAGATGTCATCGGTTGTGCCCTGGAAGGATCCGGAGGCAATGAAATTGAGGGCAGTGGTGACTTTAACTCCGATGGGCAATGCGTGGCCACCAGGCCCAGCCAGGAGCAGTTCTGCATGAAGAAGCATGCAGATGTTTACGATCACCATGATGCCAACTCAACCTGAGTCTTTGTAGGCACTGCTCCTCAGAGAGATCCTGTAAGCTCAGCCTCTGTCTGTAGACCCTCTCACATGCGTAATGCCTCCTGTGACCTTGGCCCCTCCATTGTTCCCCTCTCTGCTCTTCTGCAGATCCTTGTGGTGCACCTCTGTCTTGAGGACCTACAACTCCCAGAACTGCACGCTGTGCCTGGCGCGGATGGTGATGTGCCTCCTCTACAGATGTACTGTAGAATAAATCTATTGCGCCCCCAATCCTCCCAATCCTGATGTTGTCAATTTGAAGGGGTCCAAAATATAGGTAAATATTTCTGAACACAAGAATTCTGAGTATGAACAAAGAAATCTCAGTCTAAACACAAAGAACTCCAAGCCAAAGGTTTGTCTGAGAGAACTGAGTGCCCTGCTGCAAAAACTCACCTCTTTCTTTACGTGATATTATTAAACTAGAAAGAGTGCAGAAAAGATTTACTAGGATGCTACCGGGACTTGATGGTTTGACTTATAGGGAGAGGTTGGATAGGCTGAGACTTTTTTCCCTGGAGAGTAGGAGGTTAAGGGGTGATCTTATAGAAGTCTATAAAATAATGAGGGGCATAGATAAAGTAGATAGTCAAAATCTTTTCCCAAAGGTAGGGGAGTCTATAACAAGGGGGCATAGATTTAAGGTGAGAGGGGAGAGATACAAAAGGGTCCAGAGGGGCAATTTTTTCACTCAAAGGGTGGTGAGTGTCTGGAACGAGCTGCCAGAGGCAGTAGTAGAGGCGGGTACAATTTTGTCTTTTAAAAAGCATTTGGACAGTTACATGGGTAAGATGGGTATAGAGGGATATGGGCCAAGTGCAGGCAATTGGGACTAGCTTAGTGGTGTAAACTGGGCGACATGGACATGTTGGGCCGAAGGGCCTGTTTCCATGTTGTAAACTTCTATGATTCTATGATTCTATGTGTCAATCACTGGTTTAAAAGTCCAAATGAGGGACGGCTGCAACTCGCCTCCATTTCCATAGCGTGTTTCAGAGGCCACGGGAGACATGTTCAGGAGAAGATAAAATGGTTTGTGTAACTCAATACACAAAAATTAATAGGATTGACTACTTTAAAGACCTAAATTGTCCCTTTAAATATTGGCCCGCCGTTGTTAGGTGCCGACTGGACTTCCTGGTGTCAGAAGCACGCGTGTATCCAAACACGTCTGGGTCAAAACTGGAAATAGGCCCTTTGGAGCGGGGATGTGGTCCTGCTCCGAAAACAGAGTATTTTTACTGCCCACCTGCCCCCAACCCACCCATTCTTGGGAGTTAAAATTTACCCCATGTGTTCTAAAATGATGTCATTGCTCTGAGAGGACAGAAGAATGGACGGTTTTGAAAAATGGAAAGACTGATGCTAGTGCTATTTGTAATCTGATGTTTATGGGCACTGTGGGCCCGATTTACAAACAGTGGCAACGCATCAAAGCAATTGTGGAGTGCTGTCCACAATTTTTGACGTAATAAACGGAGCTATCAGAGAACATGTGCAGATTTCTGACTTTGTACAACCGCACACTTGGGCCTTGAAATTAGACTGTGGCAATATTGTCCACCAGTTTAATAAAGGTTAATGTCTCATATGATGCACACGAGTGCACCATTTATGTACTCCTGCCACCACTGGAGATTTTTCAAAATATTGCTTAACGCCTGGAAATTCTACTGATGTTCTCTGACAGAAGATTGGTGGAACTCGTGGAGAAATGGCTAAAAACAAGCCTTCCGATGATCTCCCGCCAAGTTTGCAGCAGGATATTGGAAGAACCCCCACAGAAATTTATGGTCTACCTTTTATATCCCTCCGACAGATTGTAGACCTGGTCAGTGAAATACAGAAGAGATATAGCGGGGCTTTTCCAAATTCTTCTCCGTTGTGTTTTTATTCAAAATATTAGGCCAGAATTTGCTGTCGTAATAACGGTGAGGCTAATGGTGGTCTCTATTATTTATGCATAAATGGTACAGCAACTTCCGGTGAGGAGCAGATGCGCGATTAATCGCAAATATCCAAAAGTTGCTGTCCGAGTTGCGCCACTCCACCGTTAGCTTTACAAAAACAGGATTTTGCTGTCTGCCTCACCATTGAAATGCATTGAGTGGCTTGAAGTTGCTGTATTTGGATGGAATATATGAACTAAACTCGCCACAGAAAGTTAAGTTCTTGTCACTTCAAGTGTAAATACCCTTTTAACAACGTGATAATTGCTAATTACTGCCAATCAACTTCTCTGGTACTGAAAATTAACTATTACAAGTGTGGAGTCTCATTCCTTCAGGTATTAATTGTTGGAGATTTTAAAGATGTCAATTTTTTTTTATTTTCCCTTTCTGTCTCTTTTCTCCCTCTCTCTTAATCCAATCTTTCTTTCCCTCTCTTTATTTCTCTTTCTGTATCTGATTTGACATTGAATTCACCCACTCTAATTTACGCTTCCTTCTCAGTCCTTCCATTGTTTATTGTCCAGTCCTTCAATCTGATTGATTTAAGGAGATACCCTGTTGCTTGCCCTGTTCACTCAGGCCCCAGATTCCCTGTTCCCCGTATCAGCTCGCACTTTCGGCAACTTAGTGGGCAAAACTGTTTTGAGCTGAAGGGTGCAGGGGCAAGTCTAAATAATGGCAGATCCTGTTGGATGCCCTGCTACAGCAAAAATTGGCCCATTAAATTGTGTTTTTCCTGGCAGGATCCTTTCCCTACACTCAGTACTGACATAACAGGAAAGAACATGAGAACATAAGAAATAGGAGCAGGAGTAGGCCATACGGCCTCTCGAGCCTGCTCCGCCATTCAATAAGATCACGGCTGACCTTTGAACTCACTTCACTTTCCCGCCCTATCCCCATATCCCTTGATTCCCTTAGAGTCCAAAAAACTATCCATCTTAGCCTTGAATATACTCAACGACTGAGCATCCACAGCCCTCTGGGGTGTAGAATTCCAAAGATTCATAACCCTCTGAGTGAAGAAATTTCTCCTCATCTCAGTCCTAAATGGCCGACCCATTATCCTGATACTGTTCCCCCTAGTTCTAGACTCTCCAGCCAGGGAAAACAGCCTCTCAGCATCTACTCTGTCAAGCCTCTCAGAAAATGCTCTTAACACACCACTGGTCTGCTCAACTTGTAGAAAATATCACACAATCATCACCCCTACCTCACAACAAGATAGATTTCTAAACTTAGTGGCATTTCAAAGCAAATAATTTTTATCAAACAGTTGTCTGGATAATATAGGAGGAATTTGGTTTTTTTTTCTCTAATCTCTACCACTGGTGAACTGAAAATGCTGAAATCTGTGTCTAGCTGCAAAGTAAAAAATCTTCTATTCTCCAGCCACAAAAGGACTCAGGCACATAGCTGACTTGAAAAAAATAATAATAAAAGTTAATCTCACAGTAGAAGTGGAGAAGCGAGAGCATTCAATCATGCGATAGGGTTTGAATGGAAAGGCTTTGATCTTCACCGATGGTGCAGAGGGTAAATGCATTGTTCAGCAGGCAACTTAACTCAAAACCATATAGACTAGAAAGTTCTCAGGTTAAGTCACAGTCTGTGTCCAATCTCAGCCATGGCCACGGCACCCCTCAGGGCAAGTGAGAGAAGCAGCAAAGGCAGCTGAATAGATGGACACTATCTTGGTGGCAAAGAGGTCCATGAGCTCCTCACATTTATGTTTGGAAGTGGAGGGTGGAAAGGAGAGAGGTTTAAGGAGTCAGATAGCAGACAAATAGAATTGCATGGAATTTACAGCACACAACCAGGCCATTTGGCCCAACAAGTCAATGCCTCAACCACTTCTTGTGGTTCCAAGTTTCACCTCTCTCTGAGTAAAGGATTTTCTCCTGAATACCCTATTGGATTTATTAGTGACTATCTTACATTTATGGCCCTTAGTTTTGGACTCCCCCACAAGTGGAATCATCCTCTCTATGCCTACCCTATCGAAACCCTTCATAATTTTCTAGCCCTCTATCAAGTCACATTAGTGACAGTCAGTAGAATTTGAGAGTGCTGTGGTTTGTCTGCTCCCTGATCATACTGGGAGTGCTTGGTGTAGCTGTTCAATCATACAACATACGTCACGCACAAAACTACTCATGCGTAGCAGTTGGCAGGAGCATTAGATTGACTATTATGAAGAATGTAATCTGTTCTTTGAACTCAGTGATGATTAACTTCTGTTCCATGTTCTGAAGCTCTTACTGAAGATGCTTCATCCCTCCATTCAACACACAACAAAATATTTGATTTTATCTGACTTTTATTTGTGATTTTTTTTTCTCTAAACATCTCCACAGGGATCATTTCAGGGTGTTCAAATTTTTTTTAAAAATGCAAACAATTGTTGGGTTTATTTTTTGCACATGACTGTAGAGACAATTAAGATTGCTCTCAATTGGTTGTTGAAAGGTTCTCGAGAGCTCTTGGGGTATGCTGTCACAGATGTTGTACGGGACTTTTCTGGGTCACCGCGCAAAAGAGATTTATGCCTCGAAACCTGTTCTGCATAACTAGCTTAGTTATATTTTATTTACAGTTCCTGAGGCCGGTTAGCAGTTAACTGCATGGCTGGAGGGGGAAGTGGAGGAAAATAGCACAGTGGGGAGGATAAGCATCAAAATCATAATTTTATTATAAAATAATCATCACAAAGGGTCAGGCCGCCATAAGCACATTTGGGGCAGGGGGAGATTGGAATTAGTGAAAATGATGCACCATCTAACCACTTTACTTACTTATTTGTGAATGCCCGAGTGGTACAATAAAGATTGGAAACAAATACAAAATACAAACTATAAAATAGAAGAATAAACTCCAAGTCAAAAAATGTCTAAAGTAACAAGAAGCTTCGGTGGGTATCAGACATGCTTTAGCCATTCAGTAGGCTTGGGGTCAAAATTGTGGAGTCTGCAAAGTCCTCCTGTTAAACCAGCAGTGCAGGACACTGCACAGCTACTGAATGAGCAGCCAAGCTGAGCCCGCAAGCTTATTTATGAGGCCCATTCTGCTCTTGATCTTCTGAGCTACCTTGGTGAGGTGGTCTAGAATCTAGAGTTACTCCTAGATATACTGGCTTTGGGTCATGTGCCAGCCATTCTCCATCCAAGAAGATGGTTCTCGTGAAGCGTTGGCATGATTAAGATAGAAGCATGATGACACTGTCTTTTACACATTAGGCTTAAGTCTCCACTTATTGCAATAGTCACTGATGGCTGTCATGTCTTGGTTCAAGTTGTCCTCAATCTTTTTCTCGTCTCTGGTCTAGAAATTGAATTGCGCAGTGCTCACTTTTCTAGCAAAAAACTGGTGCTGAAGGGCCCAATATGGTATGTGGCGTGCTCAGTCAATAGGAGTGATCCTCCTGGCTCCACATTAAAGCTGCGGGTGGCTGGTGGCCTGCGCTCGTCCTCCTCCCGATTGCGTCCCACCCACCTTCTCAGACTCACCCTAGGCCCTTGCCCCCTCACGACCGGCGAGCTTACTCCACGACTGCAACTGACAACTGCAGCTCGCAGGCCGGCGGTCCAATTTGCCACGATTCTGCCACCGGCCTCTTTGGGCGCGTGCAGCGTACGCCGTACCTAGATCGCGCCCTGCTTCTGGCGTGATGCAAATCGAAGGCCCCAGTCTTTTGAACTCATCTGCCTTTTGAAAGGCCTGGAGATTGTTGGAGGCAGATCATTTGTAAAGATGTTTAAAAGAATTGGAGCAAGAAGAGATCCCTGGGGGAGATCCTTCATGTAGCTCAGCTTATTGCTTGGCTGGAGCTGTTTACTTTACTTATTAAAATCAAAGCAATCACAAAGGATACTTGACCCAAATGATGCAAGATTGCTTGATGTAATTTATGGTTTTTTTTCTGGTTAGTTGAATTTTTAAGACTAGACAACACTGGGAGGGAATGCTCCCAGGCTAACATTAACATTTGATTATTTCTCCCTATTTAAATGAATGCACCAATATAAGTCTGGCAATGATCTCCACCCCAGATACCTTACTGGAAGTCATTCTAAACTTTTACTTAAACATTCAAATGTTGACCTGATTGCCTCACTAAATAAAATAATAGGTTTTGTGCTTGAGTGGAAAGAATCATTTTTACCATTGTACTAGTGACAAAACAGTAATTGTGAAACACTGCTTTGGTCTTCAGTGTGTTATTATTATATGGAAATACCTGAACCATAATGTCAAGAGAAAAATCAATAATGTATGACAATGAGAAAATATGTGGAATATTATGCGAATAATAACTGATTAAGGGAGGGGGACGTTATTTTGTGAGTGCGAAGAATGAATAATGCACAGTTGATGGAAATGTTATGCCAGTCTTTCCCTCAAAAATAAATGACCATATTTATTAACTGCTACTTGTTCAATGCAATTGAGTTTCGATAAATGTGTTAACCTGATTTGACCATCAAATTCTAATATCTATAATTCTGCCCAGCGATATAAAAATTCTGGGAGTAATTTTAAACCTAATGCCTGGTGGGAAACTGACTGAATCAGATCAGGCAGCCATTTTACACCCTGCCCAATTTTACTTTTCTTTGACTTCAGTTGAAAATAAAGTTGCCCAGAGTGTAAAACGGGTGCTCGATCTGATCCTGCCAGTTTCCTGATGGGCGGGTTAGGTTAAAATTACCCCATGTATATTGAGTTTAGGACATCAAATATTAATATATCACCTGGGAGTGAAATTCATCTGTGTGCTATTTTTGGTAATCAAGTTAATGCATTTTCATCATATTGCTGTGTACACTAGCACAAAGCTGTTAATTTATTTATTATAAACAGGTTAATGGCTCTGTCAAAATAACACACAGTGTAGCCACTTGCCTAAACAAGCTTGTTTCCATCTTGCTTACATGGTTGAAACCATAGATCAGGACAACTCAACTACCTTCAGGGAAGGAGGGAAGGACAAAGTAGATAAATGAGAAAAAAGAAATGTATCTGCCTTGATGGCTGAGCCAGGAAGGTTCCAGGTTCAATCTTTGGTCTGTGCTGTATTAGCTAAACTCTGCAAGGATAGTGGTAAAGATGCTATAATTATCTTTAGCACTCTGGGGTGAGGAAGCAGATAGGCTGCCCCTGATCACTAACTGCAGGCCACTGCTAGAGATGGGCATGTGCGGATTTTGAGCGAGGACAGGATTGGACTCGGCTATGATGTCCCCTGTGATAAAAGAGCTTGCCGAGAGCTTAATAATGGCAAGGTTTTGGTAGGAGCTTGAGCGCTTGCAACCATACCCAGCCAAACAGTCAAAACTAACAGAAGAGGAGTGGGGGATGAAAGAAAATAGGCGAGAGAAAAAATAGCATCACATCAGACAACATTTTTTAAATGTTTTGGATCAGAGTGGTTCGGTAGGTTAGAATAATGAATGACTGTTAATGGTATTAAAAGACAACCAAATATTTGGCATCAAAATAGATTGCATGCGGCAAACAACTTCTGTTCATGATGCTTTGGTCATCCCTTGTTAAATATCATGCTAATAAATACAGACGGTGCTTGTTAAAGTAATAGAGCTGGAGTTTTGTTCTGATAAGTGGCCAGTTTTAACAGCAGTGCAGCTGGAGAACACATATGGTTCTCTCAGTGAGTGACCACTGTCGTTTTATGTGGGTATTTAATTTTTATTAGTCATGCCTGAAAAGATTCACTGCTCAGATTCCCTGCCTGTTTGTGTATCACTGGGCCTGTAATAGCTTCAAATGATATGCACAAACAATCAAGTGAAAAGATTGACTGTCTCTATGCAGTAATATAAATTACTTTTGTAATCTTGTTACAGATTTTTTGTGGTCCGTAGTAATTTTCAGCTAAGTTAAATCAAGTTTAATATTGAAGCATAATAAATGCTGTATTGGAGGCAGGAATAGGAGCTGCTCTTCTTTAGTTAGTGACATCACAAGAGGAGTTGCAATGTGCAAATATCTGAATCTTGGCAGCCATGTCAGCACACATCAGAAAGTCGTGAGTTCGCTCCCTGAGCTCAACACCCGCAAATTTTCCGAGCTTCTTACCTGCAATTTTCTGAGCTTACTGCCCGTTTTTTTCCAAGCTCGTTGCCCTCAATTTTCCGAGCTTGTTACCCGCAATTTTCCGAGCTCGTTGCCTGCAATTTTCTGAGCTTTCACCTGCAACTTTCCGAGCTTGTTACTCGCAATTTTCCGAGCTCGTTGCCTGCAATTTTCTGAGCTTTTACCTGCAACTTTCCGAGCTTACTACCCGCAGTTTTTTGGTGCGTGCCGCCTACATGTGAGGCCCCACTGGTCGTATCATTTGACCTAAAAAAATGTACCCTTAATTGCAAGGTTAGAGACTCCCAAAGATTGACAAACACTTTTCAGTGAACCTTTTGAGAAATGCTCTCTTTTTTTAGGATATGTGTAATTTTTTAAAAGCCAAGAATTACAATTGTTTTGTACCCAAAGTAACTCAATCTGGGCACAATTTCAGAATCAACTCTTCCTCCACGGAACTCTTTCTATGGATCCGCAGGAGTTCACATATTGCGAATTCCAGAAATGTGTACAAGAGAACTTTCTTGATCATACCTTTTTCCATGTGATCATTATAGGAACATAGGTACAGAAGCAAGCCATTCGGCCCCTCAAGCCTGTTGCACCATTCAATTAGGCTGATCTGTACCTTAACTTCATCTGCCTGCCTTGGTTCCGTAAGTCTTAATATCCTTGCCTGACAAAAATCTATCTATCTCAGTTTTTAATTGTTCAATTGACCCAGCCTCAACAGCTTTTTGGGGGAGAGAGTTCCAGATTTCCACTATCCTTTGTGTGAAGAAGTGCTTTCTGACATCACTCCTAGAACCCATTGCCTAGCTCTAAATTTAAGGTTAAGCTCCCTTGTTTTGGACTCTCTCACCTGAGGAAATAGTTTCTCTCTATCTACCCTATCAACTCCTTTAATCATCTTAAACACCTCCATTAGATCATCCCTTATAGGTTAAATTAGATATTAATGTTTCATTTGAAATTGCTGGCTTAGGCTGAAGTCGTGCAATGAATGCTCCTTTGGTCCATAGGGAGTGAATTTCCACGGAGATTCTCCCACTTGGTGGAAGAGCCACAGAACCCCCCAAAAAAACAGCAGTCAAGCGAGAGAACCTCAGCGGAAATTCACCCCCATAATTTCTCCATATTCCCATTCCTTCAAGTGATGTCTGACAAGCCTTTTTGGCCATCTTTTGATGTGCGTTCCAGCTTTAAAGACCAAACAGGCTATTCTGTCCAAGCATGAATAAAGAATAAGAGCTAGCCATCATCAAACTGCATTTGATCAGTTCTGTATCTACGCCTCTGCACACCTCATTTCTTCCGTAAAGCAAAGTGGGGAAGTAAACACGTCTTTCTCTGATTGGGTCCCTAGTGTCTACTATCTTAGCACAAATAGTAAGAGATTGTTTTATGTACTTAGAAAAAATCTTTAATTATATATATTTTAGAAGAGTTTTTCGGAGGATTGCTTTGACCAACTGTATTTTTGCTTGTGAAAGTGATCTTTCTCATGGCAATAAATCTTCATCATATATTGGATATAAAATTGTCTGGAAATCAACTGCGGCCATGTTGTTAATCATTCAGTTTGAGGGTTGTCATACAACAACGAGCAGTCAACATTGTAAAGTTTCACTGATTTCAAGGAATCTAATCAGGTAACAATAAAAACAATTTGAGCTTTGCTCTTGTAATTCATGATGTTATTTGAACCCTTTCCGTTGTAACATCTACGCAACCACTATGGTGTGTATTTGCGCCCAAAGACATGTGTAACTGGGGTATAAAGCAAATACCGGGCATAAAAGATTGAGGAAATTCGAGCGCAAGTGTGTTACGCATGTAATTATGTTAAGCTCGAATTTCCTTGTTCTTTTACGCCCGTGTATCGAAACCTGTCCCCGAGCACATCTCGGTTCCTTACAATGGCTCAGCCCCTGGCTAAAGAGTGTAGGCACAAATTTCCTGTAAATACACTGATTCAAAACAGGCACGGCAGGAAACAAAGTCATTTTTCTGGTGTTTAATTGCTATTATTTGAGTGATTTTTTTTTTACTTATCCTCATTGAGACCTGCACTGAATTTTCTGTTCCTTTGAATGCATTTTTATGACATCAATATAAGTCACATTAAAAATTGGAAAGCTTCCATAATAGCATGTTTTAAATATGCTGTGCCTAATGTGTTTGAATGATAGTTACATGGCATGAAACCTTAAGATTCATACTTAAAGAACTATCTGGTGTGAGTTTGATGCTTTCCTCAGAGCCTGATTGTTTACACTGATTTACACCTGTTTGCTCCCATTTTTACATTCCAGCATATGTTGATGAGATTGGCAGGAAATTTGGGTGTAAATAGACATCGGCAAAATGGATGCACGAATTGGTGTAATTTTGGGTGTAACTCCGTAATTATGGAACCCACAGGAAATTCGACCCCGATATAAAACTGGTGGTAGCAGTGCAAGTTCTGGCCAAACACAAGAAACCGAAGTATGTAGACAAGTAGAAAAACCATCAGTGACAAATAGTCCAGCAGGATAACTTTAAAGCAAAACAAATATGGCAGTGAATTGCAACTGAAAATAAAAGGATGTTTTAAACTGAGTGGGAATGCAAGAATTAAGATTAGCATCACCACTATTTCTATCAATTCTCCCTGAAGTCAGATGAATACTTTGCATCTATCTTCACAAAAGTGGGGGACGATGCAGACATTGTAGTAAAGGAGGAACAGTGTGAAATATTGCATGGGATAAATGTGGGATACACATAGTGAGACAGGAAATATTAAGGGGTTTAGCATCTTTGAAAATAGATAAATCGCCAGGCCCGGATGAAATGTATCCCAGGTTGTTAAGAGAAGCAAGGGAGGAAATAACAGAGGTTCTGACCATCATTTTCCAATCCTCTCTGGCTACAGGCATGGTGCCAGAGGACTGGAGGACTGCTAACGTTGTACCATTGTTTAAAAAGGGAAAAAGGGATAGACCGAGTAAATACAGGCCAGTCAGCCTAACCTCGGAGGTGAGCAAATTATTGGAAACAATTCTGAGGGACAGTATTAATCGTCATTTAGAAAGGCACAGACTAATCAAGGACAGTCAGCAAGGATTTGTTAAGAGAAGGTCGTGTCTGACTAACTTGATTGAATTTTTTGAGGAGGTAAAAAGAAAGGTCGATGAGGGTAATGCATTTGATGTAGTCTACATGGATTTTAGCAAGGCTTTTGACAAGGTTCCTCATAGCAGACTGGCCAGAAAAGTAAAAGCCCATGGGATCCAAGGGAAAGTGGCAAGTTGGATCCAAAATTGGCTCAGTGGCAGGAAGCAAAGGGTAATGGTCGACAGGTGTTTTTGTGACTGGAAGGCTGTTTCCAGTGGGGTTCTGCCGGGCTCAGTACTAGGTCCCTTGCTTTTTGTGGTATATATCAATGATTTAGACTTAAATATAGGGGGCAGGATTAAGAAGTTTGTAGATGATACAAAGGTTGGCTGTGTGGTTGATAGTGAGGAGGAAAGCTGTAGACTGCAGGAAGATATCAATGGACTGGTCAGGTGGGCATAAAAGTGGCAAATTTAATTCAATCTGGAGGGGTGTGAAGTAATGCATTTCTGGAAGACAAACAAGGCAAGGGAATACACAATAAATGGTAGGATACTGAGAGTGTAGAGGAACAGAGAGCCCTTGGAGTGCAAGTCCACAGATTCCTGAAGGTAACAGGACAGGTAGATAAGGTGGTTAAGAAGGCATACAGGATACTTTCCTTTATTAGCTGAGGCATAGAATATATGAGCAGGGAGGTTATGCTAGTACTGTATAAAACACTAGTTAGGCCACAGCTTGAGTACAGTTCTGGTCACCACATTACAGGAAAGATGTGATTGCACTAGAGAGGGTACAGAGGAGATTTACAAGGGTGTTGCCAAGACTGGAGAATTTTAGCTATGAGGAAAGATTGGATAGGCTGAGGTTGTTTTCTTTGGAACAAAGGAGGCTGAGGGGAGATTTAATTGAGGTGTATAAAATTATGAGGGGCCTACAGTGGATAGGAAGGACCTGTTTCTCTTAGCAGGGAGATCAATAACGAGGGGGCGTAAATTTAAAGTAATTGGTAGAAGGATTAGAGGGGAACTGAGGAGAAATCTTTTCACCCAGAGGGTGGTGAGGGTCTGGAACTCACTGCCTGAAAGGGTGGTGGAGGCAGAAACCCTCGTCGCATTAAAAAAGTACTTGGATATGTACTCGAAGTGCCGTAAACTACAAGGCTACGGAAAGTGGGATTAGGCTGGATAGCTCTTTTTCGGCCAGCACAGACATGATGGGTCGAATGGCCTTCTTCTGCACCATAATAAATTTCTATGATTCTATGATAGTGGTCGACAAAACATTTTAAAAATCTGAACGCGATAAAGACCATATACAGAATTAAATGACACATTGCAGCAAGACTTTTTCCTCACTGCTGTCATGGAGAGACTGCAAAGCCTGTAGAAGCCCTTAGAGATCTAAACTGCACCTTCTCTCCCCTTTGTACTGTGACGTGATGATTGTGTAAGATGTGGCACAATGGGCCAAATGGCCTCGTCCTGTGGTGTACCTACTATGATGTGTGTTGTAACAATGAATGCAGGATAGTACAGGTGAATTGTATTGTATCTTGGCTACATTGTGTGTATTTTTATTCAATATAGGGAAGGCTTGTACATGTTTGGGATGTCATTTAAATTGGTCTCCTGAACGTTCTTCAAACTACAGTGCAGGAGTATTTGGAATACATTTTGTAGGCTTTGAGCACTCCATCAGCATTGTGCGTGTGGTACTGCAACTTGAAGTCTCATATCCATTTCAGACAGCAGAAGATGTAAGTATCCCAGAGGCTAAGGCATCAGTCGGTGGCTTCGTGCCATCCATCTGCCCAATCCGCAGTCACACTGGGGAAGATGTAAGTTCAGCTCCCTTCGCTAACTATGCCATAACTGGTAGCACTCAGCCAAAATACAATCACCCGAGCAACCAGAGACAAGCATGAGTTAGAAGTACAGAATATGCTGGATAGGGTACATTATGCAGAAAGATAGTTGTTGTTAAACACAAATTTCACTAAATATAGTTGCATGTTACTTTCACTAAATTGTGAGGGGTTTTAATAGAGTAAATAGAGAGAAACTGTTCCCACTGGCAGGAGGGTCAGTAACCAGAGGACACAGATTTAAAATAATTGGCAGAAACGACAGGGGAGAGATGAGGAGATTTTTTTCTTTATTCAGCGAGTTGTTATGATCTGGAATGCTCTGCCTGTAAAGATGGTGGAAGCAGATTCAATAGCAACTTTCAAAAGGGAATTGAATATATACTTGAAAAGGAAACATTTGCAGGACTCTGGGGAAAGGGCAGGGGAATGGGACTAATTGGTAGCTTTTCAGAGAGCTGGCACGGGCACGATGAGCCAAATGGCCTTCTTCTGTGCTGTATGATTCTACAATTCTAATAATAAAACTTGGATAGATTAGCCTAGATTTTTTGATATTGATGGGTTTTAGACAGACTCAAATCAAAGTGTGCTGCTTGCACCAAATTATCTGAGGTCAGTTCGTTAGTACAGCTTCAGGTACAGATTCAGACAGCTGCAGGGAGCACATAAGTGATGGGACTAGAAAATTGTGTATAAAGGAAATGTAACGGGTTTGCAGCCAATTATAGGGGAGAGTCACAATTAGGGTGACAAAAATCTTCAATGTCTTTGGAGAGCTTAAAAAGGCATCTCAACCCACTAGCAGCCTTTACCATGCTGGATGAGGCAAAGGGTTAAGATAACAGGCAAAAAAGAAAAGGAATCAAAGCTGCAGGCATAAATCTGTAGGCAAGTGATGATGCAACCCAGAACCTGCCCCCTGTTGAATGTCTGTTGAAGTGGTGGAGCTGCATGAGGCGATTGTAAGGAGGGTTGCCCTCTGTGCCACTTCAAGGCATCATCCCCACAGGTCAGCATTGCGACATGCCTACAAAGAGGTGGAGCCAAGCCTCGGATCAGAGCAGACTCTGCTTGTAGTATCCCTATGCTGCATGGTAGCTGTAGGTGACCTCTTTAGCGAATGGCACAGGTCTGCATCTGGTATTCTGCTGACCAGGATCCTATAAAGATAGTTCCCCGTGGCCATTGCCAAGTAAGTTTTCCATGGCCGACAAAATTGGTTGGTAATAACTTGGTGGGTGTGGCCAGTAAGACTACGCTGGCTTGTGAACATCACGGAATGCCTTCTTTCAAGTGGTGCCACTGAAAACATGGCGAACTACAACGAAGGTGCTTCCGAGGGAGCATATCCAAGATTATGGTTTATCAGGCATTCACGTACCTTAGTGATGCCATTAGGACTGCTGGCCTAGTTTTTTTGGGGGGAAACGAGCCTCCAGCTTCACTAATCATCTGTCATAGCAATGTCTGGCCACCTCTGCATATAGATGGGGGTGCAAGAGTAATGGAAGGTGGTGCTTCATATCCCTCCATAGGTGCTCCTTTTCTTCCAACCACATCATATTGGGCTTTCTCATTGGGAAACCCACTGGTACCAGTCGTGAACCTGGGGGAAATAATAAATAATTTGCAACAACTGGCACAAAGGCTCATCAGAACCGGGGTGCCAACAGGAGAAAAAAATCAACAAAAACAGTAAAGAAATGGTTCTAATATCCTTTCCATGACTTCCAGTATAATTACTGTCACCTGGCAACACTGGGTTCACATTGCACATGAACATAATTAACATTTGACAGCAGAGCGGTGAGAAATTTTGTGCCTATGCCCCCAAATTAATATTTAAATGAAGCAGCTGCCTGTTTGAGGTGGGCGCTTCCAGCACTACTGGTCTCGCCCACCAGAACATGAGTGGGGCACAAAGTGGGCATTGTTCTGGCGGGGTGACACTCCTTGCCTACTTTCCACTGATGGCCATCTGTTTTACACCTCTACAATGGGCGTCTGGTAGTGTGAAAATCCAAGCTATTGAATAGAAACTAAAACTATTGCTTACTAACCTCATTCATGTGGGAAGCATTAAAAGCAGTTTGTTCCAAAAGGTCATGTTGGTTACATGGCAACATTGAACACTACAACTAGTTTTTGAAGATTAAGTTGGCAACAGTGTATATGCTTGCTTCAGAAATAAATCATTGGAGGAGAGAACTCCATGTTTGATGCTTTTGCGTGATTTTTGTCTCCCACTTGGCAAAAGGCTGGATACCAATTCAGATAAATGAGCAGGTAATTGTAAATCTGCATCATCCAATACTAATGCACAAATCTATAATCTGGGAAAGTCTAGTTTGACATTATATTGTATGACTATATTATGCACTAAAACACCAGGCAACCCCAGTGTACTCTGAATGTTCCAAATATCTCTTTGGTCACTGACCTCACAGCTTTATACATCTCATAAGTCGATGGAGAATTTGGTCGGGCAGGGGTGTAAAACAAGAGTCCGACCTGAACCTGCCCGCTTCCCGTCAGTTGGGATAAAATCAGGGCTATGGTTTTTGTATTCTGCAGGACTTTGTGGGCTGTCGACCACAACTTGCTGCTCTAACCAGGATCTGCCAGACACCATCCATGGCGTCTGTCATCTGTCTCAAGTGCTTGGCTAGGAGCAGATTGGCACAGAATTAATAAAAATGAGTCATCATCACAGTTAACCCTAACCATCGAGAAATTGGATATGAGCTTGTCGCACCATAAAACTTGTCCGGTACAAGTTGATAAATAAATTAAACCTCATGGTACAGAAAACAAGAGAAGTGAGGCGCAAGTGGCCCAAATCCTCAGTAACTAACACAACAATCGATCATCACATTCAATTGCTGTAGCCTGAGATGACTGGTTGAGGATAAAGGACTCATGCTGACCCTAGGTATTGGGCATTCACATGCAATAACCTTCCTTGGTCATTGCAGACCACATCTACATGGAGGGATAGCAGTATAGGTGGTGACCCTTCTGGAAAGGTACTTCAGTCACCTCTTGAGTGAGATGGATGTCATTCCTTGCCTAATATCTGATAATTCTCTGCTCCCTTCCCCTGAGAATCAGAATGACCCACTAGTGAAAACGTTGTGACATTCACAGTCCTAGGTAGAGCGATTTAAGTGATACAGCACTTCCTTAAAGTATCTTTACCACTGTACAAACCTTTAAATTCCTCCATTGGGAGCCTTAGTCTATTTGTTTACTACTCGTCTGTTAATCCTAGGTAGAACATTCAGGCATGTGTACCCTCACCGTTAGATATTGTCATTTTGTGTTAGTCATCTCTCATTTACTTTGTTTGTCCCCTGAAAGGATAACAACCACTGTATGCCCTCCACAAACAGAAGTGGCCTAAGTAAAATCAATAACTTTGATATAAATGAGATGCAAATCCTGGCCAAGCTAAAATATCCCGTAACAAACAATTCTCGAGAGATAGGGTGAGATTTATCTCAGAGAGATGAACGAGACTACTGAGGCACTGACAACTATTATGAGGGAGTCACTTGACACTGTTGGGGTGGGGAGAAATAATGGGCTCGATGTTACCAGGGCTGCGGGTTCGCGGCGGGGGGGCTATTGGGTGCGTGGGTAACGCGCCTGGCAAAATCAGTCTGTCCCCCGCGCGATCGCAGCCTAATTGGATCCACTTACCTGGTCTTCCGGGTTCCCCGCTGCTGATCTGCGTGTCGGGTGGGCTGCGCATGCGCAGTAAGATCTGTCAGCTGGAGGCGCTCTATTTAAAGGGGCAGTCCTCCACTGACAGATGCTGCAACAAATAGCAAAAATTACAGCATGGAGCAGCCCAGGGGGAAGGCTGCTCCCAGTTTAATAATGCCTCACTCCAGGTATCATTAGATGGGGTGAGGAGGAGGGGAAGGACAGAGATCTTCCCCCCGGCGGGCGGGAGGAAGCGGCCTGCCTCTGCCACCAGGAAGGCCTGGCTCGAGGTGGCAGAGGAGGTCACCAGCACCACCAACATATCGTCCACCTGCATACAGTGCAGGAGGCGCTGCAATGACCTCAATAGGTCAGCCAAAGTGAGTACACTTACTCTTTCCCCTATACTCCATCTGCCACATCACCGCCCCAGCCCCACATCTCCTTCTGCACTGCCAACACTACTCTGTCACATCACCCCTCATACCCACTCAAACCTCATCCTCATCTTACCTGCACTTACTCACCTCGCCAGTACTCATCCCACCACTACCACTCAACCCAATCCTCATACAATCTCATGGCTCTATCTCATACTCACCCTCTCATGCATCTCTTTCACAGTCAGCCTCACCCAACCTGCCACTACCTGTGCTGCAGCCACAGGGCATGCATCACATATGTGCAGTAGGCAGCGTAAGGCAAACGTGTCGTGAGCATGAAGGGGATGCACAAGGGTGTTTGAGGGTTTGTCATGGTTTTTACTTATATTGAATTTCTGACCAACTCACATTACATATTGTATTGGCACCACTACTGCCACCTCTTTGCAAATCTTGTCTGGTTTGTGCAATAATGCCCTTTCCTGAGGATCACTATGAAGACCCACAACTGATGCCACCCATTGTGTCACTGCAGAGTGGCTGTAGGTGTATTTGCAGGGCGCTTTTGTGCAGACGGCTGAGAGACATCGGCGATGTCCCCGGTGGAACCCTGAAAGGATGCGGAGGAGAAGTTGTTGAGGGCAGTGGTGACTTTGACAGCAACAGATAAGAAGATGGTGCTCGGGACAACCGGGAGCAGCTCGGCATGAAGGAGGCTGCAGATGTCCACGACTACATGTCGAGTGACTCTGAGCCTCCGTGTGCACTGCTGCTCAGAGAGGTCCAGGAAACTGAGCCTCAGTCTGTAGACCCTGTGGCGAGGGTATTGCCCTCTGCGACGCATCTCTCTCTGCGGTAGCCCTCCCTCCTGCTGTGCAGGTGGATGTGTCACAGGACTCTGTTGTGGAGCTCCACGTGTCAGAGTTGGACGGCGTGGCCGGCGAGGCTGGTGAGGCTGGTGATGCTGTTCGCCCTCCGAGGAGGTCATGACTGCAGCTACGGCGGCCCCCATCTGCAAGATGTACATCTGAGGGGGTCCGCAAGGTAGGTACATGTCTCTGGACCCCGGGGTAAGTGTGCAAGTTGGTGACTTTGATTGTCAGGAGGAGGGTGGTGGAGGCCAAACTTTGTCCCAAGTGACAGAGTGGCCTCCTGCAATGAGTGAGAGTCTCCCTCGCCGCACCTGTCAAATGGACCTTTGCAGCTGCCACGGGCTGACAGCTGCAACAGGTCCATTTCAACTGGGAGTGTTTCCCACAGTATGGGAAACAGTCCCAGTTGTCAATAAAATCCCACCGCTCCTCACATATTCACTTAATCAGGTCTGTTAATGACCTAAAAGACCAAGGTAAATACTGTTAAGTGGAACCCCGCTGGCTTCAATTGCCTGCGGGATTCCCACATGCGGGGGCTGCGCGCGCACGCCGACGCGTCTGTGGGGAACCCGGAAGTGGGCAGGTTGGAGCCGGGCTCCAAACCCGCTCCGGGATTCCCCGATTTTCGAAGCCCCCCCCGCCAGGAACGCACCCGATAGCAGGTGCTAAAATGAAGCCCAATAAGTGGGGTGTCCCAGGGCTCAGTTTTGAAACCAATGCTGTTTCTCATTTATATAAATGACCTGGACTCAGAAGCCCAATGCAAAGTGGTCAAATCTGCTGATGATACCAAACTAGGAGGGGCAGCGAAATTGGAGAGAGCAGCTCAGAAATTACAGAGTGAGTTGGACAAAGTATGTAGACAGATGAATAGAAGATCACATTTAATGCAGAGTACTACACATAGGATGGTAAACTAAGCAGCACACGTACTCCGTGATGGTGTTGAAACAGCTAACGATGAAATGAAAAAGACCAAGGAGTCTTATTAGACTCGATCTTCAACATGTCCAGCCAATACAGAGCAGCAATCAACAAAGCCAATTGAATGCTGAACTGTATAGTCAAAACAATGCAAGTCAGAGAAAGTTGTGATCAAACTGTACAGTGCTCAGGTCAGACCACACCTTGGAGATAGATTCTGACTTTGTGCGACAGTGTAAAAGGGGTGAAAGTGAATCAGCAGCCCGTTTTACATCTCTCCCAATTTTTATCTCCAATTAAGTCAATGGAAGCCAAACTTTCATTCACTCCTCCTGACTCTCTCATCACTTTCTGTCCCATTTACTTTAGAAATTTTAAACATTTTGATCACCTTCATCTCCAATGTAAATCAGTATTTCAGGTAGCTGCCATCAATTTTTACAAGTTTAGTGTCTTGCCTTAGATATTCTTTCAGATACAGCAGTGTCAGCGTATTTTTCCCGTTACTGTCTCGCAACAAAAAGGTTGCTAATCCTTCAATAATAACTTCCGCATGATTCCGACATGAGTGGTTATTAAACAACATGCTTTAATATATTGACAAACTACAGTGTAATAATTATAATACAACTGTCTTCAGATTACATTAAATGACAAGCAATTAATACAACCTAGTTTGCCCGCAGACTCAGATTGATCAGATATGACCTCCGTGGCTGCCTGGGGCGGTGGACATCCGACTGTCCTCTTGAGAGCTCTGACCTTTGAGAGGGAGCATGCCCTATATTTCTACTATTCAGTTGCATTTTTCTGTAGGTAAACTCTCTGTTCTTGCCTCCTAGTCGTAAGTCATCCCACCATGCTCAAGATAAGCTGTTTTACGTAATGTAGCTAATGACCTCAACCTTCAGCTCTGTTTACAAGCTGTTTGTTCCTTTGAGGAATGCGTGGCCTTTCTTATCTGAGTACAGCCCCTCTATTTGGCCTTGCAAGGCCCCGCCAATGACGGTTTCTTAGGAACTACATCTATTGTTTTGGTGTAGACTACCTTCTGACGTTCATGTTATCTATTCTGTGGCCTCCTTGATGTTCTGTTGTGTAAGCTGTCTTTGTTATCACAGAGATGCTGAACCACACCCCACTTCTTGCTAAACATTGCCCTCTTGCTAAATGTTTTCGCGCTATGCGAGCCGGGATACTTGACTATTCTTGTTTTAAACCATATTCTTACGAGCAGTCATTCACGTAATCAGCCTGAGCACCTTACATTTAGAGGTGTACCTGCACTGTCTAATATCTAAATATTTCCACTCCAAATTTTTTGTAGTTGGCTTCTACCCTGTTCAAACTAAGCCTGACAAAAGCCTCAGGAGCAGTGGAGATCATTTTGTGAGATCATTCATCTCAATGGTTGGAAAATTGAGGCCAGTGAATGCTCAAACTTCTGATATGTGCTGCTGGCAGGCAAGGCTCCCCACTGGGAGCAGACAGACAAAATTAACCTCAGTGTTTCTTCTTCTTTTTGGCCACTCTGCACATTACGGTTCAAACACTGACTTCAGCATCTTCACACCTTAGCCGTGACCCCCATTTTCCAGGCAATTTCTCCCATTCATATTCTAATTTGTTCCCTTCTACTTTGGAGCTCTTTAATGCCCGAATACCTTTATCACAGCCTGATTGAGACAGCCATTGTATAACATCCAGCTCTTTACACCTGTTTCCGGCTCTTTAAAAATCTTTTCACAGGGCACAAAACCATTAGATATTTCTTTGTAATAGAGCTAGTACACCTGACTCTTGTCTTTTATCTGTTCTTCCACCCACTCATTATTTTGGTCAGGTCTATAAAGATGTGATCATGTCTTCTTTTCTTCAGTTCTGACAAACTGCATCTACCTAAAATGTTAACCTGAATTAGTGTGGGTCTTTTTTGCTATCGGTAAGCATGATAAGGAAGATCAAGTGACTTTGGACCTATGGTTCCCAAATCTGTCCATCACTGGGGGTTTTCTCATCTGGGTCTGGGTCTGTTGAAATAAAAACAGAAAATGTTTTTATGACTCAACAAGTCAGGCAGCATCTACGGAGAAAGAAACAGAGTTAACATTTCAGAAACATTGGGGGTGATTTTAGGAGGCAGTTGGGGGCGGGGGGCTCCGAAAATCGTGGAAATTCACCGACTTCTGAGTTTCCCAGGGACCCACCTGTTGCGTGCGGGCGACCCGAAAACGGAAGTCCCGCCGGCAATTAAAGCCAGCGGGATGACAGTTAATGAGCCAAATGTACCTCATTGAGGCACTTAAGGCACTTTACCTATGACAGGTGAAGTAATTAGACTAGGCGTGAAGGGCCGGATCAGGGAAAAAGAAACTAAATAAATTAAATAAAAAACCATAGACGGAAGTGAAAACACAAAATGAGCCTATCTTTGTACCCTGCTCCGATGTCCCCCTCTTCACCCCCCTCCCGATGTCCCCCCGATGTCCTCCTCTTCACCCCCTTGATGTCTCCCCGATGTCCCCCTCTTCACCGCCCAATGTCCCCCCGATGTCCCCCTGATGTCCCCCTCTTCAGCCCCCCCGATGTCCCCCTGATGTCCCCCTCTTCACCCCCCTCTCGATGTCCCCCTGATGTCCTCCTCTTCACCCCCCCGATGTCTCCCCAATGTCCCCCTCTTCACCCCCCAATGTCCTCCCGATGTCCCCCTCTTCACCCCCCCCCCGATGTCCCCCTGATGTCCCTCTCTTCACACCCCCCGATGTCCCCCTGATGTCCTCCTCTTCACCCCCCGATACCCTCCCGATCTTCCCCCGATCTTCCCCTCTCCCCCCGATCTACCCCAGATCTCACCTTCTTCCCCCGATCATCACCTCCCCCCCCCCCCGAACTTCCCCTCTCCCCTCGATCTTCCCTTCTCCCCCCCCGATCATCCACTCTCCCCCCCGATCTTCCCCTCTTCCCCCCGATCTTCCCCTGATCTTCCACTCTCTCCCCCCGATCTTCCCCTCTCCCCCCCAACCTTCCCCTCTCCACCCCCTCCCACCCAACCCTGGTCTTCCAGTCCAGTGCTGGATCTTCCACTCTCCCTCCACCCCGGTCTTCCAGTCCAGCGCCGGATGACATCTCTCTCTCTCTCTCTCTCTCTTTCTCGCACCGCCACCCCCCCCACCCCCCCCACCTCACGTTGCAACTCCTGACGGCAGCCTGCCTGTCAGTCAGGCTGGCTGCCGAGCTCGAAACCCGGAGAGGACGTTAATCATCAGCAATCGCCATGCAATCGCGTCGGAAACGTCAAGTTTTATTCATGCAGATTTGCCATGTGCACCTTCACCCCTCCCCCCGCTGCCAACCCGCCACCATTGCAAAATCGTGTCCGTTAACTCTGTTTCTTTCTGTCTCCACAGATGGAGCCTGACCTGCTGAGTATTTCCAGCATTTGCTGTTTTTATTTCAGATTTCCAGCATCTGCAGTGTTTTGCTTTTGATTCTGGGTCTGTTGAAGACTGATTGATAGAGATGGTCACCAAGATTGGTCAACAACTCAATTATCGTTGTATCATGTGACTACCAGGATAGCAGAAGATGAATTAGATGGACTTTAGTCTTTGTTCGTCTAGAAATTCCTATATTCCTATGCTCCTATTGCATTGAACCCATTTCCAAAGATGTGGAGTTGCAATGATACCTGAAAAATTGGTGTTGTATTGAAAACGTGCGGCCGAAGATGGAGACCCAAGACTTACTTGAAAATGGGCCTCAGGCCTCATCTACAAAATATCATCAAGCTGCAGATGCCAATCAAGAGTCCTGATGCAGATTGCCGGTGGGGGCCTTCTCAAAATTAGATGAGAATTATGCCTGCAGGTAAGTCCTCGAGGGGGGGGGAGGCGAACTGAAGGGAGCGCACGCAGTAAGTTAAGAGAAAGTGAACCTTACCTTTACTTCGGTGGTCTTCAGCAATCCCTTTAGGAATTAACCCGCAGTAGACCTGGAGAAACTGAATGGAGCATGCTCTGCCTGGCTTCTGATGAATTTGGCAGCAGGGTCCTAAAACAGTTATTAGGGCTCTGATTGACATATTTAGAGGTTTAACGCCCATTTTAGGGGGGCGCGCTGGAATGGGGTGGGGGTGAATGGGGAGGGGGGAATGGGGCAGGGGGAATCAAGCTCCATAGTTCATCCCCCCGACATAAATTTTTGCGCCCAAAAAATCAGCGTGACAGGAACCAATTTCTCCCCCATAGCAGTAAAAGTACCTTTACCACGCAAAATTCTATTTCTCACCTTGGTGATAATTGGAAACTAAAATCATCAACACTTTCAAGATATGGCCACATTTATTCAACACCATCCTTATTTGTGCTATTGATCTTTCACACAATAAGAACATAAGAGCATATGAAATAGGAGCAGGAGTAGGCCATACGGCCCCTCGAGCCTGCTCCACCATTCAATAAGATCATGGCTGATCTTCGACCTCAACTCCACCTTCTCGCCCGATCCCCATATCCCTTGATTCCCTTAGAGTCCAAAAATCTATCCATCTCAGCCTTGAATATATTCAACGACTGAGCATCCACAGCCCTCAGGGGTAGAGAATTCCAAAGATTCACAATCCTCTGAATGAAGAAATTTCTCTTCATCTCAGTCCTAAATGGCAAACCTCTTATCCTGATTATGCCCCCTAGTTCTGGACTGTCCAGCCAGGGGAAACAGCCTTCCAGCATCTAACCTGTCAAGCCCTCTCAGAATCTTAATTGTTTCAATGAGATCACCTCTCATTCTTCTAAACGCCAGAAATTATAGGCCCATTCTACTCAATCTCTCCTCATAGGACAACCCTCTCATCCTAGAAATCAATCAAGTTGCACCCCCTCTAAGGTAAATATATCCTTCCTTAGGTAAGGAGATCAAAATTGTACACAGTACTCCAGTTGTGGTCTCACCAAAGCCCTGTACAATTACAGAAAGACTTCCTCACTCTTATACTCCAACCCTCTTGCAATAAAGGCCAACATACCATTTGCCTTCCTAATTGCTTGCTGTATCTGCATGTTAACTTTCTGTGATTCGTGTACAAGGACACCCAAATCCCTCTGAGCACCAACATTTAATAGTTTCTCATCATTTAAAAAAAAATTCTGTTTTCCTATTCTTCCTACCTCACATTTCCCCTCATTATACTCCATCTGCCACCTTCTTGCCCACTCACTCAATCTGTCTATATCCCTTTGCAGACTCCTCACAGTTTACTTTCCCATCTAGCTTTGTATCGTCAGCAAACTTGGATACATTACACTTGGTCCCCTCATCTAAGTCATTGATATAGATTGTAGAATCTTATCCATAAGCTTAAAGCAAATAAAAACTGTAGCTTTATGTGCTGCTGATGTATTATGCATGACGCCTGGTGCCATAACAGCAAAGAAAGGTGAAGAGTGAGATGAGTGCAGTTTAATAGAGGCAGTGGGAAAGACTCAGATGGAAAAACAATTGCATGCAGAAGAAGCAGAAAGGACTGAATAGAAACAGGAGGAGAGCAGAGCTCGATTTGTGGATTAGAACAGAGATTGGTTCATTTGGCACTTGATTAGAGGGCAGCCGAAGTTTGAAAAATTAGAAAACCTGCCATTTATTGCTGCTTGCCATGTCAAGTCAACATTCGCATCACAATCTAAATTAATTGCTATTCAGAAAATTTTGCTTACGTAGCTTAATGAACAAATCACTGGGTTTTTCAAGGCAAACGGATTCAAAATTGGTCACATAACCTTTACGGTCCAAGGGCAGTTTTAGTCAATACATAATATTTCTGCCATTTTGCAGAAACAAAAATATGACTACTTTGATGACAGTAACAGAAGGCTTGCATAAAACATGCTGTTGTTGCTTTATCCTTGACCACTTCATCAATAAATTCAAAATGGCATAGACTGCAGAATTAAAAGCATATGTGACACTTTATCTTGGAAATGAAAAGCAACATATAATATACATAACAGGTCAGATTTTAACCTAACCCACCTAGGAACATAAGAACATAGGAAAAGGAGTAGGCCATTCAGCCCCTCGGGCCTGCTCTGCCATTCAATAAGATCATCTAGCTCTATATACCTTGCCTTTGGCCCATATCCCTTAATACCTTTGGTTGCCAAAAAGCTATCTTTCTCCGATTTAAATTTAGCAAATGAGCTTGTATCAATTGCCGTTTGCAGAAGAGAGTTCCAAACTTCTACCACCCTTTGTGTGTAGAAATGTTTTCTAATCTCACTCCTGAAAGGTCTGGCTCTAATTTTTAGACTGTGCCCCCTACTCCTAGAATCCCCAACCAGTGGAAATAGTTTCTCTCTATCCACTCTATCTGTTCCCCTTAATATCTTAAACTTCGATCAGATCACCCCTTAACCTTCTAAACTCGAGAGAATACAACCCCAATTTGAGTAACCTCTCCTCGTGACTTAACCCTTGAAGTTCGGGTATCATTCTCGTAAACCTACGTTGCACTCCCTCCAAGGCCAATATGTCCTTTCGAAGGTGCGGTGCCCAGAACTGCTCACAGTACTCCAGGTGTGGTCTAACCAGGGTTTTGTATAGCTGCAGCATAGCTTCTGCCCCCTTGTACTCTCGTCCTCTAGATATAAAGGCCAGCATTCCATTAGCCTTCTTGATTATTTTCTGCACCTGTTCATGACACTTCAATGATCTATGTACCTGAACCCCTAAGTCCCTTTGGATATCCACTGTTTTTAACTTTTACCATTTAGAAAGTACCCTGTTCTATCCTTTCTTGATCCAAAGTGGATGACCTCACATTTGTCTACATTGAATTCCATTTGCCACAATTTTGCCCATTCACCTAATCTATCAATATTGCTTTGTAATTTTATGTTTTCATCTACACTGCTTACAATGCCACCAATCTTTGTGTCATCGGCAAACTTAGATATGAGACTTTCTATGCCTTCATCTAAGTCGTTAATAAATATAGTGAATAATTGAGGCCCCAAGACAGATCCCTGCGGGACTCCACTAGTCACATCCTGCCAATGTGAGTACTTACCCATTATCCCTACTCTCTGTCGCCTTTCACTCAGCCAATTTCCTAACCAAGTCCGTACTTTTCCCTCGATTCCATGGGCTTCTATCTTAGCTAACAGTCTCTTATGTGGGACCTTATCAAATGCCTTCTGGAAGTCCATATACATAACATCCATTGACATTCCCCTGTCCACTACTCTAGTCACCTCTTCAAAAAATTCAATTAGGTTTGTCAGGTATGACCTACCTTTCACAAATCCATGCTGGCTCTCTCTGATTAACTGAAAATTCTCAAGGTGTTCAGTCACCCTATCTTTAATTATAGACTCCAGCATTTTTCCCACAATAGATGTTAGGCTAACTGGTCTATAATTGCCTGGTTTCCCTCTCTCTACTTTCTTAAAAAGCGGAGTGACGTGCAATTTTCCAATCCAGAGGGACAGTTCCTGAATCTAGAGAACTTTGAAAGATTATAGATAGGGCATCTGCAATGTGCTCAACTACTTCATTTAAAACCATGGACCTTTAAAAACCTGACGTGAATGGGGCAGGCGCAAGGTTAAAATGGCGGCTCGGAGATTCAGGATGCATTCCCGACGCATTTACGTCCACCGTCATTTTACCGGCTGTGATTCTGGCAGGGTTTTGTATCTTTTTCCCTTTATTATTTCTCATCCAAAGCTGCTACCTTCCGCTGTGCTGCGGTTTCACTGGTGTCTATGGTACTTTGGGAGCTTGCTTTAAGTAGCCAGTCATCATGGGCCCGATATTACCAGGGCGGCGGGTTCGCAGCATGGGGGCGATTGGGCGCGTGGGTAACGCGCCCGGTGAAATCAGTCTGCCCCGAACGTAATCGCAGGCTAATTGGATCCACTTACCTCTTGTTCCGGGTTCCCCGCTGCTGATCTGTGCGTCGGGCGGACTGCGCATGCACAGTAAGATCTGTCAGCTGGTGGAGCTCCATTTAAAGGGGCAGTCCTCCACTGACTGATGCTGCAAGAAATAGGAAAAATTACAGCATGGAGCACCTCAGGGGGAAGGCTGCTCCCAGGTTTAATCTTGTCTGGTTTGTGCAATAATGCCCTTTCCTTAGGATCACAATGAAGAACCACACCTGATGCCACCCATTGTGTCACTGCAGAGTGGGTGTAGGTGTATTTGCAGGGCTCTTTTGTGCAGACGACTGAGAGACGTCGGCGATGTCCCCGGTGGCACCCTGGAAGGATGCGGAGGAGAAGTTGTTGAGGGCAGTGGTGACTTTGACAACGACAGGTAAGAAGATGGTGCAGATGTCCACGATTACATGTCGAGTGACTCTGAACCTCCGTGTGCACTGCTGCTCAGAGAGGTCCAGGAAGCTGAGCCTCGGTCTGTGGACCCTGTGGCGAGGGTAGTGCACTTTGCGACGCATCTCTCTCTGCGGTTGCCCTCTCTCCTGCTGTGCAGATGGATGTGTCACAGCACTCTGTTGTGGAGCTCCACGTGTCAGAGGTGGACGGCGTGGCTGGTGAGGCTGGTGATGCTTTTCTCCCTCTGAGGAGGTCATGACTGCAGCTACGGTGGCCCCCATCCGGAAGATGTACATCTGAGGGGGTCCGCAAATAGGTACATGCCTCTGGACACCGGGGTAAGTGCGCAAGTTGGTGAATTTTATTGTTAGGAGGAGGGTGGTGGAGGCCAAACTTTGTCCAAAGTGACAGAGTGGCCTCCTGCAATGAGTGAGGGTCTCCCCCCCGCACCTGTCAAATGGACCTTTGCAGCTGCCACAGGCTGATGGCTGCAACACGTCCATTGGAACTGGGAGTGTTTCCCCCAGTACGAGAAACAGTCCCAGTTGTTTGTAAAATCCCACCCCTCCTAAAATATCACATTAATCAGGTCTGTAAACGACCTGAAATACCAAAATAAATAGCTTAAGTGGCACCCCGCCGGCTTTAATTGCGGCGGGAGTCCCACATGCGGGGGCTGCGCGCGCATGTCAGCGCGTCTGTGGGAAACCTGGAAGTGGGCGGGTTGGAGCTGGGGTCCCGACCCGCCCCGGGAATCCCCGATTTTCGGAGCCCCCCCGCCAGGAACGCACCCGATCGCTGGTGCTAAAATCATGCCCCACGTATCACTCTAGTCAGTGAATATTGATAAGCTATTTGACTGAGATGGGATATCACATTTGAACCCAATCCTATTTTAATACGATGCTACATTCTACCAGAGGTCAATGGATAGTAATCAGGAGCCAGAAGCTTGGCTGATTTTTTTTCCTCCCCATGCACGGTAGGCTCCTGAGAGACATTGATCAACTGCTCAAAGCTTGGTTGCTGACACTCTTGTGGAATCTAGTGCCATCAGGCAAGGCCCTATAAGTAAGCACATTTTAGAGAGAAAGATTATACTGATTAATGCCTTATTTAAAATAGAGGTCAATGGGATTTCATACAAAACCCTGACAGCATTTGTTACTAACATCACATGGTATGATTTCAGACACATACATCTTCTGTTCTGAGCCCAGGAATGGTGCAGCTCGCCAACTCTGGTGCAATTTGTAAAGCTGAATTCCAGAGTGAGGTGAGAGTGACTGCCCTTGACATCAAGGCAGCCTTTAACTGAGTGCGGCACCAAGGAGCCCGAGTAAAATTGAAGTCAATGGGAATCAGGGGGAAAACTCTTCAGTGGCTGGAGTCATACCTGGCACAAAGGAAGATGGTAGTGGTTGTTGAAGGCGAATCATCTCAGCCCCAGGACATTACTGCAGGAGTTCCTCAGCGCAGTGTCCTAGGCCCAACCATCTTTAGCTGATTCATCAATAACCTTCCCTCCATCATAAGGTCAGAAATGGGGATGGTCGTTGATGATTGCACAGTGTTCAGTTCCAGTCGCAACCCCTCAGATAATGAAGCAGTCCGTGCCTGCATGCAGCAAGACCTGGACAACATCCAGGCTTGGGCTGATAAGTGGCAAGTAACATTCGTACCAGACAAGTGCCAAGCAATGACCATCTCCAAAAAGAGAGAGTCTAACCAACTCCCTTGACATTCAACGGCGTTACCATCGCCGAATCCCCCACCATCAACATCCTGGGGGTCACCATTGACCAGAAACTTACCTGGACCAGCCACATAAATATTGTGGCTACAAGAGCAGGTCAGAGGCTGGGTATTCTGCAGCAGGTGACTCACCTTCTGACTCCCCAAAGCCTTTCCACCATTTACAAGGCACAAGTCAGGAGTGTGATGGAATATTCTCCACTTGCCTGGATGAGTGCAGCTCCAACAACACTCAAGAAGCTTGAAACCATCCAGCCCGCTTGATTGTCACCCCATCCACCACCCGAAACATTCACTCCCTTCACCACCGGTGCACCGTGGCTGCAGTGTGTACCTTCCACAGGATGCAATGCAGCAACTCGCCAAGGCTTCTTCGACAGCACCTCCCAAACCCGCGACCTCTATCACCTAGAAGGCCAAGGGCAGCACGCACATGGGAACAACACCACCTGCATGTTCCCCTCCAAGTCACACACCATCCTGACTTGGAAGTATTTCGCCATTCCTTCATCGTCGCTGGGTCAAAATCCTGGAACTCCCTTCCTAACAGCACTGTGGGAGAACTTTTACCACACGGACTGCAGCGGTTCAAGAAGGCGGCTCACCACCACCTTCTCAAGGGCAATTAGGGATGGGCAATAAATCCTGGCCTCGCCAGCGACGCCCACACCCCATGAACGAATAAAAAAAAATTCAATCTCTCTGGTGACTTCTCAAACGGGGCTGTTGCATTTCCTCCAGCTCAATAGATCTGTCAAGTTGTTCTCTGTCAAACTCCTGTACTCTACTAAACGTAATGTCAGGAAAGAAGCCATCAAAATCACTTTTTGATGATGAACACACTGAGGAGCATAGCAGCGAACAGAATAACTTAAGATCTGAGGTGATCAGACAATCAGATTTATCCCTCAAGATTAAGATTAGGGCAGAGCTGTCCATCTCTGGGAATCTTGTTGATAGATTCCTTACCTTCTTCCCAAGGTCATAGTAGTTAACGATTTTTCTTTCACTTTCCAATCTATTGAAACTATGTTTCTTTTTTTTTGCCAAAATCTCTTCCAAGATTCTGTTGGAATGGATTGATGCACACACCCATTCATAATGTCATAGCAGCGACAACTCCATGAAAAATGTTTGGTCCTAAGCTGCTATTAACCAGCAGTATTAAACCCTAAGCACTGTAACAAGAGCTAACTGAGAACATTAGTAATGGTACAGATATCTCCCCTTACACTTTTCAGAATTATGGGGAAATTCAGTTGCATATATGTCTCCTTTAACACTCAACCTGCTGGTCGGTTCTCAGAAGCGACTGTCTCCTTGGGCTTGCTGCTTTTGTAAGTTTTCAGCTCGTGTGGCTGAAGCAATCATCAATGTTACCGATAATAAATCTATCGAAATGTCAGCAGAGGTTTTATTATCGCAATATTAAACCCATACAGCTAAAACAAAAACAAAATAATAATAATAACCCTAGTTTTCCTTTTTTTCTTCCATTCCATCTCTGTTTTATTTTATTAACTTTAGTATACAATTTTACCAGATCCGTTCTTAGCAAGCCTTTGTTTCCCTAAAATCAAGCTAGAAACATGTTACTTACCCGGTTTCTTCTTCTTCGGTCTCATTCTCCCCATTTTGTAGGTAAGAGCAATTTCCGAAAATGATGATTAATTTAGGAACATAGCAACAGGAGTAGGCCATTTCGCCCCTCGAGCCTGTTCTGCTATTCATTGAGATCATGGTTGATCTGTGACCTAACTCTATAAACCTGCTTTAGCCCCATATCCCATAATATCTTTGGTTAACAAAAATCTACCAATCTCAGATTTAAAATTAACAATTGAGCTAACATCAACCGCTGTTTGCGGAAGAGAGTTCCAAACTTCTACCACTCTTTGCGTGTAGAAGTGTTTCCTAACTTCACTCCTGAAAGTCTTGGCTCTAATTTTTAGGCTGTGTCCCCTAGTCCTAAACTCCCCAACCAGCGGAAATAGTTTCTCTCTATCTACCCTATCAGTTCCCCTTAATATCTGGAAAACTTCGATCAAATCACTCCTTAATCTTCTAAATTCCACAGAATACAACCTTAGTTTGTATAATCTCTCCTCATGATTTAATCCTTGGAGTCCAGGTATCATTCTAGGAAATCTACGCTGCACTCCATTCAAGGCCAATATAACCTTCTTAGGGTGCGATGCCCAGAACTGAACATAGCACATTAGGTGTGGTCTAACCAGGGCTTTGTATAGCTGTGGTATTACTTCTACCCCCTTGTATTCTAGTCCTGTAGATATAAAGGCCAGCATTCCATTAGCCTTTTTGATTATTTTCTGCACATTTTAATGATCTATGTACATGGACCCCTAAGTCTCTTTGGACCTCCACTGTTTTGAGATTTTCACCATTTAGAAAGTACTCTGATCTATCCTTTTTTGGTCCAAAGTGGATGACCTCACACTTGCCAACACTGAAATCTATTTGCCACAGTTTTGCCCATTCACTTAATCTATTAATATCTCTGTAATTTTATGCTTCCATCTACACTGCATACAATGCTGCCTATCTTTGTGTCATCGGCAAACTTGGATACGTGGCTCTCTATCCCGTTATCTACGTCATTAATAAATACAGTGAATAGTTGAGACCTCAACACAGATCCCTGTGAGACACCACTAGTCACATTCTGCCAATTTGAGTACCTGCCCATTATCCCTACTCTCTGTCTCCTGCCGCTCAGCCAATTTCCTAACCAGGTCAATAATTTGCCCTCAATTCCATGAGCTTCAACTTTAGCTAACAGTCTCTTATGTGGGACTTTATCGAATGCCTTCTGGAAGTCCAAATAAACAACATCCATAGATATTCCCCTGTCCACTACTTCAGTCAAAAAATTCAATCAGGATCGCCAGGCATGACCTACCCTTTACAAATCCATGCTGGCTCTCTCTGATCAACTAAAAATTTTCAAGTTGTTCAGTCACTCTATCCTTAATTATAGACACTAGTTAAATTTCCCGACAACAGATGTTAGGCTTACTGATCTATCATTCCTTGGTTTCCCTTTCTCACCTTTCTTAAATAGCGGAGTGACATGTGCAATTTTCCAATCTAAAGGAACGGTTCCTGAATCGAGAGAACTTTGGAAAGCTATAGTTAGGGCATCTGCAATGTTCTCACCTACTTCCTTTAGACCCCTGGGATGGAAATCATCTGGTCCTGGGGATTTGTCACTCTTTAGTGCCACTATTTTCTTCATTACTGTTAATTTGCTTATTTTAATTATGGTGAGACCCCGTCCCTGATTCAAAATTAGTTTCCTTGGGGTGTCTGGCATACTATCCTCTTCCTCGACTGTAAATACTGACGCTAAGTAATTATTTAACATGTCCGCCATTTCCTTATTTTCATTTACAATATCACCATTATCAGTTTTTAAGAGGCTCACATTGCTCTTGACCACCCTTTTTTTCCTAACATAATCGTAAAAAAAATTTCTGTTGATTTTGTTATTGCTTGCAAGTTTCTTTTCATACTCCCTTTGTGTAGCTCTTACTATCTGTTTTATCACCCTTTGCTGTTCTTTGTATCTCTCCCAGTCACTAGGATCTGTGCTATTTTTTGCATTTTTGTTTGCTTTTTCTTTTAGTTATATGTTGTCTCTTTCCTCTTTTGTCATCCATGGCTTTTTTTTTTGGCAAGTAGAGCTCTTGCCCCTTAGGGGTGTAAACTGGTTCTGTATCACATTAAATTCTTTTGTGAACACCTCCCACTGTCATTTTACCCATTAACAGATTTGCCCGGTTTACTGTGGACAGTCTCTGTCTCATCCCATTGAAGTCAGCCTCACCTAAATTTAGAATCTTAGTAGCTGATACGGTTTTCTCCCTTTCAAACACAATGTTGAACTCGATCGTATTATGATCGCTATTAGATAAATGTTCACGCACCGTTAGGCTGTTAACTAAATCTGACTCATTACTCATTATTGAATCTAATCTGGCCTGCCCCTTTATTGGTTCTAGGACATATTGTTGCAGAAAGCTGTCCTGAACACACTTAAGAAATTCTTTACCTTTCTGACATGAGCTCGATTGCTTATACCAATCTATATGAAAGTTAAAATCCCCCAATAAAACCACACTGCCTTTGCTACATGCTTGTCTAATCTCTGCATTTATACATTCTGCCACTTCACAGCTGCTACCAAAGGCCCTCGACACAACTCCCACTACAGTCTTAAATCCTTTTCTATTTCGTAATTCTACCCATAAAGTCTCCACTGCCTGCTTACCTCTCCTTATATCCTCTCTTATCATTGAAATAATTTCATCCTTAATCACTAAGGCTACTCCTCCACCTCTGCTCAGATTCCCTATTCTTCCTAAAGGCCTTATAAACTGGCATATTCAGTTCCCAGTTGGCTAAAAACAGGCTCCAATGGCTATTTTACATAAGAATATAAGATCTTAAGAAATAGGACCAGGAGTAGGCCATCCGGCCCCTCGAGCCTGCTCTGCCATTCAACAAGATCATGGCTGATCTTCCACCTCAACGCCATTTTCCTGCACTATCCCCATATCCCTTGATGCCTTTAATATCTAGAAATCTATCGATCTCTGTTTTGAATGTACTCAATGACTGAGCCTCCATAGCCCTCTGGGGTAAAGAATTCCAAAGATTCACCACCATCTGAGTGAAGAAATTTCTCCTCATCTCAGTCCTAAGTGGCCTACCCTTTATTCTGTGTCCCCTGGTTCTAGATTCCCCAGACAGGGGAAACATCCTCCTTGAGTCTATCCTGTCGAGCCCTGTAAGAATTTTGTATGTTTCAATGAGATCACTTCTCATTCTTCTTAACTCTAGAGAATACAGGCCTAGTCTACTCAATCTCTCCTCATACGACAATCCCACCATCCCAGGAATCAGTCTGGTGAACCTTCGTTGCACTCCTTCCATGGCAAGTATATTCTTTCTTAGGTAAGGAGACCAAAATTGTACACAATACTTCAGGTATACCAAGGCCCTATATAATTGCAGTAAGACATCTTTACTCCTATACTCAAATCTCCTTGTAATAATGGCCAACATACCATTTGCCTTCCTAATTGCTTGCTGCACCTGCATTTTAGCTTTCAGTGGCTCATGTACAAGGTCCCTTTGAACATCAACATTTCCCAATATCTTACCATTTAAAAAATACTCTGCATTTCTGTTTTTCCTATCAAAGTGGATAACTTCACATTTTTCTTCATTATATTCCATCTGCCATGTTCTTGCCAACTCACTTAGCCTGTCTATATCCCCTTGAAGCCTCTTTGCATCCTCCTCACAACTCCTCCTCATATTCCCATCCAGTTTTGTGTCATCAGAAAACTTGGAAATGTTACATTTAGTTCCCTCATCAAATCATTGATATATATTGTGAATAGCTGGGGCCCAAGCACTGATCCCTGCGGTACCCCATTAGTCACAGTCTGCCAGCCTGAAAAAGACCCGTTTATTCCTATTCTCTGTTTTCTGTCTGTTAACCAATTCTCAATCCATGCCAGTATATTACCCCCAATTCCATGTGCTCTAACTTTGCTCATCAACCTCCTGTGTGGGACCTTATCGAAAGCTTTCTGAAAATCCAAATACACCACATCCACTGGTTCTCCCTTATCTATTCTACCAGTTAGATCCTCAAAAAACTCCAATATGTCAAACATGATTTCCCTTTCATAAATCCATGTTGACTCTGCTAAATCCTATTATTATTTTCTAAGTGTCCTGCTATCACATCCTTTATAATAGATTCTAGCATTTTCCCTACTACTGATGTCAGGCTAACAGTAATTTCCTGTTTTCTCTCTCCCTCCTTTCTTAAATAGTGGGGTTACATTTGCTACCCTCCAATCTACAGGAACCGTTTCAGCTAAAGATCCGCCCTAAACTGCTCTGCGTGGGTAAAATTGGTCTTGAGGGATAGAACAAAATTGAGGCCCACCCGACTCGATTTCGAGCAGGCATCAAAATGGGTGACCAGTGCTCTTGCCTGAAACAGACAGGAGTCTTGTTTAAATATTTAAATTAAGTTGCTACGCCGGTTGAAGTGCCTGATGCAATTTTAAGATACAACTGTGCCGCAAACACTCCACCCACTGGTACTGGACATAGAGTGGCCTTACCAGTGCTCCGTAAAGCTGTTCTGAAATTGGAGCAGAAACTGTAGTACCATTGAATTTTATGGGGCCAGGAGGAGAATTCGCATAATTCCAGCGGGGATTGTAGAGCTGAGGAGGTTACAGAGATAGGGAGGGGCAAAGGTCACAAAGACATTTAAATATAAGGATGGTAATTTTAAATTTGAGGCATTGAGGGATGGAGAACTAATCTAGGTCAGCAAGGACAGGCGTGGTGGGTGAGCGGGACATGGTGCAGGATAGTAAATGGGCAGCACGGTTTTGGATGAGCTGAAGTTTAAGAAGGGTGGAGAATGGGAGGCCACCCAGGAGAGCATTGGAATAGTCGAGTCTGTAGAACTCTCAATTTTGTTTTTATTCTCCTCACCGGTAAAACTATCAATTTTGTTCATTAGTTTTATGACAGAAAGATTATTATTTGCATTGCTGATTTGAAAGCAGCACTACAATTTCATTCTAAGGCTTTCAATTTTTTGGTTCTTACATTATAACTATAATAAACTACTGCATATTCCTGGCATTTGAGTGGAAGTAGTTTTTTTAATATGGTTTTTATTAGACTTTTGAAGATAAAAGGAGTTTCAGAACTAGATAATTTGCCAGTGACAGATACTAGCAATCATTTCAGAAATGTGAAAAAAATCTGACACCCTCAGTTCTGTACAGTGTAGGGCAAATTCACCGATCTCATGCTCCCAGTAAGGAACCCTGTTCAAATGCAGCACAGGTCAGAGAATTGGCGCTAGTGTTACAGCTTTGTCTCCTTTCCACATTCCTCATGAGCGCTGCCTTCTGCTGGGAGAATAGAATCAGTGCATTTACCCCAATATGCATTACAGCATTATTGTGTCTTACAATTTTGCCTCAAACGCAACCCTCAATCTGGCCATGTCTCACATGTTGTGAAGATACCTTTTGTATTGGTTCAGCAACATTCCCTATTTCTCCTGTATGACTGTAATAGATTAACCTGGCAGTAAATTTGATATTTTATTTTATCGTAGAGCCCCCATACTCCACTTCCCATCATGGTCTATTTAAAGCACAGTGTTATTACTTATGATAACTGTATAATGAGATTATAATCTATCAAATCAATCTGTCAAATCATGAGATTTACTGTCAGGTATAACTGTTGCAGGGTAATATAGTTAATGTTAAGATTTATGATGCTGCAGTGGACTTGACTTTGGCACAAAATGCTTCAGAGCACACTGTACAAAACAGGATCCTAAAGTATTCAATAGATTGCAATCGCCAAAAAAAAAGTTGATACCACAGCAGCCCTATATACCACCACTGACTTAAGCAAGTAACAAACCTGGGATTAAAAATAATTTGTACATATCAGGTCACTTGTCATAAATTTACTTACATTAACACAGCTTACAAAATTGGATTTAACATTATTTTTTTCATCTGCTGTCCCAGCATCTCATGAAACCTGGGGATAGATGTCTAAACTTCAGACGCTAACCTCTAAAATACTAAGTGATGCTGTAAAGATTGTAGGATGTACCTGCACCAAGCATTTAAAGCTTTATGCAAAACATTTGTGCTACCCATTGTGTTTTGATGTAGAAAACAGACCCAAATTTGTATCAATTCCAAAACTCAATTGGTATCGTACTAAGTGTGTAAAAAAAACTTGGAGTGGCAGATTCATTTCAATTACCAGATTCAAATGATGCATGCACCCTAGGGCTATTGAAACTTACTTCAGCTTGACAAGCCTACAAAAAAAAATCATGGTAAGGTGAAGTACAATTTACATGTATAATAAAGATGTCAAACTGCCTCTTTGAGAAGAACAAGGGAAAGCATTAAGTTATAGGAAGAAGAGGCAGTTTCGCAGAATAATAACAAATAATCTTGACAAGAAATGAAGACATCAGGGTAAGATGTAACGATTGTGCGATGTGTTAAGAGTTACAAAGCAAGGCAATGACCTGCAATTTATGGTGTATGTGATGGCTATGATTCAGAGTGAGGTTTCGACCAATGGATGACTTGTTTGACATTGTGTTTAGTACCATGTTCGTCAGAAGAACATCGAAACACTTTCTCATTCTTTAGCGGTATCAATAATTAACTTGATATAAATATGATTTGTGTGCTTGCATAAGCTGTCTAAAAATTAAATAGAAATAAAAACTGTTATCACTGTTGAAAGTACACGTACTATTCTATGTGCAGCACATTTTGGGGAAAATTAAATCCTCTGTACCATCATTCAAAGATATTTTTACAGTTCATAATTTTGTTAATTACAATCTTTAATTACACTTAATTAATTATAAACCTTATAATTACAATCTCCTCATTTACTGTCCGATTGGTAATTTTTAAATTCTGTGCACACATTTTTGGAAAAAATACTTTAATTATTTCACTTAATATTTGCTATATTCAATTGCTTTCTCTTAGACTGGAAGAAATAGCCCCAAGTTATGAGTTGGAGATGGGAGAGAAAGAAAGAATGAAAGAAGGAAAAAAACAGCGCAAAGTAGGCGGCGTGACTATTTTGCTCACCCAATGATGTCAGCTCATGCACAAACTCTTTTAAGGTTCGTGCAAACTTATATTTGATGGACAAGATGTCAGCATGAATCATGTCGGCAATTAGACATTTCGCTCATTGGGGAAGAATTTTGAGCAGGCCCGACGTGAGTTCCTGGCAGCTTGCACCACTTAAAACAACTTATCACATTGGCAAAATGCTTTAATTACAATGTGGGAGAAATTCGTTTTTACATGGCTTCCAACACCAAATGGATGCCAGGAATGATCCCTGCATCCGAAGACGTGGGCCTGAGACCTGACCAAAATTGGGCATTCAGCCTCATCTGAATAATTGGGTCAAGCTGCAGGTGCCTGTTGTGCCTTTAGAGGCAGCTCGGCTGATTGCAGCATCCAATTTGAGGCATCTGCCATGCGGAGCGGGGGGAAGAAGAATAGAAGTGGGGGGCGGTGGTGGGAGGTGGTGTTCATAGTCGGCAAAGGCTCTCAGAAGTACTGTGGAGCTGGGAGTTCCATACCTGCTTCTCCTGAGCCCACATGAAAGTTATTTTTTTGAAAAACATACCTTTTGTTGGTGGCCATTTGTTAGGCCATATGCACGGCAGGAAACCCTGAGCTTGCTCCATTCAGCAACCCAATTTCAGGAAGGGGTCCTAAAACAGGCATTAGGTCACTCATTAACACATGCAAATGACCTAATGCCTGTTATAGGCAGTAGCTAGGGATGCCTATAAAATTTGCCTGAATCAATATGGGGGTAGACGTATTTCAGGTGTCTTTGGGCCATTGGACATAGCCTCATGAAATTGGTTCTTTTTGTCCCTGTTTTCCGCCCAGAAAATAGGTGCTATGAGGTACAATTTCTACCCTAATGACTGTTGTTACATACACAAGTTCAACAGGACACTGGGAAAACTCCCTGCCTTGAATAGTGTCATTGGATTTTTAGTGTTCACCGGTCAGGCAGACTAGACTTTGGTTTAACGTCTCATTGATGGATGGCATCTGACAATGCCACACTCGCCCAGTAATATCCCTACACTGGACTGTCAGCCGAGAAAAATTTGCAGAAGAAATTCTTGGCGAGTATAACTACTTCAAATTTTTTTTACAGTATGATACCAGGGATGATAACCTATAATTATGAGGAAAGATTTGAGATACTGGAACTATTTCTAAAAGAGTGGACAAACCTAAGCAGAAATTTAGTAGAGGTTTTTAAAATTATGAAGGGTTTTGATAGGATGAATAGGGAAAGATTACTTCCTCTGGTTAGGGAGTCAATGAGGAGGAGTCATCAATTTAAAATTGTCACTGAGGAGAGAGGTCAGGAGAAATTTCTCTGCTCAGAGAGATGTTGGAGCAAGGGTTGATTTGCTACAGGTTAAAAAAAAAGGGTTAAATATTTGAAGCAGAGAAAGACACAAGGCTATGGGAAGAAAGCAGTGAAGTGGAATTAGTTTTGGATTGTTCCAGCAAAGAAAAAGTTGACAAAGACATCATGGGGTGAATGGTCTTCTACTGTGCTATAAAATTCTATCAAAAATAAAATGATCCCTTGTTTTTGCTCATTCTTTGACAATTCTACATATCGTTCCTAATAGTGAGAGTACGTTATAGCTAGACACACAAAAAAATCTGATCATAGTGATAACTTTCCTGTTAGCTCATTGATATTTACAGAGCCAAACCTCCATGAAGAGAAAGCTCACAGATTTCACATGGAAAGGAGATGTATCATTACGTCAAGGTGGTGACAGAAACATCTTCCTTCAAACAAGATCTGTGAGCCCTTGCCAATTTCTTTCCTATTTTTAAGCCAAAACATTATTTATTTCCAGTGGTAAATCATTGATAGAACTCCCCGAGCTTCCCCTCTGCCCTAGCCCTATATCTCCGTCTTTCTCTAGTTTCTCTCCTCCATCCCTATATGCCCTCTCTGAGCTTATCTTGTCCATGAGTCCCGCGTTCTGCTGTCCTGTCCCCATTTCCCATTAAACTGCTGACCACTCAACTTCCCTTCCTGACCCCTGTGCTTACTGATATTGCAACCCTCAGGTACTGTCCTCCTCCCTTTCAAAACAGTGCTCATCACTCCCCTCCTCAAATGCCCATCCTAGACCCTTCTGTCCTTGCAAATTACTGCCCCATTTCCAACCTCCCTTTCTTCTCCGAAGTCCTAGAACGTGATGTCGACTCCTAAATCCATGTCTATCTTTCCTGCAAGTCCATGTTGGAATCTCTCCTATCAGCTTTCCGCCCTGGCCACTGCACTGAAATGGTACTAATAAAAGTCATAAATGACATCCTCTGTAACTATATCCCTCATGCATTATCCCTCCTCATCCTTCTCGACCTCTCTGCAGCCTTTGACATGGTTGACCGCAACAGCCTCCTCCAACGACTCTGTTTTCCAGCTCACTGGGACTGCCCCCGCCTGGTTCTACTCTTACCTATCCAGTCATCGCCAGAGAATCTCCTGCAATCGTCTCTCTTCTCTCCCCACACCATTACCTTTGAAGTCGCTCAAAGATCTATCCTTGGCCCCCTCCTATTCTTCAGCTACATGCTGTCCCTCAGCAACATTTTCTTAAGACATGGCGTCAGGTTCCATATGTACATTGACAACACCCAGCTCTACCTCACCACCAGCTCTCTTGACCCCTCCACTGCCTATATGTTGTCAGCCTGCTTGTCCAACATCTAGCCCTTGATGAACTGTAATTTCCTCCAGTTAAACATTGGGAAGACCGAAGCAAATGTCTTCAGCACCCCCAACCAATTTTGTTTCCTCGCCATTAATTCCATCCCCCTCCTTGGCCACTGTTTCAGGCTGAGCCAGACAGTTTGCAACCTTGACATACTATCTGACCATGAGCTGAGCTTCTGACCCCATATCCTATCCATTATAAAGATAAGTTACTTCCACCTTCATTACATTGCCCGTCTCCACCCCTGCCTCAGCCCATCAGCTGCTGAAACCCTCATCCATATTTTTGTCACCTCCAAACGCAAGTGTTGCAATGCTCTCCAGGCCAGCCCATCTTCCATCTTCCACAAACTTGAGCTCATCCAAAACTCTGTTGCCTGTATTCTAACTCACACCAAGTCCCACTCAACAATAACCCCTGTGCTCACTAACTTCCGTTGGCCCCAAGCACCTCCAATTTAAAATGATTCCTCGTGTTCAAATCCCTTAAAGGCCTTGCCCCTCCCGATCTCTGTAACCTTCTCCAGCCCTGTAACCCTTCAAGAACTCTGCGTTCACAGGAACATAGCCACAGGAGTAGGCAATTCAGCCACTCGAGCCTGTTCCGACATTTTGTTAGATCATGGCTGATCTGCACTTATCTCCATTTACCCACCTTTTCTCCATATCCTTTGGTATCCTCCAACTCTGGCCTCTTAGCATTCCTCACTCCCTTCACCCCACCATTGCTGGCCGATTCAGGTGGGTGGTGTGGCTGCCCAGCAGTAAGCCCTTGGGAAGATAGCATTGGCCATGCTGTCAGCGGGAACTGGGTGGTAAATCATACCTCACCATTTCTGGGATGCGACCGCCCCGTGTCCACCCGGTGAGCAGCCTGAAAATCTCTCCCAATAGATACACATACGAAAATAACACTCACATCCCTTACTACACTCTCCTCACACTGCAAATGATACAGTATAACGGCCAATCTTCCAAATCTGATCACGATCACTTTCTTTCAAGCCTTCCTCACCTCACAGATTTCTTACATCTCAGACCCATAGGGCTCGATTTTACCAGGCCTGCGGGTTTCCGGCGGGTTGGGTTTCGGGAGCGTGGTCAACACGCTCGGTGAAATTAGTGGGTTGCCCGCGCGATCGTAGCAGGCAACACACTAATAGGAATCAATTACCTGCTCCTCCGGGGTCCGCGCTGCTGGTCTGCGCGTCGGGCGGGCTGCGCATGCGCAGTACGATCTGTCAGCTGGAGGCGCTCTAGTTAAAGGGGCAGTCCTCCACTAACAGATGCTGCAACCAATGGAACAAATTACAGCATGGAGCAGACCAGGGGGAAGGCTGCTCCCAGTTTAATGATGCCTCACCCCAGGTATCATCAGATGGGGTGAGGAGGAGGGCGAAGACAGAGATCTTGCACCCGGCGGGCGGGAGGAAGCGGCCAGCCTCTGCCACCAAGAAGGCCTGGCTCAAGGTGGCAGAGGGGGTCACCTGCGCCACCAACATATCGCCCACCTGCATACAGTGCAGGAGGCGCTGCAATGACCTCAGTAGGTCAGCCACAGTGAGAACACGAAGTCTTTCCCCTACACTCCATCTGCCACAACACTGCCCCAACCCCACATCTCCTTCGGCACCGCCAACACTACTCTGTCACATCACCCCTCATACCCACTCAAACCCCATCCTCATCTTACCTGCACCTACTCACCTCGCCAGTACTCATCCTGCCACTAACACGCGACCCAATCCTCATACAATCTCATGGCTCTATCCCATACTCACCCTCTCGTGCATCTCCCTCACTGCCAGCCTCACTCAACCTGCCACCACCTGTGCTGCAGCCACAGGGCATGCATCACATATGTGCAGTAGGCAGCGTAAGGCAAATGTTTTGTGAGCATGAAGGGGGTGCACAAGGGTGTCGGAGGGTTTGCCATGGGTGTTACCTATATTGAATTTCAGAGCAACAAACAGCACACATTATATTGACACCACCACTGCCATGTCTCCGCGAATCCTGTCTGTTGTGTCCAATAATGCCCGCTCCTGGGTATCACTATGAGGACCCACCACTGATGCCACCCATTGTGTCACTGTAGAGTAGGTGCAGGTGTATTTGCAGGGCTCGTCCGCGCAGACGACTGAGAGACATCGGCGGTGTACCCGGCAGCACCCTGGAAGGATGCGGAGGAGAAGTTGTGGAGGGCAGTGGTGACTTTGACAGCGACAGGTAAGCAGTTGGTACTGGGGCCAGCCAGGAGCAGCTCGGCATGAAAGAGCCTGCAGAACTCCACGACTACATGTCGAGCGAATCTGCGCCTCCGTGTGCACTGCTGCTCGGAGAGGTCCGGGGAGCTGCGCCTCGGTCTGTGGACCCTGTGGCGAGGGTAGTGCCCTCTGCGATGCATCTCTCTCTGCGGTAGCCCTCCCTCCTGCTGTGCAGGTGGGCGTGCAACAACACCGTGTTGGGGGGATCCACGTCTCTGCGGTGGACGGCGTGGACTGCGAGGCTGCTGGGGCTGGTCATGCTGTTCGTCCTCCGAGGGTGTCCACGCACCACCCATCTGGCAGGTGTTGGTCTGAGGGGTTGTGCAGGGTAGGTGTGTGGGTCCTCGGACTGGGGCTGCGGTTTCGTGTCGATCTGTCCTCTGGCTTGGCAGGTGGTGGTGGGGGGCAGGGGTTGCCCTATGTGACGCGGTGGCCTCCTGCGTGGGTGAGGGCTCTCCCCCGTGGGGTGCACCTTGGCACCTGCCACAGGCTGCTGGCTGCAACACGCCTGGTTGGAGGGAGACTGTTTCCCCCAGTGTGGGAAACACTCTGCGATGCAGGTAAAATCCCACACTTCCTCTTTTGACAGCTGATTCAGCTCATTAACTGACCTCAACAAGCAAGGTAAGTACTCTCAAGTGGAACCCCGCTGGCTTTAATTGCTTGCGGGATTCCCACCAGCGGGGGCCACGCACGCAGCCCCGCACGTCATCGGGGAACCCGGAAGTGGTCGGGATCGCGGCGCGATCCCGTCACGTGACCGCATATCGGGATTTTCGGGGCCCCCCCGCTGGAAACCCGCAGGAAACCCGACCCTAAAATCGAGCCCATAGATTCAAACGAGTTCAGAGAACTACAGGGGTCTCTGATTCTACCTTGTTCTATTTAGTGCAGACAAACTTATCAGTTGACATTCACATTGCAACTGAAGACTGCGGCCAACTAACCTCAGAAATCTGAGTGCATTTGCGCGGTCCAATGTGTTAAGAACACAGAAACACCGATCGCAGGACAGATCCTGGCTTGATCGGTGTGGGAATATTAAATTTGCCGATTTAAAACGAAAAACGTACGAGCAGACGGAGAGGAAAAGACCGACGGTCCATCGAGCCTGCCCCAAAGTGTTTCTTTCTGACCCTCTTCCCCTATGTGAACATTTTTCTGCCTCTCTCAGGAGATTACACAGCTGTTAGGGGGAGGGAGGAAGTGTTTAGTCATGATGCTCCAGCCTTCATGAATGCGGGGCAGGCTTGATGGACCAACTGCCCGTCAATTGCGTATGCTCATATGTTTATAACACAGTAACAGAGGCATAATCAATAAAATATTGCAACAATAGCAAAGCACTACTGCCTGTTCACTAATATTGACATAAATTAAGTGCAATAGGCTTATGCAATCTCACTTCAGTGTGACTGAAATTCATCATGCAGCGTGACAGCAATGCAAGTAGAAATGCTTCCCCGTCCCTTACTGCAGATGTGAATCTGATTTGTACAAGTGCTTTACTGTCGGAATACCGCCTTGACAGTCTGTTCTATGGGGCTGATGCAACAAAAGCAGTATTTCTTTCTGTACTGTGGCCAAAGGCCATAGATTCAGCAACCTACTTCAATTCTTTTGTGTTCCTTTGTGTAGGAGAGTCATTATTCACACTGGCTGCGTGAGCTCACTCATGAAGGTAATAATATGTGAGGGCAGAATGACCTCATGAATTTAATACTTCATTTTTGCTTGGAAGATTTTCAACGTTCATACTGGGTAGAAAGAAAGATCTAGCTTACAAATGTATGGAAAATTAAAGTGAAAGACACTCTTGCAATAATCTTGATTAAAATAAAAAAGACTGTAAACAAGGTTATCCTCAAAGCTGCTGTACAAACAAAATCAGGACACAGCCCATTTAGTCAATTTACAATGTAGATCCTCAGAATTGATAAAGAAGGCATTCCACTGTTTCTTATTGTGTATCCATAAGGAAAGTTACATCATTCATGAGCAACAATTAAGTTTCTTTCACCCATGTAGTGCTAGCTCAGTAATGCTTGCTACAGATATAACGTTCTTCACAACCAGGAGGCGATTTTAACTTGAGGCGTACAAAGGGTGGTAGGCGAGCAGGCAGAAGGAGCGCACCTCCTGCCCGCCCAATGTTACCGCCGTGAGGCTCAGCATTTCGAGGCTCAGGCCTCACTTACGTGCAGTTAAAGAGCTGCGGGTGCCAAATCGGCATGTCAAGGCAGCTCGCCAGAGCCTGGGAGGAGGAGGCGAACCTCGGGGGTGGGGGGGTGGTGGGGTGGGTTCCGCACGGACTGGCAGCAGGCTGCTGTTTCTTTCTATGTCGGCCCAGGCGGAGCAGGAGTGCTCCTCCCAGGCCTGGTCTTTTCTACTTGCATTGCTGTCACGCTGCATGATGAATTTCAGTCACACTGAAGTGAGATTGCAACACCAGTAGTGAACAGGCAGTAGTGCTTTGCTATTGTTGTAATATTTGATTGATCATGCCTCTGTTACTGTGTCACCAACATACGAGCATACAAAATTGACGGGCAAAATTGAACAGAGACTTCAGTTGGTTTCTGAACGGCCTCCGGTGGTCCCTTTAAGGACCGCTGGTTGGGCTGCTCAACACCAGCGCAGCGTACATACGCTCAGCCCACTTGACCCTTTGTACGTCATAGGACCCCGATGTGCATATTACGAGCAGCCCCCTGCCTGAAGCAGGCGGTTCTTCTCGCCAACCCGCTCAGGATCCACCCAAGATGGCGGCAGCCAGAGCGCCAGCGTAAACGTCACTGTGTGACCCACCGACATTTGCATACCACTACTGCCCCGTTCATGCCTGGTAGCGACCCTCAAAATCAACCCCCCTGACTCTAAACTCAGAAGTTGATTAGCCTTATATATAGGTTGTATGCCAGGACACATGTGCATTACTGCAAAAGATTGTTTATCCCATGTTTTTGATGTGCTGGAGATAAGAGGTCGATTTTCCTGTTCCTGCGCCTTGGGCTAGTGGATTGCTTGGGCACAGTGAATGCAGGAAAATGGGCAGGGAGGAACACCTATTTATATAATATCCTTTCCAATGTTCCCACCTTTTAAATTAATGGATGGGATAAGTGGGCAGGCTGTTCTCCACCTTGCCTGATTTTCCTGTCTTCACTGCACCAATAGCCCCACAGGCAGGAACAGGAAAAGACCTGCCCAAAGTCATCTAGGCACTATATCATGTACTGTGGTTCAGAGCTCAGGGAAGTCAACATTTTCTAAACCCTGCCACAAATTACAGTGGAACAGATACAAGTACCAGGATAAACAAGGCGTGTGAACCTTTGACCCAGAAAGTATAAAGTGTGAATATACTAGATTCTCTGTCTATGTCAAATCTCAAGATTCCTCCAGCCTCTGTCATAGGAAGTATGAATGAGCTACAATCTTCAAAACCAAAAGCTGATTACCAGCTATCTAATTTCCTGGTATTCTATCTTTCTTCAGCACCCTGTTTCCTGACAGTCTGTGCAGGTATCCATTCTTGGCAACCAATCCCCTCACATGCTAAGTGCCTGGACATTTCTGGCACTTGATTCCCTGGCAGTTGTTACGGCAATGTGTCCATGGCGACAAATCCTCTGGTGATTCGGCCTGATATCTCTTTGTGCTCTTTGGTTATTTTGCTAGTCTTATTTATCAACGTCACTTGAATCCGTGATTGTCTAGGTGGTCTGCTTATTTGCGGTTTCTGATTTCCCCAAACAGACAAGAGAAACAACGTGATGATTTGCTGATTCGTACTTACTGAGCACACAGTTTGTGATGCCAGGACACTAAGAGATGTAATTTGTTAATGTACATTACTGCAGCTTCATAAATGTTGCGTTTACTATAAGAAGATTTTCAATTAAATGTTTACTGCTGAAAATGAAAACTCTGTTTCTGTAAACTTCTTTTATAATCCAAGAATGGTCATCAGAATATTAAGGATATTAAAAGTAAAGCTTATCTGATATGCTCCCAAATTACTTGACATCACAATTTCCTCTTGTTCCAGGGATCGAACCTTATCAGTATTCTGACTGTAATAAAGCTTAGATTCTATTTAATAGGCAGACAATAACTAAATATTGTTATTCATCCTATCCCTGTCTAGTTATACATTCCACTATCATTCACCCTGTGGACAATACTTTACATGTGTTTGACATGTGTAGAGTGCAAAGATGCAATTAACTAAAAAAAATTAATCGATGCTAAATGAAACAAAAGGTTGTATCTTTCCTGAGAATTGCAGGATTTACTATTAGTATTGCAGGGTTGCTTGCCTGTGTTTCTGTTGACAACATTGTGTCAAAGTATCCTGCTTTCTCATTCTACGGGGGAGAAATCCAACTCATCTTCTGGTGTAAAATCAGTGTAAGACCGTTGAATTTCGCAGCACGATCTGCCCTGCCTGAATTATGTGGAATTGCGCCAGATGCCATATTGATTCAGGTGACTATTAGTCATTCCAGGCTGCCTGCCTGAAACAGGAGTTAATAAAGCAAATCAGGGGCCTACGCCGGTTGTAGGATCCCACATGCAAAATTCAAGTATAAACTGGTGGAGCTTGCACCACGCATGGTCTGCCACTTGTACCCAGGCGCTGAGCGGCCTAACTAGTGATCCTTAAAGGGACCGCTGGAGGCCACTCAAAAAAAGGCTCAGGAAATTTAGAGACTATGGACTTGATTTTAGCACCCGCAATCGGGTGCGTTCGTGGCGGGGGGGCTGCGAAAATCCGGGATTCCCGGGGTGGGTCTGGAGCCCGGCTCCAACCCGCCCATTTCCGGGTTCCCCAGTGACACGCTGACATGCGCGCGCAGCCCCCGCATGTGGGACTCCCGCCGGCAATTAAAGCCGGCAGGGTGCCACTTAAAGTCTTAAACAGGTACTTCAGGTTGTTTACAGACCTGATTGACCTGATATTTTAGGAGGGATGGGATTTTGCAATGAACTGAGACTGTTTCCCGTACTGTGGCTACGAGAGCAGGTCAGAGGCTGGGTATTCTGCGGCGAGTGACTCACCTCCTGACTCCCCAAAGCCTTTCCACCATTTACAAGGCTCTCCACTTGCCTGGATGAGTGCAGCTCCAACAACACTCAAGAAGCTCGACACCATCCAGGACAAAGCAGCCCGCTTGATTTGCACCCCATCCCCCACCCTAAACATTCACTCCCTTCACCACCGGCGCACTGTGGCTGCAGTGTGTACCATCCACAGGATGCACTGCAGCAACTCGCCAAGGCTTCTTCGACTGCACCTCCCAAACCCGCGACCTCTACCACCTAGCAGGACAAGAGCAGCAGGTACATGGGAACAACACCACCTGCACGTTCGCTCCAAGTCACACACCATCCCGACTTGGAAATATATCACCGTTCCTTCATCGTCGCTGGGTCAAAATCCTGGAACTCCCTTCCAAACAGCACTGTGGGAGAACCTTCACCACAAGGACTGCAGCGGATCAAGAAGACGGCTCACCACCACCTTCTCAAGGGCAATTAGGGATGGGCAATAAATGCCAGCCTCGCCAGCGATGCCCACGTCCCATGAACGAATAAAAAAAAAGAAATGGACGTGTTGCAGCCATCAGCCTGTGGCAGCTGCAAAGGTCCATTTGACAGGTGGGGGAGACCCTCACTCATTGCAGGAGGCCACTCTGTCACTTTGGACAAAGTTTGGCCTCCACCACCCTCCTCCTGACAATCAAAGTCACCAACTTGCACACTTACCCCGGGGTCCAGAGACATGTACCTAACTTACGGACCCCCTCAGATATACATCTTCCGGATGGGGGCCGCCGTAGCTGCAGTCATGACCTCCTCGGAGGGCGAACAGCATCACCAGCCTCACCAGCCTCACCATCCATGCCATCCACCTCTGACACGTGGAGCTCCACAACACAGTGCTGTGACACATCCACCTGCACAGCAGGAGGGAGGGCTACCGCAGAGAGAGATGCGTAGCAGAGGGCACTACCCTCGCCACAGGGTCAACAGACCGAGGCTCAGCTTCCTGGACCTCTCTGAGCAGCAATGCACACGGAGGCTCAGAGTCACTCGACATGTAGTCGTGGACATCTGCAGCCTCCTTCATGCCGAGCTGCTCCTGGCTGGCCCGAGCACCATCTTCTTACCTGTCGCTGTTAAAGTCACCACTGCCCTCAACAACTTCTCCTCCGCATCCTTCCAGGGTGCAACCGGGGACATCGCCGACGTCTCTCACTCGTCTGCACAAAAGCGCCCTGCAAATACACCTACACCCACTCTGCAGTGACACAATGGGTGGCATCAGTGGTGGGTCTTCATAGTGATCCTCAGGAAAGGGCATTATTGCACAAACCAGACAAGATTCGCAAAGACGTGGCAGTAGTGGTGACAATATAATATGTAATGTGAGTTGATCAGAAATTAAATATAGGTTAACACCATGACAAACCCTCAAACACCCTTGTGCATCCCCTTCATGCTCACGACACGTTTGCCTTACGCTGCCTACTGCACATATGTGATGCATGCCCTGTGACTGCAGCACAGGTAGTGGCAGGTTGAGTGATGCTGACCGTGAAAGAGATGCACGAGAGGGTGAGTATGAGATAGAGCCATGAGATTGTATGAGGATTGGGTTGAGTGGTAGTAGCGGGATGAGTACTGGGGAGGTGAGTAAGTGCAGGTAAGATGAGGATGAGCTTTGAGTGGGTGTGAGGGGTGATGTGATAGAGTAGTATTGGCAGTGCAGAAGGAAATGTGGGGTGGGGCCGGTGATGTGGCAGATGGAGGGGAGGGGAATGAGTTAGTGTACTCACTTCGGCTGACCTAATTTGGTGATTGCAGCGCCTCCTGCACTGTATGCAGGTGGGCGATATGTTGGTGGTGCAGGTGACCTCCTCTGCCACCTCGAGCCAGGCCTTCTTGGTGGCAGAGGCAGGCCGCTTCCTCCCGCCCGCTGGGGAGAAGATCTCTGTCCTCCCCCTCCTCCTCATTCCATCCAATGATACCTGGAGTGAGGCATCATTAAACTGGGAGCAGCCTTCCCTCGGGCTGCTCCATGCTGTAATTTTACCTATTTTCTGCAGCATCAGTCAGTGGACGACTGCCCCTTTAAATAGGGCTCCTCCAGCTGACAGACCTTACTGCACATGCGCAGTCCGCCCGACGCGCAACTTACCAGCGGCAAACCCGGAAGCACAGGTAAGTGGCTCCAATTAGCCTGCGGTTCGTGCGGAGCACACTGATTTCACTGGGCGCGTTACCCATGCACCCAGTCGACCCCCTGCTGAGAACCCGCTGCCCTGCTAATATCGAGCCCTATATTTTTGTAGTCCCACAAAATAACTCAGGCCCGCTGCCAGCACGTTTAAGGCCCCCCCTTCGGGATCGCCTCTCCTGCCACCCCCTACGCCCAGACCTGTTCTTCCGGTGGCTCTGCTTAGGAGCTGGTCGATTTTCCTCACTCATTGGCCGGCGAGCTACGGCGCCATTTGGCGCCCACAGCTCGCCGGTGCCATTTAAATGAGGCCCAGAGACGAATTTGGCTCTGGCCTCAAGCCTGCATGCACCGGGTGCTCAGGGAGCCATCGCTGCACCAGTTTTAGGCCCAATTCGGGTACAAGTTGAATTTCTCGGTATAGCTTGAGAGGTTTGCATTGTAATGGTTAAGGAAAGCATCACTGTGGGTAATGGGGACACTCTCAGAAAAACTGGATAAAATGATTAAAATGTCTCTTCCATGAAAGAAGATATTCCCATTTGTGCCAATCAACGAGCAGCCTGCTGGAGCCCTGTTCTTTCATCTTCAGTCCCTGTTGGTAGTCAGCTTTTAAATGGCGTTGTTTCATTACAAGTGACATACAGGACCAGGATAGATGCCAATCCCTGCTAAGTGTGTAGGCACAGAGCCAAAGACAGACTTGTTGGAAATGTGATCTAATGGGTTGTTTTCTAGCTGGGAGACCTAGATTGATAATAATAGATCTGAAATGGCAGGTCTCAAGCAAGCTGTCTTTTTGTCTGGCAAAAATAGCATCAGAGCTCCTAAGAGAGGAGACTTTTTAAATGACTATTGTTCCCAATCTTTCTGAGGGGAATTTTTTTTTTTCGATTAAAAGTAGCTCTCCCCAGGGTGGTGTTCCCCTTTAAATCACAAAATATGCTGCTTGTTCAAAGGAGTGAAAGAAAGCTTGTACAGAGACCTCGTTGGCTATGTTTTTGAAAGTTGAATTACTTTCTGTCAAATTAAATCAACTTCAGGGTACATTAGTCTCGTTGTTGTGGTACTGGACTAGCAGTCCAGCAGTTATGAGTTCAAATCCTGCCTTGGCAAGTTGTGAAATTAATTTCAATATATCTGGTAATTTGTGGGCTGGCACCAGGTAACATGACCTAAAAAGTTGCTGGATTATTGTAAAAATCTAACCTGCTCACTAATGCCCTTCAGGGCAGGGAATCTGCCAGCCCTAACTGGTCTGGCCTACTTTTGACTCCAACCCCACAAGGGGGCAGTTTTAACCTAATCCGCCTGTCGGGAAGCTGATGGGATTGGGTGCAATGATGGTTTTACAGCACGCCTGATTTTATGCTCCATTGAAGTCAATGGGCGGGGTGTAAAACCGACGTTCCACCCGATCCCGTGGGTTATCCTGCCCAGTGAGTGAGGCTAAAATTACTACTTGAGTGGTTGACTCTTAATGCCGCCATTTTTCTAAACAGTCAAGGAAACATGAGAGAGAAATTGGGTTTCCGGCAGGAACTGGTGACATGTTGAAAGCACGGACCCGAAGGCTGAGGCCCAAAGCTCGTTCCAAATTGGGCCTCGGGCCTCATCTCCATAATACCGGTGAATTGTGGGCACTGATCAGCCATCCCAATGCAGCTAGCTGATCTGGGCCTTCCCAAAATGGGCCAGCTCGGATGTCAAGCCGACCCACAGGTAAGCCCTGTGGGTGGTGAGGAGGAGGAGGGAGGCAAACAGGAGGGAGTGTGAGCACGCACAGTATTTCTCTGGAGCCAGGTGGTGCGATCCTGCTCCTCCTGGCTCCACATTAAGAGAAGTTAAATCCCAAAAACGTACCTGTTCTTCGATGGTCCCTTTAAGGAGCACTGGTCCCGCAGATATAGAATAACTGTGTGAAGCAGATAACTGCCAGATAACTGTCCAGGTAACCGCTGGAAATCTTCCACTTCCTTACCATCCTGCGTATCATGCTGAAGGCTCTGATCTGTGGGTGGCTCCATGTGCAATCTTCATTGCAGAGCAAAGTTATGCAGCATGCAGCACGCGACCTATCGTATGGAACTGATTGTATCAGAGTTCTGCTGCTGAGCGTGGGTTCCTAAAAGGTGCCATAAGCCAGGTATGCAGGGGATCACCCTTGTCTCCAAGGAACAAGCCTTTAACTTGCTGTGCAGGAGCAAATGGGAATGGTTAACTGATGCAATATAACAGTGTCATGACAGCTGCCAGAGAAATGGTCACACAGGCCAGCATGAAGGTGGTTGCATCATGTGAAAAAACAACCAAGGCGACACCCTAATGAGCCCCTAGACTCGGGGGGAATCTTGCAATCTATGCAAAACCTAGAGCCCTATTCTGCTGCTTCTGGATGTCCACAGAGAAAGTGATGAACATGTTACCTCTAGCGAACAAGGCATCAGTCAACTGTTTGATAGAAACATGGACTGCAGACTGACAGATGTTGCTGAGATCCCCTGTGGCAGCCTGGAAGGAATCAGATGAAAGGATGTGCTCATGGCCGCAGCGGCCTAGACTGCACCAGGTAGGGCTGTGGTAGCTGTGGCAGTTGGCTGTAGGTCTTCTTGCAGGAGGTGAGACAACTCTGTCACTGCCTCTATGGTAGGGTTGCCAACTATGGTTGGATGTATTCCTGGAGGTCTCATTACATGGCTTCCCGCCTCCAACTGCCCCGCCCCCATGCTCAGCCATTGGTCTACCCAACACGCCCACCCTCATGGCACACCGTCATCTCACACCACTCGGAAAGCGAACAGACGCTTCATGTCTCAATTGGATGATTGTTGACCGTCAAACAGCCCTTTATCCCCCAACTCCTATATTTTTATAACTAATAAATGAAATCATTCAAAGAAAATGAAAAGAAAAAGCACAGTTATTTTAATGCCTCTATAATTTTTCTCCTGGATTGCTCACAGCAATGTCCTGAAGATTAATCTTCAATTCCTGAAGACTCCAGGGTAATCCTGAAGAGTTGGCGATCCTACTCTATGGAGGGACGAAGCCTCCTCTTCTATTGTTCCTCTCAGAATGTAAGGACTTGCACAACACCAGATTATAGTCCAACAGTTTTATTTGAAATCACAAGCTTTCGGAGCTTTCCTCCTTCGTCAGGTGACCTGACGAAGGAGGAAAGCTCCGAAAGCTTGTGATTTCAAATAAAACTGTTGGACTATAACCTGGTGTTGTGCAAGTCCTTACATTTGTCCACCCCAGTCCATCACCGGCATCTCCACATCCTCTCAGAATGGCAGATATGTTCTACTAGATCTATAAACGCTGTGGGGAGGCTGAGGATTTCTCTAAGCACGCATCCTTCTAGTTGCTCTCCCTCGAGCTGCAGCTCTGTACACTCATTCATCCTTCAACACCCAGAGCAGGATTCCTAGAAGTACCCCCATGAAGATACAACTGCAATGTCAGAAGCCCCCCCCCACAGCACAGGGACTACAATAGTAAAAATACTTTTTTTACTGTAAAAGTGCCTACAAGAAAATGTATCCAAAAGCTCCATGCAGCTTTATCTGAGGATCGCTTTAAATATTGTTTTAAATGCCCGCCTAACATACTCTACTGCCCTTGGTTTTGGGGCAGGACAGGAGGTGTCAGTCAGGTGATAAGGTTGATCATTTGTCTCAGCATCTTAATGACATCACGGCAGCCGGAATTGCCTTTATTCATGAGGTTCTTGCCTGTTTCAGACGAGAGCAGCCAGGAAAGCCCCGCGCCCCCTCCCATTCTCCCAAATATCAGGCAACTTCTGGAGCTAGTGCAAAGTGGGCAAGATCAACTCGCAAACATTTTCCGCTAGCTACTACCAGCTTCTTTCGGCAAAAATAGGGCGGTGAGGAGACAAAAATTGCACCCCACACCGTGCGCTTATTATGCTTGTTGACACCACAGAGAGCAGTGGGGGTTCCTCCTCCAGATAACCAGACTGGCAAGGAGCTGCATGGGGAGAGGAATGATCTTGTTCTCACGTCATCAAAACTTGCCTGCCGCAGCACGTGTCCGATTGAAAGAGCACACACCAGCACAATGCAGGCCCGCAGAGATTTACCACCTTTGGTCTTGTAAAACTACGAGGTCAAAAGAAAGTAGCTGCTTAAAGTTTTTACACCTAACCCATGCCAAAGCATCACATTATTAACATTCCAGGCAGATTTAGCTTTCATCATTTACATTGCCTGGAGCTCCTACACCAAGTGCACTGCTACAAACATGTCACTGGCACTTAAAAATGCTAATCAGTGGATAATGAAATATAATGAGATTAAGCAGACAATAAATCTTACCCTGGTCAATGTAGGCCTCTGCAGACATACTGTGAATAGTCTGGAATATATCTGCTGAGGGATAAAAAAAATATTGAATTGCTTCCCAGCGCTCTGTATATATTTAAAGTAAAAAAAAAATCACTTCTTTAGAGGATATTCTAAACTGAATTATCTTAATGGGTTTCATTATTATTACTTGAGTAATTTATCTGATTTAGAGTAATTACAGTCACAGCTGAATGAAGCTGAGGAACAGTTGACCTGTGCAAGTTTTGATGCTCTCACAATTATAATTACATCATAAAACAGATAAAAATGAGGGAAATCAGCTGCAAATTACAGCTTCTGTACAAATTATCAATGATCAAATATTAATAATGGTGCGGTATGTGCTCAATAAACAACAACAATTTATAATGCTATCCATCTGTCCGTGAAATATCAATGAATCTCATCAATATTTAAATACAGGATACCTATTTCAGTGTGTGCTTTTGATATAATTGACTACATTTTTTTTGCCACTTGTCACTATTACAATTCCAGGAGCTTTTTGCCTTTGATATCTGAAGCCCTTCATAACAAACTTGACCCTGATTTGCGTTTTCATTTCGACAAAAAATATTTTTTTAAAACAGCTTTTCTGAGCATCCCTGAGCCTCATCGCATTGTCCACACACACGCTCAGGGATGACTAATTGATTAACACTAGTTTAAGGATTTGGTGAGGTGTTGACATAGAAAGTATATTTTAGACGTGGTGCTGCTTTTTTTTTAACTTAAATATTATAAGTACCGTCTAAGGGTGTGGTTACATACATGCCAACCTAGCAAAAGCTGACCAACAGCTTCCAAGAAGATGACACAGCCTGAGAAAAATGGACACAATCTCAAAAAGCTGACAACTCACAAAGAGCTCTGGACAAATGCCTATGATACGTAATTGCATTGAAAGTGAACTTATGTTACAGTTGTACAGACCTCTGGTTAGACCCCCATCTGGAGTACTGAGTTCAGTTTTGGGCACCACGCCTCCGCAAGGCTATATTGGCCTTGGAGGGGGTGCAGCAAAGATTCACCAAAAATATACCAGGGTTTAATGGGTTAAATTATGAGGATGGGTTGCATAAATTTGGCTTGTATTCACTTGAGTTTAGAAGGTTGCGGGGTGATCTAATTGAGCTGTTTAAAATGATAAAGGGATTCGATGGCGTTGATAGAGAGAAACTATTTCCTCTGGTGGGGGAAATCCAGAACAAGGGGATACAATCTTAAAATAGAGCTCGGCCATTCAGGAATAAAATCAGGAAGCACTTTTTCACACAAAGGGTAGTGGAAATCTGAAACTTGCTCCCCTAAAAAGCTGTTGACGCGAGGTCAATTGAAAACTTCAAAACTGAGATGGATAGATTTTTGTTAGCTAAGGGTATTGTGAGAGAGTTTCTTTCAAATGCTTCTCCCCGCAGGTATATAATGTTCGGCACTTGAGAAATGAGAAGCACTCACACAGGATTGTTCCTTTTTACTCAAGTTTATTATAACCCAAACCCAGATATGAACCAATAAGGCCTTTAAGCAAGGAATGCGACTCGACCATGGAGGGTGACCAGTCCACGTTGCGGAAGGAGAAACTTTCTTCACCGATGTTCCCTGACGCCCCTGACATCTCTTGTTCAGGATCCCTGATCCTGAACACACACTTTCTCCAGTCAGCACACAATCTTATACTTCTGCTCTCCCTATCCTGTACCTTACCTTTAGATTGATTGGTCAAAGCCCCTTCACTTCTTTCTAGGCAACTGTCTTGTCCAATTCGCTCACATGGAGCTGACTGCAGACCATTGTCTCATTGTAGCTTACAAGCTGTCTGCAGCTGTATACTAATAAGGTCCTTTTAAACTTTTGTTTACGGCTATCATGCTCGTTCTGCTTCTGCAGTCTCAGCAAAGTCTTTTGTGACCATCTGATGAGACACCCCAACTATGGTTACATATAGTGACACCATTATTCCTGGCCAGAATGGAGATAATTGGGTAATACCCCCGTCAATCACGCCTGGAGACCGCACTGCTCTAAGTGACTGGGATTGATATTACATACATAATTTGTGTTATGTACTACCCTCCACTCACTACAATTTGCTGGAGAAATCTCCCTGCTTTTATCGGGAGATGTTGCTGTAGTTTCAGTCATGCGTTCTGTTTGCTGTAGTTCGTAGAGATTCTTTTAAAATAGATTCTGTAGACTGTTTGCTGTAGTGCACTGTTTAAATAGGCTCCATATGCTGAGTAAGTAGACATTGTTTGCTGTAAAGTAGACTTTGTTGTAAGTTCTGCTGTAAGTCCCACCCTACTTCTGCCCAACTATAGCAATAAACAAGTCCATCCCACTTCATGGCAGGACCTGTTAGCCTCTCTACTGAACAAATCCTTAATATCTTCTCTGCTGATCTAGATTTTAATTCCTGATTCCTTCAGTATCAAAGGATATGGAGCAAAGGCAGATAAATGGAGTTGAGGTACAGATCAGCCATGATCTAATTGAATGGTGGAACAGGCTCGAGGGACTGAATGGCCTACTCCTGTTCATATGCTTCTATGAAGCAGGCAGCCATAAACAAGGTACAAAGTACTGCTCTCAGTAGCTACAGTATAAAATCACTGCAAGATTGTCCCAAAGTTTGAGCATTGGGGCTGTAATTTGGGTCAATACCTGATAATGAATTATGTAAGAGATATACTGCCAGATGAATAATTAGCAGAGAGGAAGCTGACCACGGTGACAGATTTAGTAAATTTTACATGAATCTCTGTTCAACATTGTTCGAATGCTTCCATTAATTCATTGATAAATGTTTCCAGTTTGGTCAGGAACATAGGAGAGAAAGAAAGAGCTACTGTCACTTTGAACTTAAAACCAGTCAGCAGAATTTAAAAACAATTAATTAATTTACCTACAGCTGCGCTAACCACAGATACATTTCACTTTTAACATTTGGCCAAGACCTATGAATTAATGATTAACACCTTCTAAATTAAAAAAGGTTCTGCTGAAAGAAAGACAGTAATAAGACATTTGCTCAATGAGCAGGCTATCACCCAGTGTGCAAACTGACTCTCACATTGAACCATTAGAGAAACACCTGCAGGCTTGTCTAATTGAAAAGCTGTGGATTTTAATTGATTTGGGAAAAAGATGAGAGCGTGCTAAACATGGTGGTGTGAGCCAGACACCAGCATAGAGATTACCACTGCTGACTGGAACAGTTAAGAGTTCAATTGTTAATATTTTGGATGTAGCTGCTTCAGAAATATGGACTGTCATTCATTGTTTGTTATCAATTTTTTTTAAAGAATTAAAAGATATGGAAGACATAATGAGCTAGTATATTATCTTTTCACTTTGCAGACCCATGTTCGAATCCAGCTCCATCTGATAGAATTGACGTCTTTCTTGCCTTGTATGTGTCAAAGGTAGAAAGGACTTGCATTTATACTGCACCTTTCATGACCTCAAGACGTCCCAAAATGCTTCACAGTCAATAAAGTGCTTTTGGAGTGTAGTCACTGTTATAATGTGGGGAAATACGGCAGACAATGTACGCACAGCAAGGTCCTACAAACTGCAATGAGATAAATGACCAGATCATCTGTTTTTAATTATGTTGGTTGAGGGATAAATATTGGTGAGGCCACCGGCAGAACTCCCTGCTCATCTTCAAATGGTACCATGGGATATTTTACATCTGAGAGGGCAGATGGGGTCTCGGTTTAACATCTCATCCAAAAGACGCAGTGCAGCACTCCTTCAGTATCAGCCTAGATTATGTGCTCCAGGCTCTGGAATAAGGCTTGAATCCATAACTTTCTTACTCAGAGGCAAGGGTGCTACCACTGAGCCAAGGCTGATACCATAAATGCCTAAAAGGAATGTCTGGGGAGTGTCAACTGTATACCAATTGGACTTCATCATAAACATAATTTTGCCTCAATTTTATGCTCATTGGTCAAACACCCCGAGAAGCTGTGTGTGAAATGGAATCATGTTGGTGCAGTAGGAAGATGCACCTTTGAAGTTGGGGTTTCAGATTAATGAACATTGGCTGGAATACTTTATCAGTATTAACTGGAGACTGGGGCGGGGTGGAGGGGGGCGGATGGAGTGGGGGGGGGGGAATGCTAGGACTAATACTTCTCTGAATTTTGATGTAATCATAGTGACAAAATCAGGCTGCTGTGTAACTTCTGATATCAGTCTCTTTATTATCATTTGTAAACAATTTTACAACACCAAGTTATAGTCCAACAAATTTATTTTAAATTCCACACACTTTCGGAGGCTTCCTCCTTCGTCAGGTGAATGGTGTGGAAATGAAATTTTCGAATCCTTCGCATTTGAAAATCACAGAACAATGCCTGGTGATTACTGCCCGTTGCCAAGGCAATCACAGTGAGCAGACAGAAAGGTGTCACCTAAAAGGCCACCGAATATACAAACCCCCCCAAAAAAAAGAGAGAGAGAGAGAAGGAAGACAGTCAATGACCCGTTATATTAAAAACAGATAATATTTGTTCGCTGGTGGGGTTACGTGTAGTGTGACATGAACCCAAGATCCCGGTTGAGGCCGTCCTCATGGGTGCTACTTGGCTATCAATCGTCGAGCAGAAATTGATAGCCAAGTTCCGCACCCATGAGGACGGCCTCAACCGGGATCTTGGGTTCATGTCACACTACACGTAACCCCACCAGCGAACAAATATGATCTGTTTTTAATATAACGGGTCATTGACTGTCTTCCTTCTCTCTCTCACTTTTTTTTGGGGGGGTTTGTATATTCGGTGGCCTTTTAGGTGACACCTTTCTGTCTGCTTACTGTGATTGCCTTAGCAACGGGCAGTAATCACCAGGCATTGTTCTGTGATTTTCAAATGCGAAGGATTCGAAAATTTCATTTCCACACCATTCACCTGACGAAGGAGGAAGCCTCCGAAAGCTTATCGAATTTAAAATAAATTTGTTGGACTATAACTTGGTGTTGTAAAATTGTTTACAATTGTCAACCCCAGTCCATCACCGGCATCTCCACATCATCTTTATTATCATTGGTAGCGAACAACCACAAGAGTTTGAGCAAGGGTCTGTATTAAGCCACTGCACATTTCCCCTTGTATTCTGGGTGCGGCTGTAAATGAAGATCCTTGTAACAGTGATGCAAATACATGTACCGGGTGCCTCACTACCGCCAAACAATAGGGTCGGTGGGACGGTACTTCTCTGAATTTGCATTTCTTTTTCCCACCAAAAACTTAAGCAATGTTTGCTCTAAGAATAACACAACATGGATTGAATCTTGAACAGCATTTAGGCAACAACTGTCAAAAGTGGCCAGTACAATTCATAGTTATGTTTGTGTGTTCCCTATCACAAAGGGAATTTACTAAATCTGATGCTGCCAATGATAGATAGTCTCTTGAGGTAGAAATGTAAACTAATGGTGCTCGGGGGTCTTAGCACTTACACTGTATACAAACAGATGGAAAATGTTCATCCCAATACTTCTACCTTAATGTACAGACAGGCCCCGAAATTCCTCGGTTCCTGATTCACTAATGGAACTGTGGTGGAGCAGAACTTCCGGCTGCTGAATTCCAAGGACGCTGCCCTGTCGGAAATCCCAGGGACACCTAATTTTCATAATGCTGGGTGGGAGAATGATGTGAGTCCCTCCAGCAACAAGCCAGATATGTCGATGGGGGAGGAAAAAGGCAATTTGAGAATATTTCTAAAGCTGATACTGAAGTCCTGCTGTTGAAGTTAGAGAAAGCAGGAATGCTATTGTTGGGATATCTAGGAAGAAGCCAAAGGCAGCAACACAGACCATGTGGATGAAGGTGACTGTGACTGTGAGTGGTGCCTCCATAACCCCAAGGACCCCTTATGGTATCAGAAGAAGTTTAATGATTTCACAAGGTCCGTATCGGTAAGTGAGTTGTCAACTGAATAACATGAAATAGTAATGAAACACAGAAGCCAATAGATATTCCCTGCCCTAATATTCAAACTGTGCTATTTGCAGACCAAAGTAAACAAAGCTGTGTTTTCCTCCATAGGCTGCAAGCCAAGAAATAGAAGAGAAAGATGATGATGACCAAGAGATTGCAGTTCCCTTGACCTTCAGCAACACTGGTGCCCACTCACCTACCCTGTCATTCACCCTCTCCTCTGCACTCAGTAGACCAGAAACAAGTACTGAGGTGTTTACAGATAGTGTAAATGAGGAATTGCTACGTAGTGAAAAACAGAGCACCAGGAAGACAGGGGTTACGGGTGTCGAAACAGAGCCTGATGTAGCTGAGGAGCCCCTGGCTACGGAGCATGCAAATGATGGTCTCAGTGATCCTGCCATGAAATAAAGGATAAGGATGCTAGCAGAACATCAAACTCAAATAGGAGGTCCTGCACTGCCTCTCTAAAGAGGCATGGCAATTAACAGGGAAAGCAATGGAGTCCGCTGCTTTGCAGTGTACCAACATCTGAGATGGCTTCACATCATTGAAGTGTACCCCGGAGAAAGTGGCAGCTGCAGGAACAACTGCTAAATCGCCACTTCTTCGTGAACGATCCAGATTAGTCAGTCAATTCAATATGGAGACATGGAATAAAGGACTGTAGGCTTTGGGGAACCATTTGGAGAGATCAATGCCAACCATAGTGCAATGTATCCAGGGCAGCATCTCAGACAGATGAGAGGATAATCAATTGACACAGTCGCAGGGATTTTCCGATCTTTCTGCTTCCGCGAGGTCAGTTCTCCCGCTGATCAAAGGTGACTAGAATACTGTTCAAGGTACCATGTTGACAAGGCTGCTGTCGCCCATGGCAACAGCACAAAGGAGGTCTTCATCAACATCCTGCAGAAGCCTTCATCTTTGCAGGACCAGGCTGCCAAGGTACCATGATAAAGAGCTAGCCTGTCCCCTATCCATCCCAGGTCTTAGGAGGCCTGAGACCAGGGCCAGCTCCATCCCAAGAAGCTGATAATATTTTGGAGCATCTATCTACATCTCAGACCCCAGGCTTTCATGTGGCACACAGAAGTGTTAAAATAGGGCAGAAAAAAGTTATAAAGGGTATGCACAGAGAAGAAACCAAGTAATATTTTTTTAACTAGTTGTAATAAATTACTGGAATTACTGATGTAAGGACTGCTTGGTGTTTGGTTACCTTGTAGGAGAATGGGGAAATGGATACAGTGTTGATGTTGAGAGTCATGATTATAGTGTGATGGCTTGCGTGAGAAGCAAGGATTTAAATTAGACCGTCAAGAAGTTGGTGAGATGAGGTTGCTCTTTGATGGACTGAGACTTCCAACAAACAGTGCTCTATCTATGCACCTGTGAAGGGGTCCCTAATGATCATATTCAGCTCTACAGCAGCATGAGCCATTACACATACTTTATGTTCTCCCTGGGCCTGGTCTTGGATAACTGAATATTATTGAGGGTGCTTGACGGGGGGCTGGCCAGGAGAGGAGTGGAATAGTCAAATTTGGAGGTGACAAAGGCATGGATGAGACTTTCGACAGCAGATGAACTGAAGGGGTGAAGACAGGCGATGTTATGGAATTGGAAGTCTTTCTCTCCTTTCTAAGATGGATATAAAAGATCTAATGGCACTATTCGAGAAAGAGTAAGGGAGTTCTCCTATGTTTCTTGGACGATATTTATCCCTCAACCTTATCCTTAGCTATTTCACCACCATTCAATTGACATTATTAAAAGAGATTATCTGGTCATTTACCTGATTGTTGCTTTGTGGGACCATCCTGTGCACAACTTGGCTACCGTTGTTCCTCACATTACACCAACGACTCTACCTCAAAATTATTTCATTGACTGTAGCATTGAGGTAGTGAAAGGCGCTAAATAAATTCAAAGAGGTAGAAATTGGACCTCATTGCACCCATTTTATGGGCGTGAAACGGGCACAACGAGGGCTGATTTTGGGGACCGACGCCCCACGTCCAAAGGACGCCTGAAAGATGTTTGGCCTGATATTGGGTCAGGCAATTTTTTCAAATGTTCAAGGTGACTACCTAAAACAAGCCTTATGACCCTTACAAATGTAAGTGAGGGCTGTAATGCCTGTTTTAGGCCCTTTTTGGGAAATTGGATATTGCAGAGCAGAGCAGGAGCTAGGTCTGCTCTCCTCCAGATCCTTCAGCAACCTAATTGAGAGATTCAAACATGGAGATGTGGGAAAGATGGGCACTGATCTGGGAGGCAACAACATGTTCAATAGAGAGAACTTTAGAGGGGAAAGGGAAGGTTGGAGGTAGGAGCGGTAGTTTGCGTGGACAAAGGGGTCGAAGATAGGATTTTTGATGAAAGGTTAATGAAAGCGGGAGGGACAGCACCTGACAAGGGGAAACCATTTGCAATGTCAGGTAGCATGGGGGCCAGGAAGGTAAGTTTGGTGACCAGCATTAAAGTGGGAATGGTTCAAGGGAACAAGAGGTGGATCTTTCCTTGAATATAGAAGACTAAGGGATGTTTAAGATGATCAAAGGAGTTGATAGGGTAGATAGAAAGAAACCATTTCCTCTGATGGGGGAGTCCAGAACAAGGGGGCATAACATTAAAATTAGAGCTAGGCCGTTCAGGGGTGATGTCAGAAAGCACTTCTTCACACAAAGGGTAATGGAAATCTGGAAGTCTCGCCCCCAAAAAAGCTGTTGAGGCTGTGGGTCAATTGAAAATGTCAAAACTGAGATTGATAGATTTTTGTTAGGCATGAGTATTAAGGGTTACGAAACCAAGGTGGGTAGATGGAGCTAAGATACCATGATCAGTCATGATCTAACTGCATGATGGAACAAACTCGAGGGACTAAATGGCCTACTCCAGTTTCAATGTTCCTATGATCCTATCTCATGGACAAGATGAGCTCGGAGAGAGCATGATGGGATAGAAGCCAGAAAAAGATTGACGTTCAGCCTCATGATTGAAGTTCAGCCTCCTGAGACACCGCTCATGTAAGAAATCTTGGAAAGTGTGCCTGGATCGATACATCCTACAGGATCTGTACTATGGCCTGGTCTGGCTCTCCTTTGGTGGTCTGATTAATCTTGCTTCTGTTATAGCCTTTTGCTGTTCATTTTCCTCCGACACAAACGGCATGTAAAGTGGGAATCCCAGTGGGAAGCCCATTTTGCAGCCTGAGAAAAGTCACACCCTAATTAGCTTTTAACTACAAGGCTCCCTTAAAGGCAAAGGCTCCACATGCGTAGTTAAGCAACCATGGCCAACACATGAAGAGACCGTATCAAGCTAAAAGCCAAATGCAAGGAAAAGTGAAAATCTAGCGGACTGGGAGTCTCTCAAAAGCAACAATGGGATACAAAGAAAGTAACGAGGCACAAGAAGGGAATATGAAAAAAACTTGCAAGGGATATCAAAGGTAACAGCAAAATTTTTAATAAATATATTAAGAGAAACAGAGTGCTAAAGGGGAATATGGGCCCATTAAAGACAGATGCAGGTGAGACTGTAATGGACAATCATAAAATAATGGACTTGTTAAATGAACACTTTGTATCCATTTTCATAGTGCAGGAAGAGGATAAAATACCAGCAGTACAGGGAAACCTAAAAATAAGACAAGGTGAGGAACTTACTGGATTTCTAAGTTTAAAAAAAAATGGTAATACAGAAAATAATGGGACTTAAGGTATATAAATCTCCAGGACCTGATGGTTTCTACCCCAGAGAATTAAAGAAATGTGTGAGGAAATTGCAGATCTGTTAGTCATAATTTTCTATATTCAGGAATTGTGACATTGGATTGGAAAATTGCAAATATCACTCAATTATTTAAGAAGGGAGGGAGGGAGAAACCAGATAGCTACAGACCCTTAAGTTTAACATCAATTGTGGAGAAGCTACTGGCAGACAGCCTGATAGAGTACTTGGACAAGTATAGGGTGATCAAAGAGAGTCAGCATGGATTTGTGAAGGGTAGACTGCCAGAACGCATTTGAACAGGTTCCACCAAGAAATCATTAACAAAAATGAAAGCCTCACAGAATTAGAATCACATGACCCACTGAACCCCTTAACTTCTGTACAGAGATACTTATGTATTTATCTGTATTTTAACTAGTGAGTAATGCTAATACACAGGAATGGAATAGTATCCAAATTTGGATACAACAAATGTTTATGTATAAGGTAAGAAAATTACATCTGTTAAGAATTGTAATTGGGAGTGATGATCACTAATGATTGGGAGAGCACTTTCACAACCTAACCTGATGCGGTACAATGGTTCTATGGTAAGAATGGTAGAAAGTAGAGCTGTGAAGGTATTATATAGTTAATAGTTAAACTGACAATCTAGTAATGTCTATTAACACAATATATCATATTAAAGAATAAAAGCAGTCACATGACTATAAACTAGCAATAAACTACTATTATTCATATTTACGCTTAACAACTTCCGTTTTCAGCGTTTACTATAGAATTACCTGTTTTAATGGAGCGCAGAGGTTACTTTGACCAAGAATTTTTGTATTGATTTGTTATCATTTTGCCAGGAAGGAAAGCAGTGGGGGGAAAAATAATCAAAAAACAAGGCGAATCAATTGGATATATTCTTCCAAATCTTATTTGGCTCAAAAATCTCACATGGTGGTAAGGTAGAACTGTCACTACAAAAGCTAAGACTAAATAACATTACGGTGAAGGGTCATTAATAAATTAAAATTCAAATTAAGGACGTGCCATTTGAATAAAAAAACTGTCAGCTACATTTTAAAAATGCTGTCTCTAAGATGGAGGGTGTCTAATAGACCATATCAAATAGATGGGACCCTAACCATCTGGCAGCTGTCAGGATGGTGGATAAATGTAAAGGCAGCTTGCAGTCATTTGTAACTGAAGCACCCCTGACTGAGTGTGGTTTGAACTTATAATCATGGATTTAATCCAAGATCCAAGACTATTTAGCTTAGCTGGATACATGGAGACAGCTGTGCAAAAAGAAAAAATAGCTTGTCTTCAGTACCCTATAGAGCAGTACAGCTCTATTGACGAAAATCCAATCAGAGAAGGTAATGATCAAACTGTACAGTGCTCCAGTCCGATCATACTTTGTGTACGGCTTCCAGTTCTGGTTTCCTGAGAAACAAGGGAGACATTCAAATGCTGGAGGGAGTACAGAGAAAAGCCACAAAGTTGATCCCTAGTGTCCAGGGCCTGAGTTACGATAAAAAACTGGAGGGACTTGGGTTTTTCCAGCCTGGAAAGGAAGCATCTGAGAAGTGATCTTATAAAGCAAATCTGATAGTAAATGGCATGGAAAAGGTTAACCTGGAATACTACTTTAAAATAAACAGTGGGAGCAGGACAAGGGGACACAGGTTCAAACTAGTAGATCATAACTTTAGGACTGATATCAGGAGGTTCTTCTTCACAAAGAGAGTGATCAACACTTGGAATAGACGTTCGGATAGAGCCACAATGGCAAAAACCATGGAATCGTTTAAGAAGCAATTGGATGCTCCAATGGAGAAACGTAGGATGGATGAGTTAAGACGGGATGAATGGCCTTCATCATTCAGAAATATCTTGTGAAAACCGTCCGAATAGGCAGATTTTTTTCAAAACTAAACATGCTTTCATTCTCTGTTAAAAATATTACTTTGAACCATCAGTCCATTTCAAACAAATTCTATCACCATGGGCCCGATTTTACCAGGGGTGTGGGTTCCCGGCGGGTAGGCCTTCGGGCACGTTCCAAACGCGCCCGGTGAAATTAGTGGGTTGCCCGCGCGATCGTAGCAGGCAACACACTAATTGGATCCACTTACCTGCTCCTCCGGGTTCCGCGCTGCTGATCTGCGCGTCGGGCGGGCTGCGCATGCGCAGTAAGATCTGTCAGCTGGAGGTGCTCTATTTAAAGGGGCAGTCCTCCACTGACAGATGCTGCAACAAACAGTAAAAATTACAGCATGGAGCAGCCCAGGGTATAGGCTGCTCCCATTTAATGATGCCTCAGTCCAGGTATCATTAGATGGGGTGAGGAGGAGGGGGAGGACAGAGATCTTCCCCCCAGCGGCCGGGAGGAAGCGGCCTGCCTCTGCCACCAAGAAGGCCTGGCCCAAGGTGGCAGAGGGGGTCAGCTGCGCCACCAACATATCGCCCACCTGCATACAGTGCAGGAGGCGCTCCAATGACCTCAGTAGGTCAGCCACAGTGAGAACACGTAGTCCTTCCCCTACACTCCGCCTGCCACAACACTGCCCCCACCCCACATCTCCTTCGGCACTGCCAACACTACTCTGTCACATCACCCCTCATACCCACTCAAACATCATCCTCATCTTACCTGCACCTACTCACCTCGCCAGTACTCACCCCGCCACTACCACGCAACCCAATCCTCATACAATCTCATGGCTCTATTCCATACTCACCCTCTCGTGCATCTCTTTCACGGTCAGCCTCACTCAACCTGCCACCACCTGTGCTGCAGCCACAGGGCATGCATCACATATGTGCAGTAGGCAGCATAAGGCAAACGTGTCGTGAGCATGAAGGGGATGCACAAGGGTGTTTGAGGGTTTGTCATGGTTTGTACTTCTATTGAATTAAATAACAACTCACATCACACATTATATTGGCTCCACTAGTGCCATGTCTTCGCGAACCCTGTCCTGGTTGTGCAATAATGGCCGCTCCTGGGTATCCCTACGAGGACCCACCACTGATGCCACCCAGTGTGTCACTGCAGAGTGGGTGTAGGTGTATTTGCAGGGCTCATCTGTGCCGACGACTGAGAGACACCGGGGATGTCCCCGGTTGCAGCCTGGAAGGATCCGGAGGCGAAGAAGTTGAGGGCAGTGGTGACTTTGACGGCGACGGGTAAGAGGATGCTGCTTGGTCCATCCGGGAGCAGCTCGTCATTAAGGAGGCTGCAGATGTCGGCGACTACCTGGCGAGTGACTCTGAGCCTCCGTATGCACTGCTGCTCAGAGAGGTCCATGAAGCTGAGCCTCGGTCTGTAGACCCTGTGCGGAGGGTAGTGCCTCCTGCGACGCATCTCTCTCTGCGGTTGCCCTCCATCCTGCTGTGCAGGTGGATGTACCACAGCACCGTGTTGTGGGGATGCACATCTCTGAGGCGGACGGCGTGGACTGCGAGGCTGCTGAGGCTGGTGATGCTGTTCGTCCTCCGAGGATGTCAATGCGGCCCCCATCTGGCAGGTGTAGGTCTGAGGGGTTGTGCACGGTCGGTAGGTGTTTCCTCGCACTGGGGCTGCGGTTCCACGTCGGGGTTTCCTCTGGCTTGGAGGGGGGTGGTGGAGGGCAGGTGTTGCCCTATGTGACGGAGTGTCCTCCTGCATTGGTGAGGGGTCTCCCCCCCCCCCCACTGTGGAGTGCACCTTGGCAGCTGCCACAGGCTGCTGGCTGCAACACGTCCGGTTGGAGTGAGACTGTTTCCCCCAGTATGTGAAACAGTCTGAGTTGAAGGTAAAATCCCACACTTCCTAATAAGACAGCTGAATCAGGTCATTTAATGACCTGAACAAGCAAAGTAAATACACTCAAGTGGCATCCCGCTGGCTTTAATTGCCTGCGGGATTCCCACCAGCGGGGGTTGCGCACGCAGCCCCGCACGTCAGCGCGGAACCCGGAAGTGGCCGGGATCGCGGCGCGATCCGGTCCCGCACCTGGGGATCGGGATTTTCGAGGCCCCCCCGCCGAGAACACACACGAAACCCGATGCTAAAATCGGGCCCCATGTCTCAATCATACAGCATTGCCAATCAATACACAGAAGAATAGGTTTCAAAACTAACTGAAACAATGTTCACATCTAAAGCCCACATTAAAATAACTTCTCTATTAAACATTGCTTTGTACATGGTGCTCAAAGATAGGGGTCCAACAGATCCTAAAATAGTATTTCACCTGTGGTTTCTTTTATGAGCACATCAAAGACTCGATTCATTTTTTTCAAGCTCTTAAAAGTACTGATGGTCACTAGGATACCATGTTCAAGAGTGTTTACATTTTTTATTGAGTTTCAGTCTTAATACTGTGGGGGATTTCTCCTGTTCTTGCTTTGTAGAACACAGTATGGAACCATTCTGCTTGCACAGTATCTTGTCAAAATCAGTTTTCATCCTCCCAGCAATTACTAATCTGATCACACCAGTTTCCTACTGTGTCATTCTCTGTTGGTCAACATCCAACTCCATTACTGACCATGAGTATGACAGATTACAGTATAGGATTACAAAATCAGCAAAAATGAAAATAATCCTTGCTTTAACCATATTTCAATGAATGCAGCAGGACAATGGGAAAAATTCTGATAGCACTGTAATGAGGATACTGCCTTAAGCATCATAAATTAATCAGATTCCGCAGATGAATCATTTTTTTCCACAGTAATAGAAGGAAAGCTTTCACCAGTTATGGTAGAAAAAAATATCTCCCTTTAGGTTTCTTTTCAACATACAGGTCAGTTGTTTTAACCTAACCTGGAAATGAAGACAGGGCAATTGAGTCAACTTGAGCTTATTAAAGGTACACATTTTATTTCGGGTCAGGTAACTCGTGGCCATTTTACATAGGTCAATTTAACCCTCCCATGATCCCATCCGGGGGGAATGGTGCGTGAGAGAGGTTACAATCGGCCGCGCGCACTCTCCAGCCCAAGGCCGCATAATTTCCATTTGGCGGCATTTTATCTCCGCCGACTTTGATATCGGCCAAGGCTCCCGCTGAAAGCAGGGGCCTAATTTAAATCTAAAAGTCAGGGCCCGATGATGTCATCGGTGCCGCAACATGAATTTAACAAAGACTCGGGGGTCGGGGGGTGGAGGGGAGGCCCGCACGGTGTCAAAGTCACCTGGCAGGATAAAGGAGGGTGGCCACAAGAGGCCAAGATGAGTAACATTATTTTACTCTTTGCAGGGATTCCATGGGGGCTAGGTGGAGCAGGAGTGATCCTCGGGGCTCCAGCAGGAATCCTTGGGCCTTCCCTGCTCCAGCCCTCCCTACACTGGCATCTTCTCAAAGCCACCACTACCGCCCCCTCCCTTCCCCAAACATTTACCACATGCCAGGGTCCATTTCCTTGGGTCCATGGCAGCGACAACCTCTCGTCCCAATTCCTTTTCCCTCCTTGATGTCATTCCCGCTGGCATCAAACTGGAGACTAATTTCAGATATTAAAATGAGGCCCGACCATTAAAATCAGCCTGGCCTCGTGAGCTTTCAGACTTGCGGGTGCTCTGCTCATTTTGGGCCCCCTCACACCAATCCCGCTTGAGTAAAATCAACCCCATTGTTTGAACCACGTACATTCAAGTGAGTCTGAGCCAGATTGGAACTCAATATTCTTATCCAACAATACGCCTATTGTTAATAGAAATGAACTTGACGAAATGATTTTGTCCTTGATTTTGGTTTCTGTTACTGGTGTTGTTAGTTAAATGCCTTAATAATTTGAACAAAGAAGTAACTTTGTTTCCATTCTATCTTAATTCCCACTGATTAATAAGTTTGTTACACCATTAAACAATGAACCATTCCAATGACTCAAAAAACTCTGCAAAAATAGTCTGATAATATATAGTAACATAACAGTTCTAAAGAATAGGTGCCCAGAATCTTGATGGGATGACCATATCTTTTGCTTTGCATGTGATGAAGAGTCATATATATTACTAGTGCTGTAATACTGCAAATGCCAGTGTGAGGCCAATAGCACTGGGTCCATAGCTAATCCATACAGACTAGGAAGGCTCTTGGTTTGATCACTTGACTGTGCTGAGTTAGTTGATCTGAGCTGGAGCAGCGGTGTTTGCTCTTTAATGGGCCCCAGTGACCATCGGTCAGGAAGGGGGAAATTGACCATGTTTCCCATTCTAGATCTGCTGTTGGAAGGGTGCACATGCGGATGTTGAGTGACAGCAAGAATGGCTCCTGTAGTTGAATAGCAAACCGAATTGTCAAGACTCGCACGTGAACTTTAGCCGTTTGACCAAGCCTGGCGCCTATGGACTGCCATCTAGCAAGGATTCTTCAGGAGGGAGAAAGTTTGGTGAGAAAAAAGAATGGAGGAAACAAAGTCTACAGCTGATACCTACTTAGCAGAGTTGCTCATAGTGAGTTATACTGCCAACATTACGTTGCTCTCCAAGCTCCACTCAGTGGCATCCAAGTGTTAGTTAAATAATTTTCTATGTTAGAGGAAAGCTGAGAAAATGCTTGGAGCACTTGGGAACATTGTGATTTGCTTTGCACCCATTGTAGTATAGCAATTAATACAGAATGAGATCAGACCACGTCCCCAAGATGGTCCCACCCCTACCACATGTGATGCGCCATCATCAGTTCACCAACTTCACTTGTTAGTTATACTACTCTTTTTGCAGTCACACAACATGAAGACTACATCACATTGATACAAAAGCTGTGGTATCACCGACCCACAATCAAAATCAAACACTGCCCTAGAGTTCTGACGGGGTGCGCAATTGAATTGCCAAGTCTTCTGTGTGGTCAATTAGTTCAACCAATTTGTGCCACTGTAGCCAAAGGGGAATTACACAAAAACAAACTCATGCCAAGAAATGGACAATCAAATAGCATTTCTGAGCATATAAAAAAGAAATTCTCTTTAAAGTCTGACAACATTCAAGCTAATCTTGAAACAGAGCTGCCAGCATGATATTGGCAAAGTGCACACTGCATGCTTATCAAACCCTGAGCCTTACTGCATTCTTTAAAAAAAATGTCAAGCCAGTTGGCTCGTGGACTCTGTACCTCCATAATAAACCAAGAAACAACTGCTGTAATAATAATGATCTGGAAGGAGACGTGTGTGTGTTATCGTAGACCATTTCTGAAGATTTATTTAGTTCAGATATTCCATTCATTAGTCATTGCAAAAAGTACAAAAATCCCTGCAAAAACAAGATGCAAAAGAAATAAAAGTTACTTTCCTCTGTAGCTCTGTTAATAAATGCATCTCAGCCAGGTTGGTGGTAGAAGTACAATCACTGTGTTCGCCGTGGTTCAATGGTAGCACACTTGCCTCTCGGTCAGAAGGTCGTGGGTTTAAGTCCCACTCCGGAGACTTGAGCACAAAAAAATCTAGGCTGACACTTCAGCACAGCGTTGCACTGTTGGAGGTGCCAACTTTCAGATGAGATGTTAAACTAAGGACCTGTCCGCCCTCTCGGGTGGATGTTAAAAATTCCCAAGGCACTATTTCGAAGAAGAGCAGGGAGTTCTCCCCGGTGTCCTGGCCAACATTTATTCCTCAACCAACATCACTAAAAACAGATTGTCTGGTCATTATTACGTTGCTGTTTGTGGGACTTTGCAATGTGGAAATTGACTACCACGTTTCCTACATTACAAATGACCACACTTCAAAAGTACTTCATTGACTGTAAAGCACCTTGGGACATCCTGAGGCCATGAAAGGTGCAATATAAATGCAAGTCTTTCTTTAATAGGGAGGGCTGGTGAAGGCAGAGTTGGGTTCAGCTGTGATGCACAGTTAAATAGCAATGATCTCTATAATTTGTCTCTTCATAAAATCAGTGATAATAAGAGTACTTGAAGTATTCCTGATCACATCACCACCTTTTTTTAAATTCATTCTCTACTGTTTGTTCCCTTGACAGTTCATCAAGTTTACAGAATGAGCACCAAGCCATATAGACCAGGAAGATCCCAGATTTGAACTTAACCAGAACCATGGGAGGGGCACTATACTTGGCTTTACCACCATGGGGAAGAAAGGATAAAATTCTCTGGGGTTATGGCTTCTGATTTCTATTCAGTGGCTTCCGCTAGGAGTGAGCGCACATTTGGACACCAGGGGCATAATTTTTAAATGGAGCTGGGAACTCAGCGAGTGGGTAGATAATCACATGGGAAACCTGGAAGTAAAGTGATCATGTCGGAATCTGCAATCACAACTAAATTGAAGGCACTTAATTTTACTTCTGGAAAAGTGAGTACCTTTGTTGATTCACCCACATCCTGTGTTGTGTAACACCCCCTCCTCACTTTGTGTGGCCAAGCCTACTCAATCACATCACTCCTCACACCCACTTAAGTTGCAGCATCAACCATTATTCGCTTTCTACGTACTTCCTCACCTCCCCACTTATGCACCCACCATTGCCACTCCCCCCAATCCTGATACAATGGGCCCGATTTTAGCACCCGGTTCCGGGTGCGTTCTCGGCGGGGGGGCCTCTAAAATCCCGGTTTCGAGGAGCGGGACCGGATCGCGCCTCGATCCCGCCCACTTCCTGGTTGCGCGATGACGTGCGGGGGTGCGTGCGTTGGCCCCGCTGGTGGGAATCCCGCAGGCAATTAAAGCCAGCGGGGTTCCACTTGAGTGTATTTATCTTGGTATTTCAGGTCATTAAATGACCTGATTGAGCTGTTTATTTAACAGGTGTCGGATTTTACAGTGAAATGAGACTGTTTCCCATACTGGGGGAAACACTCACACTCTCAACGGACGTGTTGCAGCCAGCAGCCTGTGGCAGCTGCCAAGGTGCATTCCACAGGTGGGGGGGGGGAGAGCCTTCACCAACGCAGGAGGACACTCCGTAACATTGGGCAACGCCTGCCCTCCACCACCCTCCTCCAAGCAAGAAGATTCACCGGCGTGGAAGTCCAACCCCTGTGCGAGGACACACTTTTCTAGCGTGCACAACCCCGCAAACCTAAACCTGCCAGATGGGTGCTGCGTTGACATCCTCGGAGGACGAACAGGATGACCAGCCTCAGCAGCCTCGCAGTCCACGCCGTCCGCCTCAGAGACATGCATCCCCACAACACGGTGCTGCGGCACATCCACCTGCACAGCAGGATGGAGGGCATCCGCAGAGAGAGATGCGTCGCAGGAGGCACTACCCTCCGCACAGGGTCTACAGACCGAGGCTCAGCTTCATGGACCTCTCTGAGCAGCAGTGCATACGGAGGCTCAGAGTCACTCGCCAGGTAGTCGCCGACATCTGCAGCCTCCTCAATGACGAGCTGCTCCCGGATGGACCAAGCAGCATCTTCTTACCCGTCGCCGTCAAAGTCACCACTGCCCTCAACTTCTTCGCCTCCGGATCCTTCCAGGGTGCCACGGGGGACATCACCGGGGTCTGTCAGTCGTCTGCACACAAGTGCATAAGGCAGGTCACCGATGGGTTGTTCCGCAGGGCCTCGACCTACATCAACTTCGCCATGGATGAGCGCAGCCAGACGGAGAGGGCGGTTGGATTCCATGCTGTGGCTGGCTTCCCACGGGTGCAGGGTGTAATCGATTGCACCCACATAGCAATACGGGCACCTCCACATGAGCCAGGGCTGTTTATCAACAGGAAAGGGTATCACTCCATGAACGCCCAGCTCATTTGTGACCACCGCCAGAGATTCCTACACGTGTGCGCCAGATACCCTGGCAGCTGCCACGATGCCTTCGTCCTCAGGGAGTCCACCGTCCCGCCCCTCTTCCACGCACCCAACGCCGGCAACGGCTGGCTCCTCGGCGACAAGGGATATCCCCTGCACACGTGGCTTATGACACCTCTGAGGAACCCCATTACCGAGCCACAGCGTCGGTATAATGACAGCCACATTGCTACCAGGTCTACAATTGAGCAGGCTATAGGGCTGCTCAAGATGCGCTTCAGGTGCCTTGATCGTTCCGGGGGAGCGCTCCAATACACGCCATTCAGAGTGGGACGAATTATAGTTGTCTGCTGTGTCCTGCATAACATGGCACTACAGAGAGGGGTGCCGCTGGAGGAGGCCCCATCCACACCCGCCACCCACATTGAGGACGACAATGAGGAGGAGGTGGAGGAGGAAGAGGAGGAGGAGGAAGAGGGAGAGGAGGAGGAACGACCCATGCGCCGAACACCGGCTCACCTGCGTGCTCGTCAGGCCAGGGAGGCACTCATATGCCAACGGTTCTCCTAACATCACACTGTGTGAGGCGTTCACATGTCATAACGTGCACAGACGAGGGTCCATACAGGCTCCCTCCACAGAAGAGTGGTGCCTGTACACCTGCACCCACTGGATTATGCTCAATGGGTGGGACGGGGTGGTCGTCGTCATGATGAGGCGCAGGGAAGGGACATATTGCACAAGCCGCAGAATTATGGACAAGAGGTGGCAGCATTGGTGAGAAAAAGTGAGTTTATTTTGTGGTGACATTCAAAGAGTAGAAAATTAAAAAAAAACGACAAACACCCTGTTGCAATCCCTGTGTGCTCACGGAACTTTAGGCGTTCGTTTTCGGGACCCCCTACGTGGTGCTACCCCTGTGGCTCCAGCAGAGGTGGTGGCAGGTTGCTCCTGTTCGTGCCCTGACCGGGTAGATGCTTTGGGCCGACGCCCCCTGGGTTTCGGTGCCCGTGAGGGCACCTCCACAGACTGCTCCTCCTGCACCTGTGCAGGGGCAGACTCGGCCACCTGGAGAGGATGGACTATTGCGGGCACTGGTTGAGAGGGGGGCAACGGGTGAGACGTGCGGGCACCTTGAGTAGCGTCCACACTTCCATTTCCCCGTTCACCATCTTCCCTCTCATGGCCAAGGCCCACATCACCCCTTCCACCCTGCTGGACGGCAGTTTGGATGACGTGGGTGAGACCTTGCAAGGCCACCTCCAATGTATCTGTCAACCTGTTGATGGCGGCAGAATGTTGTTCACCCTGAATCCGAACAGCCGTTGTGAGGGCCTGGATGGACTCATTGGTGAGCTGTGCGTGACGCTCGAGGGAGGCTAGCCTGTCCTCCACCGCAGACGTTCCCACACCTACCCGCGACACTATCTCAGAGATGCCTTCACGTCCCTGCGACACTATCTCGGCGATACCCTCCTGCACCTGTGCCACCATTCCCCTCATGCAGGAGTTGGACTCCTCCATCCTCCGTGCGATTGTGGAGAGTGCGCGTGGCACCTCTCCCAGTACCTCAGCAATGTTCTGGTGCCCCTCGACGACTCTCCTTTTGACAGGTGGCCCCCTGGGTTCAGCATCTGGGTCCGGCTGAGCAAAGCCTGGAGAAGAGTGCTCCCACCGACGCGGACCCTCCGCGGCTGACCCTGCCACCAGGGTCTGCTCATGCTCATGTGTGCGCGGTGACTCACCATGTGCAATCCCAACTAGCTGAGGGGGGGGACCCACCGAGGTGTGTGTATCTGCGCTGGTGGATGCAAGGCTCATGTGTGACGATGCACCCTCAGAGACGGGCATGTCCTCTGAGGAATCGCCCTCAACCGAGACGTCGATCGCAGACGGTCCTGGAAGAGAACAGAGGGAAATATCAGGCATGTGACCAAATGTGGCGGTGCGGCATATGCCATGTGATGCTACGATCATTCACGATCATGAGTGATGAGTGCCAGCTTTCCCTTACCGGCCGTTTCGCCAGAACCAGACTCGCCATCCGCCATCGACAGGCAATGCAGCGTGCGGCTGATCTCCAGTGCCTCGACCTCGGCGTCTGTCAGGGCCATCTCGTGTGGCGGGCCCCCTCCGGTGCATGCCCTATCGCGTGCGTTCCTGGCCCTCTTCTCCTGTGAGGGCAAAACACAAAAACGTTATTGAGTGATGATTACAATGTGAGACGCTTCAAGCATTGGTGTGATTGGGTTGAACGTGTGCCAGATGGATGGGAGGATGCGTGTGCCACATGGCCATCCCATTGTATGGGCATTGGGGTGTGTGGTAGTGGTCGAGTGGGGACAGGGACGGTGGGTACGTGCAGGCACTGTGAGGATGATAGTTGGGTGGCTGTGAGGATTGGTGCGGGAGCGCAGTACTGTCAGTGGAGATGGGGTTGTGAGGTGTTTGAGGTGATGTGGAAGACGGAGTGATGCAGAATGCGTTAGTGTACTCACTTTTCCGGACCTGGTGAGGTCATTGAATCTCTTGCGGCACTGAATCCAAGTGCGGGTGGTGTTTCCCCTGCTTGTGACCTCCGCGGCCACCTCCTCCCATGCCCTCTTGGTGGCGCTGGCAGGGCACCTCCTTCCATCCGTGGGGAACAGCGTCTCCCTCCTCATGCGGACCCCGTCCAGCAGCACCTGGAGGGCGTGGTCCGTGAAACGGGGAGCAGCCTTACCCCTGTGCTCCTCCATCCTTGATGGAGTGTAGTTTGTGGCTGGAGGGGCTTTGGTGGACTGCCCCTTTAAATAGAGCGCAACCATCGCTCAGACGTCAATGCGCATGCGCAGGCCGCCGGCACGCAGCTGAGAAGCGCGGAACCCGTAACTGCCGGCTAATCACATCAATCATCCCGCGATCGCGTGCGCAACGCACTCAATTTGGCCGGCGCGTTTTCCTCGAGCCCGCCCGACCACCCGCTGCCAACCCGCACCCCTGGTAAAATCGGGCCCAATGTGATGAATCTGTCTGATTGTCACCCTCTGATGCATCTGTTTCATTGTCAGCCTCACCCAATGCACTGCATCCATCGGGTGAATACGGCACCTTCAGTCACTCACAGGTCTGTTATTTCTCCCCTTGTAGGAGAAGAGAGCACAAATCGCAAGGGAGAGAGCGAGGACTGGGGGTGGACCTCCACAAATAGTCCAGTTCACAGATGTGGAGGAGGAGGTCATGGAGATAAGTGACACTGTTGCATACCTATCCGTTGGAGAAGGAGAGACTGGCAATCGGCAGATGGCTGGTGACAGAACGTTAACATCTTTCGCACGCATGATGAATTGATTTTATCAATGATTGAACTATTCCAGACCTCAGTTTGGTCAGTGGAAAGATTGTCACTTTTCCAATGAATAATTAATATTGTCTTCTGTTGTCTTCCAGAGTCATCACGCCTTCAAGAGGAAAGTTCCGAAATGGAAATAAAGCAATTCCTCAGAGGATCCCATTCCTTCTGAGGGTGGACCGTCACATGACATACAGCCATGCACCTGTGCAGATACTGACACATCGGTGGGTCATGTTAGACACTTAGTTGGGTTGTTACCTGGTGATTCATCACTCACAAATGTGTATGAGCATACACTGGAGGCAGGGGCAGCTGTGGAGAGTCCGCATCGGGGGCGGGGGCGGGGGCGGGGGCGGAGGCGGGGGGGGGTCACCCCTCTCCACGCTCTGCTCAGCTGGACATAGATGCTGAACCGCAGGGGCCATCATTGAGAATGAGAATGCGAGGTACTGGAAAACATGCCACTCGCACTCTCCACAATAGCGGAGAGAATGGAGGAGTACAACTCCATCGATAGTGGATTGGTGGTGCAGGACTGTGTGCGATGGAGAGGATGGTAACCTCTGTTGAGCTTCAAGCACTTCTCTCAAACGAGTCCATTCAGGCCATGACGACGGCCTTGCAGACTCTGGATGCCAACATGTCTGCCGCCTCAAACAGGCAGACAGATACTTTAGCCATGGCCTTACAATGTGGCACGTCTGCTCACCAACCTGCTGGCCTGCATGTTAACTTTCTGTGATTTGTGTACAAGGACACTGAAATCGCTCTGACTACCAACATCCCTTAGTCTCTCAACTTTTAAAAAATATTCTGCTTTTCTATTCTTCCTACCAAAGTGGATAATTTCACATTTCCCCGCATTATACTCCATCTGCCTCCTTCCCGCCCACTCACTTAATCTGTCTATATCCCTTTGCAGACTCTTTGTGTCCTCCTCACAGCTTACTTTCCCATCTAGCTTTGTATCGTTAGCAAACTTGGATACATTACCCTCAGTCCCCTCATCTAAGTCATTGTAAACAGCTGAGGCCCAAGCACCGATCTTTGCGACACCCCAACCTGCCAACCCGAAAATGATCTGTTTATTCTTACTCTCTGTTTTCTGTCCGTTAACCAATCCTCAATCTATGCTAATACATTACCCCCAATCCCATGATGTCCAAGTGAGCCCAGCAGAATGGTGGGAGTGATGTTGCACTAACCCAGGACAGGGATGATGATGAAAGGGGACATGGAAGTGGGGACTCCACTCAAAGCGCTGCCATGTCTCACCCATTGCCCCCTCCTCAATTGGGACCTGCAATGCTACTTCCTTTCCCGATGGCCAAGTCTGCCCCTGCACAGGTGCAGGTGGAGCAGTTCTTTGACAGAGCCTTCACGGGTTCCAAAACCCAGAGGTCATAGGCCAAGAGAATCTCAGCAGTCAGGGCAGGGATCTGAGAAACCTGTCAATACTTCTGCTGAAGCCACAGGGGATGCACCATGTAGAAGCGGCAGATAGAGAAAGGCCAAGAAATTGTAATTCACCAAGGGTATGCACAAGGGTGTTTGATGAGCTGTCATGTTGTTAATTCTTTATTTATTTTTGTTATGGCACACTCACCACCATTGCCATGTCTTGGCCATTATTGAGTCCTTTTTGTGAGTTCACCCTTTCATGTGCTTCATCATGAATGCCAAAACATGCATCTCAGTAGTCAGGGCAGTGATCTGAGCAACCTGCCACTACTTCTGCTGAAGCCATGGGGGATGCACTATGTAGAAGCAGTAGAAAGAGAAAGGCTAAGCAATTGTAATTCACCAAGGGTATGCACAAGTGTGTCATGTCATTAATTTATATTTTTTTATTATAGCACATTAAATGTAACCATTATCACCACCGCTGCCACGTGTTGGCCATTATTGAGTCCCTTTTGTGAATTCGCCCTTTTGCTTCATCATGAATGCCAAGACATGATGCCACCCATTGGGCGCATATTCAATGGGTGCATGCGTGGTTGAAGGACTGGTTTGTGCAAAGTGGAGGGGGATTTGCTGGTGTTTGTTCCAGGTGGCCTGAGTATTTCAAAGTCTTCAATTTGCACATCTCATTATGAGAGCCTGTTAGAGATGGGGCATCCCTGACATCACGGGCAGCAATGTGCGCCGCTGATCTGGTGATGGTTTCTCCATCTTCATTTTTTTCCTCCTCGTCCTCCTCATCCCCCATGTCCTCCTCCTCCTCATCCTCTTCATCTTCTTTAATGTTGCCGCCAAATGAGGATGTTTGATGAGCGCATTCGACCTCCTCTACCTGTAACCCTCTCTGCTGAGCGATGTTGTGCAGGACGCAGCACACAACGATTATTCTGCACACCCTCAACGGCGAGTTCTGAAGGGCTCCCCCAGATCGATCCAGGCACCTGAAGTGCATCTCATAGCATTCCTATGGCTTGTTCAATCACAGGCCTGGTGGTGATGTAGTTCTGGCTGCTGCTGTGCCTCGTTGGTGGGGTTTAAGAACATAGGAACATAGGAACAGGAGTCGGCCATTTAGCCCCTCGTGACTGCTCCACCATTTGATAAGATCATGGCTGATCTGTGATCTAACTCCATATACCCGCCTTTGGCCCATATCCCTTAATACCTTTGGTTGCCAGATATAAATTATCTCAGATTTAAATTTAGTTTCTCAGAGGTGTCATGAGCCACATCTGCAGGGGGTATCCCTTGTCTCCAAGGAGCCAGCCTTTAAGTCTGTCTTCTGTGTGGAAGAGATCCAGGATGTTGGACTCACGCAAAATGAAGGAATCATGTCAGCTTCCATGGAATCTGGCACACACATGCAGAAGCCTCCTTTCATGATTGCACACCAGCTGTGCATAAGAACATAAAAAATAAGAGCAGGAGTAGGCCATACAGCCCTCTGAGCCTGCTCCACCATTCAATCAGATCATGGCTGATCTTCCACCTCAACTCCACTTTCCTGCCCGATCCCCATATCCATTGATTCTTCTAGAGTCCAAAAATCTATCTATTTCAGCCTTGAATATATTCAACGACTCAGCATCCACAGCCCTCTGGGGTGGAGAATTCCAAAGATTCACAACCCTATGTGTGAAGAAATTCCTCCTCATCTCAGTCTTAAATGGCTGACCCTTATTCTGCAACTATGTCCTCTAGTTCTAGACTTTCCAGCCAGGGGAACAACCTTTCAGCATCTGCCCTGTCAAACCCCCTCAGAATCTTTTATGTTTCAATGAAATCACCTCTCATTCTTCTAAACTCCAGAGAGTATAGGCCCAGTCTACCCAATCTCTCCTCATAGGACAACCCTCTCATCCCAGGAATTAATCTAGTGAACCTTCATTGCACTGCCTCTAAGGCAAGTATATCCTTCCTAAGATAAGGAGACCAAAACTGTACACAGTACTCCAGGTGAGGTCTCACCAAAACCCTGTAAAACTGTAGTAAGACTTCCTTATTCTTGTACACCAACCCCCTTGCAATAAAGGCCAACATGCCATTTGCCTTCCTAATTGCTTGCTGTATCTGCATGCTAAATTTTTGGGCTCGAATTTAGCAGGCCTGCGGGTTCCCAGCGGGTGGTCCTCCGGGAGCGTCGAAAACGCGAACGGCGAAATTAGTGGGTTGCCCACGCGATCGTAGCAGGCAATCCACTAATAGGATCCAATTACCTGCTCCTCCGGGGTCCACGGCGCTGGCCTGCGCGTCGGTCGGGCTGCGCATGCGCAGTACGATCTGTCAGCTGGAGGCTCTCTAGTTAAAGGGGCAGTCCTCCACTGACAGATGCTGCAACCAATGGGACAAATTGCAGCATGGAGCAGCCCAGGGGGAAGGCTGCTCCCAGTTTAATGATGCCTCACCCCAGGTATCATCAGATGGGGTGAGGAGGAGGGGGAGGACACAGATCTTCCCCCCGGCGGGCGGGAGGAAGCGGCCTGCCTCTGCCACCAAGAAGGCCTGGCTCGAGGTGGCAGAGGGGGTCACCTGCGCCACCAACATATCGCCCACCTGCATACAGTGCAGGAGGCGCTGCAATGACCGCAGTAGGTCAGCCACAGTGAGAACACGAAGTCTTTCCCCTACACTCCGTCTGCCACAACACTGCCCCCACCCCACATCTCCTTCGGCACCGCCAACACTATTCTGTCACATCACCCTTCATGCCCACTCACACCCCATCCTCATCTTACCTCCACCTACTCACCTCGCCAGTACTCATCCTGCCACTAACACGCGACCCAATCCTCATACAATCTCATGGCTCCATCCCATACTCACCCTCTCGTGCATCTCCCTCACGGCCAGCCTCACTCAACCTGCCACCACCTGTGCTGCAGCCACAGGGCATGCATCACATATGTGCAGTAGGCAGGGTAAGGCAAACGTCTCGTCAGCATGAAGGGGGTGCACAAGGGTGTCTGAGGGTTTGTCATGGGTGTTACCCATATTGAATTTCAGAGCCACAAACAGCACACATTATATTGACACCACCACTGCCATGTCTCCGCGAATCCTGTCCATTGTGTCCAATAATGCCCGCTCCTGGGTATCACTATGAGGACCCACCACTGATGCCACCCATCGTGTTACTGCAGAGTAGGTGCAGGTGTATTTGCAGGGCTCGTCCGCGCAGACGACTGAGAGACATCGGCGGTGTTGCCGGCTGCACCCTGGAAGGATGCGGAGGAGAAGGTGTGGAGGACAGTGGTGACTTTGCCAGCGACAGGTAAGCAGTTGGTGCTGGGGCCAGCCAGGAGCAGCTCGGCATGAAAGAGGCTGCAGATCTCCACGACTACATGTCGAGCGAATCTGCGCCTCCCTGTGCACTGCTGCTCGGAGAGGTCCGGGGAGCTGCGCCTCGGTCTGTGGACCCTGTGGCGAGGGTAGTGCCCTCTGCGACGCGTCTCTCTCTGCGGTAGCCCTCCCTCCTGCTGTGCAGGTGGGCGTGCAACCACACCGTGTTGGGGGGATCCACGTCTCTGCGGTGGACGGCGTGGACTGCGAGGCTGCTGGTGGTGGTCATGCTCTTCGTCCTCCGAGGGTGTCCACACACCACCCAACTGGCAGGTGTTGGTCTGAGGGGTTGTGCAGGGTAGGTGTGTGGGTCCTCGGACTGGGGCTGCGGTTTCGTGTCGGTCTGTCCTCTGGCTTGGCCGGGGGGTGGTGGGGGGCAGGGGTTGCCTTATATGACGCGGTGGCCTCCTGCGTGGGTGAGGGCTCTCCCCCGTGGAGCGCACCTTGGCACCTGCCACAGGCTGCTGGCTGCAACACGTCTGGTTTGAAGGGTCCTGTTTCCCCCAGTGTGGGAAACTGACTGCTTTGAACCTAAAATCCCACACTTCCTCTTTTGACAGCTGCTTCAGCTCATTAACTGACCACAACGAGCAAGTTAAGTGCTCTCAAGTGGAACCCCGCTGGCTTTAATTGCCTGCGGGATTCCCACCAGCGGGGCTTTCGCGCGCAGCCCCGCACGTCAGCGCGGTACCCGGAAGTGGCCGGGATTTCGTCCGAATCCGGTCACGTGATCGGAGATCGGGATTTTCGGGGCCCCCCCGTTGGAAACCCGCAGGTAACCCGACCCTAAAATCGAGCCCTTTGTGTTTCTTGTACGAAGTCACCCAAATCCCTCTGAACACCAATATTTAATAGTTTCTCACCATTTAAAAAATATTCTGTTTTTCTATTCTTCCTACCAAAATGAATAACCTCACATTTCCCCACATTATACTCCATCTGCCACCTTCTTGCCCACTCACTTTACCGGTCTATATCCCTTTTGTAAGACTACAAATATGGAAAATGCTGTAAAAACACTATAAAACTGCAGGACATGAAACAGGCTGCGAGATATGAAACAGTTAACCTCAGGTGCCAGTCAAAGAGACTCCAGCCCATGAACAATTTAAGAGACTCATTTATATCAAACAATGATCCCCTGGAGAAGACACATTAACATCGAGACAATGTATATTCAAACTGAGCCTCTAAGCCGTGCTCAGTCTCGGATAAGAACGGAAGGCCTTTCATACTAAACAATATTGTGAGCCAAGGACCCATCACAGTGAGGAATGACTTCATCTAAGTCATTGTCCTGATGCTGTGCAGGTAGCGAGGGAGGAGACATGGAGTTGTTTCTTGACCTCACAGCTCTGCACAACTAAGGAGTTTTGAATCATCGAGGTGCCCAAATGAAGAGGTGTGAATGTCAAGCAATCCAACAGATTGATAGCTGAAACCACAGATGAGGCACAGGTGGGCATTTGCATGACTGGAACACTATAAGAAGGTACAACAGCAGCACATGGAGGCTGCAGTCAGGTGAAGATGGACTGAGACCAGTCACCAGGCCTACAATCAACATCGGTAATGACCAGCCACATGGGTGATTGTAAGTTCCAGGCAAACCACTAAGGGGTTTGCACTGCGGAGGCTGCAGTCAAGGGAAGAAGGACAGAAACCGGTCATTTCCAGGTCCAGGCCTACGATCAGTATCGGTAACGACTAGCCGCATGGGTGATTGTAAGTTTCAGTCAAATCGTTGAAGGGTTTGTACTGGGGTTTTGTTGGTCTAATAAAGAAACAAGTTTGGGTTGAGCCAAAGCCTGTTTGTCGCGTGCAATTTTGTTCTTGTGATTCCGAGATCCAAGAACCGGTGGAAGGCGGAAGGGAACGGAACACCTTACACTTTGCAGACTCTTTGCGTCCTCCTCACAGCTTACTTTCCCACCTAGCTTTGTATCATCAGCAAACTTGGATACATTACACTCGGTCCCTTCATCTATGTCATTAATATAGAATATAAATAGCTGAGGCCCAAGCACCGATCCTTGCGATACCCCCCTAGTTACAGCCTGCCAACCTGAAAATGACCCGTTTATCCCTACTCTCTGTTTTCTGTCCGTTAACCAATCCTCTATCCATGCTAATATATTACCCTCAACCCCATGAGCCCTTCTCTTGCGTAAAAACCTTTTATGTGGCACCTTACTGAATGCCTTTTGAAAATCCAAATATACTACATCCCTGCTAGTTACATCCTCAAAAAACTATAATAAATTTGTCAATCACGATTTCCCTTTCATAAAACCGAGTTGACTTTGCCTAATCATATTATGATTTTGTAAGTGCCCTGTTACCACTTCCTTAATAATGGCTTCCAGCATTTTCCCGACAATTGATGTCAGGCTAACTGGCCTGTTGTTCCTTGTTTTCTCTCTCCCTCCTTTCTTGAATAGCGGGGTCACATTTGCTACCTGCCAATCCACTGCGATCATTCTAGAATCTAGAGAATTTTGGAAGATCAAAACCAATCATAGAATCATAGAAGTTTACAACATGGAAACAGGCCCTTCGGCCCAACATGTCCATGTCGCCCAGTTTATACCACTAAGCTAGTCCCAATTGCCTATAGAATGGATCCACTATCTCTGCAGCCACCTCTTTTAGAACCCTAGGATGTAGGCCATCAGGTCCAGGGGATTTATTGGCTTTTAGTCCTGTTAGTTTCTCAAGTATCTTTTTCTCTACTGATATTAATTACGTTAAATTCCTCACTCTTATTTACCCCTGGGTTCTCCTTTATTTTTGGTATGCTTTTTGTGTCTTTTACTGTGAAGACAGATACAAAATATTTGTTTAATGTCTCTGCCATTTCCTGATTCCCCATTACAAATTCTCCTGTCTCAGCCTTTAAGGGAACCATGTTTACTTTTGCTACTCTCTTCCTTTTTACTTACTTGTAGATGCTCTTACAATCCGTTTTTATATTTTTTGATAGTTTACTTTCATATTCTATTCTCTCCCTTATCAATTTTTTGGTCGTCCTTTTCTTGTTTCTAAAACTCTGCGTAGGCATTGATGGAGTGATATCCTTTCGGTTTATGAACAATCATGGTTCATATGGAGGTCATCGGATTGATACTTTTGTGCAATCAATTGCTCCCTGCACTCGTTGGAAGCCTGCCAGAGAGTTGAATGTCACTGCCCTCTCAGTCGAGGGGGAATTTCACGTAGTTGGATGCCCTGGCTAACAAGACATCCATCACCTGTCATATACACTTATATGCAGACGACTGAGACATACTGGAGATGTCACCTGTGGCGCCCTGGAAGGATCCGGAGGCAAAGAAATTGAGGATAATGGTGACTTTAAGTGCGACGGGCAAAGCATGGCCATCAAGTCCAGCAGGGAGAAGCTCTGCGGATGTCTGCGACCACCTGCCGGCTCACTCTGATCCTGCATAGACACTGTCCCTCAGAGAGGTCCAGGAAGCTCAGCCTCTGTCTGTAGACCCTCTCAAGCGGGTAATGCCTCCTGTGACCTCGGCCCCTCCGTTGGTCCCCTTTCTGCTCTTCCACAGGTCCTTGTGGGACATCCCTGTCTTGTGCAACTGCAGATCCCAGAACTGCATCCGTACCTGCCATAGATGGTGATGCGCCTCCTCCTCAGATGTACTGTGGAATAGATCCATTGCGCCCCCCATCCTGATCTTGTCAGTTTGAGGGGCCCCAAAATGTTGTAAGTTTGTCTGAATGCAAGAATTCTTAGTCTCAACAAAGAAACATAAAGAATTCCCAGCCAACTGTTTGTCAGAGAGAACTGAGTGCCCAGCTGCAATAACTCACTTTCATTGAGATGTGTCAATCACTGATTTAAAGGGCCAAATGAGCTTCAGCTGCAACTCGCCTCCATTTCAATGGCGTGTTTCAAAAGCCACGGGAGACACGTTCAGGAGTAGTTAAATCCGTTGCTGTTGCAGAATCCACAAAAAACTAAGTACCTAAAGTGTTTCAACTACCTGAATTGGCCCTTTAAATATTGGCCTCCAGCTTTAAGTGGGGTTGGGACATCCGGGTTTCTGTTGTGCACGCGCATCCTAACGCATCTGGGTTAAACCTGGAAGTGGGCGCATTGGAGCCGTGATGCGGTCCCGCTCCAAAAAGCTGCTACTTTAACCTCCCAGCTGCCCCCACCCCACGTATTCTCGGGGGTTAAAATGACCCACCAGGTGAGGCCAGGATCGGGCTCAACTTTGATACCCCCATGGTTGAAGCTTTACACATGAATAATGGTTACTTGGGTGAATTTTCATAGGATGCCTAGCAAGGTGTCAATGCCTTCTGGAGACAAGGGAAGAAAATTGGCAAAACAATATCCCTTTGCAATGCTTTCAAATTACTTTTGTTAAATCACTGTCCTTCCATCTATGGCCCAGCTAATTTTTGTATTCTCAGTGGTCCCTATGTGCTGTACCATTGTAAATGGAAAACCTAAATGATGGAACATTATCATTTTGAAATTATGATTATCTTAACCTGGTTGTCTGAAATTCTTTTATTGTTATTTTAATGGAGTCAGTACTTATTTAAGCATGGAGTGAGCCTTTGGCTTAGTGGTAACATTCCCGCCTCTGAGTTAGAAGGTGAAGGGCTTGAGCCCCATTCCAGACAGCCCAGGGCTTGTGTCTGGGCGAAGTGACCACTGGCTCAGAGGTAATAACCCCGCCTCTGTGTTAGAAGTGTTGGATTCGGACCCAACTCCAGCTAGTCCTGGCAAGTGGCAGTTCTGAATACTGGATTGATGTCCAGGTGCCAACTATGAACACTTATGCCCAATGGGTGCAGGTGCCCCCTACCTCCCCCCAACATTGTAAAGTATAGGATCAGCCTTGGTTGCAGTCCACCTAGGAGGAGATATTATGAAGATAAAAATAGTGAGGAAGGCGTTGGGAAGCCACCTCAGCTAACCTTCCCTAGTAAGCGGCTCAAGAATCTCGTGTGTGAAATTTGAGTTAGGACGTCCACAAGGGCAGAACACAACGGACAGATGGACCTGTTCCATTTTTTTTTTCCTTGAGATACTTCATTATTGTGATGTACTCCACCTAATAGTTTAGCTGAAAAGCACAGCTTGGCAAGTGGATTTGGATAAGTAGCCTTGAGCCTCAAACCTATTAATTAATCATTTGGTTGGTAAATCAGCACTCCAGCTGTTGGAACTTCAAGGCTTTTACCATAACATTCCAGCTCACTATAAACATTAGCATCATGACAGCACTGCAAATAAAATATTATTGAATGATGGCCCATGTAAACTTGATATTCTGTATTTGAAATACACTTAATTACTAGATACAAAGGGTTAGAAGGATGGTGTAATTTCCTTCCTGCTTATATAACAATATGTCAGAAGGCAGTATAACCAGCAACCTTGCCCTTAGCTGCTGGCCCTCACAGACTTAATGGTGTTTTCTGCTTACTTCATTGGACTGTTAATGCCTGGAGCCTAGAAATTATCTTTATCCAGACTGAACAGCATATCTGTGAGGCATCAGACTTTTCTCTACACCTTTACCATTGTCCCTCGATGCTTCCAAGCAATGATTTGATTAGTTCTCCCCATGATTTTTAAAGCTTCAGATATTTCTATAAAGGATTGCTTGTCTTAGCTTCTGGCACTTGTGTTTTTATTTTCCTCCTTTTTTGTTCCTTATTATCCACAAATTATTTTCTGACTTTCCTCCTTTGGAAAGCCACCCCTTGATATAGACCTTCCCTCAGCAAAAGCAGCAGTTGATGACCTATTCCGAGGCCTGTGCCGAATCTGCTATATAACCCACCGCTAAGAAATGTAGGAGAGTGGAATAAAAACAGAAAATGCTGGAAATACTCAGCAAGTCAGGCAGCATCTGTGGAGAAAGAAACGGAGTTAACGTTTCAGGTCGATGACCTGACGGAAAGGTCACTGACCCGAAACATTAACTCTGTTTCTTTCTCTACAGATGCTGCCTGACCTGCTGAGTATTTCCAGCATTTTCTGTTTTTATTTCAGATTTCCAGCATCTGCAGTATTTTGCTTTTGTTTTTAATGTAGGAGAATGGCCTTTGGTGACTTTCTCCTCTGCCCAGTATGTAAATGAACAGCCTTTGCTTGGGTCTTCTTCGCTAAGACAACACCAATGATACTCGTAATTCCCAATGTGGCTGCAGCCTACTTGACCGCAAAGCAGGCTCCAGTTAGTTCTTTAATATGTTTTTTTCTCCCATTTTCCACCTTTCATTACAGCTACTTACCTTCACACATCTCCTTTGATTTGTGGCAAATAGATTATAGACTACCTTATTACTTTCAGTATGACAGCTGGTAATTGGTGCGTCTGTGGGAAGTGCACTTACTCTCCACTTTTAGTGTTACTTCAGATGCAGGCTCTGTCAGCATGGAGTCTGCATTGTTTACTTGACTCCTTTCAGATTGGTTGCACAGTGAAAAGAAGAGCTCTGCATTGTGGGAGTGAATCATCTACTGGCACTGCACAACTTAAAGGGGAACCATCGCCTGAAAAGAATGGTTGGCGACCGTCATATTTATTTACAAATACACAAGAAGACATAACTGTTTTTTATATCACACCATTATGTTACTTGCACATGAAATTATTATGACAAAAATGACAAATAGCTTGTCTCTCCCTCTCTCTCTCCCCGGAATGAGATGTTTGACAAACACTTCTTAAAGAAAGCATTTACACTCAAATAGTGAGGCATATTTGTTCATGTCGTCTGCTGACACAACTTTCCTCAGCAATATCTCTATGAGATGACTCACTAATGAATCCATAACTGACCTTTAGTTTGTTAAAGTGGTAAGCCCCAAACATCCTCTACAGTTACACTGGGATTGTACCAGCCAGTGCTATCCAGCATTGACCCCACTGGAGTGGGTACTTAATTTGCAATGGGTGGGTGGGCATATCTCCAGTGCCAATCTGCTCCATGCAGCTGGAAAATCTGACACCTTCCCGCCATTGGTGGGGCACCTTGCCCAGGCTAGCTGCCCCCTCTCCCCACTCCTGCTTCGTCTGAGATCCTGGTCAAGTTCCCTTTGCCCCCCTCCCCCCACCCCCCACCCCACCATGTAAGGGGGCACGATCAAGAAAATTTTTCTCAAAAAAATTATTTTTCTTTTCTCCGGGTTCCAGGCTGCTTCCCTGGCCTGGACTCTGTGCCCACCCACTTTGGCCCATCTGGAGATCGATATGTCTCACCTCAGTTGGTGTGCCAGTCTCCAGTAATGCACCAGATCCGGTATGAGCGAGGGGAATGAAAACTCCTGGTGCAGGGAGTCCATGCAGTGGCTCCTCCCCTCCCCCAATAATATTTACCTTGTAAAGGATGGGCGGAGGTTCCACCCCTTACCAGACATGCTACGAGTCACAAAAGTGGCAGAGGCCCAGCGCAGTAGTTAGGTTATCACCATTTTCGAATGCGTTCCACTGCTCTCTCACCAGAGTTATGGTGGGTGCTCGGCAGAACCTGTGAAGATTCTTGGGGCTGCAGTCTTCGTTGTTCCAGTTCTAGTCCATATTATTGGTATAGTCAATTAAACATAGCAAAAAAAGGTCAATTTTTTCCCCCTTTAAATCTGTATGCCCTGCCTCCATAATTCATTCTACCTAATAGCATTCTTCAAAATTTGATGTACTTGGCTGTTGGGACACACGCAAATGCCATGTTCCAGTCGGTCATTATTAAGGGCAAAGTTTAAGCACAGACTTAAGTGCCAGTAAGGGCAACAATACTGTGCTCCACAATACATTGAAGTGAGGTTTACATGAATCAATTTGGAAATATTGGAACATTATTATGAAGTGATTATATGGTGAGTTCCGAATTTCAGCTGTGCTGCGGAGTGTTGCTGCAGATAGAGAAGGAAAATAAAGGAAAAAGCCAGGCAGCCCAGGGTCTCTCCTGCATTCCTCCTTGTAACTGGCTGAACCTTGTAACCTGTAACTTGTTGTAAACCCTTTCCTCTTTCCTTAATACAGCAAGCCATTTTGCTTCATTGATAAAAATACATTTTTATCATAAAATGTGGTACAAATGCATTTAGCCATGACTAAACTGAATTAAATCATATTCCTATTATTCTAAACTACATAAAACTACATTTAAATCTGTATTATAAGCCAGAATTTTAAACACCTATTTCAGAAATTTGCTGTAGGTCTGGTACTGCAAGTGATAAGGAGCAAAAATGCTTTGCCCTTTTATACATTTATCTTTTATCCCTTGGAGACGGTGACTTAGGCTGGGGTTCACTTCCATTGGAGACCTGCATCTCCCTGTTACTTTGCCCAAGCAGTCATTTTTCACACAAGAGTCCGGATAGTGAATGTTGGCAGGTGATTCATCTATGGGATGCATCACAACCCCCAAATCTGATTTTCACTGTATCCGCACCTTTTCCAACGGAGGGCATTAGATAGTGACCTTGGGCTCGAATTTAGCAGGCCTGCGGGTTCCCAGCGGGTGGTCCTCCGGGAGCGTGGAAAACGCGCACGGCTAATCGTGTGCGTCCCCCACGCGATCGCGGGATAATTGAACACATTAAGCCCTGCTTCCGGGTTCTCCGCTCCCCAGCTGCGTGCCGGCCGGCTGCGCATGCGCAGTGCCGTCGACGCGATGTAGGAGCTCCACTTAAAGGGGCAGTCTCCCAAAGCCCCTCCTGCTGCAAGCAAGAGGTTTGAGACAATGGCTCAGCAAAGGGGAAAGGCTGCGCCCCGTTTTTCAGACCTGGCACTGCAGCTGATGCTGGAGGGCGTGAGGAGGAGGAGGGAAACACTCTTCCCAGAAGATGGACGCAAGTTCCCTGCCGCCGCCACCAGGAAGGCATGGGCAGAGGTGGCGGCGGAGGTGAGCAGCAGGGGCAACACCCCAAGGACTTGGGAGCAGTGCCGCAAGCGCTTCAATGACCTGACTAGGTCTGGCAAGGTGAGTACACCAACGCACCCTCCCACATCCCGTCCCCACCATCACGCCAAACAGATCACAACCCCTCCTGCACAGCCACCACTGCGCTCCATCAGCAATCCTCACAGCCACTCATTCACCATCCTCGCCGTGCATGCAAGTACCCACCATCCCTGACCCCACCCGAACACTACCACACACCCCAATCCCCATGCAATGGGATGGGCACGTGGCCCACGCATCCTCCCATCCATCCGCGCCACGCTCAACCCAACCACACCGATGCTCGATGCGTCTCACGATGCAATACGCACCCACTCACACATCTGTGTTTTGCCTTCACAGGAGAAGAGAAGCAAGAACAATCGGGAAAGGGCACGCACCGGAGGTGGGCCGCCGCAAGTGGTGAAGCTCACCGACGCCGAGGTGGAGGCGCTCGACCTCGCCCGCACGCGACATTGCCTGTCGGTGGCTGATGGCGAGTGTGTCGCTGCCGAAACAGCCAGTAAGGGAAAGCTGACACTCAACACCCATGATCGCGAGTTACCGTCTCATCACCTGCCATCAGGCGCACTGTCAAGTTGGTCCACATGCCTCAAAGTGCCCTCTGTTCTCTTGCAGGTCCGTCTGTGTGTGAAGCGATCGTGGAGGGCGATTCCTCAGAGGTCATGGCGGTCTCTGAGGGTGCATCGTCACATCAGAGCCAACCATCCACCAGCGCAGAGACACGCACCTCGGTGGGTCCCCCTCGCCAACTAGTTGGGGTAGCACTTGGTGAGTCACCGCGCACGAGTGAGCATGAGCAGACCCTGGTGGCAGGGGCAGCCGCGGAGGGTCCGCGACGGAGGGAGCACTCATCTCCAGGCTCTGCTCAGCCGGACCCAGATGCTGAACCCAGGGGGCCACCAGTGAAAAGGAGAGTCGTCGAGGGCCACCAGCTAATTGCTGAGGTACTGGCAGAGGTGCCGCGCGCATTGTCCACAATAGCGCAGGCGATGGAGGAGTCCAACTCCTGCATGTGGGCATTGGTGGCGCAGGCACAGGAGGGTACCGGCGACACAGTGTCGCGGGTAGATGCGGGACTGTCTGCGGTGGAGGACAGGCTGGCCTCCCTCGAGCGTCACGCACAGCTCCAGATCGAGTCCATGCAGGCCCTGACAACGTCTGTACGGATTCAGGGTGAGCAACATTCCGCCGCCATCAACAGGCTGAGGGATACACTAGGGGTGGCCTTGCAAGTCCACACACATGCCATCCAAACTGCCGTCCAGCATGGTGGAAGGGATGATGTGGGCCGAGGCCAAGAGAGGGATGATGGTGACCGGGGACATGGAAGCGGGGACGCTTCTCAAGGCGCCCCCACGTCCCACCCGTCGCCCACCTCTCAACCAGTACCCGCAATGGTGCCTCCTCTCCAGGTGGCCGAGTCTGCCCCTGCCCCGGTGCAGGAGGAGCAGTCTGTGGAGGTGCCGTCACGGGCACCGAAACCCAGGGGCCGTCCGCCAAAAGCATCTACCCGGTCAAGGCAAGAACACGAGCAACCTGCCACTACCTCTGCTGGAGCCACAGGGGTAGCACCACGTAGGGGTTCCCGGAAAAGAATTGCAAAGGCCTTATAATCACAAAGGGAATACACCAGGGTGTTTATTAATTTGTACATTTTTTTTTATATAATGTCACAATGGAGATATTAAATACTCTATTCTCACCACTCCTGCCACCTCTCGTCCATTCTTCCGCGGCTTGTGCAGTAGTTGCGTTCCGTGGAGGCCATCATGACGGCGAACACCTGCTGCCACCCATTGGGCACACTGCTGTGGGTGCAGGATTACTGGCAACACTCTTCAGTGGAGGGGGCTGGTATGGCCGCTCGCATGTGCAGGTGAGGAGATGCAAGCGCCTCGCAGTGTCTGACTCTAGGAGAACCGCTGACGTATGAGTGCCTCCCTGGCCCGGCGACCATCCCGGTGAGTCGCGGTTCGGCGCATGGGTCGTCCAACATCCTCTGGCGCGTCCTCCTCCTCCGCCTCCGCCTCCTCCGCCTCCTCCTCCTCCTCCTCCTCCTCCTCCTCGCCCTCGCCTTCCTCAATGTGGGTGGCGGGTGTGGATGGGGCCTCCTCCAGCGGCACCCCTCTCTGTTGGGCCATGTTGTGCAGGGCACAGCAGACAACTATGATTCGTCCCACTCTGAATGGTGTGTATTGGAGCGCTCCCCCAGAACGATCAAGGCACCTGAAGCGCATCTTGAGAAGCCCTATGGTCTGCTCAATTGTAGACCTGGTAGCAGTGTGGCTGTCATTGTACCGACGCTCCGGCTCGGTGATGGGGTTCCTCAGAGGTGTCATGAGCCACGTGTGGAGGGGATACCCCTTGTCGCCGAGGAGCCAGCCGTTGCCGGCGTTGGGTGCCTGCAGGATGGGCGGGACGGCGGACTCCCTGAGGACGAAGGCATCGTGGCAGCTGCCGGGGTATCTGGCGCACACGTGTAGGAATCTCTGGCGGTGGTCACAGATGAGCTGGGCGTTCATGGAGTGATACCCCTTCCTGTTGATGAACAGCCCTGGCTCATGCGGAGGTGCCCGTATTGCGATGTGGGTGCAGTCGATTACACCCTGTACCCGTGGGAAGCCGGCCATGGCATGGAATCCAACCGCCCTCTCCATCTGGCTGCGCTCATCCATGGCGAAGTTGATGTAGTGCGAGGCCCTGCGGAACAACCCATCGGTGACCTGCCTTATGCACTTGTGTGCAGAGGACTGACAGACCCCGGTGATGTCCCCGGTGGTACCCTGGAAGGATCCGGATGCGAAGAAGTTGAGGGCAGTGGTGACTTTGACGGCGACAGGTAAGAAGATGCTGCTTGGTCCATCAGGGAGCAGCTCGTCGTTAAGGAGGCTGCAGATGTCGGCGACTACCTGGCGATTGACTCTGAGCCGACGTATGCACTGCTCCTCGGAGAGGTCCATGAAGCTGAGCCTCGGTCTGTAGACCCTGTGCGGAGGGTAGTGCCTCCTGCGACGCATCTCTCTCTGCGGTTGCCCTCCCTCCTGCTGTGCAGGTGGGTGTGCCGCAGCACCGTGTTGGGGGGCCCCACCTCTCCGAGGCGGACGGCGTGGACTGCGAGGCTGCTGGGGCTGGTCATCCTGTTCGTCCTCCGACGATGTCAACGCACCACCCATCTGGCAGGTGTTGGTCTGAGGGGTTGTGCAGGGTAGGTGGGTGGGTCCTCGGACTGGGGCTGCGGTTTCGTGTCGGTCTGTCCTCTGGCTTGGCGGGGGTTGGTGGAGGGCAGGGGTTGCCCTATGTGACGCGGTGGCCTCCTGCGTGGGTGAGGGCTCTCCCCCGTGGAGCGCACCTTGGCACCTGCCACAGGCTGCTGGCTGCAACACGCCTGGTTGAGGAGGGACTGTTTCCCCCAGTGTGTGAAACTCACTGCCTTGAACCTAAAATCCCACACTTCCTCTTTTGACAGCTGCTTCAGCTCATTAACTGACCACAACGAGCAAGGTAAGTACTCTCAAGTGGAACCCCGCTGGCTTTAATTGCCTGCGGGATTCCCACCAGCGGGGCTTGCGCGCGCAGCCCCGCACGTCAGCGCGGTACCCGGAAGTGGCCGGGATTTCGTCGCGATCTGGTCACGTGACCGGATATCGGGATTTTCGGGGCCGCCCCGCTGGGAACCCGCCGGAAACACGATCCCAAAATCGAGCCCCTTGAGTGGGAAACCTGGATGATTTTTCCCCTTCCCTAGCTCCGGAATGCTTGTAGCCAATTGAAGCACCTTCCCGTCCACTGCCTCAGGGGTGATCAGCTAACTCAACACAGTCCAGGGATTGAATCCAACATCTTAGAATGTGGAACTTGCTACCACATGGAGTGGTTGAGGTGAATAACATAGATGCATTTAAGGGGAAACTAGATAAGTATATGGGGGAGGAAGGAATAGAAGGGTATGTTGCTAGGGTTCGATGAAGTAAGGTAGGAGGAGTCTCGTGTGGAGCATAAACTCAGACATAGACCTGTTGAGCCAAATGGCCTGTTTCTGTGCTGTAAATACTATGTAATCTTTCTGGCTTGTATGACTCAGTATCATACCATGTGATATATTTGCCCACATAGGACTGGAAAAGGCAACTTCAGTCCATCTGGCTCCTTGGAGCTCATCGACGGAGCCTTCAAGGAGCCCCATGGTATTAGATTTTCTACAGGCCTGTGAAAAGGTAGTGGAAAGTTAGCCCGACAGGAAACTGATTGCAAATGTATCTAAAGGTAAAATGAGGACTCACATGTAAATGTTTTATGGAGTTATAAGTGAACTCTGCTGCTGAGAGGAAGATATTGATTGCTGCCAGAGAAAATCCTTGAACATTCTTTGCACTGAATTATATGCAATATACTGATTTCCATGAGATTAGTCATCAAGACTTTACTTTAATAAGTATGATTATTAATAAGACACTGTTTGAGAGGAATATATTACCTCACTATTGAATTACAGAAGTCCAAAATGAAAGGTTCTTAAATCCAAGATTCCTAGAGTGTTTATAAATTGAATATGAAATAATGATTTATCACAATTTGAAATCACACAGTAAAGGGTCTCATCTACTAAAATAACTGCATAGGCTAACATGACAGTTTAGGATTTTTTTCCGTACAATGTTGTAGGTTCAATTCCTATCAGCGATTTTAGTTATTTTGACAATAATAATTATTACATAGCTCACCCACACTTGTCGATTATTTGATTCCCTATTACTGGCGGGATATAGCACCTAAAAATTAAGGGGTAGATTTGCAAGGCCCCACATTGTCCACAATTTATTGATATGTGCTGGCACATGTCGGGCCATTTAATGGCGGAAAGCCTCACAAAATTTACCTTTAAGTATTCTATAAATTTTTAAGATAATTGGTTAAAAAGCCAGGGGGCAGTTGAGGAGAATTCTTTTTTACTCAGCGAGTTGTTATGATCTGGAATGCTCTGCCTGAAAGGGTTGTGGAAACAGATTCAATAATAACTTTCAAAAGGGAATTGGTTACATCCTTGAAAAGGAGAAATTTGCAGGGCTATGGGGAAAGAGCAGGGGAGTGAGACTAATTGGATACCTCTTTCAAAGAGCCGGTGCAGGCATGATGGGCCAAATGGCCTCCTTCTGTTCCGTACGATTCTATGATTCTAGGAAATCATTGGACATCAAACTGGAATAATAGTTGAAGAAGGAGGACCTTATATGATTTCCATGTTGCACAGGGGCAAAATCCACAGTATAACCAAAGAGCGAAGTTGCTAACCTGACTGCTCATTGAATGTTGTTACGTAGTTTAAGGCCACTTTGAGTGGCCTCACACTGCTTTAGCTTTGCAGCAGCTTCAGCATAAACTGCAAACAAAGCAAAGTAAACATTGAAAAAAATTCCCAAAGGTAACGTTTTAAATTTCATTTTAAAATGTAAATCTTATACTTTTTAGTATCAGCTGACTGTCTTGTCAGCTTTTTGCTAATGTTAAAAAATGCAATTTGACATTTGAGCAGCATGTCAGGACATGCATGTCAGAATAGATGCTCAGCACTCGGCCCGGCTGATCACAGAACAAAGCAGAGCTGACCATATCAGTGCACCCAACTTCGTATTGCACTAAGCAGGTACTTGTTCTGAAAAGTACCTGTAGTGTAATGGCACCATCAGGGTGCATGGGTGTATGCTTGCATGGTCTGTATTGTTCCAGCGAGTGTGGTATGTTTTTAATATACTGTAAACTGACAGTTGATGTACCTTTAAGTATGCAAATCAACTTAGTGACTGCATTAATCATTCTAAATATGTCTTCTCCATTAATTAGCCAGTTAAGAGACAGCAATACGGTGAGTTAGTACTTATGATGTGTAGTGAAAAGAAAGGGAGAAGAAAGTAGACTGAAACCATAGAAGGGAACATCTTGAAAGGGCTGTTTCAACAAAATGAATTGTGAAAAACGGACAATTTTAATTTCTTTCACATTTCATGACCTTATTGCAACCACCATAGTTTATAAAATGGAAAGTGATGTCATTGATCTTGTAAATAACCAATTTTTCCTTTGCTATCAAACATTATTTAAGAAGGTTAAATTGCAGTATAACTTGCTTTATGTAAATTAGACATTACAGAAAATGTCATGAGATCACCTTTACCCTATGGCCATTAATTTTAAAACAAAAGGAAATACTACAGCAAGTTGAAGGTTTCCTACAGTTCCAAAAATTATAGGCTGTAATCGCATCCCACTGAAAGCATCTAATCTAGAATGGTTGGCCTTTTCTTTGCATAAAAGAAACACAATAAGTAAATTCTTTACATGCAACACTGTGTAATTATTTCCCTACACCCACTCTGGTAGTCACTCTTACATTCTGGTTTGAAATGTCCCTAAAGCACATTGGATGCTTCAACTGATACTTATTTTGTTTCTACCCTGCAGTCAAGATCTACTTAAACGTACACCATGAACCTGGTTAAATGTTTAGGGTTTTAAAAGGGATGTTTCGACCTCTACAGTCTAGAGAGTAGGTAGCTACTACGACATCTCATAGACACATATCAAGTATTAAATGGAATAGACAAGGTAAACCCAGAACATTAAAAAGAAAAGAAAAGAAAGACTTGCATTTATATAGCACCTTTCACAACCTCAGGATGTCCCAATGAAGTACTTTTGAAGTGTAGTCACTGTTGTAATGTAGGAAACGCGGCAGTAAATTTGTGCACAGCAAGGTCCCACAAACAGCAATGAGAGAAATGACCAGTTAATCTATTTTAGTGATATTGGTTGTACGATATTGAAATAGCTACAGATAAGAATACATATCATTTACTCCCAAGTACATCAGGCTAATAGAGTCAAACTTAAAATCAGTGAAAAGTAAATTCAAAACAGAAATAGGAAAATATTTTGAATAATCTCCTAGAAAGTTAACAGACAAAGGGATAGAAATTGCTCTCTACACTATTTAAACATAGAAACATAGAAAATAGGAGCAGGAGTAGGCCATTCGGCCCTTCGAGCCTGCTCCGCCATTCAATATGATCATGGCTGATCCTCTTTCTCAATACCATATTCCCGCTCTCTCCCCATGCCTCTTGATGCCTTTTGTGTCTAGAAATCTATCCAGCTCTTTTTAAAATATATTCAGTGACTTGGGGCCCGATGTTAGCAGGGCTGCGGGTTCTCGGCGGGGGGGCTATTGGGCGCGTGGGTAAGGCGCCCGGTGAAATTAGTGAGTTTCCCGCGCGATTGTAGCATCCAATCCACTAATTGGATGCACTTACCTGCTCCTCCGGGTTCCCCACTGCTGATCTGCGCGTCGGGCGGGCTGCGCATGCGCAGTACGATCTGTCAGCTGGAGGTGCTCTATTTAAAGGGGCAGTCCTCCACTGACAGATGCTGCAACAAATAGGAAAAATTACAGCATGGAGCAGCCCAAGGGGAAGGCTGCTCCCAGTTTTATGATGCCTCACTCCAGATATCAATACATGGGGTGAGGAGGAGGGGGAGGACAGATATCTTGCTCCCGGCGTGCGGGAGGAAGCGGCCTGCCTCTGCCACCAGGAAGGCCTGGCTCGAGGTGGCAGAGGTCACCAGCGCAACCAACATATCGCCCACCTGCATACAGTGCAGGAGGCGCTCCAATGACGTCAGTAGGTCAGCCAAAGTGAGTACACTTACTCATTCCCCTACACTCCGTCTGCCACATCACCGCCCCCACCCCACATCTCCTTCAGCACTGCCAACACAACTCTGTCACATCACCCCTCATACCCACTCAAACCTCATCCTCATCTTACCTGCACTTACTCACCTCGCCAGTACTCATCCCGCCACTACCACTCAACCCAATCCTCATACAATCTCATGGCTCTCTCTCATACTCACCCTCTCGTGCATCTCTTTCATGGCCAGCCTCACTCAACCTGCCACTACCTGTGCTGCAGCCACAGGGCATGCATCACATATGTGCAGTAGGCAGCGTAAGGCAAACGTGTCGTGAGCATGAAGGGGATCCACAAGGGTGTTTGAGGGTTTGTCATGGGTGTTACTTATATTGAATTTCTGACCAACTCACATTAAATATTATATTGGCACCACTACTGCCATGTCTTCGCGAATCCTGTCTGGTTTGTGCAATAATGCCCGCTCCTGAGGATCACTATGAGGACCCACAACTGATGCCACCCATTGTGTCACTGCAGAGTGGGTGTAGGTGTATTTGCAGGGCTCTTCTGCGCAGACGACTGGGAGACATCGGCGATGTCCCCGGTTGCACCCTGGAAGGATGCGGAGGAGAAGTTGTTGAGGGCAGTGGTGACTTTGACAGCGACAGGTAAGAAGATGGTGCTCGGGCCAGCCAGGAGCAGCTCGGCATAAAGGAGGCTGCAGATGTCCACGACTACATGTCGAGTGACTCTGAGCCTCCGTGTGCACTGCTGCTCAGAGAGTTCCAGGAGGCTGAGCCTCGGTCTGTGGACCCTGTGGCGAGGGTAGTGCCCTCTGCAACGCATCTCTCTCTGCGGTAGCCCTCCCTCCTGCTGTGCAGGTGGATGTGTCACAGCACTCTGTTGTGGAGCTCCACGTGTCAGAGGTGGATGGCGTGGATGGCGAGGCTGGTGAGGCTGGTGATGCTGTTCGCCCTCCGAGGAGGTCATGACTGCAGCTACGGCGGCCCCCATCCGCAAGATGTACATCTGAGGGGGTCCGCAAGGTAGGTACATGTCTCCGGACCCCGGGGTAAGTGTGCAGGTGGGTCACTTTGACTGTCAGGAGGAGGGTGGTGGAGGCCAAATTTGTCCCAAGTGACAGAGTGGCCTCCTGCAATGAGTGAGGGTCTCCTCCCCCCCACCTGTCAAATGGACCTTTGCAGCTGCCACAGGCTGACAGCTGCAACACGTCCATTTGACCTGCGAGTGTTTCCCCCAGTGTGGGAAACAGTCCCACTTTGTTCCAAAATCCCACATAATCCCTTAATCAGGTCAGTTAATGACCTGAAATACCAAGGTAAATACTGTCAAGTGGAACCCCGCTGACTTTAATTGCCTGCGGGATTCCCACCAGCGGGGGCTGCGCGCGCACGCCGGCGCGTCAGCAGGGAACCCGGAAGTGCGCGGGTTCGGGGCGGGCTCCGGTACCGCGCCGGGATTCTCCGATTTTCGGAGCCCCCCCGCCAGGAACGCACCCGGTAGCGGGTGCTAAAATAGAGCCCTTGGCCTCCACAGCCTTCTGTGGTAGAGAATTCCAGGTTCACCACCCTCTGAGTGAAGAAATTTCTCCTCATCTCAGTCCTAAATGTCCTACCCCGTATCCTGAGACTGTGTCAATTGATAACAAATTTGTCAATACGTTCAGAAGAAATTCCTCTGCTCACTATTTTAATGAATGTCACCAAAGCCTTTAACTCATTTAAAATTAAATGGTTAACAATGTATTAAAGAAGCACACAGAATAATTTCTATCCAGTGACATTAGAAGTATTCAAATTAGAAGCAAGATCAGGAGATTTAGGGTATTGGAGGAGCAGCCTTTTGATGGGCCGACTGCCCTTTTCTCATCTTTAATTGGCCTTAAGTTCATTATCCCAGGAGGTAACAAATGCTCGAAGTCTGAAATAATGAAATGAAAATTGTAGGCTATAATCACTTCACTGAAAGCATCCAATCTGAAATCGTTGACCTTTTCCATGTATTTAAAAACACAACAAGTTAACAATTTAAGTATGGCACTGTGTGTTTATTTCCTCACACCCATGCTGCTTGTCACTCTCCAGCCTTATATTTAGGCTTGAAATATTCTTAACGCACATTGCTTCAGCTGGTATTTGTTACAATTGACATTTGAAAGAGAAAGAGGGTTTAATATTTGGAGTGTGACCCTTCATCAGAACTGTAGCTGTTTTTTTTACTTTCACTTTATATTTCATTACTACACATTTGCCAAAATTCATTGGAGACAGTGCGATATTGCAATAAAAAAGTGACAAAATTATAACTCCACAGACATGAATAGGACAGGGCTTAACTTTTTTTTTGCAATGAAAGACATTCAGAAAAATGTTACGTTCGTCACCAAAAGTATTACTTCAACCTTAAATAAGTGAGACAATTTTAAGGAAGTCTGCTTTGTTAAAGTAGAATAGAGAAAAGTGACAAAGCTCATGGATATATCTAAATTCACACTCTAATGTGAATGCGACCAAAAGATGATCAGAACTGTTAGTGTGAGTGTTTGTACAATGCATACTTTGAAATTGCTAAATTTGAAATGTGCTAATTTCAGTGCTATTGTGTTATTTGTTTTCATTAACATGCATCTCATTAACATTTCATAAGAATGCAAGTAAGTCAAGGTCAAAAATGACCATTGACATCAGTCGAAGCTTATTCCCCCTGTACCCAGCACTTTAATGTTTCCAGCTGCCAATTGAACGCCCTTTGAGATTTTTTTAGCCCCAATTTTAACCTGGGCCGAGCAGTGTGAATCCTGACTTGTCAACATGAACCCCAACTTGTCGACAAGAGACCAGGGCCATTTTAACACCCGGGCCACATTGTGGTAGGTATGATGGACTGCCTTCCCGATCCCGGCGTGAATCGGGCAGCCCTTCCTACTCTCACGAGCCACGTACGGTTTATTTAAAGCGGCCATGTATCTCTTAAAGTAAGAATGCCTCCTTGCTACAGTTATAGATGTTCACTTCATTTGTATCCTCAATGACCGAGCATTTTAAAGAAGCAATACCTGAGAGAAAGAGGGAGAGAGATGAGCAAAAGAGCTGCACACCCCCACTGCCCCCCGGCTTCTCAGAAGCTTCTTTAGAGATACTAATTGAAGGAATCAGGGCAAGGAGGGTGGTCCTTTTTCCCACCACCTGCAGGAGCATCCCCAGGGTCACACCAGTTCGGGTCTGGACAAAGGTCACAGACAGGGTCAGTGCCACCAGCATCACCCCCAGGACGTGGGTTCAACGCCGAATGAAGTTCAATGACCTCATTAGAGCAGGAAGGATGAGTTCAGCTCTTCATCTCACCACCTCTCTTAGCAACACTCCTCACAACACACCTATCACCACTCTCAAGAATTCCCTCCCTTCCATCACATCTTTCAACATACAATATACAATCACAACCTTCTGTTAAGAAAAGCACTATAGGTTGACTTGGGTAAGAAAAAATGATTGGATGGCAATTATTGCAATGCAAATTAAATTTATGACTTTTCACATCCAATAATTTTAAATATCTATCCCGTTGTAGGGAATAAATCGCTTTCTCCGATAAAAGAGGTGAAATTGGAAACGGGCAATAGCGAATCGGCTGCTCGTTTTACTTCAAAGGAAAAGAAAATCGGGTGCAGTTTAAAAACGGGCTGCCGATTCGCTATCGCTGTTTTACGCTTTGGCCAAAGACCAATTTCGCCCCCGCTGTGCGCCTAATGAATACTCAGCCTCGACAGGCTGGTGGAATGGGCGCACACATGGCAGATGACATTCAATGCAGAGAAGTGCGAAGTGATACATTTTGGCAGGAAGAATGAGGAAAGGCAATAAAAACTAAATGGTACAATTCTAAAAGGGGGTGCAGGAACAGAGGGACCTGAGGATATATGTGCACAAATCTTTGAAGGTGGCAGGACAGGTTGAGAAAGTGGTTAAAAAAGCATACGGGATCCTGGGCTTTATAAATAGAGGCATAGAGTACAAAAGCAAATATGAAATTATGTTTAACCTTTATAAAACACTGGTTCGGCCACAATTGGAATATTGTGTCCAAATCTTGGCACCGCACTTTCGGAAGGATGTGAAGGTCTTAGAGAAGGTGCAGAAAAGATTTACTAGAATGGTTCCAGGGATGAAGGACTTCAGTTACGTGGATAGACTGGTGAAGCTGGGGTTGTTCGCCTTAGAGCAGAGAAGGTTGAAAAGAGATTTGAAAAAACTGTTCAAAATCATGAAGGGTTTAGATCGAGTGAATAAAAAGAAACTGTTCCCATTGGTTGAAGGGTCAAGAACCAGAGGACACAGATTTAAGGTGATTGGCAAAAGAACCAAAGGCGACATGAGGGAAAACTGTTTTACGCAGCGAGTAATTCCGATCTGGAATGCACTGCCTGAGGAAGTGGTGGAAGCAGATTCAATCATGGCTTTCAAAAAGGAATTGAATAAATACTTGAAGGGAAAAGATTTGCAGGGCTACGGGGAAAGACGGGGGAATGGGACTAACTGGATTGCTCTTAGAAAGAGCCAGCACAGGCTTAACGGGCCGAATGGCCTCCTGTTCTTTAACCATTCTATGATTCTAGTTGCTCTTAACTGTTAATCTTTCCAACAGAAGTCGAATCCCACAACACTTAGTTCCCAACGGGAGTCACATTCAATGGGAGTCTGTATTGGAGAATCAGGGTTGCTGTGTGTAGTCCCATCTCATATTCACGTTCCCTTCAAATGCAGTTTCTCCACTGGGAGCATGGGAGTGCACAAGTTACCTTTATGACCAAAACTGAACATAATATTCTACAACCCATTTCGTGGTGCAGAGTAGAAGTGAGTACGGTATTTAAATGAGCTTTGATCAGTCCAATTTGAAGCACTAGTGTAACCTCTGGAGACTTGTATGGTGCTATTCTGACTAAATATCCCAACATTCCATTAGATTTTAAAATTTGTCCTGTCACCCTGTCTAGGAATTGAAAGTGCTGCATTTACGAACACTCCCCGGTCCCTTTTCTAAGTTGCCCCTCTGTTAATTCAATTCCATTCATTGTGTACAAAAAAATCCACCTTGGTGGTGATCTGGCAGAATGGATTGCCCCTCCCCAATTGTAGAACCTGCCGGATTTTCATTCGTTGATTTCACGGGAGGGCGATCTGCTCGGATACACCAGATTACTGCTCAGGCAGTGAAGAAAATTTACCTTATACGGTTTTTTAAATGATGTTTAGTATTTATTAAAGTTATGCTTCATTTGCCATTGGTCATCATAGTTGCATAGCCAATCTAAATCTTACTGAAATGTCTTTGCTGCATTCTTTCTCCACTATTAGCAGATGACCTGGTCATTATCTCATTGCTGTTTCTGGGAATTTGCTGCGTCTCACTTTGGCTGCCGTGATTCCTGCATTACAAGTGACTAGACTGCAAAAAAAAAGTACTTCATTGGCTGTAAAGCACTTTGGGACTTCCTGAGGTCGTGAAAGTTGCTATATGAATGTAAGTCTTTCTTTTTACTGTATTCCCTACTTTAGTATCATCAGCAAATTTTCACAAATACATTTTATTTTGATATCCAAATGATCAATATAGATTAGAAACATCTGAGATTCAAACACTGCGAACTATCCTGAACATCTATCCCAAGTCTGACTTTGCACCTCTCATGGTGTCTCTCTGTTTCCTATTTCTCTGATTCAGTTAATATTAATGATCTGAACAGCATAATTCTGTACCATTTGTCATAATTCATAGTCATCCTGTGTAGGCATAAAAGCTACTTCACAGCGTGTATCACATATTTACAAGTTACATAAACATCATGGACTTTGCGCCATCTCTCACTGGCACTGTAGCATCACACATCACCCACTGAACTGCATTCACCCTCACCGTGCCTTTCACAGAGCACTTCCCCTAGTTGCAGCAGCACTAAAACCTCATATTCCAAACACATGAATTCATGGTGATGGTCGCACAGCGCAAAGTCAGTGAGTGCACCCAGGGCAGACATCAGAGAGGGCAGTAGGCTCATTGCAGAGGTCCCTGTCGCCTGCTGCCACTTCTGCATTGCCAAGGAATAGAGATGTCAGTACTATATAGTCACCGCATATGACACACTGCATGCTGGTTTCCTGGCAGGCAGAGCTTGGCACATTTGGACTCTTACATGCAGCAAGATGGTTGGCAGCTTATAAATAAGCAGGAGACATTGAGATCGGAACCATCCCACACTGAATATTGCCTTTGAGTGCTTTCAATGCCACCAGTTGTAGTGAAGGACCATACCTTTTGTGTAAGTTGCAGGGCTCTGCAAAGAACAAACAGAATTGGCAGTCATCATTTCCAGTCTTATGCGTCAGCTAAAGAATGTAGCAATTATCTCATATAACTGCTGCCTGCTTGATAGCACAGCCTCAACCACAGTGATCACATCCTTAGGTCCCTCTCATCCTGCAGCTAATCAGGGTTAAACATAATGATACCTCTCTCAATTACTTTATTATGCAGCATACAGTGCACCATCACTACCTTTCCACAAGTGATCCAGGCAACAGAATCCTTGCTTCAAGACATTAATAACACTGCTCAGTATCAACCATCTTGCTCTATTTATAATGTGGCGGCTCCATTCTGTTGGACAGTCACAGCAATTGGTGACATTAGCCAAGGTAGAAAAGGATAGCCAGAAACATCCAGTACTCATCTATCCAGCTTGTTATCTCCGTGGAAGTGTTCTTTAATGTCGGACTGTTGTAGAGTCAATCAAGAATCATGCCCGCTGCCAGATTATTTGGCATTAACATAACTACTTAGGTTGGCATTACAAACAATTCACAGATGATGCCAAACTAGGAGGAGCAGTGGATTCAAAGGAAGCAGCCCAGAAATTACAGAATGGCCCAGAATTTGCTAGAGTGAGGCATCTCACGGCATGTACCTTGAGTTGGAACTTTTTCTTCACCCTTCAGCTCCAATTATTTTTGCGCCGTAAATTGCTGGAAGTGCGAGTTGATAATGGCGCAGCGAGGTTAACAGGGCATCTGGGAGCTTGGTGAACGATGGGACCTGTAGTCTATCCCCTTCACCAATGAAATTTAAGGATAGAGAAAGAAACAGACCGAACAACAGAAAAGGAAATAGGGTGAATTAAAGTCAAATTAGATACAGAAAGAGAAATAAAGAAAGGGAAAAAAAGATTGGGTTAAGGGAGAGAGGAAAAAAACAGAAAGGAAAAATCAAATTAAAACATTTAAAATTTTAAAAATCTCTAGGAACAATTTGTTACCTGCAGGAGTGAGACGCCAAGGTTTTAATTGTTCTCTTTCTGGGTCTCAAAGGTTGAGTGGTATGTCATGACCTTTAATCACCCTATTAACAGGGTCCTTACACCGTGAAATAGCAGCCCTAACTATCTGCGGCGAGTTTAATTCATATTTACAATGCAAATTCAGCAATTTCTTGACACTCATGGGGAAGTTGATGGCGAGCTTCCGTTTTTGTGAGGCTAATGGCGGAGCAGCTCGAATCGTCCAGCAATTTGTGCCGATTCGTAACCCATGCCGTATTTCTTCCTTGCCACAAATTGCTGGGGTTTTTATGCACTAATAACGGTATCCGTCATGGACTCAACGCTATTTTTCCAGCAAATTCTGGGCCAATAAGTTGGATAAAAAGTCCAATGCCTTAACAGCCTTCCAAAATAGGGCACCTAAAACTAGACAAAGTGGGGCAGATTCTCCTGTTCCTGCTTTGGGAGTGTTGGATTATACAGACACTGGACTGCCTTAAAACAAAGACACCGTAGCAATTCTCTGGTTACCAAACATTCCTCTGTTCCCCCTCTTCTTTCAAAAACCAAAGATACGTGGAAATTCCCATTGCATTCTGTCTGGAATGATGGGAGTAAAATGTCAGTACCATAGCAAATAGCTCAAAAGTAGATGGGGAGGTCATTGGCAACAGTAAAAGAAAATTTTAAAAAGCATCAAAATTGAGCAAGTAATAAGGGCCTCGATTTTAGACTCCTCCCCTCCACAATGGGCGGAGAGGGTCGGGGTTGAGGGGGGGGGTTAAAATATTGGAATTGAGCAATCCGACCCCAACCTGATCTCATTCTTGGCTGCTGTAACATTTCTGGAGGCATTTCAGGCCGTGGATGAGGTTCCCACTAAAAGCAGACGGAGCGTACTTAACATGCAAAAGTCGCAGTACGATGACGTCACCTCTTGTACTCAACCTTTAAGGGATGCTTAGTGGGATTTTCCATCTCCATTCCCCCAACTTCTGACAAGCTCCAAAAGCCAGGCCCAATATGGGCTGAAACTTGCCCACGCTACGTTGATGATGCTAACCCAGCAAAACAAGATGAAGTCAGCACATTCATCCCACCTGACTAATACCCGAATGGCGGGCAGATCGGAAGATTTATCTTAATATCTATTGTTTTTGGACTCCAAAGCTATTAAAAAAGTGCATCCTCTGCAAAGTCACAGGAGTTATGAGCTACAAGATCGTAACCTAAAACAACATCAATAAAGTCATGAGCCTCGATTTTCTGATTTGATTATTGTAACTTAGGTAGACTTGGAAGGGAAATTCTTTAACAGCCACTCTGCTGGTTCCCTGCTCCTCTCACCAGAGGTGATGGAGAGCATGTAAGAAATGTACCAACACATGATTGGGCATATTGTAATGAGATATGTCATGTGGTGTACTTTCTATCATTTGTGCTATAAGAGCATTGGGTGCCAGGGATGCCTGTGAGTCCCTGGAGTCCAACGTTACTATACATGGTGGAGGGAGGAGGGGGTGAAAGTTCAAGGCCTAAAAAGCCGATGCAGTCAATCGCAGAGAGATCAATTACATTCGCTTAACTGCCCTTTTTGAAGATTTTCAATTCTTTCCCCCCAGGTTAACAAGCAGCACAGAGGCTGCCGTCCAACTGCAGCCAACCTCCGAGGAGGCTGACGCAGCTGTCACTAAAACGGCAGGTACACTTACTGTTCCATTTTGTAGCAGTCTAAAAACTCCACACACAATGCTGAGACTGAACCTTTATGCACCGCTTATCTTGCAACTCTGTCAGGCAAGGTAATCACCTGTAACTCTTGTGTGAAGTTCAAGTGTAGGGTTAATTATCACTTGAACCAGAGTTGTTGCTTTAGGCCCTGGAAAGGCTCGGGTCTTGTCCCTTGCCAGCCCAGCCTAAGAATCCTCCAGAACTTTTGTGCTTTTAACGCCCAGTAGGGTCAATTTCATAAGACATCTTTTATAGTTGTCACTGACTTCTCTCTGTGGTTATCCTATCCAAAATGAACAATGTACAAAAATAAAAAAATAAATAAGTAGTTCCAGTTCGCAAAATATGACAGCCTTGAAATCACTGATGATGATATTAATAAATAATCACTTATAACTGGCTCAAGTGATATATAAATGCACGTTTTTTTATATTATAGTTCTTTTCCTGCTTTAGTAGAGGCACTAATTCATTAAAGATACAGGTTAATGCTTCCACTAAAGTAATTGACAGAGGAATGTCATGTATTACGTTCCTCTGGGCTTATTTCCTGGCTTATACAAAGGAAAATATACTATCCTTTTTGTTTCCACACATCCCTAATACCATACGTTATTTTGTCTCTAAATGGATATAAGGGCTAAGCTAAATCTCAGCTAACTATATTAATCTGTGTGCATTTCTGCTTTTATTAAAACCATAAAGTGGTCCACATTTGGCCAGTTTATAATTATCTGGCCTTTGTGTTTGAACACCCTTGTATGTATTTATATATTTTTTATTACTTTTTAAAGATCTCCTACGCATGCACACCACCATTTTTCTGTCCCAGCATAGTGTGCCCATTTGAAAATGTTCGAAAAAGCAACAGCATACCATAAAAATAATAATACAAAAAAACGCAATGCAGGAAAAAACTCTCTAAAAGCATCACAACATCTAATTTTATTATTTGAAATAAATACGGCATTGGACATTTTCACAACTCAACGACAAGAGCTTCTTCAAATTATAAATTTTTCCTTTCAGCCAATCTGACAGCATCATTGCTCTCTTACCCAGTGTAGAAACTTGTGATTAAGATGCTGACTGTTAGGAGCTGTTAATTAGACAAAAAAGGAAAAATCCTTGATTAGGTGCACATTCTCCACCTTTAGAAAAGGAAAGAGTAATGTAACATGCTGTTAATTAGTTGTTAAAAAATGGAGGACCTAAGAATTGGAATACCTTTATAGGCCTGTTATTAATGGCTAACAAGTCTGGCCCCATAAAACTGGGTTCTATTATGGATTACGAGTCTGTTGTGAAATATTGCTTTCTGCTATTCTTTAGCATAATATTTAACACTGTGATTATATAATACCACAAAATGAGGTTTTTTTGCACTACGTTTATTAATTTAGATGCATCAGAAATATTTTTGCACCAAGTTAAAAATGTAAACACGGTCAATGTATTGAAAAAGCACATTTAATCAGTGAATGGTGCAAAATAATGAATTATTTCAGTAATTAGTTTTAAATTTCAAATGCAATTCAATGTTTAAAAGATTGAAGTTAGGGTAACTACCACATTAACAAAATCTTTTGGGTCTGGAGGTTACTTGTTAAAATCTAGATTATCATGCTCAATGCCATATAGGATCAGAAATGCCATTTTTTGTTATTCGTTCATCACTGGTGAGGCCAGCATTTATTGCCCATCCCTAATTGCCCTTGAGAAGGTGGTGGTGAGCCACCTTCTTGAACCGCTGCAGTCCGTGTGGTGAATATTCTCCCACAGTGCTGTTAAGAAGGGAGTTCCAGGATTTTGAAGGAACGGCGATATATTTCCAAGTTGGGATGGTGTATAACTTGGAGGGGAACGTGCAGGTGGTGTCGTTCCCTTGTGCCTGCTGCCCTTGTCCTTCTAGGTGGTAGAGGTCGCGGGTTTGGGAGGTGCTGTCGAAGAAGCTTTGGTGAATTGCTGCAGTGCATCCTGTGGATGGTACACACTGCAGACACAGTGCGCCGGTGGTGAAGGGAGTGAATGTTTAGGGTGGTGGATGGATTGTCTATCTTCAAGGGAAAAAAATCAGTAAAAACAATCACAGGTGTAGGACTGAACATATCAATTATGCTTCAGGCCATCATTCATAGGGATCATAGAATCATAGAAATTTACAGCACAGAAGAAGGCCATTCGGCCCATCGTGTCTGTGCTGGCCAAAAAAGAGCGATCCAGCCGAATCCTACTTTCTAGATCTTGGCCCATAGCCTTGTAGGTTATGGCACTTCAAGTGCATATCCAAGTACCATTTAAATGTGATGGGAGTTTCTGCCACTAACACCATTTCAGGCAGTGAGTTCCAGATCCCCACCAATCCTCTGGGTGAAAATATTTCTCAACTCCCCTCTAATCCTTCTGCCAATTACTTTAAATCTATGTCCCCTGGTTATTGACCTCTCTGCTAAGGGAAATAGGTCTTTCCTATCCACTCTATCTAGGCCCCTCATCATTTTATACACCTCTGACTAACTTGATTGAATTTTCTGAGGAGGTAATATGGAGGGTCGATGAGGGTAAAGCGTTTGATGTAGTCTACATGGGTTTTAGCAAGGCTTTTGACAAGGCCCCACATGGCAAACTGGTCAGAAAGTAAAAGCCCATGGGATCCAAGGGAAAGTGGCAAGTTGGATCCAAAATTGGCCCAGTGGCAGGAAGCAAAGTGTAATGGTCGACGGGTGTTTTTGTGACTGGAAGGCTGTTTCCAGTTGGGTTCCGCAGGGCTCAGTATTGGTCCCTTGCTTTTTGTGGTATATATTAGACTCAAATGTAGGGAGTATGATTAAGAAGTTTGTAGATGATACAAAATTCACTATCACCCCTCAACCTCCTCTGTTCCAAAGAAAACAACCCCAGCCGACCCAATCTTTTCTCATAGCTAAAATTCTCCAGTCCTAGCAACATCCTTGTAAATCTCCTCTGTACTGTCACAAGCGCAATCACATCTTTCCTGTAATGTGGTGACCAGAACTATATGCAGTATTCTAGCTGTGGCCTAGCTAGTGTTTTATACAGTTCCAGCATAACCTCCCTGATCTTATATTCTTTGCCTAGGCTAATAAGGAAAGTATCCCGTATGCCTTCTTACCCACCTTAATTACCTGACCTGTTACCTTCAGGGATCTGTGGACATGCACTCCAAGGACCCTCTGTTCTCTATGCTTCTCAGTATCCTACCATTTATTGTGTATTCCCTTGCCTTGTTTGCTCTCCTTAAACGCATTACCTCACACTCCTCCGGATTGAAATCCATTTGCCACTTTTCTGCCCACCTGACTAGTCCATTAACATCTTCCAGCAGTTTACAGCTTCCTTCTTCACTATCAACCACACGGCCAAATTTTGTACCATCTACAAACTTCTTAATTATGCCCCCTCATTTGAGTCTAAATCATTGATATATACCACAAAAAGAAAGGGACCTAGTATTGAGTCTTCCGGAACCCCACTGGAAACAGCCTTCCAGTCACAAAAACACCCATCGACCATTACCCTTTGCTTCCTGCCACTGAGCCAATTTTGGATCCAACTTGCCATGTTCCCTTGGATCCCATGGGCTTGTACTTTTTTGACCAGTCTGCCATGTGGGGCCTTGTCAAAAGCCTTGCTAAAATCCATGTGGACTACATCAAATGCTTTACTCTCACCGACCCTCCTTGTTACCTCCTCAGAAAATTCAATCAAGTTCGTCAAACACAACCTTCCCTTAACAAATCCATGCCGACTGTCCTTGATTAATCTGTGCCCTTCTAAATGATGATTAATACTGTCCCTCAGAATTTTACTATGTATCATGACTATACAATAATATACTAAATAGCGTGTGAGTATGGTTTTTTCTCCCCCTAAGCACTAGGTATCATTCTTACTTGGAATAAATATCACTTACAGAGGATGACTTGTAGGGACCACACGAGTGCACGAGAAAATTGACAGTTCATCTCTCTTTAATGTAGCTTTAGGTCAGCTGCTTCAGAATGTCAAGGACAGAGGTAAAAAGATGTTGAGCAATTCTTTCCAATTAGTGTCCTTCCTATTAGATTTTTTTTTCAATCCAGAGTAGGGGATCTGCACATAGCACAATTTGCTGACATTCAGGGATAATGTCAGAAAAGCTATTTGCACAGGCCCGTTTACTCTATAGCAAAATCTGGTATGACATTTACTGCAAAAAATATATATTTGCTGTATAAAGGTTTCGCTTTATTTAATCTTTTAACATGGTGCTAGATTTCTGAGGCACGGTGAAACGGACAATTCAGGAAACCATTTTTGCCCCTTTCATCGAGTAATCTATAAAATGACTATGCTGCTCAATCAATTAAAAAAATGATACGGCTGTGGGGAAAATTATCGCTGACTCATGTGTTTAACACAATTTTACACAGCCTCAGGGCTGCATGCTGAAAACTCTAGTTTGCAAGTTAGAAATTAAACGAGCGCTTATTATGCAAGAGTATTCAGGATCGAAAAGCTTACCGCAGAATTGAAACTGCAGAGTTGGTTACAAAGAGGGGCTGATTCGACGATCGACGTTCCTATTGCTGAATGGTGCTGGTAGGGAGCATTGTTTGGGGAATGGTAAGCCTGCAGCCCTGAATTTCCATCCGTTTAAATGAATGGATGAAAAATCCGGGGTTGCAGCCCTGTGATTTCCCCAGCCAGAGCTCGCTGCGATCACTGCCCCTCACCAGCAGCATCCAATCAGTGAATCAGCCCCATGAGGTAGAAAGCCTCTTCACTTTACCTTCGAATTGAAGAGTTTCTAATCTTTGTCCTACTGCCCTTAATTCCAGTGCTTTTCAAACTTCTCTGTGTGAGGCACCGCCTGCAAATTTTAGCATTCTCCCAGGGGCGTCATATCCTAATCTTGAAAGGACAGTTTCAGTTACTCAAAAAAAAACGGTGCAGAAAATAGGGTAGAAATTCCATTTGGGTGGGGTGGACCTGTAGTGTGATCCTGGCATGGGGGGTTCTAATTTGGGACAGAATCGGGATGCACCATTTCACTTTTTTTCCTCCTTGTCCCTTTCTCAATAAATCACCCTCGGGGTGGGGGCGGTTCTAATGTCCACTCCCATTACGACAAAATGGAACGTTGTCGAGTACGGGTGCGGGTTCTGTTCTGGGTCTTAGGAAGGCCCCAGCAGTGAAACGAATGGTAATTGGTCCCAGAGGTTAACCTGCAAGTAAGCTGAAATATGAAAAAAACATTTTTAATAGCTTCATCGTTGACCCAATTTGGGCCTTTGGGTGACAGGTCATTTTCAGGTTGGCAGGCTGTTACTAGTGAGGAACCCCAAGGATTGGTGCTTGGGCCACAGCTATTTACAATCTATATTAATGACTTAGATGAAGGGACGGAGTATAATGTATCAAAGTTTGCTGATGATACAAATCTCGGTGGAAAAGTAAGCTGTGAGGAGGACACAAAGGGCTCGAATTTAGCAGGCCTGCGGGTTCCCAGCGGGTGGTCCTCCGGGAGCGTCGAAAACGCGAACGGCGAAATTAGTGGGTTGCCCACGCGATCGTAGCAGGCAATCCACTAATAGGATCCAATTACCTGCTCCTCCGGGGTCCACGGCGCTGGCCTGCGCGTCGGGCGGGCTGCGCATGCGCAGTACGATCTGTCAGCTGGAGGCTCTCTAGTTAAAGGGGCAGTCCTCCACTGACAGATGCTGCAACCAATGGGACAAATTGCAGCATGGAGCAGCCCAGGGGGAAGGCTGCTCCCAGTTTAATGATGCCTCACCCCAGGTATCATCAGATGGGGTGAGGAGGAGGGGGAGGACACAGATCTTCCCCCCGGCGGGCGGGAGGAAGCGGCCTGCCTCTGCCACCAAGAAGGCCTGGCTCGAGGTGGCAGAGGGGGTCACCTGCGCCACCAACATATCGCCCACCTGCATACAGTGCAGGAGGCGCTGCAATGACCGCAGTAGGTCAGCCACAGTGAGAACACGAAGTCTTTCCCCTACACTCCGTCTGCCACAACACTGCCCCCACCCCAAATCTCCTTCGGCACCGCCAACACTATTCTGTCACATCACCCTTCATGCCCACTCACACCCCATCCTCATCTTACCTCCACCTACTCACCTCGCCAGTACTCATCCTGCCACTAACACGCGACCCAATCCTCATACAATCTCATGGCTCCATCCCATACTCACCCTCTCGTGCATCTCCCTCACGGCCAGCCTCACTCAACCTGCCACCACCTGTGCTGCAGCCACAGGGCATGCATCACATATGTGCAGTAGGCAGGGTAAGGCAAACGTCTCGTCAGCATGAAGGGGGTGCACAAGGGTGTCTGAGGGTTTGTCATGGGTGTTACCCATATTGAATTTCAGAGCCACAAACAGCACACATTATATTGACACCACCACTGCCATGTCTCCGCGAATCCTGTCCATTGTGTCCAATAATGCCCGCTCCTGGGTATCACTATGAGGACCCACCACTGATGCCACCCATCGTGTTACTGCAGAGTAGGTGCAGGTGTATTTGCAGGGCTCGTCCGCGCAGACAACTGAGAGACATCGGCGGTGTTGCCGGCTGCACCCTGGAAGGATGCGGAGGAGAAGGTGTGGAGGACAGTGGTGACTTTGCCAGCGACAGGTAAGCAGTTGGTGCTGGGGCCAGCCAGGAGCAGCTCGGCATGAAAGAGGCTGCAGATCTCCACGACTACATGTCGAGCGAATCTGCGCCTCCGTGTGCACTGCTGCTTGGAGAGGTCCGGGGAGCTGCGCCTCGGTCTGTGGACCCTGTGGCGAGGGTAGTGCCCTCTGCGACGCGTCTCTCTCTGCGGTAGCCCTCCCTCCTGCTGTGCAGGTGGGCGTGCAACCACAGCGTGTTGGGGGGATCCACGTCTCTGCGGCGGACGGCGTGGACTGCGAGGCTGCTGGTGGTGGTCATGCTCTTCGTCCTCCGAGGGTGTCCACACACCACCCAACTGGCAGGTGTTGGTCTGAGGGGTTGTGCAGGGTAGGTGTGTGGGTCCTCGGACTGGGGCTGCGGTTTCGTGTCGGTCTGTCCTCTGGCTTGGCCGGGGGGTGGTGGGGGGCAGGGGTTGCCCTATGTGACGCGGTGGCCTCCTGCGTGGGTGAGGGCGCTCCCCCGTGGAGCGCACCTTGGCACCTGCCACAGGCTGCTGGCTGCAACACGCCTGGTTTGAAGGGTCCTGTTTCCCCCAGTGTGGGAAACTGACTGCTTTGAACGTAAAATCCCACACTTCCTCTTTTGACAGCTGCTTCAGCTCATTAACTGACCACAACGAGCAAGTTAAGTACTCTCAAGTGGAACCCCGCTGGCTTTAATTGCCTGCGGGATTCCCACCAGCGGGGCTTGCGCGCGCAGCCCCGCACGTCAGCGCAGTACCCGGAAGTGGCCGGGATTTCGTCCGAATCCGGTCACGTGATCGGAGATCGGGATTTTCGGGGCCCCCCCGCTGGAAACCCGCAGGTAACCCGACCCTAAAATCGAGCCCAAAGAGTCTGCAAAAAGATATAGACGGGTTAAGTGAGTGGGCAAGAAGGTGGCAGATGTGGGGAAATGTGAGGTTATTCACTTTGGTAGGAAGAATAGAAAAACAGAATATTTTTTAAATGGTGAGAAACCATTGTCTATGTCCCCTAGTTGGTGTTCAGAGGGATTTGGGTGTCCTCGTACACGAAACACAGAAAGTTAACATGAAGGTACAGCAAGCAATTAGGAAGGCAAATGGTATGTTTGTCTTAATTGCAAGGGGGTTGGAGTACAAGAGTAAGGAAGTCTTGCTGCAATTGTACAGGGCTTTGGTGAGACCATATCTGGAGTACTGTGTACAGTTTTGGTTTCCTTATTAAGGAAGGATATTCTTGCCTTAGAGGTGGTGCAACGAAGGTTCACTAGATTGATTCCTGAGATGAGAGGGTGGTCCTATGAGGAGAGATTGAGTAGAATGGGTCTATACACTATGGAGTTTAGAAGAATGAGAGGTGATCTTATTGAAACATATAAGATTCTGAGAGGACTTCTCAGGGTAAATGCTGAGAGGCTTTTTCCCCTGGCTGGTGACTCTAGAACTAGGGGACATAGTCTCACGATAAGGGGTTGGCCATTTAGAACTGAGATGAGGAGAAATTTCTTCACTCAGAAGGTTGTGAATCTTTGGAATTCTTTACCCTAGAGGGCTGTGGATGCTCAGTTGTTGAATATATTCAAGACTGAGATCAATATATTTTTGGACTCTAAGGGAATCAAGGGATATGGGGATCGGGTGGGAAAGTGGAGTTGAGGTCAAAGATCAGCCATGGTCTTATTGAATGGCAGAGCAGGCTCGAGGGGCCGTATAGCCTACTCCTGCTCCTATTTCTTATGTTCTTATGTTCTTCTGAGCGGCACCATGCCATTCCAACTCCTGCCTCCTCCTTCGGGCAAACGCTCGGTTGCACTGCTACAGGCCTGGATACCTACCTTGAATTTGAAATGATCCCATGCCTGGGATTCGTGACAGGCCATAGTGGCGGATGGAAGTCCTCCCCTACTCTGCCGCATTTCCGCCCCTTTGATAGGGTCTGTGGAATTTTTGGGCAAATGTTTTTACTAGTATACACAACTGAAATTGAATATGAATACAGAATTCGAGACACTGTGCTCAGGGTACGCAATGGATGTAACCAGAGGAGGGTAGAAATCTAATGATCTTGCAGATGCCGTCGGATCCCTCACAAATTCCAGTTTAAATTCCACATCCTCTGTAACATTGCCTGCCTCTGCCTCAGCCCGCCTGTAGCAGAAACCCTCATACATACCTTTGTCACCTCCAGTTTTGACTATTCCAATGCTCTCTTTGCCATTCCCTGGTCCTCCACCTTCCATAAACTTCAGCTCATCCAAAACTCTGCTACCCACCTCCTATCCTGCACCAAGCCCCAATCGCCCATTACCCCTGACCTCGCTGATCTACTTTGATTCCTAGCCTCAAACACCTCAAATTTAAATATCTCAACTTTGTGTTTGAATCCCTCCAGGGCCTTGGCCCTCCCTGTCTCTGTAACTTCCTCCAGTGCTACAACCCCCCACGAACTCTCCATTCCTTTGACTCCAGCATCTTGTGCTTCCCCACCTTGCTTCGTCCCTTCATTGGCAGCTGTGCCTTCAGTTACCTAAGCCTCACACTCTAGAATTCTCTCCCTAAGCCCCTCTGCCTCTCCACCTCCCTCTCCTCCTTTAAGACCATCATTAAAACCCATCTCTTTGTCCAAGCTTTTGGTTACCCCTCCTAATATTCTCTTCTTTGGCTTGGCATCTGTTTATTATACCTTTCTCAAGCATCTTGGGACATTTTTCCATGTTAAAGATGCTATAGAAACACATGTTGTTGCTGTATATAAATCAGCATTTTATTTGCTTTGTTATTTGCTGCTGTGCAGTAATTGGACATGTTGAAACCCCAGGATCTATTTCAACTTCAGCCATATCTATTTCAGTGGTGTTCATGGAGTACTTACGCTGCCAATTTTTTCTTCCTGTGCGTAGTGTTTATACTTGTCCATATTAAACTCCACCTACTATGGATCTGCTCATTTGCTGCATTCACTGTTTCTACTACTTTCCCTACTTTCATGTCTTCAGCTTACATCTGGTTCCAGTATCAAGGCCGTTCATTATGCTGGTTAAAAACAATAAGGATTCAAGCACTGACCTCATTGGAAGTCCGCTCAATGCTCGTCCCCAGTTTGACATTACTCATAAGTACCCTGTTTCTTAGTTTTTAGCCAGTTTCCTAGCCAGACCTATGTTCTACCCTTAAGCCATAACCTTTAAATACACAGATTGAAAGGTTACATTCTAAGGCACCGAAGAGTAGACGTATACTTACAAAACAAGTGCAAATATTGATCAACTAAAGCTGCACTCATGGGCTAAATCCTATTCAACAGAATTTGCAGGAACTGAGTAGCCCACTGTTTTGGCACAGTATTCTTGCACAACTGGGACCTCTGTATCAAATCCAACCCAGAGTGAAGAAATGAAAGATTTCTCTTTCTGCTGGTTGTGAGGATCCTATGTGAAATAAGCTTGGGCAATGTCAGTTCAGTACCTAGTAGGCAAAGTTCCAGAATACAGAACTGCTGAACTGTCAATAACTCAACACAAATTGGCACTAAATTGGCAGTTTTACTCAAAAAGGCAATGGGAATAGCAGTTATGGGAAATAAAAAAGAAATCACTGACATCCTCATTTCTCACATTAATAGCACAAATGTTCACATAGAAGCAAACCCTGATTTGTTAGTCTCTTTTTGCTCAATGCAATCCCATTCCCCCATCACATCGAGCTCCCCTTAAGGATAGAGCATAGGGCTGAATAGGAAACTGGTTAAAAAATAAGAAACAGAGGGAGAAAAATTGGATAGGGCCTATTATTGGGTGGGGATAGCAGAATCCGCTATTACCCCATGCCCAATCGCTCCTGTGCAGGCAGGACGAGAACTTCCCATACCCTGTATAAGACAGGGTGTACAGGAAAAAATAATGGGGGCTTATGAAAAAGGATCAGCGATAATTATGGCTGACTTTAATCTACATATACATTGGAAGAATCTGATTGGTAAAGGTAGCCTAGAAGATGAGTTCATAGAGTGCTTTCGGGACAGTTTCTTAGAGCAGCACATTCTAGAGCCAACCAGAGAGCAGGTAATGTGTAATGAGGCAGGATTAATTAATGACCTCATTGTAAAGGAGCCTCTAGGTAGCAGTGATCACAATATGATTGAATTTCGCATTCAGTTTGAGGGAGAGAAGAGTAAGTCTAAGACTAGTGTTTTAGTTTAAATAAGGGCAATTATGAGGGCATGAAGAGCTGGCTAAAGTGAACTGGGAACTTAGGTTAAGGGATATGCCACATCAAAGGCTACTACACAAAATAAGAGTTCATGGTGTAGAAGGTAACATATTAGCATGGATAAAGGATTAATTAGCTAACAGGAAACAGAGAGTAGGCATAAATGGGTCATTTTCAGGTTGGTAAGACGTAATGAGTGGAGTCCCACAGGGATCAATGCTTGGGCCTCAACTATTTACAATCTATATCAATGACTTGGATGATGGGACCGGATGTATGGTTGCTAAATTTTCTGATTACACAAATGTAGGTAGGCAAGTAAGTTGTGAAGAGGACATAAGGACTCTGCAAAGGGATATAGATAATTTAAGTGACTGGGCAAAAATTTGGCAGATGGAGTATAATGTGGGAAAATATGAACTTGTCTACTTTAGCAGGAGGAATAAAAAAGCAGTATATTATTTAAATGGAGAGAGATTTCAGAACTCTGAGGCTCAGAGGGATTTGGGTGTCCTAGTACATGAATCACAAAAAATTAGTACGTAGGTAAAGCAAGTGATTAGCAAGGCAAATGGAATGTGGTCATTTATTGCAAGGGGAATGGAATATAAAAGTAGAGCTGTTTTGCTACAGTTGTACAGGGCATTGGTGAGACCACATCTAGAATAGTGTGTGCAGTTTTGATATCCTTATTTAAGAAAGGAGATAATTGCTTTGGAGGCGGTTCAGAGAAGGTTCACTCGACTGATTCCTGGGATGAAGGGGTTATCTTATGAGGAAAGGTTGCACAAGTTGGGCCTGTATAAACTGGACTTTAGAAGAATGAGAGTTGATCTTATTGAAACATATAAGATCCTGAGGGGGCTAGAAGGGGTAGATGCTGAGGGGATGTTTCCCCTTGTAGGAGAGACTAGAACTAAGGGCCACAGTTTAAAAATAAGGGGTCTCCCATTTAAGACGGAGATGAGGAGAATTTTTTTCTCTCAGAGGGTCGTGAGTCTGTGGAACTCCCTTCCCCAGAGATCAGTGTAGATAGGATCATTGAATATTTTTAAGGCTGAGTTAGATAGATTCCTGATTAACAAGGGAGTCAAAGGTTATAGTAGGTAGACGGGAAAGTAGGGTTGAGGTCACAATCAGATCAGCCATGATCTTATCAAATGGCAGGACAGGCTCCAGGGGCCGAATGGCCTACTCCTGCTCTTAATTCATATGTTCGTATGTCCTGCCTCAGTACTCACCTGCAAGCTGCGTTCAGATCCATGCCTGGCACGTCAATTTAATGCAATTCACACTTTCTACCAACAGGGGGAGCTCCAATCTCTTAAAGGCAGGCTGCCTGTTAAAAATCTCTTAAAGGTAATTGGTATCTGTTATTTGCTGAAAATAACAGTCTGCTGTCTGCACGGAGTCTGAACAGAGATCAGACATTGCACACGTAAAGCACAGATGAAGGTCCTGTCCCTATGTTTACAAACCAATGAGTTATGTTAAAGCATTGAGTAAAGGTTGTGCACCACTAAATCCCACGTCCTCCAATCTGCACGCCTGACCTCATCAATCTGTCGATCTGAGTTGGTACCAGGCCTGCGAGAGTACATGCACCAAGGTTCTTTGCTGATTCACTAGAGGGCTTGGTGCAAGAGGTGGACAGAGGGAGGGGCGGAGGGGGGCAATAGGCCCGCCAAACATATAACCAAAAGGCAGTGGGAGGCAGCGGGGGACGAAGTCAATGCCAGGCGCACAGCATCATGAACAAGGATGCAGTGCAGGAAGGAGTTCAATGCTTTGACATAAGTGGTCAAGGTGAATGAGGTCAACTGTCATGAGGCATCTCCTACCAACTGCACCACTTGCCGCATCCACTGCTCCACACACTACACCCCCATCACCCACATACCAACAAACTCTTCCCATCAGTACTCAACTCTTCCAATCAGATGCTTCCTCTCACCCTCACACATTACCACTGTTGCAAGTCGCCCACCACAACTCACAGGCCACACACACTGGCAGCTATTCAACCATGACAGGCACATTACCCAGACACACGTCCTGCTTTCTTGCAGGAGAAGGTGGCACATATCAGGAGGCAGTAAGCGGCAGTGACACTAGAGCCTGTTCTGTCATTCAATGAGATCATGGAGGACCTGTGACCTAACTCCATATACCCGCCTTAGTCCCATATCCATTAATACCTTTGGTTCACAGAAATCTATCAATCTCAGATTTAACATTCACAAGTGAGCTAGCATCAACTGCCGTTTGCAGAAGAGCGTTCCAAACGTCTCCCACCCTTTGCATGTAAAAGCATTTCTTAACTTTGCTCCTGTACGTCCTGGCTCTAAATGTTAGGCCATGTCCCCTAGGCCTAGTATTCAAGTCTAGGAGACCTCCAAAAACAGTTACAAATATCTCGACAGCCAGAAGCAATAATCCAGCCACTAACCTGTAAATCCTGCATGGTCCCATTAAATAGCACTGGTTGGGGGGTCCTCCAGGCACTCTAAAACATGTTCAGATGGTCGGGGTTAAGACTGTGTGTTGAGTTGCGCGTTAAATCCCAAAATGGTGTCTATCAATTTAAATCAGCGTTGCACACTGATTGTATCCATTTTCTCCTTACTTTACATACTTCCGGCATTCAGTATATACACATGCACTAATTCCTATACCAAGATGGCGTCCGGCGCACATCACGCTGGAAACGTGCGTGCGCAGCCAAGGCGCCATTTTGGATGTAGGAGAGGCCACGTAGCACCGAAACATCAGGCGCTACACGGCCCAATTTAGCGCCCAGCGTACTTATGAATAATGTCAAACTGGGGAAAATCATTGAATGGAGTTTCACTGAGTTAATATGGACAAGTGTAAAATATTGCAGTCCGGAAGGAAAAAAGTAGCAACCTGAGTACTCCATGAACAGCATCAAAATAGGTAAGGCTGAAGTCAAAAGATATATCTGTGTTTTGGCTCAACATGTCCAATCACTGCACAGCAGCAAACAGCAAAGGAAATAAAATGCTGAATTATATACAGCAACAACTTGTAGTTTATTCTCATCCACAGTCCTAACACTCGTACAAATCTATGCATCATCTGCAAACCTGCAGGCCATTCCTTTACACTTACATCCAGGTCATTAATGAAGATAGTAAATAACAATGCCCCTAACACTGATCCCTGCAGGGCACCACTGGTAACTGGTCTCCGAGCAGATCCGCAACCATTAATAACCACTTTCTGCCGACGGGAATGCAGCCAATTTTTAATCTAATGTAGCAACTTCCCACCAATTCCACAAGAAGGTCAACATCCATGGTATTAATAAAATATTGTATTATATGTCAGAATCTCTACTTTTTTATCTTTAAGACAGGGGCTTGCAGTTACTTTGTCTGTACGTAAACCAAAATGTTAATTGAAAGGGTGAGAGATTTTTCTGAATTTTATAGCAATACTTCCTACGATCAGAGATGTTTTATGTCCCCCACCATCAACATCTTGGGGAGCACCACTGACATTAGCCTAGAAAATAGGCCATGTAACGCCCCTTTTTCAGGCGCCATGCGGCCTACCAAGGCCCCAAATGACAGGCAGGTAGCGCACGCACACTTCAACTGGAAGTGCAGTGCCCACCATATTGGGTAAGGATAAGCAAAAGGTGTCCTTTATCCATGCCTGAAGCAGGTGTTAGGCTCTTTGCATATGGAAATTAAGGGCCTATCGCCTGCTTGAGGTCCCTACTCCAACATTGGTTTCCCTTGAAGCCGCTGGCGCCATCGTGGGCTGGATTTTGGGAATCCAGCCCTACAGAAGACCTGCTACAAAGAATGGTAGGTCACTTACCTGAATGCGCTAACTCGTCCTCCCGACTCCAAATTAAAAGAATGCAGGCCGCTCCCCCCTACCTGCCGGCTACCAATTCCCCCGACCCGGTCACCGATTGCTCTCCGAGGCCCGAGGCCCGATCATTCCCTATCCGGCCACCAATCACTCCCCCTGGCTGGCAATCCCCCACTCCTCCGGTTAGCGATCCCCCTCCCCTGCTAGTGAACCCTCTCCGGCCACCGATCGCCCTGCCCCTTTCCTCATTTATCTGAGGGGCACTGGTGGCACCACAGTGGCCCGATCTTCAGCGAATCTTCGCTGGGCGAGCTGCCTCTTACCCCAGCTCGTGGCCCAATATCTGGGGCACCTCAGGCCTCATTATTCAGGCGTAAGAATTCTAGCCTGTGTTCCCCGCCAGCATCTCTAAGCATCACTCAAAGGATTACCTCGTACACATCCTGAACAGAATGCACAGTTTCAAGTAGCACAAAATGAGTAAAGTTCAGTTCTATTCATTAGAACAAGTGAAATCTCACTGAGCTTGAAACACAGCTAATAGCATTGAATGTGACTGCTGCAATTTCCAGCAAGTTCTGTGATCCTCTAAATTGAGGAGAGCAGATTAAAGCACTGTAGTGATAGTCTGAAGTCCCCTCTTTCAACAAAAGAACCTGTTGGTGTCTACACCAGGACCACTGTTAGTCGAACTGTTTTCTAATTCAGACAGCATTCTGATAATGTGTGATGCTAACTCAAATTAGTGCCTGCTGGCAAAATAAATAAAAGGCATCATTATCTATTAAAGGAGGATTGCACGTACAGTAATCGAGCCGTCAGTGACAGGTGCTAAGGGAGCACACCAGATGCATAATGTGGTTTATTGATAAGCATCTGTAGGGGCTGTTACAATATGACAGCTGTCTTGGACCTGCAAAGAGGGAGTCCTGGTAACACTGCAACTTGTTTTATTATTGAGAAACCAACGTGAGGGGTCGAAGCTCATAGTCTCAAACACAACTATGATTGAAAAGAGCAAAAAGGAAGATAAGGTAAATCCGGAAGCAATGATAATGCAATTTGGGTTTTAATTGCTCAAATATTATATGAGCAAGGAAAGACTGAGGGAGGCGAAGTAACTCGACAGTTTTGAGATTCTGGAAAAGAATGAATTAAAGTGGGTCACTGTGTAATCAGTCTTGATTTCAACACAGTAGGGATATGAAGAGAAGAAAAGAAAGAAGCGTCAGATGTTCGCTGATGACACCTAGTTCTACCTCGCCACCATCTCTCTCAACCCCTCCGCTGCTTCTGTTTTATCAGCCCACTTGTCTGACATCCACTCTTGAATCACAATACCTGCTGCTCTCCTAGCCAGCATCCCATCCAAAACTCTGCTGCCTGTATCCTATCCCACATGATGTCCCACTCACCCACCTCTCTTGTCCTCGCTGACCTACATTGTCACCTGTTACTCCAACGGCTCCAATTTAAAAGTTGCATCCTCATGTTTAAATAGCTTCATTGCCTTGCCTCTCCCTATCTCCGTAACCTCCTATAGGTCTATAACCTTCCCTGAACCATCCATTCCCCCAGCTCTGGCCTCCTGTTCCTCTCTTCCCTCCCTTCGCCCCACATTGGCGGCCATGTCTTCAGTCGCCTGGGCCCTCATGCTCTTCAATTCCCTCCCTAAACCACTCCGCCTTTCCAGTTCCCTCTCCTTCTTTAAAACCGTCTTTAAGGCCCAACTCTTTGACCAAGCTTTTGGTCACATCCTCCTAATTGCTCCTTCTTTGGCTCAGCATCCATTCTTGTCTGATTACATCTCTGTGAAGTGCCTGGGATTTTTTTCTGCATTAAAGGCTTTATGTAGATACTAGTTGTTGTTGTTGATGTTGTAGAAGGAACAAGAGAGGAGCACTGACCATAGCAGTATTGATAACATAGAAAAAGGTAAAGGTGTAGCTGAGAGAGACAGTGCTCAAAGAGTATAGGTGAAAGCGCCTATCAAACAAGCTTTTTCTTGTGTCCTGACGAAGAGTGTGAGAGAAATAGTGGAAAAACCTCCCCAGATTATTAAAGTTTGGATGGACTTAGCTTTACTGGGCAGCTGAGGGGTGTGTTTGGCACAAAAAAGGAAATTGAGTTTCTTAGAGGCAGATTTAACAATGCTGAATGCATGAGAGAAGTGGACTGAGAAGCACTCTGACACCATAGAGAACAGATTCTACTGATAATATTAAAGATTTGGGAATTCCTTTCACTGAGCTTTGTGAGTAAATCTTAATTTTATGACATTTTGGAAAAGTTCTACACATTTCACAGCTGAATGAACAAAATAGTCAGCAGTTATACCAATTAAATGGTAATTAAGCTGGTTGAGAAGTATGAAAAGAGTTATATTACAGAACAATTGTGATTGGCTGTTTTAGTTTAATTACTGCTAATGGATTCAGATTGCACAGATACTTCAATAGAAAAACTGCGCTCATTCATAATCATCATTTGGGTTCCTCATTTTTTACAATATAAGAGAAATGAATCCTTTATTGGGGAAACCAGGAAAATATATCCCTCTACCCTCAGAAAATATGACCTATTCCTCTCCCCCACTAGGAGTTGAACGCAACCCACCCCGACATTGACCTGTAGAGAGAGAACTGTAATTCTTCCCAGAATCATACATATTCCCCACCACAAGACTCCACAAATCGGACACATACACAATAAAAAGAACTTGCATTTATATAGCACCTTTCACTGCCTCAGATTGTCCCAAAGCTCTTTACAGCCAATGAAGTGTAGTCACAGTTGTAATGTAGGGAAATGCAGCAGCCAATTTGCGCAGAGCAATTCTTACAAATAGCAACATGATTATTATCAAATACTCTGTTTTAGAGGTGTTGGCTGAGGGATAACTATTGGCCAGGACACCGTGAGAACTTCCTGCTTTTCTTCAAATAGTGCCATGGGATTTTATATGTCCACCTGAAAGGGCGGACATCTCTTAGTTTAATGTCTCATCCGAAAGCAAACACCTCTGACGGTGCAGCATTCCCTCAGAACTGCACTGAAGTGTGAGATTGAATAACTCCTACTGTGTAATCAGGTCTTTATACAAGAGAAAAGATATAATAAAAGCTCCAAACATTGCTCACCATCCACCAGAATTAAGGAGAACGAAAGGTTGGACATGGGAAATGGTGATTTATATACAACAACATTGTTTTATTTGGAGGGACAGCGGTGAGCTTTACACTTTCTCTCAGTCTCCCCAGGGCTAGGGATAGGAAATAAATATCAGCCAAGGTCCCTGCTTCCGATTGTAATTCAGTGACCACTGCTGTCCGAGTACATGTGTGAAGGTTAAATGAGGACAGGATTGGATTTGGCCGTAATGGCCGCACAGTCCAATAGCCTCCCTACACTCGCGGTCTAGGTGCACATGTGCAGAATGACCTTCAGGCGAGGTACAGAGGCCTGTGGATCAGGCACAAGTTATCATCTCCAGGACAGGAAAAACAGAGCAGGCGTGTCTGCTTTGTGCAATGAAAGATAGTGAAATAAATCAAATGAGACCTTCCAGAACAATGTATTTAATTGATAATACAGAATTGGACTAAATGATACCTTGTTGGCATGTCACTAATTGTCTGGCCTGTCTTGACCCTTTCATCAGCTGGACAGTACACTGAAATATAGATGACACCAACCAGAGGCTTGTGTAGTATCCCCAAACATTATCATTTATTTTCTAGTAATCACTGATTATGTACTCTTTATGCAGTGCTGTTAACAACTCTCTATTCCTACAGGTATCGCAGAAGATACGACACACCCTGAATCTGTAATTTGCAGAGATTGTTACCTTTTTTTTAGTATTCAGCAAGTGTTGTTTACAGCATGCTATTAACAGCACTTCCTCCGTACATACAGGTGTAATGAGGGAAGGCACTAAATCTAAATGACTCAGTAGAAATGCTGCGGTTTAGTCCTTGTGCACCACTTGTCAACAGTGTCTGGAGGAGGACAAACCTGGCGCATTACAAGAGTTATTGGTATTCATCTAGAAGAGCTCACACTTCAACCGATGAGAAAAATGCCAAATTGTGCTCTAAGGGGGGCACAGTCCACTGCAGTTGCATTATTTTTAGTCAGCTTTACCATTTTCCTATACGATCAGAGGACATTACCATTCTCAGTGCTGTCTGTAATGTCTGCACCTGCACAGAATGCATAATGTTTAAAGCCTACTTTCCTATTTTCTGTCACGGTACGGCATTTATAGAAACTATCAAACATTTTAAACAAATTGGGCGCTAAATTGGGCCATGTAGCGCCTGTTGTTTTGGCGCTCCACAGCCTCTCCAACATCCAAGATGGCATCTCGGCTGCGCATGCATGTTTCCAGTGTGACGTGCACCGGACGCCATCTTGGTATAGGAGTTAGCATAAGCGCAAATACCGAACGCTGGAAACGTGTAAAATAAGGAGAAAATGGATGCAATCTGTGTGCAACGCTGATTGAAAGTGATAGACACCATTTTGGGACTTAACGCTCAACTCAATGCACAGTCTAAACCCCAACCATCTGAACGTGTCTTAGAGTGCCTGGAGGACCCCCCCACCGGCGCTATTTAAAGAGACCATGCAGGATCTACAGGTTAGTGGCTGGATTATTGCTTCTGGCTGCTGAGACATTTGTAACTGTTTTTGGAGGTCTCCTAGACTTGAATACTAGGACGCGGGGACATAGCCTAATATTTAGAGCCAGGACGTGCAGGAGTGAAATTAGGAAATGCTTCTACACGCAAAGGGTGGGAGAAGTTTGGAACGCTCCTCTGCAAACAGCAGTTGGTGCTAGCTCACTTGTGAATTTTAAATCTGAGATTGATAGATTTCTGTGAACCAAGGGTATTAATGGATATTGGGCTAAGATGGGTATATGGAGTTAGGTCACAGGTCCACCATGATCTCATTGAATGGCAGAACAGGCTCGAGAGGCTAAATGCCACTGCCACTTGATGCCTCCTGATCTGTGCCACCTTCTCCTGCAAGAAAGCGGGACGTGTGCCTGGGTGATGTGCCTGTCATGGTTGAATAGCTGCCAGTGTGTGTGGCCTGTGAGTTGTGGTGGGTGGCTTGCAACAGTGGTAATCTGTAAAGGTGAGAGGAAGCATCTGATTGGAAGAATTGAATACTGATGGAAAGAGTTTGTTGGTATGTGGGTGATGGGGTTGTAGTGTGTGGAGCAGTGGATGCGACTAGTGGTGCAGTTGGTAGGAGACGCCACTTGACAGTTGACCTCACGTCCCCTGGCCATTCATGTCAAAATATTGAACTTCTTCCTGCACTGCATCCATGCTTATGATGCTGTGCGCCTGGCATTGACTTCGTCCCCTGCTGCCTCCCACTGCCTTTTGGGTATATGTCTAGAGGGCCTTTTGCTCCCGCTCCACCGCCCTGCGGATGTAGGATGTCCCTCCTTCTGTCCACCTCTTGCACCAAAGCCTCTAGTGCATCAGCAGAGAACCTTGGTGCACACATTCTCGTGGGCCTGGTACCAACTCAGATTGGCAGATTGGTGAGGCCTGGCTTGCAGATTGGAGGATGCTGGATTTAGTTGTGCGCAACCTGCAGCAAAGGAAATTATGAAAGTGTGAGGTGCGAGTTGGTGAACTTTACTAAAAGAGATGATGGTGGATAGGCAATGGCTAATATTTAAAGAACATGTGCAGGAATTACAACAATTATTCATTCCTGTCTGGCGCAAAAATAAAACAGGAAAGGTGACTCAACGTGGCTTACAAAAGAAATTAAGGATAGTATTAGATCCAAAGAGGAGGCATATAAAATTGCCAGAAAAAGCGGCAAGCCTGAGGATTGGGAGCAGTTCAGAATTCAGCAAAGGAGGACAAAGAGATTGATTAAGAGGGGAAAAGTAGATTATGAGAGTAAACTAGCAGGGAACATAAAAACTGACTGTAAAAGCTTCTATAAATATATCAAGAGAAAAGATTAGTGAAGACAAATGTAGGTCCCTTACAGTCAGAAATGGGGGAAATTATAATGGGGAACAAAGAAATGGCAGAACAATTAAACACATACTTTGGCTCTGTCTTCACAAAGGAGGACACAAATAACCTGCCAGAAATGTTAGGGAACCAAGGGACTAGTGAGGGGGAGGAACTGAAGGAAATCAGTATTAGTAAAAAAAATAGTGCTAGGGAAATTAATGGGGCTAAAGGCTGATCATCTTCCAAAATTCTATAGACTCTGGAACAGTTCCTACAGATTGGAGGGTGGCAAATGTAACCCCACTATTTAAAAAAGGAGGGAGAGAAAAAACAGCGAATTACAGACCAGTTAGCCTAACATCAGGGAAAATGCTAGAGTCCATTATAAAAGATGTGATAACAGAACACTTGGAGGGCATTAACTGGATTGGACAAAGTCAGCATGGGTTTATGAAAGGGAAATCATGCTTAACAAATCTACTGGAGTTTTTTGAGGATGTAACTGGTAGAATAGATAGGGGAGAACCGGTGGATGTGGTGTATTTGGATTTTCAGAAGGCTTTTGATAAGGTCCCACACAAGAGGTTATTGTGCAAAATGAAAGCACATGGGATTGGGGGGAATATACTGGCATGGATTGAGAATTGGTTGACAGACAGGAAACAGAGAGTAGGAATAAACGGATCTTTTTCCGGGTGGCAGGCAGTGACTAGTGGGGTACCGCAGGGATCATTGCTTGGGCCCCAGCTAGTCACAATATATATCAATGATTTGGATGAGGGAAATGAATGTAACATTTCCAAGTTTGCAGACGATACAAAGCTGGGGTGAAATGTGAGCTGTGAGGAGGATGCAAAGAGGCTCCAATGTGATTTAGACAATTTGGGTGAGTGGGCAAGAACATGGCAGATGCAGTATAACGTGGATAAATGTGAGGCTATCCACTTTGGTTGTAAAAACAGAAAGACAGATTATTATCTGAATGGTGATAGATTGGGAAAAGGGGAGGTGCAACGAGACCTGGGTGTTCTTGTACACCAGTCACTGAAAGCGAGCACTCAGGTGCAGCAAGCAGTTAGGAAGGCGAATGGTATGTTGGCCTTCATTGCAAGAGGATTTGAGTACAGGACAGGGATGTCTTACTGCAGTTATACAGGGCCACATCTGGAGTATTGTGTGCAGTTTTGGTCTCCTTATCTGAGGAAGGATGTCCTTGCCATGGAGGGAGTGCAACGAAGGTTTACCAGACTGATTCCTGGGATGGCAGGACTGACGTATGAGGAGAGATTGGGTCAACTAGGCCTATATTCACTAGAGTTTAGAAGAATGAGATATGATCTCATTGAAACATATAAAATTCTCACAGGACTAGAGAGACTAGATACAGGAAGGATGTTCCCGATGGCTGGGGAGTCCAGAACCAGGGGTCACAGTCTCAGGATACGGGGTATGCCATTTAGAACCAAGATGAGGAGAAATTTCATCATTCAGAGGGTGGTGAACCTGTGGAATTCTCTACCACAGAAGGCAGTGGAGGCCAAGTCATTAGATGTATTCAAGAAGGAGATAGATATATTTCTTAATGCTAAAGGGATCAAGGGATACGGGGAAAAAGCAGGAACAGGGTACTGAGTTAGACGATCAGCCATGATCATTTTGAATGGCGGAGCAGACCCGAAGGGCCGAATGGCCTACTCTTGCTCCTATTTTTTATGTTTCTATGTTTATGTTTGTTCAATGTTTTAACATAACTCATCAGTGTGTAAACATAGGGACTGGTGCTGCAACTGTGTTTTGCATGTACGATGTCTGATCTCCGTTCAGGTTCCGTACAGATCGCAGACTGTTATTTTCAGCAAATAACAGGTACCAACTACCCTTAAGAGATTTTTAACGGATAGCCTGCCTTTAAGAGATCAGGGCTCCCCTTGCTGGTGGCAAATGTGAATTGCATTGAATCCTCATGTCAACGTTGATTCAGAACGCTGCTTGAAGGTAACTCCTCAGGCCTCATGAAAGTCTCGTCCAACCTGCGCGGGGCCATTGGGCGTGGGGTAATAGCGGATTGTGCTCCCCCGCCCAATAATAGGCCCTGTCTAATTTTTCCCCCAAAGCCTCAACAATTCAGTATTGATGTTCATTAATTTGACATTTATAGTGCAATTGGATAGAAGTATTTCTCCCAGTTTCTACGGCATGTTGTATCCAATTTCATTCCTTTGGATGCATCACAGTAACTCAAATGTTAATGTTCTCGTTTAATAGACTTGCTTTCATCAGCCCGCAAGGATTCCAGGGAAGCACTGAAGCTGCAGTTGTTGCCTCACAAGCAAAACAATCTGCTGGTTTTAAATGAAAGGAAGAATAGAACGGCCCACTGAAGTAATGAAAAGTGAAAGAAACAGAAAACAAACATATTTTCAACAGATCCACAGAGGACTAGAGTACAGCGTGCGGTGGTGATTGTATCTGCTATGTACTTCAGGGCCCGAGATTCCACACGACCGCTCCGCTGGCTGAAGAGGGAGGAATGGAATCCCCATCTGCCCCTATGGTCACCCAGTTCCAAAGTATGGAGATGGAATCATTTGCATGGTCAGGTAGGTCAGTGCCTGCAAGGGTGCTTTAGCAGCTCTGATTTGGCACTGTACAGGGGAGTGGCCTGCAGATTGTCTGAGGTGCTCCCAGGCCCTTCTGTGATAAAGTTAATAATAAACTATTCTGCATCAAGAAATAAGGTAATCGGTACCCTCTGGGATCCATTACCTTATTTTAGGTAAGATTTGGGGCCTTTCAAATGGCATCAAAGGGACTCATGCCAGCTCTCAGTGTAGTCCGGGATCTCCCTGCCCTCCCACGTCACATCCCCTTCCTGGGGGCTTAGGACAGGCAGAAAACCTGCTCATGGCTTCCCCTAACAGAAGATGGCTAGAGCTAAAAAATAAGGCCGAGTCCAGGCGCAACCTGATTCCACCACATTTTACAGTTCCTTGACTGGAGCTCCACCCCATTTGCAACTTGACCTGAAGTGGAATGTTAAGCCCTAACAGGGTAATTTTGACTTTGGGTGATCGTGTAAAATGGGCAATATCAGATCAACCACCCGTTATACATTTCTCCCGATTTTCATTTCCATTGAAGTCAGTCGAAATGAAAATCGGGAGAGATGTATAATGGGCGGTTGATCTGATATCGCTCGAGTTACAGTCGCCCAAAGTCAAAATTGCCCCTTAAGACAACAGCTATCCTAACATGTAAAGGGCAAAGAGGGGGAGGAATTTCTGAAGTGTGTTCAGGAGCACTTTCTTGATCAGTATGTTTGCGGCCCAACGAGGAAGGAGGCATTGCTGGATCTAGTTCTGGGGAATACAATGGGTCAAGTGGAGCAAGTGTCAGTGAGGAACATTTAGGGAACAGTGATCATAGTATCATAAGGTTTAGTTTAATTATGGAAAAGGACAAGGAGCAGTCTGGAGTAAAAAATACTTAATTGGAGGAGAGCCAATTTCAGTTGGTTGAGAACGGATCTGGCCCAGGTAAATTGGAATCAAAGATTGGCAGGCAAAACTGTAATCAAATAATGGGCAGCCTTTAAAGAGCAGATGGTTCAGGTACAGTCTAGGTACATTCCCACGAGGGGGAAAGGTAGGGCAATCAAAGCTAGAGCTTCCTAGATAACAAAAGAGATTGCGAGTAAGATGAAGCAGAAAAAGGGGGCGTCCGACAGATGTCAGGTTGATAATACAATTGAGAATCAGGCTGAATATAGAAAGTACAGAGGAGAAGTGAAAAAGGAAATAAGAGGGGCAAAGAAAGAGTATGAGAATAGACTGGCGGCCAACATAAGGGAATCCAAAAGACTTCTATTGGCATATAAATAATAAACGGGTAGGAAGAGGAGAGGTAGGGCTGATTAGGGACCAAAAAAGGAGATCCATGCAAGGAGGCAGAGGGCATGGCTGAGGTACTAAATGAGTACTTTGCATCTGTCTTTACCAAGGAAGAAGATGCTGCCAAAGTCACAATAAAAGAGGAGGTGGTTGAGATATTGGATGGGGTGAAAATTGATAAAGAGGAGGTACTGGAAAGGCTAGCTATGCTTAAAGTAGGTAAGTTACCCAGTCCAGATGAGATGCATCCTAGTTTGCTGAAAGAAGTAAGGGTGGAAATTGCAGAGGTGCAGGCCATAATCTTCCAATCCTCCTTAGATACGGGAGTGATATCAGAGGACTAGAGAATTGCAAATGTTAAACCCTTGTTCAAAAAAAGATGTAAGGATAAACCCGGCAACGACAGGCCAGTCAGTTTTTCCTTGGTGGTGGGGAAGCTTTTAGAAACGATAATCGGGACAAAATTAATAGCCACTTGGACAAGTGTGGATTAATAAAAGAAAGCAGCACGGATTTGTTGAAGGCAAATCGTGTTTAACTAAATTGATTGAGTTTTTTTTGATGAGGTAACAGAGAGGGTTGATGAGGGCAATGCGATTGGTTCTGTGTATATGGACTTTCAAAAGGCGTTTGATGTAATGCCACATTATGGCCATGACATTGGCTTGTCAGCAAAATTGAAGCCCATGGAATAAAAGGGGCAGTGGCAGCATGGATACGAAATTGAATAAGTGACAGGAAACAGAGAGTAGTGGTGAACGGTTGTTTTTCAAACTGGAGGAAGGTATACAGTAGTGTTCCCTAGGGGTCAGTACTAGGACCACTGCTTTTTTTGAGATATATTAATGACTTGGACTTGGATGTACAGGATACAATTTCCAAAATTTGCAGACGACACAAAACTTGGAAGTATAGTGAACAGTGAGAAGGATCGTAATAGGCTTCAAAAGGACATAGACAGGCTGGTGGAATGGGCAGACACAATGTAATGCAAAGAAGTGCGAAGTGATACATTTTGGCATGAAGAATGAGGAGAAACAATATGAACTAAATGGTACAATTCTAAAGGGGGTGCCTGAACAGAGAGACCTGGGGGTATATGTGCACAAATCTTTGAAGGTGGCAGGACTGATTGAGAAAGTGTTTAAAAAAGTATATGGGATCCTGGGCTTTATAAATAGAATCATAAAATTCAAAAGCAAGGAAGTTAAGTTGAACCTCTGTAAAACACTGGTTCGGCCACAACTGGAGTATTGTGTCCAATTCTGGGCACCACACTTTAGGAAGGATGTGAAGGCCTTAGAGAGGTACAAAAAAGATTTACTGGAATGGTTCCAGGGATGCGGGTCTTCGGTTACGTGGATAGACTGGAAAGCTGGGGTTCTCCTTAGAGCAGAGAAGGTTGAGAGGAAATTTGGTAAACGTGTTCAAAATCATGAAGGGTTTAGATTAAGTAAATAAAGAGAAACTGTTCCTATTGGCAGATGAGTTGAGAACCAGAGGACACAGATTTAAGGTGATTGGCAAAAGAACCAAAAGCGACAGGAGGAAAAACTTTTTTACGCAGCGAGTAGTTATGATCTGGAATGCACTGCCTGAAAGGATGGTGGAAGCTTTCAAAAAGGAATTGGATAAATACTTGAAGGGAAAATATTTGCAGGGATACGGGCAAAGAGCGGCTGAATGGGACTAACTGGATTGCTCTTACGAAGAGTCAGCATGGGCTCGATGGGACAAATGACCTCCTTCTGTGCTGTAACCATTCTATCATTCTATGATTTGCCTTAGCAAAACGTGTCAGAATGCATTTTGTCCCAAGGCAGATGCATTGGATTATTGTCATTGTTTGGACTTCATGTTCTTGTTAACTTGAAGCAATATCACAAACTGTCTTATATTTCAGTATTACTTTCTAAACAGGCAATTAAATCTCTCTCCTCTTTCCACCTGTAAACAAGAAATTTGCTTGAGATGAGATGAAAATGGATTTATTTGTGTGGAGCATTTTATAAGTCTTCGAGCGGCTGTATCCGTAAAACCTCCAGAGGGGAGGAGAAAAATCTGTATGCAACATGCAATTGTTGTATTTCTGCATGTTTTCTTCTGGAGATTAATAACAAATAAGTTGCATAAGAATCACATGGACAGCAAAGTCCCAGGACAGCTCTGGACTTCACAAATTTTGAGGATTTTTTTGCTTTTTGTTTTTCATTACTAGGAAAAGCAGCAAAAGCAATAGATTTCCCTGTCTTTGCTCAGCAATTAGTTCATTTTTCCCGATCCTTAAGGGATTTGTACATATTTCTTTTTTCGATCAGTATGTTAATTTTCACTTCTTTTTTGGAAAATTTATTCTGCAAATCCCTTATTAATAAAATGTAAGACAATGGAATCTGTTCTAAGGGGTAGGCTGTCAGAGGACTTGTATAAAATATTCAAGAAATATTCAGTGTAGATTCAGAAGGGGAAGCTGTTGCTTAACAAACTTCCTTAACTTCTTTGAGGACATCGCATGGAATGTGCTTTCAGAAAACTTTAAAGTAAGTTCCAAATGAGAAACATCCAATTCAAAACTAAACGCCGTAAGAGTCTAGGGTATAAGAGGGGAACGGATTAAAACGGTGATTTTTCTCAGCAGCAGCTTTCCTACCAGAATGGGATACAGTGGCGTAGCGTTTATGTTAATCAATTGGTAATCACAGAGGCCTGGACTAATAATCCCAAATGCCAGTTTGAGAATTTGAATCCAGTTTGAAGTGTCCATGGAGCTGTTGGATTGTCATAAAAACCCAATTGCTTCACCTGCCATCCTTACCCAGTCTGGCCTGTATGGGATTCTGGTCCCACGCCAATGTAGTTGACTTTTACTGCTCTCTCAAGTGGCCCAGCAAGCCACTCAGTTATGTCAAATTGCTGCAAGAAATAGTGGTGTATGAAGGTCCACCGCCTCCTTCTCAGGGCAAATAGTGATGGGCTTGATTGGCACCCCATCCACCGCCCCAAACATTGACTCCCTTCACCACCGGCGCACCGTGGCTGCAGTGTGTACCATCCACAGGATGCACTGCGGCAACTCGCCAAGGTTTCTTCGACAGCACCTCCCAAACCCGCGACCTCTACCACCTAGAAGAACAAGGGCAGCAGGCGCATGGGAACACCACCACCTGCACGTTCCCCTCCAAGTCACACACTATCCCGACTTGGAAATATATCACTGTTCCATCATCGTCGCTGGGTCAAAATCCTGGAACTCCCTTCCTAACAGCACTGTGGGAGAACCTTCACCACATGGACTTTTATTTTATTATTCGTTCACGGGATGTGGGCGTCGCTGGCGAGGCCAGCATTTATTGCCCATCCCTAATTGCCACATGGACTGCAGTGGTTGAAGAAGGCGGCTCACCACCACCTTCTCAAGGGCAATTAGGGATGGGCAATAAATGCTGGTCTTGCCAGTGACGCCCACACCCCATGAATGATTTTTTTAAAAACTGTGGCGGATTGGGGTTTCTGCCCACCCCACCAACTTGGTGCTGACCCCAGCGAAATTACTCCTATGGTGTTCTCTGCATAGACATTGGCAAAACATCTTGGATAGGGCTGTACTACACTAATTATTACTTTTTATGTTAAATAAACAACCTTTATATTACTTTTTAACAAAAAAAGAAAACTTTAGAGAGAATATGGGGAGAAAAAAATTCAATAAGGCCTATTAGGCGTAGGAAGCGTGATCTGCTGTTTGCCCATGCCCCATGGCCGCTACGCAAGCAGCACGTGAATTTCGAGATGCCAGCTACTTACCATGATAGTTCTGTGCAGCCTCTCAGTAGCATGGGTAGAGAATGAGGAAACCAGAAATGGGGTGTGCTCTGCGCACGTCATTGACAGCCTGCACCTCTTAAAGGTGCAGGTGCACATTTTAAATGGGACATGCACAGTCCACTGGGAGGAGGGAAAGATGGCCAGAAGGATGGCAGGACCGGCGTGAGAGCGGGCCCCAAGCTTCTCTGACAATGCACTGGAGGCCGTGGTGGAGGGGGTGGACGAAAGGAGGGCCAACATGTACCCGCAGGGTGGCAGGAGACTCTCCAGACTCCAGCTCCGCAGGCATTGGGAGGCTATGGCCCAGGAAGTGAACGCCAGGAGCATTGCACCACGCATGATGGTGCAGTGCCGAAAGAAGTTCAATGATTTGACACGAGTGGTCAAGGTGAGTGAATACAAGTGTCAAGTGGCACATCCTACCAACTGCACCACTGCTCCACGGATCACACCCGCCATCACCCACTCACCAACAAACACTGCCCATCCATACGCAATGCTGCATCTCACCCGCACATCACCACTCACAGGTCACACACACTGGCAGCTATTTGGCCATGACAGGCACATCATCCAGACACCTTGCAGGATACTCATTGACACAGTGCCCTCTGTCTTGTAGGAGAACATGGTGCATAAAATCTGGCAGCAGGAGAGACCTGAGGGAGGACAGGCACGTTTACAAGTCCTCACCCCCTTGGAGGAGACTGTGCTTAGGCGGGCCGTCGCTGCAGCCGTGACCATATGCCGTGGTCAAGGTCCCGATGAAGGGGGTCTCTGCATATCTAATGCTCCTTCTCCTTTTCCACATCTCCCTCCTCACATAATCTTTTCTGACTCACATGCTGCAGATGCTGTCAGCACGCACCTCTTACTCGCTACTCTCCCCGCTCCACAACTCAATCTGTTTCGCTTTGTCATTGCAGATACCCAAGAACATGTGGCGGCACCGTCTGAGGTGGAGGAGGAGGAGGGGGAGGAGGGGGACACTGAAGGCACACCGTCACTCGATCTGACACTCGTATCCACCAGCTCAGAGACTGACACTGTGCGTCCGTTAGAGGCTAGGTTAGAGAAGGGATCTGCATGTGGTGAGACACCAAGCACAAGTGCACAGGAGCCGGGGCGGGGGGAACGGATCCCACAGGTGCCAACTCACCGGAGGGTGAGGTCGCTCACTAGTTCTGCTGCAGAGGAGTCAGATGAGGACTTCGATGGACCAGGCTGCAGAAGACGGTTGATGGACATACGCCAACAAATGTTTGATGCACTGGAAAGCCTGTCAGAAAGCCTACGCATAATGACAAGGGGCATAGAGGAGGCCAGCTCCAAATTGGCACAGGGCTTTGTGCAGAGCTTAGAGCCCATCCTTTCCAACATGGAATTGGTGGTCCATCAGCACACCTGTGGAACCCACCATGATGCCACGCCTGATGGCCGATGTTGCGGCTTCCATTGCAGCACAATATTGGAGGTCGATGTCCGCTATCCTGGGAGCAGTCACGACGCTTTCATCATGCGGCAGTCCAATGCACCAGCTATCTTTCAGCCAACTCGACAAGTCAAAGGCTAGCTACTGGCCAACAAGGGCTATCCCCTCACGACATGGCTCATGACACCAGTCAGGAATCCACGCAAACGTGCACAGATGTGATGAAAGGTCTGAAAGGTACGATTGCAGCTCAAACTGGTGCAACAGAAGGTCAGACTGCTGCTATTGTGGGTCTGGGGACCACTGTGGAACGGGGCTTCCAGGGCATCATAGCACTCCAGCAATCCATTCTCCAGCAATCCATTCTCCAGCTGATCACCGGGATTGCTGAGGCGCCGCCCCAGGAGAGTGGCAGTGGCGCCATGGCAGTCGGACCTGCTGTCCTCTCTCCAGACAACAGCATTCCTGCTCCCAGCCCTGCCATTCCACCAGTGCCCCTGTTGTTACCTATTGGCCAGCCAGGCCAGACTGCTGCAGCCCATGCTGAGATTTTACAGTCTGAAGCCGGGCCCTCCCGGCCCAGAGCTGCTCGAGGTCATCCTCCAAGACCATCTGCACACTCCTCAGTTGAAAGTCAGCAGCCTCCCACCACCCATGCTCCAGCCACTGGGGATGCATCTCGTAGAAGCACGAGGATAGTTAAAGGCACACAATCGACAGGCGCTAAGGGAATGCAGAAAGGTGAATAGTTCTGTTCTGTTTCCATAATTTGATTTGTTAATTGATAAATGTGACTTTGAATTTGCATTTGGTGGTTTTTATTTGTGCGATGAGCTGAGGGGGAAACAAATGTGTAAACAGATGGAGGGCAGTTTAATGGTCATATGGGAGCAGACAGGTGGAGAGTGTAGGACTGTTGGTGAGTTGGGGGATGTAGTTGACATTATTGATAGCGGGCATGGATCAGGCGAGCACACAGAGCCCTTGCAGACAAGGCGTGTATTCCCTGTTGCACCCTCGCGTCTTCCTCCACTTCCTCCTCTGGCTCCTCCCCCTCCTCCGCCTCAGTCTCTTCCCCCTTCACCTCCTCAGCATCTTCCTCCTCCTCCTCCATCTCTGGCTCAGGGTCTTCTCCAATCATCGGTGCCAAGGGCAGGTCCCTCATGATGGCCAGGTTGTACAGCATGCAGCAGACCACCACGAATGTGCCCACCCACTCAGGGAAGTACTGCAGGGCTCCTCCAGACCTGTCCAGTCAATGGAAGCATTGTTTCAGAAGGCCTATGGCGTGCTCCACAACATTGTGTGTGGCAGCATGGCTCTCATTATAGGCCTGCTGTGCACGTTTGCGTGGATTCCTGACTGGTGTCATGAGCCATGTCGTGAGGGGATAGCCCTTGTTGGCCAGTAGCTAGCCTTTGACTTGTCGAGTTGGCTGAAAGATAGCTGGTGCGTTGGACTGCCGCATGATGAAGGCGTCGTGACTGCTCCCAGGATAGCGGACATCGACCTCCAATATTTGATGCGTGTGGTCGCACACCAGCTGCATGTTCAGGGACCAGAAGCCCTTTCGGTTGATGAAGATGGCCGAGTTGATATGCAGGGCACGCAGGACAGTATGGGTGCAGTCAATGGCACCCTGCACCAAGGGGAAGCCAGTAATGTGAGCAAACTCCCGTGCTCGCTCATTCTGCTTGTCTCTGTCAAGAGGGAAGGTGATGAACCTGTTCCTCATCTCATACAGTGCGTCTGTGACCTTCCTTATGCAGCAGTGCACTGCATACTGTGAGATGTCGCACATGTCACCAGCAGAGGCCTGAAATGATCCTGAGCCGTAGAAATTCAGTGCCACGGTGACCTTCACAGTCACAGGCAATGCTGTCCTCGCCCTGCTCCGAGGCTGCAGTTGTGGCCGCACCAGTTGACAGATCTCGGTCACGGCTTCCTTGTTGAACCTCGGCCTTCGGATGCAATGTTCCTCGCTCATGTTGAGGTAAGAGAATTGGTCCTGGAAGGCCCTCATTGGATACGGCCTCCTGCTCAATTCCCTGCACCTCCTCCACCTCCTTCTCATTGCAGCTTGACCCGCTGTGCGTGGCCTCTCTGCATGCTCCCAGTCGTGCTCAATGCCCAGCAGGAGCCCTAGCAGACTGCCCATGGTTGCCAGGTATGTTGTTCAACCATGGTTGTAACTTTCCAAACTCTAAGGCAGTATCTGCCAAACCACTCTCAAATGTACTGTAGCAACTCTCAGTAAGTATAGGGAGCTTCAAAAAACACGTCCTATTCCAATAGCAGTCAGAAGCAATAATCCAACAACTAACCTGCAACACCTGCATGGTCCCTTTAAATAGCACTGGTGGGGGATCCTCCAGGCACTCTAAGACATGTTCAGGTGTGCGTGGTTAAGACTATGCCTTGAGTTGAGCATTAAGGTCCAAAATGGCGTCTATCACTTTAAATCACTGATTTTATGCATTTTTTCCCAACTTTACATGCTGCCTATACCAAGATGGCGCCTGGCGCACATCACGCTGGAAACATGCATGCACGGCCGTGATGCCACCTTGGCACGTCGGGAGGCTACGTAGTGCCGAAACAGTGGGCACTGCACGGCCCGATTTCTAGCCCATAATTTTTAAGTGGAGGTCTCCTGGTCCTATTTTTCTGGCTATGTAGAAATAATGCTCTACCTGCATCACAAAATAGTTTATATACCTCACTGAGGTCCTCTCTTAACTGTGGTTTACCACCTCACCAATGCCCCATCCCTACTGTGACCTTTCCGGCTATGGGATGCTACACCATTCCAAAGCGACATCCACATCCCAAAAATGAATTAAAAAAAAGTGGGCTAAAAATTGGGCCATGTAGCGCCCGTTGTTTTGACGCTAAGCGGCCTCCCGAAGTTTGAAAACGGAGTCCAGAATGCATGCGGATGCTTCTAGTGTTATGTGCACCGGACGCCATCTTGGTAAAGGGTTTCGCGCACGGGCAGATAACGAATGCCGGCAGCATGTAAAGTAGGGAGAATATGTGTTAGATCAGCATGCAATGCTGATTTAAAGTGATAGACACTATTTTGGCACTTAACACTCCACTCAATGCACAGTCTTAACCACGAACACCTGAACATGTCTTAGACGGCTCGGAGGACCCCCCCCACCAGCGCTATTTAAAGGGATCATGTAGGTGTTGCAGGTTAGTTGCTGGATTATTGCTTCTGGCTGCTGGTAAAATAGGTTGTTTTTGTTGAAGCGTCCTGTACTTACAGAGAGTTGTTATTGTTATAATATATAAAGAGTGATTTGGCAAGTACTGCCTTACGGTTGGTGTAATTTACAACCGTGTTTGAACAAGATTCCTGGCAACCATGGGTGGTCTGCTAAGGCTGCAGCTGGGCATAGAACACGACTGGGAGCATGCAGAGAGACCATGCAGAACAGGTCAAGCTGCGAGGAGAAAGAGGAGGACGGCATGGCACTGAACAAGAGGCCATATCCCATGAGGGCCTTCAGAAAACATCACTCTTATGTCCAGATGAGCGAGGATCAGTGCATCCAATGGCTGAGGTTCACCAAAGAGGTCGTGATGGAGATCTGTCACCTGCTGCAGCCACAACTACAGCTTCAGAGCAGGGCAATGACAGCATTGCCTGTGGCTGTGAAGGTAACTGTGGCGCTGAACTTCTATGGCTCTGGATCCTTTCTGGCCTCTGCTGGCAATCTGTACAACATCTCACAGTGTGCAGTGCACTGCTGCATAAGGGAGGTCACGGAGGCACTATACAAGATGCACAACAGGTTCATCATGCTCCCTCTTGATAGAGAGAAGCAGAACGAGCGAGCACAAGAGTTTGCTCGCTCTTTCTGGCTTCCCATGGTGCAGGGTGCCATTGACTGCACGCATAATGCCATGCGTGCTTCACATGTCAACAAAGGGTTCCACTCCCTGAACGAGCAGCTGGTGTGCGACCACACGGAGGGTATCATGAAGGTTAATGCCTTCATTATGTGATAGTCCAATATGCCAGCTATCTTTGAACCGGCTCGGCAAATGAAAGGCTGGCTACTGGGTGACAAGGGTTAACCCCTCATGAGGTGACTCATGACCCTGAACAACCCTTGCCACCAATTATCTGGCAAGACGCTGAGCCAGAGGAGGAGAAAGAGGCTGAGGAAGAGGAGGAGACAGAGGGGGAAATAGAGGAAGATGCAAGGGAGCAACAAGGAACACTGGCCCTGTCTGCCAGGGCTCTGCATGCTCACCTGATCTGTGAGCGATATCAATAACGTGAACGACATCTCCAAGGTCACCAACAGACCTACACTCCCCACCCGTCCTCTCTCACATGACCATCAAATCGCCCTCCATATGGTTACACATTGCTTCCTTCCTAAGCTCATCGCAGAAATAAAAACCACCATCAAATGCAATTTCAAATTCACATTTATAAATTAACACATGAAATGATGCAAACAAAATGAGACTATTCACCCTTGTGCATTCCCTTAGTGCCTGTTGTTTGTGTGCCTTTACCTATCCTCGTGCTCCTACGAGGTGCTTCCCAGTGGCTGGAGCATGGGTGGTGGGAGGCTGCTGACCTTCAATGGAGGAGCGTGCAGATGGCCTTGGAGGACGACCTCGAGCAGCTCTGGGCCAGGAGGGCATGGCTTCGGGCTGCACCATCTCGACATGGGCTGCAGCCGTCTGGCCTGCCTGGCTGACAGACAACAGCAATGGCACTGGCGGAGTGGCAGGGGGTGGGAGCAGGTCTGACTGTCATTCTCCCGGGGCGGCGCCTCATCAATTCTGGTGATTAGCTGGAGAACGGATTGCTGGTGTGCTGTGGTGTGGAAGCCCCAAACTCAGTGGTCTCCAGACCCACGATAGCAGCATTCTCAGCTGCCATTACAGCAGTCCGAGCTTCAACTGAAGCATGTAAACCTTTGATCACTTCAGTTTGTGCTGCAATGGCGGCTGTTTGTGCTGCAATGGAAGCTGCGACATCAGTCATCAGACGCTGCATCATGGTGGGTTCCACAGGTTCGCTGATGGAGGTGACCACCTATTCCATGTGCGTAAGGATGGGCTCCAAGCTCTGTGCAAAGCCCTGTGCCAAGTTGGAGCTGCACTCCTCCATGCCTCTTCTCATTGTGCGCAGGCTTTCCAGCAGGCTTTTCAGTGCACCAAGCATTTGGTTGTGTACGCCCATCAGTCGTCTTCTGTAGCCTGGCCCATCAAAGTCATCAGCTGACCCCTCAGCAAATAAACCATTGTGTGACCTCGCCCTCCAGCGAGCTAGCACCTGTGGGATCCGTTCCCCCACCCCGGCTCCTGCGCACTTGTGCTCGGTGTCTCACCACGTACAGATCCCTCCTCTAACCTAGCTTCTAAAGGACACGCAGTGTCAGTATCTGAGCTGGTGGAGGCGAGTGTCAGATCGAGTGATGGTGCGGCTTCAGTGTCCTCCTTCTCCTCCTCCTCCTCGGATGGTGCCGGCTCCAGTTCTTGGGTATCTGTAATGACAAAGGGAGTCTGGTTGAGTTGTGCAGCGGGGAGAGGAGCAAGTAAGACGTGTGTGCTGACACCATTTGCAGCACATGAGTCAGAAAAGATTGTGGGATGAGGGAGATGTGGGAAATGTGAAGGAGGATTAGGTAGAGACCCTCTTTGTCGGGACCTCTAGCACTGCCGGTGGCCATGTCCGCAGTGATGGCCCACCCAATGATGTGCAAAACTATCTCCCCCAGGGGGTGAGGACGTGCAGGCGTGCCCGTCTTTCCTCAGGTCTCTCCTGCTGCCTGCTGTTCTGCGCCAACTTCTCCTGCAAGACAGAGGGAAGAGTGTCAGTGAGTATCCTGCAAGGTGTCTGGGTGATGTGCTTGTCATGATTGAATAACTACCAGTGTGTGTGAGCTGTGAGTGGTGGTTGTGTGGCCTGCAAGTGTGGTACTATGTGCAGATGAGATGCAGCATGCGAAGTGCAGCGTTGCATACGGATGGGCAGTGTTTGTTGGTGGGTGGGTGATGGGGGGTATCGTGCATGGAGTATTGGTGCAGTTGGTAGGATGTGCCACTTGACACTTGCATTCACTCACTTTGACCACTCGTGTCAAATTGTTGAACTTTTGTCGGCACTGCAGTGCAGCGCTCCTGGCGTTTACCTCCTGGGACACAGCCTCCCACTGCCTCTGCAGCTGGTGTCTGGAGGGTCTCCTATCACCCTGCAGGTACAGGATGGCCCTCCTTTTGCCCACTCCCTCCACCAGGGCATCCAGTGCGTCGTCCAAGAACCTTGGGGCGCAGTCTTTTGCCGGTCCAGCAATCCTGCCTGCCATCCTGCACTGCTCTCATTGACAGTGCACCTCCCCTTTAAGAGGTGCAGGCTGCCTTTAAATAGTGCTGGCCGTGCCCCATTATCGGCCTCCTGCTTGTGTGTGCAGCTTCTCCACAGCACGGGTAGCGCTGGCTGCATGTACAAATCATGCAGCACGAATCTCACATGACGCCTGCATCGGAAGCACCGGGCGCGGGTTATTCGCAGATTGCGATACCCGCAGCCAGATTTGGGGTTTATTGAATTTAACCCCCTGTATGTTCAAAAAAGGGTGCAAGGATAAACCCGGCAACTACAGGCAAGTCAGTTTAACCTCGGTGGTGGAGAAGCTTTTAGAAACGATAATCGGGTCAAAATTAATACTCACTTGGACAAGTGTGGATTAATAAAGGAAAGCCAGCACGGATTTGTTAAAGGCAAATCGTGTTTAACTAACTTGATTGAGTTCTTCAATGAGAACATAAGAACATAAGAAATAAGAGCAGGAGTAGGCCATACAGTCCTCGAGCCTGCTCCACCATTCAAATAGATGATGGCTGATCTTCAAACTCAACTTCACTTTCCCGCTCGATCCCCATATCCCTTGATTCCCCTAGAGTCCAAAAATCTATCCATTTCAGCCTTGAATATACTCAACGACTCAGCATCCACAGCCCTCTGGGGTAGAGAATTCCAAAGATTCACAACCCTCTTCATCTTGGTCTTGACTGGCTGACCCCTTATCCTGCGACTTTGACCCCTAGTTCTAGACTCTCAAGCCAGGGGAAACAATTTCTCAGCATCTACCCTGTCAAGCCCCCTCAGAATATTATATGTTTCAATGAGATCACCTCTCATTCTTCTAAACTGCAGAGAGAATGGGCCCATTCTATGCAACCTCTCTTCATAGGACAACCCTCTCATCCCAGGAATTAATCTAGTAAAACTTTGTTGCACCGCCTCTAAGGCAAGTATATCCTTCCTTAGATAAGGAGACAAAAACTGTACGCAGTACTCCAAGTGAGGTCTCACTAAAGCCCTGTACAATTGTAGTAAGACTTCCTTACTCTTATACTCAAACACCCTTGCAATATAGGCCAACATGCCATTTGCTTTCCTAATTGCCTGCTGTACCTGCATACTAACTTTTGCGTTTCTTGTACGAGGACACCCAATTCTCTCTGAACATCAACATTTAATAGTTTCTCACCATTTAAAAAATATTCTGTTTTTCTACTCTTCCTACCAAAGTGAATATCCTCACATTTCCCTACATTATACTCCATCTGCTACCTTCTTGCCCACTCACTTAATCTGTCTATATCCCTTTGCAGACTCTGTGTCCTCCTCACAGCTTACTTTCCCACCTAGCTTTGTATCATCAGCAAACTTGGATACATTACACTCGGTCCCTTCATCTAAGTCATTAATATAGATTGTAAATAGCTGAGGCCCAAGCACCGATCCTTGCGGTACCCCACTAGTTACAGCCTGCCAACCTGAGAATGACCCGTTTATCCCTACTCTCTATTTTCTGTCCTTTAACCAATCCTCTATCCATACTAATATATTACCCAACCCCATGAGCCCTTACCTTGTGTAACAACCTTTTATGTGGCACCTTATCGAATGCCTTTTGAAAATCCAGGTATACTACATCCACTGGTTCCCCTTTATCTACCTTGCTAGGTACATCCTCAAAAAACTCTAATAAATTTGTGAAACACAATTTCCCTTTCTTAAAACCATGTTGACTTTGCTTAATCATATTATGATTTTCTAAGTGCCCTGTTACCACTTCCTTAATAATGGATTCAAACATTTTCCCGATGACCAATGTCAGGCTAACTGGTCTGTAGTTCCCTGTTTTCTCTCTCCCTCTTTTCTTGAATAGTGGGGTAGCATTTGCTACCTTCCAGTCCACTGGGACCGTTCCAGAATCTAGAGAATTTTGGAAGATCATAACCAATGCATCCACTATCTCTGCAGCCACCTCTTTTGGAATCCTAGGATGTAGGCCATCAGGTCCACGGGATTTGTCAGCTTTTAGTCCCATTAGTTTCTCTAGTACTTTTTCTCTAGTGATATTAATTACTTTAAATTCTTCACTCTCATTTGCCTTTTGGTTCCCCACTATTTTTGGTATGCATTTTGTGTCTTTTACAGATACAAAATATTTGTTTAACGCATCTGCCATTTCCTGATTTCCCATTATAATTTCTTCTGTCTCAGCCTCTAAAGGATCAACATTTACTTTTGCTACTCTCTTCCTTTTTACATACTCGTAGAAGCTCTTATAATCTGTTTTTATATTGCTAGCTGATTTACTTTCATATTCTATTTTCCCCTTTTTTATCAATTTTTTGGTTGTCCTTTGTTGGTTTCTAAAACTCACCCAATCCCCAGGCTTATTACTCTTCTTGGCAACATTATAGGCCTCTTCTTTCAATCTAATACTCTCCTTTACTTCTTTAGTTAGCCACAGGTGGATCACTTTTCCCGTGGAGTTTTTATTTCTCAATGGAACGTATATTTGCCGAGAATATTGAACTATTTCTTTAAATGTTTGCCATTACTTTTCAACTGTCAAACCATTTAATTTAATTTCCCAAACTACCTTTGACAACTCGCCCCTCATACCTATGTAATTGGTTTTATTTAAGTTTAAGACTCTAGTTTCTGACTTAAGTATGTTACTTTCAAACTCAATGTGAAATTCTATCATATTATGATCACTCTTCCCCAGAAGTTCTTTTACTGTGAGATTACTAATTAACCCTATCTAATTACACAATACAAGATCTAAAATAGCCTGTTCCCTGGTTGGTTCCATGATGTATTGCTCTAGGAAACCGTCTCGAATACATTCCATGAACTCGTCTTCCAAACAACCTTTGCCAATTTGATTTGCCCAGTCAATATGCAGATTATTGCATATTTCCTTTGTTACAAGCATGAGGTATCAGAAAGGGTTGATGAGGGCAATGCAGTTGATATTGTGTACATGAACTTTCAAAAGGCGTTTAATAAGGTGCCATATAATAGGCTTGTCAGCAAAATTCAAGCCCATGGAGTAAAAGGGGAAGTGGCAGCATGGATACAAAATTGGCTAAGTGACAAGAAACAGCGAGTAGTGACACATGGCTGTTTATCAGACTGGAGGAAGGTATGCAGTAGTGTTCCCCAGGGGTCGGTACTGGGACCACTGCTTTTTTTGACATCTATTAATGGCTTGGACTTGGGTGTACAGGGCACAAGAGGATTATATTGAATTGTGCTATACCCTGCTGTCTTTAATGTTGATGCTGGGCTCAAAATTTAGAATGTTGTTGCATTTCCACCAAAAAATATATAATCACAAGATAGTCCCTTTGGAACTGCACTGCTACTTACATTACTTAAATGGTTAAGTCAATAAAGTTGGGGAATTGAGCAGGAATGTGGAGTAGATCAATGACCTCTGGCATCTCAGTTTGAATCTAGCCCTTACTAACACTGAGGGTCTGAGTAATTAGAAACATAAATACAGATTAACCAGTAACAGGTATTCTTCAAACTTTAATTCTAGGAGGGACAATCAATTAGAATGGCATAATGTTTAAGAGCAAAGATTTAAATTTTGTTCACAAGTCAAAAACACAACTGGTTTTGGAAAACATAAAAGAATGAGAATATCGCACATGTGACAATGAGTTAAAGGTATCCTGGAAACATATGTGTTATGGCAATTGCTTGTGTAATTGAAGGAATGCCTTAAATGCACTGTTTTTGGTGAGATATTGGAGGGAAGGGAATGATACTGGAAAATTTAGACAGTCGCTAAAATACTACCATCTTCATTTTGAAATAGCACCATTTTTTTGCCGGGGTGTGGGGGGACGAGGGAAGCAGAAAAGCTGTCTTTTTCATGGCAGTTTCATGGTCACACGACGTTTTTTGTCATGACTTAAATATTCTTAGATGGGGGAGACGAGGAGAATTTTTTTACGCAGTGAGTTGTTATGATCTGGAATGCACTGCCTGAAAGGGTGGGTGGTGGCAAATTCAATATAAACTTTCAAAAGGGAATTGGATAAATACTTGAAAAGGAAAAATTTGAAGGGCTATGGGCAAAGAGCAGGGGAGTGGGACTAATTGGACAGCTCTTTCACAGGCACGATGAGCCAGATTTCCTCCTTCTGTGCTGTATGATTCTATGATTCTATTCTTATCCATCCTCCTCTGTGAAATGCCTTAGGACATCTCTACAGAAAAGACATTCTATAAATGCAGGTAGTTGTTGTGTATTTGCAAACAAATAAGGAAAGCTAAACAAACCCCTTTTCATGAAGATGTTTAATGAGACATTATTGCTCAGACAGGGACATTTGTGACTGCATACAGCTCCTACAACAACTGGGATTAGTCTGCTGTACAAAGCCTCTGCCACCTATGATTCATGATCATGCAGAAGCAGACAGAATTGTCTATTAATATGCAACTACTCTTTTCTGTTGAATACATTCTTTTTCACAGGGAGAAACATTTATTACAAAAATAGTATATAAAAAAAATCATCTCAACATAAAGGACAGTTTAACCTAAAATCAGGGCCTGTTAAATTAACTTTAGAATACTTTGTCAATTGGAACCGTGTTGTTGCGTTGCTTTATTTTTCATTGGTGTGAATTATCAGACAACTGGGTGCGAAGCTCTTACTTAGTCACACAGAATAAATATGGGCCGTAGCACCTCTCAATGATATGATGCTGGTTTTTATTTACGAGTATGAAATGGAAATCATTCAGCAACGCTGGAGGTGGGAGTCGGTCATATCTCCCTTTCACAAACCTGAATTGGAATCAGAAATGCAGTATGCTCCTTGTGATAGTATTTCTAACACATGATTTTGCCGCTGTTCCTTCTTCATTTTTGTGCTCGTTGAATGACGGGATGTCAGTGTTGGGGAGGGGAACCATTTTCCACACTTTGTGACCAGCGCCAGCAAACGAGCACTCACACATCAGGTTTCGTTCAGCTTCACTCACAGTATAGCTTCTCTTACTTTGTTCCAAATGCCTACAAGACTTTTGCCCCAACCTCAGATGAGAACCCTTTACTACATCAGTGTGACACTGTTATTTCTTACACCAGCCATTCTGTGAGCTTCCTGGAACAGTTTGTTAATTTAGTGCTAAATAAAGGACAGTTTTATGTTAGGAGCCTACTAGGAATTGAACTGAGAAGGCTCAAACTCTTTTCAAATGGTGTCCTTACAGCCATCAGTTTTCATACAGCTGGACCCAATTGGTAATATTTTTGTCTTTGGATAATTGGGGATTTTTCTTTCCAGTGGCAACACCACCGGTAGTGTAGTGGGGCAGAATATCCTGAGTCAGTCTCATTTTTAGTTGGGCTCCTGGCAGTGCGTCTGCCTGAGAGCTCACTGCTGGGGGTATGAGAAGGAGGGAAATAGCCACCATTGCTGCAGGACTCAAAAACGAATTGCTCCTATGGCTCCTTTTATGTAGAAAAAGAAAAAAGAAAAAGAAGAACTTACATTTATATAGAGCCTTTCACGATCTCAGAACGTCCCAAAGTGCTTTTAGTGATTTAGTGTTTCAGTTGGTTAAAATCATAGAATTATAGAAACATGTAGCACAGAAGGAGGCCATTTGGCCCATTGTGTCTGTCCTGGCTCTTTCAAAGAGCTATCCAATTAGTCCCACTCCCCTGGTCTTTCCCTGCAATTTTCTCCCCTTCATGTATTTATCCAATTCCCTTTAGAAAGTTACTATTGAATCTGCTTCTACAACTCACTGTGTAAAAAAAATTCTCCTCATCTCCCTCTGGTTCTTTTGACAATTACCTTAAATCTGTGATCTCCGGTTACCGACCCTCCTGCCAGTGGAAACAGTTTCTCTCTCTGTACTCCATCAAAACCCCTCAAAATTTCGAATGCCTCAATTAAATCTATGAGGGATAAATGTTGGCCAGGACAGCAGTGAGAACTCTCCTGCTCTTCTTTGGCAGCCAATGGTGGGACGAAGGGAAAGGGAGATGCACAAGAGGACGGAGACAGGAACAAAGCGTGCTAGAGGGTTGTATCACTGAAGAGATAGGGAGGAATGAGACCATGAAGGGAGTTAAACACAAGGATGAGAATTCTAAACTTAAGACTTTGGGGGATCAGGATTCCAGCAGCAGCTTAAAGGAGCAGACAGCCTCCAGCAAACAAAAACTGTTGCTACTTCTAACAACCAACATAAAATGTGCCTCTGTGGATGGCCCTGAATCAGCTGCACTCACTAATGTGGGCATTTACATTTGTTAAAGCAATGTGTCTGCCCTAGCAGCACTGAGCATTTCTGATGTTCTGTTGTTCCTAGTGGGCAGCTTGCTAGGGTTATAATGATGGAAAATGTGATATACGAAGTCACTCTGTCATTATGGAATGTTTTGAATGCACCTGCCCATATTTGGATAGCAGTCACCTACCATGATTTCTAGCAGAAATTACATCAGAGTCAAACATGGGTGATAATTTAGCACAACTGGTCCCTGGCCCACTTTCTTCACCAGCCCATCTTAGTACGGCCTAGGATTGTCAGCCCTCCAGGATTGCCCTGGAGTCTCCACGAATTAAAGATTAATCTCCAGGACGCTATTCCGAAATGGATTAGTTAAAGGAAAATTGTGTTTGACTAACTTGATTGAGTTCTTTGATGAAGTGACGGAGAGGGTTGATGAGGGTAGTGTGGTTGATGTTGTGTATATGGACTTGCAAAAGGCATTTGATAAAGCACCACATAATAGATTTGTTGGCAAAATTAACGCCCATGGGATTAAAGGGACAATGGCAGCATGGATACAAAATTGGCTAAGGGACAGAAAGCAGAGAGTAGTGGTGAACGGTTGTTTTTCAGACTGGAGGGAAGTAAATAGTGGTGTTCCCCAGGGGTCGGTATTAGGACCACTGCTCTTTTTGATATATATTAATGACCTGGACTTGGGTATACAGAGTATAATTTCAAAATTTGCAGATGACACAAAATTCGGAAATGTAGGAAACAATGTGGAGGATGGTAACAGACTTCAGGAGGACATAGACAGACTGGTGAGAAGTGTGAAGTGATACGTTTTGGTAAGAAGAATGAGGAGAGGCAATATAAGCTAAATGGTACAATTTTAAAGGTGGTGCAGGAACAGAGAGACTTGGGGGTGCATATACACAAATCTTTGAAGGTGACAGGACAAGTTGAGAAGGCTGTGAAAAAGTACATGCGATCCTGGGCTTTATTAATAGAGGAATAGAGTACAAAAGCAAGGAAGTTATGCTAAACCTTTATAAAACACTGGTTGGGCCTCAGCTGGAGTGTTCAATTCTGGGCACCACACTTTAGGAAGGATGTCAAGGACTTAAAGAGGGTGCAGAAGAGATTTACTAGAATGGTACCAGGGATGAGAGACTTCAGTTATTTGGAGATACTGGAGAAGCTTGGGTTGAAGGTTAAGGGGAGATTTGATAGAGGTGTTCAAGATCATGAACAGTTTTGACAGAGTAAATAAGGAGAAACTGTTTCCAGGCAGAAGGGTCAGTAACCAGAGGACACAGATTTAAGGTGATCGGCAAAAGAGCTAGAGGCGACATGAGGAAATATATTTTTGCGCAGTGAGTTGTAATGATCTGGAATGCACTGCCTAAAAGGGTGGTGGAAGCAGATTCGATAAAGGGAATTAGATAAATACTTGAAGGAAAAAAAAATACAGGGCTATGGGGAAAGAGCGGGGGAATGGGACTAATTGGATAGCTATTTCGAAGAGCCGGCACAGACATGATGGGCCGAATGTCTTCTTCCTGTGCTGTACCTGCGCCTACTATGATACTTTGGAAAAGTATCATAGGGGCATTGAAAAAATTCTGTGGTTTTTTCATTTTCATTTTGGGAGGTCATGTGGTGAAACCTCCTGGAATATATTTCCTCATGTTGGCAACCCAATACCATACGAAAATGCAGCCTGTTGTGTGTGTTCAGCCCCATTCCAGCACCTGAGCACATGAACTAAACTGTTGAGGATCCTATCTGCATGTCCTGTTGATTCAGGAAATTGTTACAGTTCCCATGGTTTGGTCAAAATTTCTCCCTCATTCAATGCCAATAAAACCAGATTAATTGATCATTCATCTCATTGTTATTTCTGGGATATTGCTGGGTGCAAAATGGCTGCTGCATTTGTGTGCACAACACCACTAATTGCACTTCAAAGGAATTCACTTTATGTGAAACACTTTAAGATATTTCTGACAAATGTGTCACGGAATTATATCAATATAAGTCTTTTTTTTAGTTTGGAATGAATTCAAAACCAAACCTAAAATTGTAAAAGGACAACATGTTAAATCAATACACCATCCAGACCCCTGCTTCTTCCATATAGCTATTGTCAGATCAAGATTCCAGATGAGTTATTAAAAATATCTGAGCATATAATGCCGCCTTTGTCAAGCTGTCACATCAATGAACTGTTTCCCATGTTAAAGAGTTCATTAAATATCCATTAACTATTGATAGTAAGATAGTGTCTGAATATTTGACGGACATTGATGTTACAGGAATAATCTTTTGAAAAACAAATCTAAAAAATGTACAATTAAAATTGATTTTTCAGTTATATCGGTGAGCTGACACTGGTAATTGACTGAATGTTAGGTATTGAAGGAGAGTGTCCTCAATGTCCAGCACACACAAATAAACAAACAAAATAATGCAAAGTAGTTGTGGGGTGTTTATTTGCAATGATATATATTAGGGATAAAGACAATTCTATCCCATTATAAGCATGCCATAATCTTGGGATACAAATGATAGTTGTTCCAATGTTAGTGGACTATTAAAATGAGATGAAATTAAGAAGAAAATGTAACTTGTACAGTTACGAATAATGCTGGGAGGACTAACTTTTGAGCTTCCTTCCTTACTTATGAAAAACTTTCAGACGTTATTCTCCCCTGCAGAACTTACAAGTTTAAAACATTTTACAATTTATGCAGCACCTTGTAATGCAGTTGAAAAATCTTGAAGTGCTGCATGCGAATCATTTTTCGACTGTTGTCTCAATAATCATTGAGTAAGTTAAATTTATTAGTAGTTAGAAGTAATATAATTCACTGAAGATGTAGCCACATGAGACGGGAGTTTTAATTTTTACTTCATTATCCACTGCATTGGTTATGGTCGTTAGCTAATAATAATCAAGCTGCTTGGGATGACATTCAATTTCCACTGTTGCAACAAAGACAATTGCTTTCCAAGTGATAAGACAAAAATGATTTCTGACACCAAAATAGACAGTGTCCCCCTGCGTTACCCATTAAACTGACAAGGTGGCTGACATCATGATAAGTGGCTGTAACTGGAAGGTTGAAATGACCCAAGAACATCCTGACTCAGCTTTGGAACTAGTAGAATACTCAATGTTATGATTATCTGAATTGTGACCTTGGAGAAACAAACCAACTAATGTAAACTCCCAAATGTTAGATTACAGTTTAGCGCTGGGCTATAAGCATTCAATCCAAACTTACAATGTTCATCCTTTCTGTATATGTATCACTTTTCTTCCTGTTTGTGCTTAAGTATGCCCTAAGATCATATCAAAAACCTGAGTGTTAAATAATGCCCCAATCTTTGATGGTGCTCATTATAGCCACTTGTGTAATGCTAGAGCAGCACTCTATAGCCAAGCCCTCCAAGTAAGAACTGTGGTGCAGTTTTTTTTAAAAATCAATGAAAGGCTGAAAATGGCAATCACTCCACAAAGAGTCATAGAATCGTTGCAGCACAGAATGAGGCCATTCAGCCCATCGAGTCTGTGCCGGCTCTTTGTAAGTATTTACCCAATTCCTTTTTGAAAGCAACGATTGAATCTGCTTCCACCACCGTTTCAGGCAGCACGTTCCAGATCATAGCAACTTGCTGCGTAAAAAAGTTTTTCCTCATGTCGCCTTTGGTTCTTTTGCCAATCACCTTAAATCTGTGTTCTCTGGTTCTCAACCCTTCTGCCAATGGGAACAGTTTCTCTTTATTTACTTTATCTAAACCCGTCAAAATTTTGAACACGTCTATCAAATCTCCTCTCAACCTTCTCTGCTCCAAGGAGACAAACCCCAGCTTCGCCAGTCTATCCACGTAACTGAAGTCCCTCATCCCTGGAACCATTCTAGTAAGTCTTTTCTGCACCCTCTCTAAGGCCTTCAAATCCTTCTTAACATGCGGTGCCCAGAATTGGGCACAATATGTGGGTAACCTGCCCAATAAAAAATGTCCGTTTCGCACGCGATCACTATTCAATTGGTGCCACTTAACGTGGCTTCCGGGTTTGCCGTCTGAAAGCTGCGCAGCGGGCGGGCTGCGCACCCGCATCACAGGCTGTCAGCTGGAGGAGCTCTATTTAAAGGGCCATTGCTCCAATGGCTTTTGCTGGAGCAAAGACCCAGAAACCACAATGGAGCAGCACAGGGGCAAGGCTGCTCCAAGATTCAGTGATGCCTCACTGCAGGTGCTATTGGATGGGGTGAGGAGGAGGAGGAGTCTGTTTTACCCCGTGGACGGGAGGAAGTGGCCTGCCTTTGCCACCAAGAAGGCCTGGCTCGAGTTGGCAGAGGAGGTGTCCCACACCTGGGTCCAGTGCAGGAAGCGCTTCAATGATCTAACTAGGTCAGCTAAAATAAGTACACTTACTGATTCTCCTACATTCCGTCTTCCACATCACCGCCCACACCCACCCCCCAACTCATTCTGCACTGTCAAGACTACTCCATTACATCATTCTTCACACCCACTTAAAGCTCATCCTCAACTTACCTGCACTTCCTCAGTACTTCCTCACCTCCTCATTAGTCACCCCACCACTACCACTCACCCCAATCCTGATCCAATGTGATGGCTCTGTCTCATACTCACCCTCTGATGCACCTCTTTCACGGTCAGCCTCACCCAAACCAATGCGTTCATCGGTTGTCCACTTCACCATCACTCACTCACACGTCTGTTCTTGCTCCCCTTCTAGAAGAAAGCACAAAATGCACGGGAGAGGGCGAGGACTGGAAGGGGCCACAACAAATAGCGGTCCTCACAGACGCGGAGCAGGAGGCGCTAGAGCTGAGCCGTACCCTCGAGTGCCTGTCTGAGGGGGATGGTGAGACTCGCACCTCACAAATGTCTGGTGACAGAACTTTAACATTCATCACACACAATATGAATTGATGTTAACATTCCTTGCCATCTTCAACACCTCAGTATGCTCATCGCTACATGACATATCTTTGATGATGCTTAATATTGCCTTCTGTTCTCTTACAGGGCCTTCAGCGACTGTAGTGATGGCAGAGAGCGATTCCTCAGAGGCCCTGCCAGCCTCTTAGGATGCACCGTCACATCTTAGTGAGCCATTCACCAGCGCAGATAAACACACCTCAATGGGTGCTAGTCCTCAGTTAGTTGGGTTGGCACCTGGTGATTCACCACTCACAAGTGAGCACGAGCAATCACTGGTGGCAAGGGCAGCTGTGGAGAGTCCACGTTAATGGGAGCACTCCTTTCCAGGCTTTGCTCAGCTGGACGCAGATGCTGAACCCCAGGGGCCATTCTTTGATAGGAGAATGATCAAGGGACAGCAGCACAGGTGCTACACACACTTTCCACAATAGCGTAGAGGATGGAGGCGTTCAGCTCCTGCATGAGTGGAATGGTGGCACAGGTGCGGGAGGGAATCTCTGAGATACTGTCACAGGGACGTGAGCAACTCTCTGAGATAGTGTCACAGGTGAGTGCAGGAATGTCTGCAATGGAGATAAGGCTAGCCTCCGTTGAGCTTCAAGTACGGCTCACAAATGAGTCCACTCAGGCCCTGACAACGGCCATCCGGACTCAGGGTGAACAACATTCTGCTGCCTTAAACGGCAGACAGAAACTTTACAACTGGGCTTCCAAGGCATCATACATGTCCTCCAAACTGTTCTCCAGCAGGGAGGTAGGAGTGATGTGGGCCTGGTCCAGGAGAGGGATGATGGCGAAAGGGGACATGGAAATGAGGATGCCACTCAAAGCACTCTCATGTCTCACCCGTTGCCCCCTTTCAACCAGTACCCGCAATGCTGCCTCCTCTCCAGGTGGCTGAGTCTGCGCCTGCACTGGTGCAGGTGGAGCAGTCTTTGGAGGGGCCCTCACGGGCTCCAAAACCCAGAGGGCGTAGGCCCAGTGCATCTAAGCAGTCAGGGCATGAACATGAGCAACCTGCCACTACCTCTGCTGCAGCCACAGGGGATGCAACACGTAGAAGTAGTCGGAAGAGAAAGACGAAGGGCACGCACAAGTGTGTTTGACAGACTGTCATGTTTTTCGTTATATTTAGTTTTTGTTAAAGTTACATTAAATTTTATGATTGTGACCACTGCTGCCACGTCTTGCCCATTCTTGACTGGCTTTTGTGACAGGGCCCTTTCATGAGGTTCACCATGAACGGCGACACTTGATGCCACCCATTGGGTCACTTTATAGTGGATATATGTGTAGTTGCAGGACTGTTTTGTGCAGGGAGGGGTGGGCGGCCTGGTGTGGGCGCTGCTCTTTTCAGGTGGTGTGACGACTGGACTCTTCACACTTTCTGATGTTAGGAGAACCGTTCACTTATCAGTGACTCCCTGGCCTCACGAGCAGACAGGTGAGCCGCTGTTCTGCCCATGGATCCCACCTCCTCCTCCAAGTGGGTGGCAGATGAGGATGGGGCCTCCTCAAGTGGCACCCCTTTCTGTGTTGCCTTCTCTGCTCTTGTGCGGGTGCCTGTGGCGCAGCACTGTGTTGTGGAGCTGCAAGTGGCGGAAGTGCACGCCGTGCCTGGCGAGGATGGTGATGTTACTCGTCCTCAGATGTAGTGGTGAATGCGGCCATGGCACCCCCCACCCTGATGGTGTCAGTTTGAGGGGGTCCGCAAAGTAGTTAAATATGTGTGAACAGAAGAATTGTGAGTGGAAAGTAAAAATTTTCAGTGAAAACACAAAGATCTCGCAGCCAAAAGTTTGTGTGAAAGATCTGAGTGCCCTGCAGGAAGAACTCACCTTTTCTCCCCATCTGTCAAACAAGCATTTGAATGTCCAACTGGCTGCTGGCTGAAACACATCTGGCAGAACATGGAGTGTTTCCCACAGCACGGGAAACACGCTGAGGATGTTTCAAAATTGGACTCCTGCCTTAATTTGGACAAAATTAAGTACTTTAAGTATTTTAAGTATCTAAATAAGTCTCTTAACTATCATCTCCTCGGCTTTAATTGCCAGTGGGACTTCCGCATTTGGGAGAAGCGCACGCCCCCAGACACGTCAATGGGGAACTCGGAAGTCTGCGGGTTGGAGCCGCGTTCCGAATGCGCTCGGGATTTCCGTGATTTTCGGAGCCCCCCCCACCCCCTTCGCACCCGCAATTTAATTATAAAATTAACCCCTATGCCTCTATTTATAAAGCCCTGGATCCCATATGGTATTTTATCCACTTTCTCAACCTGTCCTGCCAACTTCAATGATTTATGCACATGTACCCCCAGGTCTCTCTGTTCCTGCACCCCCCTTTAGAATTGTACCATTTAGTTTACATTGCATCTCCTCGATCTTCCTGCGAAAATGCATCACTTCGCACTTCTCTGCATTAAATTTCATCTGCCATGTGTCCGCCCATTCCACCAGCCTGTCTAAGTCTTCTTGAAGTCCATTATTATCCTCCTCACTGTTTACTCCACTTCCAAGTTTGGTGTCATCTGCAAATTTTGAAATTGTGCCCTGTACACCCAAGTCCAAGTCATTAATATATGTCAAAAAATGCAGTGGTCCTGGTACTGACCTCTGGGAAACAACACTGTATAACTTCCTCGAGTCCAAAATACAACCGTTCACCACTACCCTCTATTTCATTTGATTTAGCCAATTTTGTATCCATGCTGCCACTGCCCCTTTTATTCCATGGGCTTCAATTTTGCTCACAAGCCAATTATGTGGTACTTTATCAAAGGCCTTTTGAAAGTCCATGTACACCACATCAACCGCATTGTCCTCATCAACCCTCTCTGTTACCTCATCAAAAAACTCAATCAAGTTAGCTGAACATGATTTGCCTTGAACAAATTCGTGCTGGCTTTCCTTCATTAATCCACACTTGTCCAAGACTATTAATTCTGTCCCGGATTATCGTTTCTAAAAGCTTCCCCACCACTGAGGTTAAACTGTCTGGCCTGTAGTTGCCTGATTTATCTTTACACAATTTTTTCAGCAAGGGTGTAACATTTGCAATTCTCCAGTCCTCCAGCATCACCCCAGTATCTAAGGAGGATTGGAAATTTAAGGCCTGCACCTCTGCAATTTCCACCCTTACTTCCCTCAACAACCTAGGATGCATCGCATCCAGATCGGGTGACTTATCTAGTTTAAGCATAGCCAGACTTTCCAGTACCTCCTCTTTATCAATTATCATCCCATCCAATATATCAAATGCCTCCCATTTTACTGGGACTTTGGCAGCATCTTTTCCTGGGTAAAGACAGATGCAAAGTGCTCATTTAGTACCTCAGCCATGCCCTCTGCCTCCATGCGTAAATCTCCTTGTTGGTCCTTAATCGGCCCCACCTCCCCTCTTACTACCCGTTTACTATTTGTATGCCTATATAAGACTTTTGAATTCCCTATAATGTTAGCCGCCATTCAGCCTGGTTCTTACTTGTATTATCAACCTGATATGTGTTAATCAACCCCTTCTCCCACTTCATCTTACTCTCTATCTCTTTTGTCATCCAGGGTGCCCTGGCCTTGGTTGCCCTACCTTTCCCCCTCGTGGGAATGTATTTTGACTGTACCCAAAGCATCTCCTCTTTAAAGGCTGTCCATTGCTTGATTACAGTTTTGCCTGCCAATCTTTGATTCCAATTTACCTGGGCCAGATCCGTTCTCAACCCATTGAAATTGGCCCTCCTCCAATAAGTATTTTTACTCTAGATTGCTCTTTGTCCTTGTCCATAACTAATCGAAACCTTATGATACTATGATCACTGTTCCCTAAATGTTCCCCCATTGACACTTGCTCCACTTGACCCACCTCATTCCCCAGAACTAGATCCAGCAATGCCTCCTTCCTTGCTGGGCCGGAAATATACTGATCAAGAAAGTTCTCCTGAACACACTTCAGAAATTCTTCCCCCTCTTTGCCCTGTACATATTACTATTCCAGTCTATATTAGGATAGTTGAAGTCCTCCATTATCACTGCACTATAGTTCTTAGAATCATAGAATCATAGAAAATGTATGGCAAAGAAGGAGGCCATTCAGCCCATCGTGCATGCGCCGGCCGAAAATGAGCCACCCAGCCTAATCCCACTTGATCCGTAGTCTTGTAGGTCACGGCACTTCAGGTGCACATCCAAGTACTTTTTAAAGAGTTGAGGTTTCTGCCTCTACCACCCTTTCAGGCAGTGAGTTCCAGACCCCTATCACCCTCTGGGTGAAATAAATTTTCCACAGCTCCCCTCTAATCCTTGTACCAATTATTTTAAATTTATGCCCCCTGGTTATTGATCTCTCTGCTAAATGAAATAGGTCCTTCCTATCCAGTTTATCTCAGACCCTCATAATTTTGTACACCTCAATTAAATCACCGCTCAGCCTCCTCTTTTCCAAAGAGAACAACCCCAGCCTATCCAATCTATCCTCATAGCTAAAATTCTCCAGTCCTAGCAACATCCTCGTAAATCTCCTCTGTACCCTCTCTAGTGCAATTCCATCCTTCCTGTAATGTGGTGACCAGATCTGTGCGCAGTACTCAAGCTGTGGCCTAACCCATGTTTTATACAGTTCCAGCATAACCTCCCTGCTCTTATATTCTATGCCTCGGCTAATAAAGGAAAGTATTCCATATGCTTTCTTAACCACCTTAACTACCTGTCCTGCTACCTTCAGGGATCTGTGGACTTGCACTTCAAGGTCTCTCACTTCCTCTACACGGTATGACAGCATAGTGGTTATGTTCCTGGACTAAAATCCAGAGTCATGAGTTCAAACCCGCAACGGCAGCTGGTGAATTTAAATTCAATTAATTAAATAAAAATCTGGAATTAAAATACTAGTATCAGTAATGGTGGCCATGAAACTACCGGACTGTCATAAAAACCCATCTGGTTCACTAATGTCCTTTAGGGAAGGAAACCTGCTGTCCTGACCCGGTCTGGCCTATATGTGACTCCAGACCCACCTACCGTCCTCCTCTCAGCTGATGAATCAGTTCTCCTCCATGTTGAGCACCACTTGGAGGAAGCACTGAGGGTAGCAAGGGCACAAAATGTACTCTGGGTCGGGGACTTCAATGTCCATCACCAAGAGTGGCTCGGTAGCACCACTACTGACCGAGCTGGCCGAGTCCTGAAGGACATAGCTGCCAGACTGGGCCTGCGGCAGGTGATGAGCGAACCAACACAAGGGAAAAACTTACTTGACCTCGTCCTCACCAATCTACCCGTCGCAAATGCATCTGTCCATGACAGTATTGGTAGGAGTGACCACCGCACAGTCCTCGTGGCAGATGAAGTCCCGTCTTCGCACTGAGGACACCATCCAATGTGTTGTGTGGCACTACCACCGTGATAAATGGGATAGAGTCAGAACAGATCTAGCAGCTCAAAACTGGGCATCCATGAGGCATTGTGGGCCATCAGCAGCAGCAGAATTGTATTCCAGCACAATCTGTAACCTCATGGCCTCACTCATGGCATATTCCTCACTCTACCATTGCCAACAAGGCAGGCGATCAACCCTGGTTCAATGAGGAGTGTAGAAGAGCATGCCAGGAGCAGCACCAGGCGTACAACTCAGGACTACATGCGTGCTAAACAGCGGAAGCAACATGCTATAGACAGAGCTAAGTGATTCCAAAACCAACGGATCAGATCAAAGCTCTGCAGTCCTGCCACATCCAGTCATGAATGGTGGTGGACAATTAAACAACTAACGGGAGGAGGAGGCTCTGCAAACATCCCCATCCTCAATGATGGCGGAGACCAGCACGTGAGTGCAAAACACAAGGCTGAAGCGATTGCAACCATCTTCAGCCAGAAGTGTTGAGTGGATGATCCATCTCGGCCTCCTCCCGATATCCCCACCATCACAGAAGCCAGTCTTCAGCCAATTTGATTCACTCCACGTGATAGCAAGAAACGGCTGAGTGCACTGGATACAGCAAAGGCTATGGGCCCTGACAACTTCCCAGCTGTAGTGTTGAAGACTTGTGCTCCAGAACTAGCTGCACCTCTAGCCAAACTGTTCCAGTACAACTACAACACTGGCATCTACCCGACAATGTGGAAAATTGCCCAGATATGTCCTGTCCACAAAAAGCAGGACAAATCCAATCCGGCCAATTACCGCCCCATCAGTCTACTCTCAATCATCAGCAAAGTAATGGAAGGTGTCGTCGACAGTGCTATCAAGCGGCACTGACTCACCAATAACCTGCTCGCCGATGCTCAGTTTGGGTTCCGCCAGGACCACTCGGCTCCAGACCTCAATACAGCCTTGGTCCAAACATGGACAAAGGTGCTGAATTCCAGAGGTGAGGTGAGAGTGACTGCCCTTGATATCAAGGCAGCATTTGACTGAGTGTGGCTCCAAGGAGCCCTAGTAAAATTGAAGTCAACGGGAATCAGGGGGAAAACTCTCCAGTGGCTGGAGTCACACCTAGCGCAAAGGAAGATGGTAGTGGTTGTTGGAGGCCAATCATCTCAGCCCCAGGACATTGCTGCAGGAGTTCCTCAAGGCAGTGTCCTAGGCCCAACCATCTTCAGCTGCTTCATCAATGACCTTCCCTCCATCATAAGGTCAGAAATGGGGATGTTCGCTGATGATTGCACAATGTTCAGTTCCATTCGCAACCCCTCAAATAATGAAGCAGTCCGTGCCCGCATGCAGCAAGACCTGGACAACATCCAGGCTTGGGCTCATAAGTGGCAAGTAACATTCGCGCCAGATATGTGCCAGGCAATGACCATCTCCAACAAGAGAGAGTCTACCCACCTCCCCTTGACATTCAACGGCATTACCATCGCTGAAGACCCCACCATCAACATCCTGGGGGTCACCATTGACCAGAAACTTAACTGGACCAGCCATATAAATACTGTGGCTATGAGAGCAGGTCAGAGGCTGGGTATTCTGCGGCGAGTGACTCACCTCCTGACTCCCCAAAGCCTTTCCACCATCTACAAGGCACAAGTCAGGAGTGTGATGGAATACTCTCCACTTGCTTGGATGAGTGCAGTTCCAACAACACTCAAGAAGCTCGACACCATCCAAGATAAAGCAGTCCGCTTGATTGGCACCCCATCCACCACCCTAAACATTCACTCCCTTCACCACCGGCGCACTGTGGCTGCAGTGTGTACCATCCACAGGATGCACTGCAGCAACTCGCCAAGGCTTCTTCGACAGCACCTCCCAAACCCGCGACCTCTACCACCTAGAAGGACAAGAGCAGCAGGCACATGGGAACAACACCACCTGCACTTTCCCCTCCAAGTCACACACCATCCCGACTTGGAAATATATCGCCGTTCCTTCATCGTCGCTGGGTCAAAATCCTGGAACTCCCTTCCTGAAAGCACTGTGGGAGAACCGTCACCACACAGACTGCAGCGGTTCAAGAAGGCGGCTCACCACATCCCATGAACGAATAAAAAAAAAATATCCTCCCATTTATTGTATACACCTTTGCCTTCTTTGCCCCCCAGTAATGCATTACCTCACACTTCTCTGAATTTGATTTGTCACTTTTCTGTCCACCTGATCAGTCCATTGATAGCTTCCTGTAGTCTACAGCTTTCCTCTTCCTATCAACCACACAGCCAATTTTTGTATCATCTACAAACTTCTTAATCATGCCCCCTACGTTTAAGTCCACATCATTAATATATATCACAAAAAGCAAGTGACCAAGTACTGAGCCCTGCGGAACCCATTGGAAACAGCCTTCCGGTCACAAAAACACCCGTCGACCATTACCCTTTGCTTCCTGCCACTGAGCCAACTTGCCACTCTCCCTTGGATCCCATGGGCTTGTACATTTTTGATCAGTCTGCCATGTGGTACCTTGTCATAAGTCTTGCTAAAGTCCATCTAGACTACATCAAATGCACCACCCTTATTGAACCTCCTTGTTACCTCCTCAAAAAATTCAATCAAGTTAGGCAGACACGACCTTCCCTTAACAAATCCATGCTGACTGTCCTTGATTACTCCATGCCTTCCTAAGTGACGGTTTATCCTGTCCCTCAGAATTGATTCCGGGTACGGTAGCATAGTGGTTATGTTACTGGGCTAGGAATCCAGAGGCCTGGACTAAAATCCAGAGTCATGAGTTCAAATCCTGCCACGGCAGCTGGCGAATTTAAATTCAATTAATTAATTAAATTCAATTAATTAAAATAAAATCTGGAATTAAAATACTAGTATCAGTAATGATGGCCATGAAACTACCGGATTGTCGTACAAACCCATCTGGTTCACTAATGTCCTTTAGGGAAGGAAACCTGCCGCCCTTACCCGGTCTGGCCTATATGTGACTCCAGACCCACAGCAATGTGGTTGATTCTTAATTGCCCTCTGAAATGGCCTAGCAAGCCACTCAGTTGTAAAATCTCACTACGAAAAGTCATAATAAGAATAAAACCGGACGGACCACCCGGCATCGGACCACGAGGCACCGGACACGACAACGGCAAAACACCAAGCCCAGTCGACCCTGCAAGGTCCTCCTCACGAACATCTGGGGACTTGTGCCAAAATTGGGAGAGCTGTCCCACAGACTAGTCAAGCAACAGCCTGACATAGCCATACTCACAGAATCATATCTTTCAGCCAACGTCCCAGACTCTTCCATCACCATCCCTGGGTATGTCCTGTCCCACCGGCAGGACAGACCCACCAGAGGTGGCGGTGCAGTGATATACAGTCAGGAGGGAGTGGCCCTGGGAGTCCTCAACATTGACTCTGGACCCCATGAAATCTCATGGCATCAGGTCAAACATGGGCAAGGAAACCTCCTGCTGATTACCACCTACTGTCCTCCCTCAGCTGATGAATCAGTCCTCCTCCATGTTGAACACCACTTGGAGGAAAACTGAGGATAGCAAGGGCTCAAAATGTACTCTGGGTGGGGGACTTCAATGTCCATCACCAAGAGTGGCTCGGTAGCACCACTACTGACCGAGCTGGCCGAGTCCGAAAGGACATAGCTGCCAGACTGGGCCTGCGGCAGGTGGTGAGCGAGCCAACACGAGGGAAAAACTTACTTGACCTCGTCCTCACCAATCTACCTGTCGCAAATGCATCTGTCCATAACAGTATTGGTAGGAGTGACCACCGCACAGTCCTCGTGGAGATGAAATCCCGTCTTCGCACTGAGGACACCATCCAACGTGTTGTGTGGCACTACCACCGTGCTAAATGGGATAGATTCAGAACAGATCTAGCAGCTCAAAACTGGGCATCCATGAGGCGCTGTGGGCCATCAGCAGCAGCAGAATTGTATTCCAGCACAATCTGTAACCTCATGGCCCAGCATATTCCTCACTCTACCATTACCAACAAGCCAGGGGATCAACCCTGGTTCAATGAGGAGTGCAGAAGAGCATGCCAGGAGCAGCACCAGGCGTACCGAAAAATGAGGTGCCAACCTGGTGAAGCTACAACTCAGGACTACATGCCTGCTAAACAGCCGAAGCAACATGCTATAGACAGAGCTAAGCGATTCCACAACCAACGGATCAGATCAAAGCTCTGCAGTCCTGCCACATCCAGTCGTGAATGGTGGTGGACAATTAAACAACTAACGGGAGGAGGAGGCTCTGCAAACATCCCCATTCTCAATGATGGCGGAGTCCAGCACGTGAGTGCAAAAGACAAGGCTGAAGCGTTTGCAACCATCTTCAGCCAGAAGTGTTGAGTGGATAATCCATCTCAGCCTCCTCCCGATATCCCCACCATCACGGAAGCCAGTCTTCGGCCAATTCGATTCACTCCACGTGATATCAAGAAACGGCTGAGTGCACTGGATACAGCAAAGGCTATGGGCCCCGACAACATCCCAGCTGTAGTGCTGAAGACTTGTGCTCCAGAACTAGCTGCGCCTCTAGCCAAGCTGTTCCAGTACAGCTACAACACTGGCATCCACCCGACAATGTGGAAAATTGCCCAGGTATGTCCTGTCCACAAAAAGCAGGACAAATCCAATCCGGCCAATTAACGCCCCATCAGTCTACTCTCAATCATCAGCAAAGTGATGGAAGGTGTCGTCGACAGTGCTATCAAGCGGCACTTACTCACCAATAACCTGCTCACCGATGCTCAGTTTGGGTTCCGCCAGGACCACTCGGCTCCAGACTTCATTACAGCCTTGGTCCAAACATGGACAAAAGAGCTGAATTCCAGAGGTGAGGTGAGAGTGACTGCCCTTGACATCAAGGCAGCATTTGACCGAGTGTGGCACCAAGGAGCCCTAGTAAAATTGAAGTCAATGGGAATCAGGGGGAAAACTCTCCAGTGGCTGGAGTCACACCTGGCACAAAGGAAGATGGTAGTGGTTGTTGGAGGCCAATCATCTCAGCCCCAGGGCATTGCTGCAGGAGTTCCTCAGGGCAGTGTCCTAGGCCCAACCATCTTCAGCTGCTTCATCAATGACCTTCCCTCCATCATAAGGTCAGAAATGGGGATGTTCGCTGATGACTGCACAGTGTTCAGTTCCATTCGCAACCCCTCAGATAATGAAGCAGTCCGAGCCTGCATGCAGCAAGACCTGGACAACATCCAGGCTTGGGCTGATAAGTGGCAAGTAACATTCGCGCCAGATAAGTGCCAGGCAATGACCATCTCCAACAAGAGAGAGTCTAACCACCTCCCCTTGACATTCAACGGCATTACCATCGCCGAATCCCCCACCATCAACATCCTGGGGGTCACCATTGACCAGAAACTTAACTGGACCAGCCATATAAATACTGTGGCTACGAGAGCAGGTCAGAGGCTGGGTATTCTGCGGCGAGTGACTCACCTCCTGACTCCCCAAAGCCTTTCCACCATCTACAAGGCACAAGTCAGGAGTGTGATGGAATACTCTCCACTTGCCTGGATGAGTGCAGCTCCAACAACACTCAAGAAGCTCGACACCATCCAAGATAAAGCAGCCCGCTTGATTGGCACCCCATCCACCACCCTAAACATTCACTCCCTTCACCACCGGCGCACTGTGGCTGCAGTGTGCACCATCCACAGGATGCACTGCAGCAACTCGCCAAGGCTTCTTCGACAGCACCTCCCAAACCCGCGACCTCTACCACCTAGAAGGACAAGGGCAGCAGGCGCATGGGAACAACACCACCTGCACGTTCCCCTCCAAGTCACACACCATCCTGACTTGGAAATATATCGCCGTTCCTTCATTGTCGCTGGGTCAAAATCCTGGAACTCCCTTCCTAACAGCACTGTGGGAGAACCGTCACCAAACGGACTGCAGCGGTTCAAGAAGGCGGCTCACCACCACCTTCTCGAGGGCAATTAGTGATGGGCAATAAATGCCGGCCTTGCCAGTGACGCCCACATCCCGTGAACGAATTAAAAAAAAAATTTAAAAAAATTTGCCCACCACCGAGGTTAGACTGACTGACCTGTAATTACTCGACCTATCCCTCGCTCCCTTTTTAAACAATGGTACAATGTCAGCAGTCCTCCAATCCTCTGGCACCATGCCTGTATCCAGTGAGGATTGGAAAATGATGGTCAGAGCCTCTGCTATTTCCTCCCTTGCTTCTTTTAACAGCCTGGGATACATTTCATCCAACCCTGATGATTTATCCCCTTTCAAAGATGCTAATCCCTGAATACTTCCTCTCTCACTAAGTTTATCCCATCCAATATTTCACACTCCTCCTCGTAAACTACAATGTCTGCATCATCCCCCTCCTTTGTGAAGACAGACGCAAAGTATTCATTAAGAACCATACCCACATCTTCTGCCTCCACACACAGGTTACCTTTTTGGTCTCTAATAGGCCCTACTCTTTCCTTAGTTATCCTCTTGCTCTTAATGTATTTATAAAACATCTTTGGGTTTTCCTGGATTTTACTTGCCAATATTTTTTTATGCCCTCTCTTTGCTTTCCTAATTTCCTTTTTAATTTCACCCCTGCACTTTCTATACTCCTCTATGATTTCTGTAGTATTGAGCTCTCGTTGTCTGACATAAGCTTTCCTTTTTTACCTTATCTTATCCTGTATGCTCCTTGACATCCTGGAGGCTCTAGATTTGGCAGCCCCACTCTTTTTCTTTGTGGGAACATGTTTACTCTGAACCCCCTGAATCTCCCCCTTCAATGCCTCCCACTGCTCTGACTTTGATTTACCTTCAAGTAGCTGTTTCCAGTCCACTTTTGCTAAATCACTTCTTAGCTTAGTAAAATTGGTCTTTCCCCAATTGAGAACTTTAACTCCTGTTCTATCTTTGTCCTTTTCCATAACGATGCTAAAACTAACTGAATTATGATCACTACCACCAAAATGCTCTCCCACTGATCCTCCTTCCACCTGCCCAGCCTCATTTCCTAAAACTAAATCCAGAACTGCCCCCTCTCTTGTTGGGCTTGCTACGTACTGGCTAAAAAGTTCTCCTGAATGCAATTTAAGAATTTTGCACCCTCAATACCCTTCACACTGTTTGTGTCCCAATTAATATTAGGGTAGTTGAAATCCCTTACTATTACTGCCCTACTGTTTTTGCACTTCTCAGAAATTTGCCTACATATTTGCTCTTCTATCTCCCTCTGACTGTTTGGGGTTCCCAGAAGTGTGACTGCCCCCTTTTTGGTCCTTAGCTCAACCCATATGGCCTCGTTTGATGATCCTTCCAACATATCATTCTTCCTCACAGCTATAATTGTTTCTTTAACCAAAATTGTCACCCCCCTCCTTTTTCATCCTCTTCTCTATCTCAGATGAAAACCCTGTAACCTGGACTATTAAGCTGCTATTCCTGCCCTTTTTTAAGCCAAGTTTCAGTAATAGCTATGATATCATACTTCCTTAAACTCTTCCCGCAGGACCTCATCCCTTTTTCTGCCCATGTCGTTGCTACCGATATGGACCACAATCTCTGGCTCTTCACCCTCTCCCTCCAGAAAGTTCTGTAGCCGCTCAATGACATTCTTGATCCTGGCACCAGGGAGACAACAATGTACCATCCTGGACTCACGTCTGCGGCCGCAGAAGTACCTGTCTGCTCTCCTAACTATAGAATCCACTATCACTATTGCTCTCCTGACCTTTCTCCCCCCACCCCACCCTGTACAGCTGAGCCACCCATGATGCTATGGTCTTGGTTCTGGCTGCACTCCGCAGAGGAACCCTCTCCCGCACCAGTATAATACTGGTTAGAGAGCGAGATGCACTCAGGGGACTCCTGCACTATCTGCCTGGTCCTCCTTGTCTATCTGGCGGTCATCCAGTCCCTCTCTGCCTGCACTCTCTTAAGCTGTGGGGTGACCACCTCCTGAAACCTGCTATCCACGTAACTCTCAACCTCGCGGATGCACTGCAGTGACTCCAGCTGCCGCTCAAGCTCCGAAATCCTGAGCTTGAGCTCCTCCAGCTGACGACATTTCCTACACCTGTGGTTGTCAGGACACGGGAAGCGTCCTGGTGTTCCCACATGGTACAAGATGTGTATTTGATGGGTCTGAGCTGCCCTGCCATGCCTCGGTTTATTAGATTATTAACTAAACTTAACAAAAATAAATTAAAGGCTTAAAAAAACACTGACCAGAAAAAGAAACATTCACCAATCAGCTATTCACCAATCAGCTCCTTGTGCTGACGATGCTTTGTTTTTTTTCTCTCTCTCCCTGATGCTCGCGCTCAGCCGCTCCTCTGCTCCGCCACCTCAGCTAATCTTGTGCTCCTGACTCCCGCCTTTTTATGGGCCGCTCCTCTGCTCCGCCACCTCAGCTAATCCTGTGCTCCTGACTCCCGCCTTTTTATGGGCCGCTCCTCTGCTCCGCCACCTCAGCTAATCCTGTGCTCCTGACTCCCGCCTTTTTATGGGCCGCTCCTCTGCTCCGCCACCTCAGCTAATCCTGTGCTCCTGACTCTCGCCTTTTTATGGGCCGCTCCTCTGCTCCGCCACCTCAGCTAATCCTGTGCTCCTGGCTCCCGCCTTTTTAAGGGCTGTTCCTCTGCTTCGCCACCTCACCTCTCTGTAATTTCCCTGCAAATTTGCTCCTCTACATCCTTCGCACTAATTAGTGGCCTATGGCATACACCCAGTAGTGTAATGGCACCTCTATTGTTTATTAACGCTAACCAAATAGATTCTGTTCTTGACCCCTCAAGGACATCCTCTCTCTCCAGCACCGCAATATTCTCCTTAATCAATACTGCCATCCCCCTTCCTTTTTTCCTTCCCTATCTTTCCTGAACACCTTATCCAGGAACATTTAATACCCAATCCTGCCCTTTTTTGAGCCAGGTCTCTGTTATTGCCACTACATCGTATTCCCATGTGGCTATTTGCGCCTGCAGCTCACCAACCTTAATTACCACACTTTGTGCATTTACACACATGGGCCAAGATTTTGACTCGGAGCCAGGAAGGGGGCAGGTGGGGTCGAATTATGGATGGGAAACCCGGAAGTATGGGTTTCCCAGATGTCCTTACGATTTTGACGTAAGGACGTCTTTTTTTTTATCGGTTTCCCGTCCGACAGGCCGGCCTGATTGACAGGCTGTCCTCAGTCAGACGGGAGCAGAGCAAGGAAGAGGACGTCTTCAGGTAAGTGTTCAGGTAAGTCTTAGATTGCATGGATGGGGTTGGGGGGGGCATGGGTGGGCACGGGTCACCAGTGGGCATGGGGGTCACGTGGGTATCAGTCATGGGGGGGGATCGGGGGTCATTGGGGTGGTGATCGGGTATCAGTCACCGGGGATCAGTCACGGTTGGGGGGGGTTGGGATCGGGGGTCATCGTGGTGATCCGCAATTGTTGCGAAGGGGATCTGCAATCGTTGGTGAGGTGCTGCAGGTAGGCTTGTTGGGCCTGAGGGAAGCACTCCTACTCCTCCGGGCTCACAAGCTGTGCCAGGAAGGCACTTACCTGCAGTTTCAGACCTTCTCGCCTCCTCTCATGCAGTGAAATCGCAAAATCTTTCAAAATGGAGGTCCGCAGCCTCCTTGAAAAGTTTTAGTGACCAACCTGCCTCCTGAGAGCGAGTTGGTTTCCCACCTCTCGTCCCACCCCGGTGAAAAACGGAAATGGGTGGGTTGAGGGCGGATGTGAAATGTTGCAATTTTCAATGTTCCCCCCGCCCCCAACCCACCCGTTTTTCCCAGTTAAAATCTTGCCCATGCATTCTAAACCTTTCTTCGACCTTCTCATATTGTCTCTTAGTCTGATCCCACCTAATACTGTACTATTTCTTACTCTAGTGCTATCTGTCTCTTCTAATCCTTTGTGCACCTTGTTTCTCCTTTCTAATGCTACATCCTGGTGCCCATCCCCCTGCCAAATTAGTTTAAACCTCCCCCACAGCACTAATGAACCTCCCCGCAAGGTCATTGGTCCCAGCTCTGTCTTGAACAGGTCCCTCCTGCCCCAGAACTGGTCCCAATGCCCCAAGAATCTGAAGCCCTCCCTCCTGCACCATGTCTCGAGCCATGCATTAACCTGCCTTATCTCCCTAATTCTGTACTCAAAAATAAGCAGCTCCACAAATTCTGGCAGTGGTGAAGGTGCAGTGTGCAGGTAGATCATAGTTTCATAGAGCACATAAGGAGGCCGGCTCTTTGAAATAACTATTCTGAAGCACTCCCTTGCTTTTTATTCATACTCCTGCAAATTTTCCCTTTTCAAGATGTTTGAAGAGTTTATCAGAGCTGTGAGCCAACTACCTTATGGCTAGTGACTGTACTAGTCGTATTCAACCGATCGCTATGATTTGAAAACGTGAGACCACTTGTTTTTTTACGACTAATTAGCAAGTTATAAGTACTCCCTGTGGCCAGTGTAAGAACTGGATGTCTAAGTTGTTAAACCATAAGTCCTCAAGCTGGCTCTCAATATTATGTTTTGCATGGTTGAGCTTCACCAACGCATGAGAGAAAATAACTAATAAGAAATGTGTATCTTATACGCATTGAATCAAACAGGTATTTTGTAGTAAATATTCTAGAACGACCTGAAGTAGATGAACGTTAATAATTCAATGTAAATGTGATGAAAATAGAGCTTTTAGTGGCAATTTTGACCTTACCCACTCAACAGATACTGGGTAGGTGGGCAGTTAAAATCAACCAGGTAACTTACCCGCAATGTCCCGTCTGGATCCTGCCATCTGCCATTTTCACCTGTTGTTCTGAGCTGCTGCAGTTTTCCTGCCAGGTGAAGACAGCAGGGGACCAGAAAAGGCCATTTAAGATAAGTTTTTAAAAATTTTCTTTGTGGAGCCAGGAGGAGCAGGAATGCTGCTCTGAACCCAGCAAGGAAAGTTTAGACCTCCCCTGTCCCGGGCTGCCCCACTTCCCTCGCCCGAGACCTTGCCGAAACCAACTCACTGGGACTTACCTTTTTGCTGGTGAGCCTTCCTTTGATGCCGGTTGGCAGCCTCCTGCCATCTGAACTTCTGCTCCTGCCCGTTGGCCAGCTGCCACTCCCTGCCATTTCAGGCGGGCAGCTATCGGCTGCATGCAGAGGAGGCCTGGGAGTTAAAATCACTCGAGCCTCCTGCTCCCAGTTAAAATTCTCCCCTTTTGTCTTACGTTAAATAAGGAAAATTCCTATTTTCTATTTTTAGGACCTTAAATCATAACTTTAAAATTGTTTTCAACTACTATTGGTGAAAAGGCGACTCTTTTTCTTCGTGTTGGAGGAGTGGCCAATAGACAAAATAGGACCAAAGTTAAAATGGAAATCGATTTTGTTTTCATAACTTCAAGATGGATTGGTTACAGGATCAAGTCGTTTTTTTGTAAATGCTAAGTTAGCCAAGATGCTGAAGCTATGCTCTTGCTGCTATCAAATTATACATAGTTAAAGAATTAATATATATGCAGAACATGGACAAGGTATGAACAGTAAGTGATTCTTTGCACAGGATACATCATTGTATATTTGTACTTGATTAAGAGCTCTTTATTTAAAGGTCTTTGAACTGGAATAAATATTGATGATTTCTCTCATGTCTTTAATTGCAGTTTAATGTAATTGACAGCTGGGCACAATGTGGTCGTAGCAATTTTTCATCGCCCATGTACAACCATTGCATCACGAAGATCTTCAATTGTTTTATCCAAAAGCTTTATAAAGTAACAAATTGTGGAAGAAACACATCCTAAAGAAAATATTTTATTCCTTTTTAGGTTGACTTTTTTTTTGTATCATCAGTAACTTGCTGTGCCTTTCTGCTTTTGTATATCATCTTACATGTAAATAAATCTAACTGTTAGTTTTAGCCCGAATGTAATGGGACCTTTCGGAGTAGACAGGAGAACATGATGGATATTCCCTGCAATCTCGGGTGTGGTATACCATAATTAAGGGATAAAGGTTAGTCCTGTCGCATGCTATTCCACTTATGACATGCATATGGGTACATGTGTTGATCATAAGAGTCTGAATCTGCTTGACAAAAGTTTTTCTGCCTTGAGCACAAATTGAAAGTGTAACAGTAAAAGAAAACATTTATTTTTCTGAGCCTGTGGTGGATATCCACAAAAAAAGTTAACTGCCCCATATTTTTTAATTCTGATTGCTTTTCCACAATTTGTAATAATCTATTCACAGACTCCCCTCTCCAAAAAAAAACCTAAGTACACAGAGATCACTGATTACGAGATTAAAAATTCATATAATTGACTGGTGCATAAAAGAAAAGCTTTGAAGGTTTGCAGAGATGTGTTGTGCAGCCATTTTATGATGCACCCACTGGAGCCTAAAAGCACGATAATGTTAACTACAATTACCTTTTCAAGAAGTGTATCTGCTAAACGGGCTCGTGTGATTTTTCTCAGGCATTCCAGTTAATAGTTGGGAAAAAAATAATCTTATTCCACAAGAGTGCTGTGGACAGCATTTCTCTTTGCTATTGCCAGCAGACTTTCTTTTTAATCCAATTTAGTTAAGGCAATAAAAAAAAACACTAAAAATCAAAGAAAGAAAACTAAAATTGACTTTAATTTGATCTAATTAACTGCAGGGGAATGAAGACAATTAGATAATGTATCTTAATGAATTAGCTCTGGAATCTATTGCCCCAGTGGGAAAAAGAGGTCTGTGCATTGCTGTTTACTGTAGAAGAATTTGGTTGACTGTAAGACGAGTCAGTTTGCTTCAGGGTGACCAGCTTGAGACAACAGAATCTTTAGCTTTTCATATGTTCTACATTAGTGGGCAAAAAGCTACAGAAATCTGCTTGGTGAACAGAGAACTAAATAGTTTCCTGGAAAATTCCCAGAAGAGCGGTCTTCATTTCCGAATTGACTGACAGGGCTGATCAGTCTCCAAGCTCTGTTGCATCAGTGATTCTAGTGCGTAGCTTCTAAGAAGCAATTGAAGGCAGGAAAAAATAATGGACTAACTTTTAAGTCTTCTTCCTGCGCATCTCAGCGAGCATTCACTTTATTTTTAAAAGAACAATTTGTTAGTCAATGAATTCAAAGAAGAAAGAAAATGCACTGTACTAACACAAACTCATGCTTTACATCCATAAAAAAGACTTTCATTTATATTACGCCTTTCACAACCTCAGGATATCCCAAAATGCTTCAAAGCCAATGAAGTAATTTTGAAGTGCATTCACTATTGTAATGTAGAAAACGCAGAAGCCAATTTGCACACAGCAAGGTCCCAGAAACAGCAATTTGATAATGACCTGATAATCTGTTTTAGTGATGTTGGTTGAGGGATAAATATTGGCCAGGACAGCTCGCCTCTGTGGCTCAATCCAATTTGGGCTGCTTGCCTCACCTGAGCAGTCCTAAGCAACTCCTGGCAAGGGAAGGAAGAACAGAAGGGAGGCAATTGTGGAGTGACAGTGGCCCTCAGCTTTGCTGTAGAGCCGAGAGAAGCATTCCTGCTCTTCCTGGCTCCACAGGAAGATAAGTAAAATAAAAAGCATTTTGGTGGAGGCCATTTGTTATGCTGCAGCAATCCCACCAAAACCTGAATGATGGAGGCCAGCTTCACCCAGCACTGATGCATTTTTCTGAGAGGTCCTTAAACAGGGACCCTTAGGAGCCTTATTAGCATATGCAAGGGTCCTGATACCCGTTTAAGATGAGGAGATCGATTGTAATGTATCCAAGTTTGCTGACGATGCAAAGCTAGGTGGGAAAGTAAGCTGTGAGGAAGATACAAAGAGGCTGCAAAGGGATACAGAGAGATTAAGTGAATGGGCGAGAAGGTGGCAGACGGAGTATAATGTGAGGAAATGTGAAATTATCCACTTTGGTAGGAAGAACAAAAAAACAGGATATTTTTTAAATGATGAGAAACTATTAAATATTGGTATTCTGAGGGATTTGCATGTCCTTTTACACAAATCACAGAAAGTTAACATGCAGGTAGGGCAAGCAATTAGGAAGGCAAATGGTATGTTAGCCTTTATTGCAACGGGGTTGGAGTCTAAGAGTAAGGAGGTCTTGCTGCAATTATATACGGCTCTGGTGAGACCACACCAGGAGTATCGTGTACAGATTTGATCTCCTTATCTAAGGAAGGATATAATTGCCTTAGACAGGGTGCAACAAAGGTTGACTTGATTAATTCCTGGGATGAGAGGTTGTCCCATGACGAGAGATTGAGTAGAATGGGCCTGTATTCTCTGGAGTTTAGAAGAATGAGAGGGGATCTCATTGAAACGTATAAAATTCTTAGAGGGCTTGACAGAGTAAATGCTGAGAGGCTGTTTCCCTTGGCTGAAGAGTCTAGAACTATGGATCATAGTATCAAGATAATGGGTCGGCCGTTTAGGACAGAGATGAGGAAAAATTTCTTCACTCAGAGGGTTGTGAATCTTTGGAATTCTCCGCCCCAGAGGGCTGCAGACGCTCAGCCATTGAGTATATTCAAGACTGAGATCAATGGATATTTGGACACCAAGGTAATCAAGGGATATGGGGATAGGGTGGGAAAGTGGAATTGAGATCGAAGATCAGCCATGATCTTATTGAATGGCGGAGCAGGCTCAAGTGGCTGTATGGCCTACTCCTGCTCCTATTTCTTATGTTCTTTTGTTAAGACGGTTGCCTGGAATGCCTAAAAATCATCCAAGGCCACCGGAAGCATTTCAGGCATCCTTGGGATGCAGGACCTAGCAGTGCAAAACTGGGCCTACGCTAATTTTTAGTTCTGGGCTGCACTAGCCCCTTATGGCAAAGAGTGAAAGATACAGGTTTAAGACTGTGGGAGGCATGATACACTTACAGGAGCTGTAATGGGGCTGTTTACAAAAGTGAGGGAGAAAAAAAATCAGGAGGAAAAGAAATTACTGGTTCATGAGCCATACAGGAGCAAAATGTCATTTATGCAGAGGACATACATCATTTGTGTGGGAAGTGTATGGCATTTCCCATGACTGCTGTTCCTATTTGAGATGCTAAATAAATGAATATTAGCTGCTCCATCACCAGAACAGCTTAATCTGCCTTCAAATATCAGCTGCTTTACCACAGTGTATATTTAAATCATGCGGTTTACAGCATTCACGTACAGCAATCAGCACTGACACGTACACAAGACACAAGGGGGTGAAATTAGTTAACGCCGGCCAACTGACATGAATTGGGCATAGGGAACAATCCTTGGTACAGGTAGGCCTAATTGAAATTGAGCCTCGGGCCTCACTTAATTTAGAAGGTTAAGGGGTGATTTGATCGAAGTTTTCAAGATATTAAGAGGGAACCGATAGAGTAGATAGAGAGAAGCTATTTCCACTGGTTGGGGAGTCTAGGACTAGGAGACAAAGCCTAAAAATTAGAGCCAGGACTTTCAGGAGTGAAGTCAGGAAACACTTCTACACGCAAAGAGTGGTAGAAGTTTGGAACTCTCTTCCGTAAACGGCAGTTGATGCTAGCTCAATTGTTAATTTTAAATCTGAGATTAGTAGATTTTTGTTAACCAAAGGTATTAAGGGATATGGGGCTAAGGCGGGTAAATGGAGTTAGGTCACAAATCAGCCATGATCTCATTGAATGGCGGAACAGGCTCGAGGGGCTAAATGGCCTACTCCTGTTCTTATGTTCCGCATTCAGGTAAGTATTGTTTTTAAAACTTAGCTTTTAGGTGGTGGCCTCCAGCAGTCCCTTTAAGGACCGCTGGTTAGGCCGCAGATAGATGGGGTTATCCTGAAGGCAGGTGGTCCTGAAACAGGAGTTGGTCCCCTATTTGCATATGTTTCAGGCGAGGGTCCTGGATGCCTGTACTTCAGCCTTTACCAATATGGCAGCCAGTGCACTTCCAGCCCTGAATGTGCACTTGCACAGCACCCACCATATTGGATGCTTAGGCGCTGTAAAATGGCCGCCATGTCTTCGAATTTCTAGGGCAAAGTAGGACATGTGAGTCAGTTGTTAGCTTTTTCCTGACATAATTGTGCTATAATTGTGTCATCTAGAACCCCCTTGGGATCTGAAACATCAGTAAGAAGAAAGAAAAAATGAGTAGGTAAGTAATAATTAACCAATTCACTGCTGTAACCATCTGCGTTCTGTGTGACAGCTTAAAAGAAGGATTTATAGTCATTTCTTTTCATTCTTTTTTTACACTTGGGATAGAACAAATCCAACTTTTTGAATTCTCTCCTTGCTAACAGTGCTCTACATCAGTGTTGTCGATCTTGGCTCAGTGGGGGAAGATTACCTCAGTGTGTAATTTGTAGCAAAGTCATTTATAAAGAACACATATAACATTTTGTAGATATCTGAACGAGATAAATCCAGGGACAAGGATAGTGTACTAGGCATTGCCAAAGGTACTGTAGTGTGATTTTGTGTGGAGTGAATTAAAAGACAGTGTTTTGAAGTACGAATTGGGCAAGAGCTATCGTTTGTTGTATGAAGAAGGTTATGACACTGGCCATATATTAGGCTCATATATCTAGTGCCTTTCAGATGAGACGTTAAACCGAGGCCCCATCTGCCCTCTCAGGTGGACGTAAAAGATCCCATAGAACTATTTTGAAGAAGAGCAGGGGAGTTCTCCCTGGTGTCCTGGCCAATATTTATCCCCCAACCATCATCACTAAAACAGATTATCTGGTCATTTATCACAATGCTGTTTGTGGGACCTTGCCATGTTCCCTACTTTAAAACAGTGACTACGCTTCAAAAGTACTTCATTGGCTGTAAAGCACTTTGGGACGCCCTGAAATCGTGAAAGGTGCGATATAAATGCAAGTCATTCTTTCTTTAGTCATATCAAGGATATTTTAGAAATAGCAAAGAGAGCCTTGCATTTTTATTGCACCTCATTATATTCAGAATCATTGCACACAACAAAGTACTTTTTGGAGCTTTGTCTCATGTTATAGAGGCAAATATGACAGTAAGTCAAAACAGCAATAAAATGAATGACAGTTAATATAATTTTAGTGGTGTTGGCGGAGGGGAATTATTGGCCAAGAGAATTCCCTGCTCTTCTTCGAATAGTGCCATAAGCTCTTTAAAGTTGACCCCATCAGGCAGAAGAGGCCTCAGTTTAAAGTCTCAGCCAAAGGATAACACCTTTTGACAATATAGCATTCTCCCAATACTACACTGAAATGTCATCCTAGGTGCTGTGCTGAAGTCCTCAAATAAGGCTTGAACCCATACCTTCTGACTCAAAGGCGAGAGTGCTACCAACTGCTCTCACTGATACGTGATACCCATCAGTACTATACTACTGTATCAGATGTTCACTCATCATCACTAGATGTGAGCAGATAAACATCCTAATCTGTAAATTTGATGACCAACTGCTTTTCACAGACAATGTGGTTGTCTGAAAGGGCTTTTGCATTCAGGCTAACAGCTGTTTAGGAAAGTCTTTCCAGTTGCTATGGACGCTCTCCGCATGACAATGTACTATGAGCATCAGAGCTGTCAACCTTGGTCAAATCCTAGGCATGAGATTTTCAGTCGTGAGCTGTATACCCGAAGTCTCGCTTAAGACCAAAAGTGGTTAAAAGTAGCAAGTTGCATCCTTCTTATGAGCTGAAGGGGGACTGAGTTGCATTAATATAGGGCATAATTTTAGCCCGCAGCAGGGAAGGGGGTGGGGAGGTCGAATTGTGGACCAGAAACCCAGAAGTATGGGTTTTATATTTTTTTGACAGATTCCCATCCAACAGGCTGGCCTGATTGACAGAGGACGTGTTCAGGTAAGTGTTAGATGGAATGGATGGGATGGGGTGGGGGCATGGGGGGGCAAGGGGGTCACCGGGGGTGGGGGGGGGGGGTATGTCAGTCATTTGGGGGAGGGGTCAGTCACTGGGGGTCAGGCGTCATCGCTGGGGTTGGCGATCATTGGGGAGGGTTGCGATTGTGGGAGTGGGGGTCGGTGATCGTTGTGGGGGGAGTTGGAATGGTTGGGCGGTGTCGCTGCAGGTAGGCTTGTTGGGCCTGGGGAAAGCACACCTGCTATTTAGGCACTTACCTGCAGTTTCAGGCCTTCGCGCCTCCTCTCACGCGGCCTGAGGAGAAGGCCCGGGAATCCCAGGCCCCAGGGGTTGAAATCAAAAAAGCTTTGAAAATGGAGGCCCACAGCCTCCTTAGAAGCTTTTAATGCCCCACCCACCTCCTGGGATCGGGTTGGTTCCCCGCCCCTCGAACCGCCCCCTTGAAAACCGGAAATGGGTGGGATGGAGGCGGGTTGGATGCAGATTTTAGATTTTTGCAACTTTTACTGCCCCCTCTCCTCTGCCCCCAACCAACCCATTTTTCCAGGCTAAAATCATGCCCATAATCTTTTCTGTCTCATCCTCTTTTTCCTGTACTTCCCTCTCGTTCCCTTTTCTTTTTCTCTTCACATCTCACCGAGCTGTGGAATTTGCATGTGAATGGAAGTGGGATAATCCCATTAACCAAGACTGCTGCACAAACTCTCTATTAAAACTTTGAGAGGAAATGTGAACAGGTTTTATATCGCTAGTTGCAGAATTATTAGAAAGGGCCAAAAAAAGAACAAAATGGTATAAAAAGTTAAAATTTCACTGCCCTTGCAAACAGCATCTTTACAGAAACCACAGAAAATGCAGGCTTGTTGAAACAGCAGCAAGTGTGAAGAATTTTGTTACAAAAGCCCTGTGCCGTGGCTTTGGTAACTCCAATTACAAGCCGTCAGGTATCTCTAAATGCAGAAATTCCAATCCATTACATCTATTGCTGTTTCAGCAGCTATATATTTGCTGTCAATTAACACCTTGGGGGTAGTTTTAGCCCCTCCCCCAAATTCTGCCCAGCTGAAACTGGGCAATGGCAGGGCGGGGGCTGGTGAGCGGGAGGCAATTAAAATGGAGCAGGAGATTACCCACTGGCTTCCTGCCCCTAATTTGTCCACTGCAATTTTAAATTGCAGGCGGCTGAGACACCTGCTACGAAGCCGGCAGGGTCCTTTAAATATGCAGATCGGGTTCCAATGACATCATCGGGACCTGACTGCAATATCAACCTGACACCTGACGCTCCTGGACGGGCCTGCACTCGTTAGGCTACATGCCTGCCTGGGACTTAAAATCTGTTACCTCAGATTTTACTTTTGCATGACACTGCTTCACCAGCAACAAACAGTGATTGTGCATCATAATGTTAGGAAATATGTGGGGCTACCATTTATAAGGTGTTTGAACCATTAACGGGCTGATAGTGAGAGTTCTAGCGAATCGAATAATTAGGGAGGTAGATAGGGCTTTAAACTAAATGGGGGGGGGGGGACTTAAGAAGCACCAAGGGGCAGAAAAACTGGTGGGAGTTATCTATGGGTCTCCAAACAGTAATGGTAATGTAGGGGACAGCATCAAACAGGAAATTAGAGATGCCTGTAACAAGGGTACTACAGTAATCATGGGTGGCTTTAATCTACATATAGACTGGCCAAACCAAATTAGCAATAATACTGTGGAGGATGAATTCCTGGAGTGTGTGCGAAATGGTTTTTTAGACCAGTGCGTTGAGGAACCAACCAGCGAACAGGTTATCCTAGATTGGGTATTGTGCAATGAGAAGGGGTTAATTAATAATCTTGTTGTGCAGGGCCCTTAAGGGAAGAGTGACCATAACATGATAGAATTCTTCATTAAGATGGAAAGTGAAGTAGTCCAATCCGAAACTAGGGTCCTAAATCTAAATAAAGGAAACTACAAAGGAATAAGGAGTGAGTTGGCTATGATAGATTGGGAAGCTTCATTAAAAGGCATGACGGTGGATAGGCAATGGCTAACATTTGAGGAACGAATGCATGAATTGCAACAGTTGTACATTCCTTTTTGGTGCGAAAACACAAAAGGAAAATGACCCAACCATGGCTAAGAAAAGAAATTAGGGGTAGTATTAGATCCAAAGAGGAGTTATATAAAGTTGCCAGAAAAAGTAGCAAGCCTGAGGATTGGCAGCAGTTTAGAATTCGGCAAAAAAGGACCAAGAGATTAATTGAGGGGAAAAACAAAGTATGACAATAAACTTGCAAGGAACATAACAGCGGAGAGTAAAAGCTTCTATAAGCATGTAAAAAGAAAAAGATTAGTGAAGACAAATGTAGGTCCCTTACAGTCAGAAACGAGAGAATTTATAATGGGGAACGAGGAAATGGCAGAGCAATTAAACAAATACTTTGGTTCCGTCTCCACGGAAGAGGACACAAATAACTTCCCAGGAATGCTAGGGAACCAAGGGTCTAGTGTGAAGGAGGAATTAAAGGAAATCAGTATGAGTAAAAAAAAGTGCTGGAGAAATGAATGGGACTGAAAGCTGATAAATCCCCAGGGCCTGATAATCTGCATTCCAGAGTACTAAAAGAGGTAGCCTTGGAAATAGTGGATGCATTGGTTGTCATCTTCCAAAATTCTATAGATTATGGAACAGTTCCTGCAGATTGGAGGGTGGTAAATGTAACCCCACTATTTAAAAAAGGAGGAAGAGAAACAGGGAACTACACACCGGTTAGCCTAACATCAGTAGTAGGGAAATTGCTAGAGTCTATTATAAAGGATGTGATAACATGACACTTAGAAAATATCAACGGGATTAGACAAAGTCAACATGGATTTATGAAAGGGAAATCGTGTTTGACAAACCTACTGGAGTTTTTTGAGGATGTAACTGGTAGAATAGATAAGGAAGAACCAGTGGATGTGGTGTATTTGGATTTTCAGAAGGCCTTTGATAAAGTCCCACATAAGTGGTTAGTGGTGCAAAATTAAAGCACATGGGATTGGGGGTAATATACTGGCATGGATTGAAAATTGGTTAACAGACAGGAAACAGAGATTTGGAATAAATGGGACTTTTTGAGGGTGGCAGGCGGTGACTAGTGGGGTACCGCAGGGATCAGTGCTTGGGACCCAGCTACTTACAATATATTTCAATGATTTGGATGAGGGAACCAAATGTAATATTTCCAAGTTTGCTGATGACATAAAACTAGGTGGGGTTGTGAGTTGTGAGGAGGTAGGAAAGAGGGTCCATGGCGATTTAGACAAGTTGAGTGAGTGGGCAAATACATGGCAGATGCGGTATAACATGAATAAATGTGAAGTTATCCACTTCAGAAGGAAAAACAGAAAGGGAGAGTATTATTTAAATGGTGATAAATTGGGAAATGCTGATGTTCAAAGGGACCTGGGTGTCCTTGTACACCAATCACTGAAAGCAAACATGCAGGTGCAGCAAGCAGTTAGGATGGCAAATAGTATGTTGGCCTTCATTGCAAGATGACTTGAGTACAGGAGCAAGGATGTATTACTGCAGTTATACAGGGCCTTGGTGAGACCACACCTGGAGTATTGTGTGCAGTTTTGGTCTCCTTACCTAAGAAAGGATATACTTGCCATAGAGGGAGTGCAGCGAAGTTTCACCAGACTGATTCCTGGGATGGCAGGACTGCTGTATGAGGAGAGATTGGGTCGACTAGGCCTGTATTCAATAGAGTTTAGAAGAATGAAAGGGGATCCCATTGAAACGTATAAAATTCTGACAGGACTGGATGCAGGGAGGATGTTTCCCCTGGCTGGGGTGTCTAGAACAAGGGGTCACAGTCTCAGGATATGGGGTAGGACATTTAGGACTGAGATGAGAAATTTCTTCACTCAGAGGGTGGTGAACCTGTGGAATTCTCTACTACAGAAGGCTGTGGAGGCCAAGTCACTGAATATATTTAAGAAGGAGCTAGATAGATTTCTAGACACAAAAGGCATCAAGGGGTATGGGGAGAGAGCGGGAATATGGTATTGAGATAGAGGATCAGCCATGATTATATTGAAAGGCGGAGCAGGCTCGACGGGCTGAATAGCCTCCTCCTGCTCCTGTTTTCTATTTTTCTATGTTATGTTTCTATGACAGCTGGCACTACAGTTTTCAAGTTTCAGCCACACTTATTGGATCGAATTCCATACATGAGTGCAACTTAATATTGTCACAGTCAGCTAGCTGAAGAGAGCTCTCAATCACACCCTCCTCAGGACAGCCCACATTCTCTCATTGGGCCGGTCGATTATTCACCCCCTGAATGAAACTGGAAACATGCGAGGCAGCTTCTGACTTTTCATAACCGGGGCAGTGGCTTCATCAGCACTAACGAAGCTGATAGCCGCTACTTTGGGTGTACTACAACATGACTAACACTGCCACTAAACCTCTGCTTTCAGAATGACAATGATACAGCTCTAGCTGCGATCAAGCTAACATAGCATGACAGAGTCTAATTTCCGTAATCAAATAGTACAAACAAAACAATTTTAATCAAACAGTACAAAAGTATGTACCAGCAACATCAGCATTGCACATTAAATGGTATTACAGAAAAAAAATTGACATCTAATCTGATGAAGAATTCTGTTTCCCCTCCCCCCAAATATTGATGAGTAATTGATCTGCCCTCCAGTTTGTTGTCAGGAAATGGGCCCCGATACTATGCACTCCCTCCACTGCTGGCCCCACATGCACTGCCATTTCACATGTCCTCTTTTAAAAATGCATTTCAGTTGGCTACATAACTTTTGATTTACCTGCTATTCCTTGTTTTTCCTGCTACCCCTTTAATACTGTGCCTTGAAACACCAGCTTTAGCCGACTCTCTAGTGAAGAAATGCTTAATTTAGTCATTGGGATATTTTTAGCCAATTAGAATGGTGATTATTTGAGCCATTCACTATTTTGTGCCCTACTGAGGTATGGACACAATGCTACGCACAAATTTTAAAAATATTTATAAAATTGTGCATTCTCTCTGTACAACAGATTTAGGGATATCACATAACAAAAATAACCCACATTAATAATATCCAATCTCGTTGCGAATACATTTTCCTGGCAGCAAAATATGCATGTGTCATAAATATAGTTAACTAATGGGGTTCTTCTGTCACAGGGCTACCACTAGAGACTCTGCAGTAGTGAAAATGTTAAAGGCTGCACCTTCCTCCCAGGTATCTATTATTCTTTTCTTTTGTTCCCAATCAATACATAAGGAGCTATGAATTTTGTAATTTCCAGCATATGGAGCCAGTTGCTACAGGAGATGAGTAATCATTCTATCTATAGCTGACGCTCCAGACTCTCCATTTAGGTTTTGACAATTATTCGGCAAATTGGATTCCGGAGAGCGGTGCTCAAGAATGTACAAATGTTTTTAATGGTGATAGTGACACAAAAAGAATATTGGATTTAAAATCTGTGCCATTATGTACCATGCAAAATGATTTCAACACAAGTCCTTAATCTGGATCTCTAAAGTGCTGAACCTGATTTTTTTGAATGTTGCCAAAATGGTGCTTGTGTAAAATGTTGCTGTAGAAAAAAAAACTCACGATTTTATTCTAATCAACCCATAGGCAAACGCCTGAAAACATCTGGTCGTATGAGCTGAGGCACAACGAAGATGCACTAATTGTCTTATAGATTTCCCTAGGTAAGGAGAGAGAAAATGAGCCAAACACATTCAACAGAAGATGCCCAGAAGGCATAGTCTCCAGAACCTATTCAGTCGATGTGAGGGAGCGCCAGTGCAAACCAGGAGTGGGTTGTGTTAAATGTATGAGCTGCACTGTGCACACATATTGAAGTCCTTGATTCAGTAAAACTGATTTCCATGATTACTGGTAAATAGAATTAACGACTGTGCATAAAAGATAGCCAAAATCTATAAATGTCCCCATTGGTCACACAATCTTGAAAAATCTCAAGGATGGATTCTGCAACAGTTCAATGCAATTCATCATGGGGAGTTTGACGGGGCTGATGGGTCTGTGATCACAAAGTGCGGGAGTGAATCAGTGAGCTGATTCGATTGCCATCTCCTTTGCACCAGTTCCATAATTCAGACCCAAAATAAGTGACTGAATGGTACCCCGAGGGCCAGTTGTAAAGAGAAGAATGGAATCCTGATGTGACAGGGGCACCGTAGCAAGCAGAGAAAAGCTGGTATGAATTGGCCTGAAAGGAACGTCTAAGCTATAATATGTTCAATATGGCACAGGAGTTACACTGGGAGAAAATACTTCTAAATGATATGGCTTAATTTTTAGGTCTAAATACCCCTACTTCCAAAAGGACTTTTTTTTCCCCGTTTCATTTTATCTGCTTTTGCTTCTTTCCTTCTCACCTTTCCGTGACCGAGAAATGCAACGCGGGCCCAGGTGTCTGTCAATGCTCCTCTGTCACTGTCTCCTGGATAACACGCAAGAATGCCTCAGTGCCTCGGGGTAACTCATTTTTCTTTTTGTCCCCGTGGATCAGCCCTTAATTTTGGTCTCAACTGACAGCTTGGCCGATTCTGAGAACTCGCAAGGTAGGAATGACAAGCAGGAATGAATGGCCTTTACTCTGCAGCACAGTGCGTTAACACAGCGAGGCACTGCCCCAGTGGACCACCAGAAGAGAATGTGTTCATACAGATATATTATAATATCTATATTAGCGCAGCAATGAGTAAGCACATTCCAGGTGCTCGGTGAAATGCATGTATTAACTGTATTTCCATAAAGCAATCATAAAAGAGGCAGCATACAAAACAAGACACAACACAGTGGGGGAGAAATGAGTCTCTGACATTTTTGGGGGTAAAAATTGGAGAAACCAATGGGCCGAGTCGGAAGCCAGCGACCTGAGACAGTTGTTATGCCCGTTGGATGTTGCTGATCGGGATCCTACTAACTGTTTTATGACCCCCCATCCCCAAATTTGGCATAAACTCTGAGGATAATGCGCAGCTCATACTCTGCTCAGATTTTCAAGATCTACAGCAGCCAAACCAACAGTACTTAAAGGGACTGCCGCAGGCTGCTGACAAAAGGGTAAGTAACTTTTATTTAATTATGTTTATATGGAGTCAGGAAGAGCCAGGAGTAGCTCCACAAACAGTACTGCGGGCTGCTGCCGGCCTGGGCTCGCTCCTCCTCCACCGCCCACAACCTATCCACATGCTGGCTCAGTGTCGGAGCTGGCTGAATTGCCTGAAGCCCCAATTGGCGAGTTACATCGGGACGCTCAAGACCCAATTTGCAGCAAACTTCGGGCCCGCGTTACAGTAACGATGCCAGTTTCACACTGGTTTCCACTTCCAAACGGACTCGTCAGCCAGTATCTTTTAAATTAAAACACAGCAGCTTGTAGCTATGCTTGACAGAGAAGCTTCTTGCCTCGGGGTTTTTATGTCTCGAGGAATTGCTGTATTTTTTTTGTCTCCGGGGTAAGATGTAAATAGTACACTAAATTCTCTGAGAGAATATACTTTCCTTCATGGATATGTGAGCTCAAAATCTTGCTGATGCTCTTTTTGTCAAAGTGCACTGACATTATTATGTGCAGCAGTATTTGAGGAAAATGCAACTGCAGTGCTTCACTTGTAAATTTGTGAATTTGGCAGACTTAGAAAGCAAAACAACACTTTCATGAACAAACAGAAATGAAATGTTCACTGGGAATGGAGAGTTTCCTGGCAAACAAGTTTATTAAGAGGATATCAGTATTACACTGGCCCCAATAATACAGAGCTGCTCTGCAGAGAGCTAGTGACTTCTGATCTATTTTTAAAACCGAATATGTCTTTTTTTTTATTTCACACTCGACAAGATAATCAAAGAGATTTTAGCATATTCCTTCAGCACAATCACGCTTGAGGAGGGTGGCATATTGACATTTTAAACAACGTGTAACAAGTTGTGTAGCAGCAGTGTGCTGTTTACCATACTTGTGGGAGATAGAAATTGCTGTTTTGATTTTTTAAAAAAGCTTTTAAGTTATTTACACCAGTTGCAGAATGTTTCAGAAATTGAGGTGGACTGGTAGGAACTGGAGATGGATATAGTAATGCATAGGCTAGACTCAGAACATGCTCGCTGTAATCCTGAGTTCTATTGTCCCAGGGGCCGCTGTAATTGTTTTCCTGTAATGCAAGGCTACTCCATGTAGGTATAATGGCTCCATCTTGCTAGAATTGTGTATCTAAAGCAAGTTCTTTTCAATGTGATCTACAACAGATACAGATGTAGATATCTGTCTAGATACTGAAGAATTCTTAGTGGATTGAACCCAACAGAGAAACTTGTGAGGTTTTGAAGTTGCTGGAACTGTCGCTCTAAACTGGTAGTTGTACAGGAAAATCACATTGTTGATCAAGCTCAGTTTCAGAGACCAACTTCCTGCTTGAATGATCTCCTGAATTTAACATGAAATGTTAATGTGTTCACATTCATTTCAGAAAATACATTTTTGTAGGAACAAAGGAACAGGAGTAGGCCATTCAGCCCCTCATGCCTGCTCCGCCATTTGATAAGATCATGGCTGATCTGTGAGCTAACTCCATATACCTGCCTTTGGCCCATATCCCTTAATACCTTTGGTTGCCAAAAAGCCATCTATCTCACATTTAAATTTAGCAATTGAGCAAGTATCAATTGCCGTTTGCGGAAGAGAGTTCCAAACTTCTACCACCCTTTGTGTGTAGAAATGTTTTCTAATCTCGCTCCTGAAAGGTCTGGCTCTAATTTTTAGACTGTGCCCCCTACTCCTAGAATCCCCAACCAGCGGAAATAGTTTCTCCACATCCACCCTATCTGTTCCCCTTAACATCTTATAAACTTCGATCAGATCACCACATAACCTTCGAAACTCTAGAGAATACAACCCCAATTTGTGTAATCTCTCCTCGTAACTTAACCCTTGAAGTCCGGGTATCATTCTAGTAAACCTACGCTGCAATCCCTCCAAGGCCAAGGTAGTAGCATGAACATACAGGAATATATCCTCTATCTCCAATTTTAGCCTTGCTGCTAATTGAGTCGCTGCTGATTATAAACACTTACTTAAAATTTATGTCCTGACTTTTACCTTGACTTTCATTAAACATAGATTGTCTGTATCACCTATTGATTTTGGTCCCCAAACAGGCACATGAGGCTCAATTTTCAAAGTAAAAAAGAGGGTGGGTTGGGGGGGGGGGGGGTGGGGGTTGCTGGTGGGGGCATTGAAAATTGCCACCATTTCAGACCCACCCCCAACCCGCCTCCAACTCGCCCATTTCCGGTTTACACCAGGGCAGGATGAGAGGATGAGGAGCAGGCGACCAACCCACTCCCAGGAGGCGGGTCAGGCCTTAAAATCTTTTGAGGAGGCTTCAGGCCACCATTTTTCTCCAATTCCCTGTTTCAACCCCGGGGGGACCGGGATTCCCAGACCTTCTGTTTTACACCTCGTGAAAGGAGGTGAGAAGGCCCGAGACTAACAGGTAGGTGCCTAGATAGTCACAGCAGGAGTTCTTCCCCCAGGCCCAACAAGCCTACCTGCACCGACCCCCCAGCGATCGCGGACCCCCGACCCTCCGATCGCAGACCCCTGACCCCCGTTCACGGACCCCCAACCCCCGATCTTGCGGACCCCCGACCGCCGATCTCGCGGACCCCTGACCTCTGATCTCGTGGACTCCCGACCCCGATCCCCCGACCCTGATCCCCCGGCCCCCAACCATGATGCTCCCCCTCCGACCCCCGACCCTGACCCCGATCCTCCCCCCAACTCCGATCCTCCCACCCCGACCCCGATCCTCCCCCCCACTCCGATCCTCCGAACCCCCGACCCTCCCATTCAACGATCACGGACCCCCACTATGACCACCAATCCCGACACCCCCCCGTTACTGACCCCCGATCCCATCCCCCAAGACTCGCGACCCCGGTGCCCACCCATGCCCCTGTACCCACCCATGCCCCCGTGCCCACCCATGCTTTCCTGTGTCCCCTCATCCATACAAACAAAGACTTACCTGCAGACTTACCTGCTGGCCTCCCGTCTAACTGAGACCAGCCTGTCGATCAGCCAGTTGGTCGGACGGGAAACAGACAAAAAAAAAGATGTCCTTAATTCAAAATCGGAAGGACGTCCGGGAAACCTGTACTAATGGGTTTCCAGACCTCAATTTGACCCCGGCTCCTTTTAAAGTTGAGCCCATGGTAACTCGTGAGCTAGGCCAATAAGAAAAATAGAAAGACATGCAGTTATATAGCGCCTTTCAGGACATCCCAAAGCATTTTGCAGCCAATTAAATAATTTTGAAGAGTAGTCACTGTTGTAATGTAGGGAAACACGGCGGCCAGTTTGCGCACAGCAAGGTCCCACATGCAGCGATAAGATAATGACCAGATAATCTGTATTAGTGATGTTGGTTGAGGGATAAATATCGGCCAGGACACCAGGGAGAACTCCCCTGTTCTTCGAATAGTATCCACCTGAGAGGGTAGATGGGGCCCCAGTTTAACGTCTCATCTGAAAGACGGCATCCCCAACAGTGCAGCACTTCCTCAGTACTGCACTGGAGTGTTAGCCTAAATTATGTGCTCAAGTCTTTGGAATGGGATTTAAACCCACAACCTTCTGACTCAGAGGCGAGAGTGCTACCACTGAACCAAGGCTGACACAATAGGGGGCCTAACAATAAAATAAAAATTTAAATGATAATTTGCAAGTTATTGTACAATAAAAAAACATTCAATTTTCCAATACAATTTCTGTGGTAAAACTAATGAGACGTGATTGTATGTGACAGTAATAATTATGGATGTTTAAGTGTTTCAATAAATTCATGATATTCCAAGTATACTAGATTGTTAGCTGGGATACGAACTCTTCTGGCTGCTTTGTGTACTGACATTGAAAATGTATCTGAGAGTACTTTCTCTTTGAAAAAAAGAAATCAGATTTCACTAGAAATAGTAAAAGTGGAAAAAGAATTTACATAGTGCCTTTCATGACCTCAGGTCGTCTCAAAGCATGTCACAGCCAATGAAGTACTTTTAAAGTGCGGTCACTGTTGTAATGTAGGACACACGGCAGCCAATTTGCACACAGCAAGGTCCCACAAACAACATTGTGATAATAACCAGATAATCTGTTTTAATTATATTAATTGAGGGATAAATGTTGGCCAGGACACCGGGGGGAACTCCCCTGCTCATCTTCAAAATAGTGCCATTGGATCTTTTACATCCACCTGAGAGGGCAGAGAGGGCCTCGGTTTAATGTCTCATTTGCAAGACGACACCTCTGACAGTGCAGCACTCCACTGAAGTGTCAGTCTAAATTACATGCTCAAGTCTCTGGAATGGGACTTAAACCCACAATCCTCTGACTTAGAGGTGAGAGTGCTACCACTGAGCCAAGGCCGACACCTTTATGAATACATTTGTAATGTCATTGCACGCATAGGTCTTGAAAGCCTGCGGGCATTCCAACATACCCCCGGCTTAACTTTGGCAGGACCACACCGAAACAGCTGGAAACTGGCAAAATCAAGGAACCATGTTCTGGCCTAGCACCAAAGTTTCCTCCATTGGGACAAAGCTAAACATGGCCATCAATGAAGGACCGGGTGCATGGACACTGATGTTGGAGTCCCCATGTTCTTGGCATTCACTGGGACCCAGTGTAAAGTGGATGGAAGTTCTTCTGCTCAGACTAGGTATACCTTCTTGACAGGGATGGACGTGGGGCCCACTTGAGGATGCAGGCTGGGGTTGAGGTCTGGATGCCTGAAGAACTGAGTTTTCCCTCCGAGTCTCAGGGCACAAGCAGAAGTGTCTTCTTGGGTGGGAAGGGAATCTGCGCACCTGCCCCCCCCCCCGCCCCCTCCAACTTAGCACTTCTCTGCCTGACTTTCCAGGGCCTCCTACGTGGCTGGTGCCCTAGGTGTGCCCCTTAGTAAAACAGGTGCCTGCTCTTTTCAGGCAAATTAGGGAACCAGTCGTAACTCCAGATATTTCATCATGGTCAGCAGTGGATGTTCCTGGAAGGCGCCATCTCAGTGTAAGTGCTGGGATCGCTGGCCCACAGGTTATTGGAACCCAACACTATAAGGCTATAACTTCTTCTGAAACTCTTACTAAACCAACCAGATTGTAAAATAACTTTACAGTCTAAGGAAAAGAGACCCAGGGTGAAAAAGATCCTTAAAGTTATGAGCTGATTAAAAGGAAAATCAATTGTAAGGTTTGGCTCTATGACAGGTCCAAATGGATTGAGCTCAGAGGAAGTTGCTGTTACAAACTGGGTTCCCATCTGCCAATCAGAAAATCCAGATACCATTTGAGTTCTGACCATACAGATTTTATTGAGCTCAACAGAAGTAGTATTGATTGTGGTTTGAACTCTCCAGGATTGTCTCCACCCGAAGTTGTGAACCCTGACAGTGTGGAAACCGAACCTGAGAAGTGACCATGTGGTGCTCCTGTTATTAGTCCCATCTCACTTGATTCGACTCAAAGATTTCCTCAAGGTTCAAGGAAAGCTCTGAATCCTTTGGACTTGTAGATAGTTATGGGTGCAGTGCTTTTCATTATCAAAAAGTAGTTAATTGGCTGTAAAGTACTTTGGGACCTCTCGAGGTTGTGAAAGGCGCTATATAAATGCAAGTTTTTCTTTTTTCTCACATTATGGTTCCAGTGCTGGCATAAGTCATCTTTCCTGTGTATTACCGGGAGAGTGCTGTGGTTATTTTTTTTAATCACAAGCACTCCGCTCACCACGATATTTCTACAGCTGTCAGTCTCCTCAATCACTCCCTCACCTCTGCCTTTGATGCTGTTGTTTCCAGTTAAACGATTACTCTCTCCCAACCTGGGCATTCCCCCATTGCAGCTCTCATCTTTGCTTTCTTAAGTCCAAGAGGCGCAGACTTGAATGTCTATGTTGCACAATTGGTTTAGGCATTCTTCGTCAGATCTGGCTGGACCACATTAAGCAATATCGGGCCCTGCTCTGCTCTGCCAAAACTACTCACTACTCCAGGATCATCCTGGTATGCAAAAATAATCCCTGACTTTTTCTTCATTACCCATCGTCTCTTTAAACCTCTCTCCCCTGACCCCTATCCTTATCTCTAGTAACAAATGCAAGGGGCTCATGGACTTCTTTGTCATTAATATTGGGACCATCTGTGCCACATCCCTCCCTTCTCCTTGTTTACCAAGCCAAGCTTCCCCAAATTTCCATCCAGCCTTAACCCTGAATCCACATCTATCTCTAGTTTCTTGCAGAATTCCCATCCCCCCTGAAGCTCTCTCCGAGCTCATCTTGTCCATGAGGCTCACCTCCTGCTCTCTCAACCATATTTCCGCTAAACTCCCACTAAACTAACCTCCCAACTTCCCTTCCTGGCCCCCATGCTAGTTGACATTGTAAATGGTTCCCTCTCTTCAGATACTGTCCCCATTTCCTTTCAAGTCTGCAGTCATCAGCCCCTCCTCAAAAAACCCACCCTTGGCACCTCTGTCCTTGCAAACTACCATCCCATCACCAACCTCCTTTTCCTCTGAAGTCCTTGAATATGTTGTTGGCTCCCAAATCCATGCCCATCTTTCCCACATCTTAACCTCTCCAATTAGCCACAGCTCTGAAACAGCCCTTATCAAAGTCACATCCTCTGTGACTGTGTTGCGTTATCTCCCCTCGTCCTTCTCGCCCTCTCTGCAGCCTTTGACACAGTTGGCCATGCCATCCTCCTCCAATGCTTGTCCTGCTGGGTGGGACTGACCTCACCTGGTTCCACTCTTACCTATCCAGTCGTAGCCAGAGAATCTCCTGCAATGGCTTCTCTTGCCGCCCCTGCACCGTTAACTCTGGAGTCTATTTTAACAAAGTTATTAGTCTGTTTATTTTAAAAGGAGCCAAACATGGATAGTTTCTGTTATTTGCCTTCCAGTAGTTTACCATGTTCTGTGTTTATCTGCAATTGGAAGATTTTTTCACAGCTTTTGAGCTTTTATCCTTCTTTTATTTGGTCAGTAATATTTTATGATATTAATACAGGAGCAGTGATGTGTGCTGTTTTGATGGCTCAGTGGATAACAGGTTTTGAACTGAGCCATACAGACCTAGAAGGACCCAGATCTGATCCCTGATCTGCGCCATGAAGCGATCTCGTCTGAGATGTTGATGGCAGGACTATCGTATGAGGAGAGTTTGGGTCGACTCGGCCTGTATTCACTAGAGTTTAGAAGAATGAGAGGGGATCTCATTGAAACATATAAAATTCTGACAGGGCCAGACAGACTGGACTCAGGGAGGATGTTTCCCTTGGCCGGAGGGTCTAGAACGAGGGGTCACAGTCTCAGGATACGGGGTAGGAAATTTAGGACTGAGATGAGGAGAAATTTCTTCACTCAGAAGGTGGTGAACCTTTGGAGTTCTCTACCATAGAAGGCAGTGGAGGCCAAGTCACTGAATATATTTAAGAAGGAGCTAGATAGATTTCTAGACACAAAAGGCATCAAGGGGTGTGGGGAGAGAGCGGAAATATGATATTAAGATAGAGGATCATCCATGATCATATTGAATGGCGGAGCAGGCTCGAAGGGCCGAATGGCCGACTCCTGCTCCTATTTTCTATATTTCTATGTTTCTATAGGAGTGCCACAGTTGGTCTGAAGGCCCCCAGAATTTAGGAAGCGAAAAAAGAGTCAATTGTGGTTCCCATTCCTGATTGTTATCTAGTGACCTCTGCTGGAAAACATGATGAAAACAGGATTGGGATTGATTATATTAGCCCCATATCGAAATAGTCAGCCCGTGCTGGAGGAGTAGTGGCGTCCATGGAATCAAACCTTAGCATGAATTAGTGGGAGAGGAAAGGAGAAAGGGAGAGAAAATTGGAGAGAAAAAGAGAAAAATTAAACGTAGAAAAGGTGACATTTAATGTCATGTTACAGGCTTGCACAAACACCCTCAGTGTTGTGTTGTGTTATATAACTTCTAATTAACGTGGAAGTTTCCTCCTGAGGCAGTTCCACACATAACTGTGTTCATCCACAGGACATGCTCGTCAGATTCCCTGACAATGGGAAACACGGTCTGAGATTATAAAACTGTGAATTCACAGCACACGCCATTGCCACACATCACAGGTTAGCTTCTGAACAGCAAGTTAATACTGAAGTGAAAACAATGACTCTTCAGAAGCTCATCAGACGAACAGCTCCGCCTGCTCATAAACCAATTGGAAACTCTTTTCAGTTACCTGTTCTGTTTTATCAGATTAATGCAGCATAATGTCAGTATTAATAATTAACTCCTTTCCTGAGTGAATTCTTTTGCAATCTCTTGGCAATATAGATAGGCAAAAACATTGTTCCAAGGCAAATCTCCCAACATTCAGCTTTTGCACAAAATCAAACATCGCGTGCAATATTGGAATGACACCCACAGCTTTAAATCAATGTCTTCATTCATAAGCAAAAAGCTGCTCGTGATTTTCTCTTTCTTGTTCAACATACTTGTAACTGTCTATTAGTATTTGATTTTCTCATGCTGGTTTCTATGAATGCAGCATTGCAAAAGGTTGTGTCGTGTGCTCAGAATCCAAAGCAGATGCAAACCTATGATAAATCCAACACTCAAACATTCCTAGAAATCCTGATGAAGACATATCTGTTTTGTAACAAAAAAAAGTCTGACCTTGAATCAGAATTGCATTGGCATCAGGATTTCAAACATATGTTTCAAAGCATGGTAAATTCGATAAATTGTTTAACAATTATGATATCAACAAAATGACAGAAAGCAATTGACACAAACGGTATATCTTACACTAAATGTATTTACTACTTAAATTTTGTGCTGCAGTCCCTGGTTGAAATTTGACTGTGGATTAATTGTACTTCATCTGTTGAATCTTTGCTGAATTAGATGGTCAGGATAACATTTGATGCTTGGATCAGGAATTCAATACAATTGCATTTAGGTGCATTGGAATTTTATGCTTGGATGAGTTGTGTGCTTACCTGGGGTTGACTCTATTTGTTTACTGGTTTACAGAGTGATTTTTTATATAAGCATAAATGTTCGCTCATATAGAGGAAGGCGGACTGGCAACAAGAGAATTACCTAACTAAAGAGTGCTTGGGAATTAATTTCAAGGCTGCTTTCAATTGAGGGTTTTAGATGATGCCATAAATCACAACACAGCTAGGGCTGTAGTTAAATTACAGCCTTGAATTTAATCCCTGATATCCTTTTCTAACTATTGTTTACTGGGTGTATTGTTCCACTGTTACACCCAATGAAGAGAAACCTAAAATCACTGCCATTCAAATCACCTGATACAATAGCTCTTTGGTTTGAATTATGTGCTTCAGTCCCTTGAGCAGGCCATTTGTCATTGCCTGCCTTTTGACATCCACCACCAGCACAGATATCAAAATTTTACCATCACATCAATACACAAGCTGGGTGTATGATAAAGAACATATATCCAGCTTTTGTTTCAAAAGGCAAACAGGAAATTTACACAGTATACATCGGAGAAAATACAAGCGGGAGTGTGGTTCAAAGAAATAACACATCTCAGGGTTGGAATGATGCTGCTAAATTGAGCTTTGTTTACAATGCCATATTTGCCCCTGATTGTTTCTGCCTTGGTAATATTCTCCAGTCTACTTGTTCTAATATGTACTGTGTGATTTGATAAAAAGGAAACTGCATAGGCAAAGCAGAGTTACATAAATAATGACTACTTGGGTATGAATTTGAAGCATGTAATTTTATTAAGTGTTGTAGATGATACCATAAATCATAAGAACATATAGAGTTGTGGAATTATCATTTAATAAACATGCAATGTATATCTCATAATGCTTACTTTGAAGGATTATCAGGTATCAACCACATGCAGTTGGAGATGGTCACAGTGCCTATTATTAGTTAGAAAAACACAGCAGTCTTCACAATCTACAGTGCAGATTTTTGGGAAAGATGCATGCCGGTGATTTCAGTATCATCTGTAATCTCATTTTGGGGTTATAACCAGTCAAGCTTCGTTCTTTGGTGTTTGCTAAGTTCAGTTAGTGACGAACTAGGAATGATTGCAGAGCCTTACAACATATGGGAGCCAATATTTCAAAAATGGTGGGCAGCTTGTTATGTCTTGTTTCTGCCATTTCCAGGAGTCTCCAATTTTCCTTGAAGAGGTGGAACCTCTGCTCACTGCTTACAAAGGGGCAGGGCCTACAGAGGAGTTCTCGTTTCACTGGGCCCAATCAGGACCTGGCAGATCTGTGGAGAGTGATACACCCAGTGAGGTTAAGCCTACCAGCCTCCACATGGACAGATATGGTGCCCATCGGTGGGGTTCAGACCAGAGAAGTGACCTGGATCTCTCCACCACCCCCCCCCCCCCCCCCGCCGAAAAAAAAACCTCAGGTCATTTGGGAAAAAAATGTTTAAATATTTAGCCGGCATGGACTCGATGGGCTGAATGGCCTCCTTCAGTGCTGTATCCACTCTAGGGGGCCAAGGGAAACATGATCAAGGTGGAGGAGAGGAACCTGCAAACTCTCTTCACACCCTCCCCCCCCCCCACACAATGGCAGCCTGGGCTATGGAGTTTCCAGCCACATGGATCAGGTGCACACTGCTGATGTGCCAATAGTTACATTTGCACCTGTAAGACTAAAAATATGGAAAATACTGTAAAAACATTGTAAAACTGCAAGACATGAAACAGGCTGCGAGATATGCAACAGTTAACACCAGGTGCCAGTCAAAGAGACTCCAGCCCATGATCAGTTTAAGGGACTCATTTACATCAATGATCCCCTGGAGAAGACACATTAACATCGAGACAGTGTATATTCAAACTGAGCCTCGAAGCCGTGCTCAGTCTCGGACAAGAACGGAAGGCCTTTCACATCTAAACAATATTGTGAGCCAAGGGCCCATCACAGTGAGGAATGCCGCATTGTCCTGATGCTGTGCAGGTAGTGGGGGAGGAGACATGGAGTTGTTTCTTGACCTCACAGCTCTGCACAACTAAGGAGTTTTGAATCATCGAGGTGCCCAAATGAAGAGGTGTGAATGTCAAGCAATCCAACAGATTGATAGTTGAAACCACAGATGAGGCACAGGTGGGCATTTGCATGACTGGAACATGATGTGGAGATGCGCGGTGATGGACTGGGGTGGACAAATGTAAGGAATCTTACAACACCAGGTCAGGTGACGAAGGAGGTAAGCTCCGAAAGCTTGTGATTTTCAAATAAAACTGTTGGCTATAACCTGGTGTTGTAAGATTCCTTACATTTGACTGGAACACTATAAGAAGGTACAACAGCAGCACATGGAGGCTGCAGTCAGGTGAAGATGGACTGAGACCAGTCACCAGGCCTACAATCAACATCGGTAATGACCAGTCACATGGGTGATTGTAAGTTCCAGGCAAACCACTAAGGGGTTTGCACTGCGGAGGCTGCAGTCAAGGAAAGAAGGATGGAAACCGGTCATTTCCAGGTCCAGGCCTATGCTCAGCATTGGTAACAACTAGCTGCATGGGTGATTGTAAGTTTCAGTCAAATCATAGAAGGGTTTGTACTGGGGTTTTGTTGGTCTAATAAACTAATAAGTTTGGGTTGAACCAAAGCCTGTTTGTCGTGTGCAATTTTGTTCTTGTAATTCCAAGGTCCAAGAACCGGTGGAAGATGGAAGGGAACGGAACACCTTACACACCTGACTGCCCCATGCTAAATATGTGCCCTCCCACCAGTCCCTGTAAACTCCAGCAGGGTCAGTACGGGGTCGGGGGGGGGGGGTGGGGGAAGTTATGCTGGGATCGCACCCTGAAGAATTTTGGCCCCATAGTCTGTATTCATCAGACATTTGTAGTACACAGCGTGCAGCTGCCAATCATATAAGCATTTCCAAGTCAGTGGGAAGCAAGCAGGGAACTTGCTGCACTCAACTAAGGTTATAGTTACACCAATATCGGTACGCTCTCTGTGGTTTATGATCACACTACAGACCCGTAGTATGAGATCATTTGCCCTGCATTGATGCTTTAATTTGGCACTGAAAGACCGACATTGAAGATTGACCAGGTTATGTTAATGACATGACCACCTTAATCCTTACCTTTCTGGGCTTTGAATGGCTAACAAAAATGACCTTCAAAGCTGTTTTTTTTAGACAATTAAAGGCAATTTTCTTTCAAAGTTGCTCCAGCTCTAAAATAGGTGGTTGGTGCCAGAAGGAACAGGCGAGGGCAATGTTTTAATCTTTAAAAAAAAATGAGATTTAGATTAGATGAAATAAGTTATATGGGAGAAAAATTAAATTAAAGTGATCAAATGGAGAGAGACTGATGAAGGGAAATGGAGGAAAAAGAAAGACAGGGCAGTAATGGTACAATATACTATAAGCAAGTATAAATATTGCTATTGTGTTTTTAGACTTTCACTCAACATTTTGCTCATGATCATTGTTAAGGACCATTCCAGTAACCAGGTCCTCACTCCCTACAAACCAAGGCATGACCTTACACAGGCACAACAACTGGCATTCAGTGATGCCCAGGAGTTGAACAGAAACCCTTGTTATTGTACTTAGCTTACTAGAAATGTCACAAGCTCTGTTATGATCTCCTAGACTTTAGATAGTGAAAGAAAAGGCATTCCACCAGACCCTTGTTCATGCTGTAAATTATCTTACAGAAGTAATGAAATCTCCTGGGGCCTCGACATACGAGCTTGTTGCTCGCCCAGGCCTCTCGTATGGTCCGATCCCACCTCGACTTAAAATCTGGGGCCGTAGACACTTACGTGACAGAGGGAAGCTATTCAACCTACAGGGCCTGTGCCAGCTGCCTGTTAGTGTGATCCAAAGTTAGTCTCACTGCTCTGCTGCCTCTTCATGGCCCTGTATCATCCTGTGTTTCAAATATTTTCCAATTTTCGCTGACAAGATATAGGGCATGATTTTATCATGCCGGTGGGAGGAGAACGGTATGAGGGGATTTTCAGGTGCGAAACCCGGAAGGGAAGTAGGCGGGGCCCGTGACCTTAATGAGGCCAATCAATGCCTCTTCTGGGTTTCGCGCCCGGCAGCCAGAGAAAGAGAGAGAGACCTCATCGGCCGTTGGGAGAGAGATCAAGGGAGGAGGGAAAAATCGGAGATCGGAGTGGGGGGAGCCAGCATCGGTTTTAAGGTATGTTTGTTAACTTTTTTTACAAGGGGAAATGTAATTTTATTTAATTTATTCAGTGTATTTTTCATTGATCCAGCCCTTCACTCCTGCTTTCACCAGGCGTAAATCGGAAGCGATGGGAAAGCCGCCTAGGTAACGTTAAAATCATTTTAAGTGTCCAATACACAAAATATAAAGTACCTTAAGTACCTCAGTGAGGTACATTGCCCCTTTAAGTATCAGCCCGCCAGATTTAAGTGGGGCGGGGCTTCCTGGTGACTGCTCTGCGCACGCACACAGATTTGCCTGAGTCTAATGCAAAAAATGGGTGGGCTCAAGCCAAAATATCTGCCCGCTCCCAAAATCATCGATTTTCTCTGCCTCCCCCCCCGCCCACAACCCGATTTTGGGGGCTAAAACTGAGCCCGCAATGTTTTCTGCATCGCCTATTCCCTCTGGCAAAGCATTCCAAATTCCAACAACCCCCCGAGCTAAGTAATTTCTTCTAACCTCCCTTTCTCATTCTTAGTGACAATTTTTAAACTGATGACTCCTCGTCATTGATTCCCCAAACAGAGGAAATAGGTTTTTCCTTTGCATCCTGTCAAACCGTTTCATAATTTTAAAATGATTTTGTATTAAATGTCCTCTTAACCTTCTCTGCTCCTTAGCAATCAGTGTCTGACTAACCAAACTGACCAGTTTGAAGAAGTCTACGCCAGACAGATAGCCTGCGAGAGAGCAGTTTGTTAGTAAAGACTGTAAACTGCTGAGTTTTTCTTTATATTGTGTTGTTTTCAAACATCAAAAAAGTTATTCCCTTTCGTCAATGTTGAATCATGAACACTAACAATGTTCAAAACTGGAAAATTCATGAGGCAAGCAAAAATGTAGTGTTTAAAATGTGACTTGATTCAAGATGATTTCTTCGTATTTATTTTGGTTGTAGTGGATTACCATCACCGTACTAAAGCTAATTGTGACATTTGTCACACAGATTAAATAGAATTACACTGAGTCGACAGCACAGAAACAGGCCAATCGGCCCAACAGGTCTTTGCCAGTGTATATGCTCCACACGGGTCTCCTCCCACCCCTCTTCATCTAAACCTATCAGCACAACCTTCTATTCCTTTCTCCCTCATGTGTGTATCTAGCTTTCCCTTAAATGCATCTATGCTAGTTGCCTCAACCAATCCTTGCGGTAGCTAGTTCCACATTCTAACCACTCTCTGAGTAAAGATGTTTCTCCTGAATTCCCTTTTGAATTTATTAGTGACTATCTGGGGCCCGATTTTAGCAGGCCTGCGGGTTCCCGGCGGGTGGTCCTTCGGGAACGTGGAAAACGCGGACGGCTAAATGAGTGCGCCCCCCGCGCGATCGCGGGATAATTAATTCCATTAAGCCGTGGTTACGGGTTCTCCGCTCCCCAGCTGCGCGCCGGCGGGCTGTGCATGCGCATTAACGTTATCGCGATGGTGGAGCTCTATTTAATGGGGCAGTCCCCCAAAGACCCTCCTGCTTCAAGCAAGAGGCATCACAGCATGGCGCACCCCAGGGGCAAGGCTGTGCCACGGTTCTACGACTCCGCGCTGCAGCTGCTTCTGGAGGGTGTGAGGAGGAGGAGGGACACGCTGTTCCCGACGGACGGACGCAAGTGCCCTGGCTCCGTCACCAGGAAGGCATGGGCAGAGGTGGCGGTGGAGGTCAGCAGCAGGGCCAACACCACCAGGACATGGGAGCAGTGCCGCAAGCGGTTCAATGACCTCACTAGGTCCGGCAAAGTGAGTACACTAACGCACCCTCCCACAACCCGTCCCCACCATCACGCCAAACACATCACAACCGCTTCTGCACAGCCAGCACAGCGCTCCCGCAGCAATCCTCACAGCCACTCACTCACCATCCTCGCTGTGCCCGCAAGTACCCACCGTCCCTGTCCCCACTCAAACACTACCACACACCCCAATCCCCATGCCATGGGATGGGCATGTGGCACACGCATCCTCCCATCCATCTGCCCCATGCTCAACCCACCCACACCGATGCTTGAGGTGTCCCACTATGCTATCTGCACTCACGCACGCATCTATGTTTTGCCTTGACAGGAGAAGAGATGCGAGAACGCGCGAGAAAGGGCCCGCACCGGAGGGGGCCCGCCGCACGTGCTGGTACTTACGGATGCAGAGGTGGAGGCGCTCGACCTCGCCCGCACGCCACATTGCCTGTCGGTCGCAGATGGCGAGTGTGTCGCTGCAGAAACGGCCGGTAAGGGAAAGCTGACACTCAACACTCATGATCGCGAATGACCTTATCATCACCTGGCATCTGGCGCACCGCAACGTTTGTGCACATGCCTCATAGTGCCCTCTGTTCTCTTGCAGGGCCGTCTGCGAGCGCTGTGTGTGAGGAGGGCGATTCCTCAGAAGACATGCCGGTCTCTGAGGGTGCATCGTCACATCAGAGCCAACCATCCACCAGCGCAGAGACACGCACCTCGGTGGGTCCCCCTCGCCAACTAGTTGGGGTAGCAATTGGTGAGTCACCGTGCACGTGTGAGCATGAGCAGACCCTGGTGGCAGGGGCAGCCGCGGAGGGTCTGCGTCGGTGGGAGCACTCATCTCCAGGCTCTGCTCAGCCGGACCCAGTTGCTGAACCCAGGGGGCCACCATTCAAAAGGAGAGTCGTCGAGGGGCACCAGCACATTGCCGACGTACTGGGAGAGGTGCCGCGCGCATTGTCCACAATTGCGCAGGTGATGGAGGAGTCCAACTCCTGCATGCGGGCATTGGTGGCGCAGGCACAGGAGGGTACCGGCGACACAGTGTCGCGGGTAGGTGCGGGAATGTCCGCGGTGGAGGACAGGCTGGCCTCCCTCAAGCGTCTCGCACAGCTCCACATCGAGTCCATGCAGGCCCTCACAACGTCTGTACGGATTCAGGGTGAGCAACATTCCGCCGCCATAAGCAGGCTGACGGATACACTAGGGGTGGCCTTGCAAGGCCTCACACATGCCATCCAAACTGTCGCCCAGCAGGGTGGAAGGGGTGATGTGGGCCAAGGCCACGAGAGGGATGATGGTGACCGGGGACATGGAAGCGGGGACGCTTCTCAAGGCGCCCCCACGTCCCACCCGTTGCCCCCCTCTCAACCAGTACCCGCAATGGTGCCTCCTCTCCAGGTGGCCGAGTCTGCCCCTGCCCCGGTGCAGGAGGAGCAGTCTGTGGAGGTGCCGTCACGGGCACCGAAACCCAGGGGCCGTCTGCCAAAAGCATCTACCCGGTCAGGGCAAGAACAGGAGCAACCTGCCACTACCTCTGCTGGAGCCACAGCTGTAGCACCACATAGGGGTACCCGGAAACGAAAGCCAAGGGCGTTATAAGCACAAAGGGAATGCACCAGGGTGTCTGTTCATTTGTACACTTTTTGTTTATAGTCGTTCACCATGTACATATTAAACACTATCGTTCTCACCACCCCTGCCATCTCTCGTCCATTCTTCTGCGGCTTGTGCAATAGGTGCGTTCCGTGCAGCCCATCATGACGGCGGACACCTGCTGCCGCCCATTGGGCACACTACAGTGGGTGCAGGAGTACTGGCACCACTCTTCTGTGGAGGGGGCGTCCTCCTCCTCCCCCTCCTCCTCCTCCTCCCCCTCCTCCTCCACCTCCTCCCCCTCCTCCCCCTCCTCCTCCTCCTCCTCCTCCACCTCCTCCTCCACCTCCACCTCCTCGTCCTCATCACCGTCCTCAATGTGGGTGGCGGGTGTGGATGGGGCCTCCTCCAGCGGCACCCCTCTCTGTTGGGCCATGTTGTGCAGGGCACAGCAGACAACTATGATTCGTCCCACTCTGAATGGTGTGTATTGGAGCGCTCCCCCAGAACGATCAAGGCACCTGAAGCGCATCTTGAGCAGCCCTATGGTCTGCTCAATTGTAGACCTGGTAGCAATGTGGCTGTCATTGTATCGACGCTCTGGCTCGGTGATGGGGTTCCTCAGAGGTGTCATGAGCCACGTGTGCAGGGGATACCCCTTGTCGCCGAGGAGCCAGCCGTTGCCGGTGTTGGGTGCGTGGAAGAGGGGCGGGACGGTGGACTCCCTGAGGACGAAGGCATCGTGGCAGCTGCCGGGGTATCTGGCGCACACGTGTAGGAATCTCTGGCAGTGGTCACAGATGAGCTGGGCGTTCATGGAGTGATACCCCTTCCTGTTGATGAACAGCCCTGGCTCATGCGGAGGTGCCCGTATTGCGATGTGGGTGCAGTCTGCACCCGTGGGAAGCCAGCCATGGCATGGAATCCAACCGCCCTCTCCATCTGGCTGCGCTCGTCCATGGCGAAGTTGATGTAGTACGAGGCCCTGCGGAACAACCCATCGGTGACCTGCCTTATGCACTTGTGTGCAGACGACTGGCAGACCCCGGTGATGTCCCCGGTGGCACCCTGGAAGGATCCGGATGCGAAGAAGTTGAGGGCAGTGGTGACTTTGACGGCGACAGGTAGGAAGATGCTGCTTGGTCCATCCGGGAGCAGCTCATCATTAAGGAGGCTGCAGATGTCGGCGACTACCTGGCGAGTGACTCTGAGCCTCCGTATGCACTGCTCCTTGGAGAGGTCCATGAAGCTGAGCCTCGGTCTGTAGACCCTGTGCGGAGGGTAGTGCCTCCTGCGACGCATCTCTCTCTGCGGTTGCCCTCCCTCCTGCTGTGCAGGTGGGTGTGCCACAGCACCCTGTTGGGGGGCTCCACGTCGATGAGGCGGACGGCGTGGACTGCGAGGCTGCTGGGGCTGGTGATGCTGTTCGTCCTCCGAGGATGTCGAAGCGGCCCCCATCTGGCAGGTGTTGGTCTGAGGGGTTGTGCACGGTCGGTAGGTGTTTCCTCGCACTGGGGCTGCGGTTCCACGTCGGGGTTTCCTCTGGCTTGGAGGGGGGTGGTGGAGGGCAAGCGTTGCCCTATGTGACGGAGTGTCCTCCTGCATTGGTGAGGGGTCTCCCCCCCCCCCCCAGCTGTGGAGTGCACCTTGGCAGCTGCCACAGGCTGCTGGCTGCTACACGTCTGGTTGGAGTGAGACTGTTTCCCCCAGTATGTGAAACAGTCTCGGTTGAAGGTAAAATCCCACACTTCCTAATAAGACAGCTGAATCAGGTCATTTAATGACCTGAACAAGCAAAGTAAATACACTCAAGTGGCATCTTGCTGGCTTTAATTGCCTGCGGGATTCCCACCAGCGGGGGCTGCGAACGCACCCCCGCACGTCAGCGCGGAACCCGGAAGTGGCCGGGATCGAGGCGCGATCCGGTCACGCACCTGGATATCGGGATTTTCGAGGCCCCCCCGCCGAGAACGCACACGAAACCCGGTGCTAAAATCGGGCCCCTTATCTTTATGGCCCCTAGTTTTGATCTCCCCCCATGAGTGGAAACATCAAAACAGTGTTCATAACCAGCAAATTATTGAGGCAAATAAAAATGCAGTGTTTAAAATGTAACTTAATTCAAGATGATTTCTTTGTATTTATTTTGTTTGCAGTGGGTTACCATCACAGTACTAAAGCTACTTGTGAGATTTGTTGAGCTGCTTTATTATGGTCTGTTTCAGTCATGAGGTGTGACCTGAAAATGGTCAGCACAGAGAGCTCAGCTTTTCCCCAGGGCCTGCTGGCAGCCTTAGGGTCAATGCGTCTCAGTGTTACCAGGATTTATCATAATTTTCTACATATTGTAGGAGAATAGCAGAATTAAGTATCGTAACCTCGTGGAATGATATTCCTATGTTTTTGGACTGCGAATACCTGCACACTACACCACAGTAGCTGGTATTTTGTATAATAGAGTATATAGAATTTAAATTTTACTTGAAGTTTTAAATTGCCTCAGAGCTTTGCAGAATGATGCAACTGTGTGTATTTTACAACATAGTGATATAAACAAATAGAATCATAAAAAGTTTACGACACAGAAGTAGGCCATTCGGCCCATCGTGTCCCTGCCGGCCAAAAATGAGCCACCCACCACTTTCCAGCACTTGGTCCGTAGCCTTGTAGGTTATGGCACTTCAGGTACATATCCAGGTACCTTTAAATGTTGATGAGGGTTTCTGCCTCTACATCCTGTTCAGGCAGTGAGATCCAAACCCATACCACCCTCTGAGTTAAAACAATTTTCTTCAGCTCCCCTCTAATCCTTCTACCAATCACTTTAAACCTATGCCCCCTGACTATTGACCTCTTTGCTAAGGGAAATATGTCCTTCCTATCCACTGTATCTAAGCCCTTCATAATTTTGTACACCTCAATTAAATCACCCCTCAGCCTCCTCTGTTCCAAAAAAAACAACCCCAGCCTATCCAAACATTCCTCATAGCTAAAATTCTCCAGTCCTGGCAACATCTTCGTAAATCTCTTTTATACCCTCCCTAGTGCAATTACATCCTTCCTGTAATGTGGTGACCAGAACTGTATGCAGTACGCAAGCTGTGGCCTAACTAGTGTTTCATACAGTTCCAGGATAACCTCCCTGCTCTTATATTCTATGCCTCATATGCCTTCTTAACCACCTTATCTACCTGTCCTGCTACCTTTAGGGATCTGTGGACATGCACTCCAAGGTCCTTCACTTCCTTTACACCTCTCAGAATCCCCCCATTTATTGTGTATTTCCTTGCCTTGTTTGCCCTCCCCAATTGCATTACCTCACACTTAGTCATAGAGTTATACAGCATGGATAGAGGCCCTTCGGCCCATCGTGTCCGCGCCGGCCATCAGCCCTGTCTACTCTAATCCCATATTCCAGCATTTGGTCCATAGCCTTGTATGCTTTGGCATTTCAAGTGCTCATCCAAATGCTTCTTGAATGTTGTGAGGGTTCCTGCCTCCACAACCCTTTCAGGCAGTGAGTTCCAGACTCCAACCACCCTCTGGGTGAAAAAGTTCTTTCACAAATCCCCTCTAAACCTCCCGCCTTTTACCTTGAATCTATGTCCCCTTGTTATAGAACCCTCAACTAAGGGAAAAAGCTCCTTAGTATCCATCCTATCTGTGCCCCTCATAATTTTGTACATCTCAATCATGTCCCCCCTCAGCCTCCTCTGCTCCAAGGAAAACAAACCCAATCTTCCCAGTCTCTCTTCATAGCTGAAGCACTCCAGCCCTGGTAACATCCTGGTGAATCTCCTCTGCACCCTCTCCAAAGCGATCACATCCTTCCTGTAGTGTGGTGACCAGAACTGCACACAGTACTCCAGCTGTGGCCTAACCAGTGTTTTATACAGCTCCATCATAACCTCCTTGCTCTTATATTCTATGCCTCGGCTAATAAAGGCAAGTATCCCATATGCCTTCTTTACCACCTTATCTACCTGTTCCGCCGCCTTCAGGGATCTGTGAACTTGCACACCAAGATCCCTCTGACCCTCTGTCTTGCCTAGGGTCCTCCCATTCATTGTGTATTCCCTTGCCTTGTTAGTCCCTCCAAAGTGCATCACCTCGCACTTTTCCGGGTTAAATTCCATTTGCCACTGTTCCGCCCATCTGACCAACCCATCTATATCGTCCTGCAGACTGAGGCTATCCTCCTCGCTATTTACCACCCTACCAATTTTTGTATCATCAGCGAACTTACTGATCATACCTTTTACATTCATATCCAAGTCATTAATGTAGACCACAAACAGCAAGGGACCCAGCACCGATCCCTGTGGTACCCCACTGGCCACAGGCTTCCAGTCACAAAAACAACCTTCGACCATCACCCTCTGCCTTCTGCCACTAAGCCAGTTTTGTATCCAAAGTGCCAAGGCACCCTGGATTCCATGGGCTCGTACCTTCTTGACCAGTCTCCTGTGGGGGACTTTATCGAAGGCCTTACTGAAATCCATGTATACCACATCCACTGCGTTACCCTCATCCACACGCCTAGTCACCCCCTCAAAAAATTCAATCAAATTAGTCAGACATGATCTTCCCTTGACAAAGCCATGTTGACTATCCCTGATTAATCCATGCTTCTCCAAGTGGAGACTAATTTTGTCCTTCAGAATTTTTTCCAATAATTTTCCTACCACTGATGTTAGGCTCACTGGCCTGTAGTTCCCCGGTTTTTCCCTACTCCCCTTCTTGAATAATGGTACTACATTAGCGGTTCTCCAGTCCTCTGGCACATCCCCTGTGGCCAGAGAGGTTCTGAATATATGTGTCAGAGCCCCCGCAATCTCCTCCTTTGCCTCACACAGTAGCCTGGGATACATTTCGTCCGGGCCTGGGGATTTATCCATTTTTAGGCCTGCTAAAACCGCCAATACCTCCTCCCGCTCGATGTTAATATGTTCGAGTATATCACAGTCCCCCTGCCGTATTTCTATGTCTACATCGTCCTTCTCCATAGTGAAAACAGATGCAAAAAATTCATTTAGAACCCCTCCTACATCTGCCTGCTCCACACACAGATTGCCATTTTTGTCCCTAATGGGCCCTATTTTTTCCCTAGTCATCCTCTTACCCTTAATATACTTATAAAACATCTTAGGATTTTCCTTTATTTTGCTCGCCAGTGTTATTTCATGGCCCCTCCTTGATCTCCTAATTTCTTTTTTAAGTATCCCCCTGCACTTTTTGTATTCCTCTAGGGCTTCCTCCGTCTTTAGCCTTTTGTATCTGCCAAAAGCCCTCCTTTTTTTCATAATCCATTCTCGTATATCCCCTGACATCCAAGGTTCCCTGGAGTTCTTGGAACCACCCTTGACCTTTACGGGAACATGTTGCCATTGTATGGTCTCAATCTCCCTTCTGAAAGACTCCCATTGCTCCGATGCGGATTTTCCTACAAGCAGCTGATCCCAGTCCATTTTGGCCAGATCCTGCCTTATCCTATTAAAATCGGCCTTCCCCCAATTTAGAACCTTTATTTCCGGCCCCTCCCTGTCCTTTTCCATGACCACCTTAAATCTCACCGAATTATGGTCACTCTCACCAAAGTGCTCACCTACTAGCACTTCTTCCACTTGGCCGGCCACATTCCCTAGAATTAGATCCAGTACCGCCCCCTCTCTTGTAGGACTTTCTACATGCTGGCTCAAAAAGCTCTCCTGGATGCACGTTAAGAATTTTGTACCCTCTAAGCCTTTTACACTCTGAGTATCCCAGTTAATATTGGGGAAGTTGAAATCCCCCACTATTATTACCCTATTATTTGCACAATTTTCTGAGATTTGCCTACATATCTGTTCCTCTATCTCCCCCTGACTGTTTGGGGGCATATAGTACACTCCCATCAAAGTGCTTGCCCCCTTTTTGTTTTTAAGCTCCACCCATATGGCCTCATTAGAGGAACCTGCTAATATATCATCCCTCCTTATGGCAGTAATTGATTCTTTAATTAATATTGCGACCCCCCCTCCTCTTATACCTCCCCCTCTGTCTCGCCTGAAGATTCTGTACCCCGGAATATTGAGCTGCCAGTCTTGCCCCTCCCTCAACCATGTCTCTGTGACAGCAACAATATCATACTCCCATGTGTTTATCAACACCTTCAGTTCATCCACCTTATTCGCAAGACTCCTTGCATTAAAATAGATGCCATCCAGCCTTGCCCTCACATATTTGCCCTGTCTTCCAAGCTGACTTGTTTTTTTCTCTATATTTGGCTGCACATCACCCCCTATTGTAGCTCCACTCTGTATCCCATCCCCCTGCCAAGTTAGTTTAACCCCCCCCCAACATTGCTAGCAAACCTCCCCGCAAGGATATTTGTCCCGCTCTGGTTCAGGTGCAACCCGTCCGACTTGTACAAGTCCCACCTTCCCCAGAAGCAGGCCCAGTGATCCAGGAAACTGAAACCCTCCCTCCTGCACCAACTCTTTAGCCACGCATTCATCTGTTCTATCCTCCTATTTCTATACTCACTAGCCCGTGGCACTGAGAGTAATCCAGAGATTACAACCTTTGAGGTCCTGCTCTTTAATCTGCTACCTAGCTCCCTAAATTCTTGATGCAGGACCTCATCTCCCTTCCTACCTATGTCGTTGGTCCCAATGTGGACCACGACCTCTGCCTGCTCCCCCTCCCCCTTCAGAATGCCCTGTAGCCGCTCAGTGACATCCATGACCCTGGCACCAGGGAGGCAACAAACCATCCTGGAGTCATGTTTACGGCCACAGAAACGCCTGTCTGTTCCCCTTACGATAGAATCCCCTACCACTATAGCTCTTCCACTCTTTTTCCTCCCAGCCTGTGCAGCAGAGCTACCCCTGGTGCCAGGAAGTTGGCTGCTGCTGCCTTCCCCTGATAAGTCATCCCCCTCAACAATATCCAAAGCGGTATATTTGTTTGAGAGGGGGACGGCCACAGGGGACCCCTGCACTGCCTGCCTGCTCTTCTTACTCTGCCTGGTGGTCACCCAATTACTTCCTGCCTGTACAACCTTTACCTGCGGTGTGACCATCTCACTAAACGTGCTATCCACGACGTTCTCAGCATCGCGAATGCTCCATAATGAATCTATCCGCAGCTCCAGTGCCGCAATGCGGTTTGTCAGTAGCTGCAGCTGGATGCATTTCCCGCACACATGGTCGTCAGGGACACCGGAAGGGTCCCTGATTTCCCACATAGAGCAGGAAGAGCATAACACGGGGCTGGGCTGTCCTGACATGACTTACCCTTTAACTAATTAATTCAAATTAAATGAATCCCACCAATTTCACTTCAATTAAAAAGGTATACTCAGGATTGAATTCCATTTGCCACTTTTCTGCCCATCTGACCAGTCCATTGATATCTTCCTGCAGTCTACAGCTTTCCTCCTCACTATCAACCACACAGCTAATTTTTCTATCATCTGGAAATTTCTTAATCATGCCCCCTACATTTAAGTCCACATCATTAATATATACCACAAAAAGCAAGGGACCTAGTACCGAGCCCCGCGGAACCTCACTGGAAACAGCCTTCTAGTCACAAAAACATCCGTTGACCCTTTGCTTCCTGCCACTGAGCCAATTTTGGATCCAACTTGCCACTCTCCCTTGGATCCCATGGGCTTGTACTTTTTGACCAGTCTGCCATGTGGGACCTTGTCAAAAGCCTTGCTAAAACCCACGTAGACTACATCAAACGCACTACCCTCATCCTTGTTACCTTCTCAAAAAATTCAATCAAGTTAGACAGACACGACCTTCCCTTAACAAATCCATGCTGACTGTTCTTGATTAATCCATCCCTTTCTAAGTGACAGTTTATCCTGTCCCTCAGAATTGGTTCCAATCATTTGCCCACCACTGAGCTTAGGCTGATTGGCCTGTAATTACTCGGTCTATCCCTCTCTCCTTTTTTAAACAACGATATAATGTTAGCAGTCCTCCAATCCTCCGGCACCACAACTGTATCCAGGGAGGATTGGAAAATGATGGTCAGAGCCTCCGCTATTTGCTCCCTTGCTTCTTTTAACAGCCTGGGATACACTTCATCCGGGCCTGGTGATTTATCTACTTTCAAAGATGCTAATCCCTTTAATACTTCCTCTCTCACTAAGTTTATCCCATCCAATATTTCACACTCCTCCTCCTTAACTACAATGTCTGCATCGTCCCTCTCCTTTGTGAAGACAGACGCAAAGTATTCATTAAGAACCATACCCACATCTTTTGCCTCCACACAGAGGTTACCTTTTTGGTCTCTAATAGGCCTCACTCTTTCCTTAGTTATCCTTTTGCTCTTAATGTATTTATAAAACATCTTTGGGTTTTCCTTGATTTTACTTGCCAATATTTCTTCATGCCCTCTCTTTGCTTTCCTAATTTCCTTTTTAATTTCACCCCTGCACTTTCTATACTCCTCTATGATTTTGGTAGTATTGAGTTCTTGGTGTCTGACATAAGCTTTCCTTTTTTGCGTTATCATACCCTGTATGCTCCTTGACATCCAGGAGTCTCCAGATATGGCAGCCCCTCCCTTTTTGGGAACATGTTGACTCCAAACCCCTTGAATGCCTCCCACTGCTCTGACACTGATTTACCTTCAAGTAGCTGTTTCCAGTCCACTTTTGTTAAATCACTTCTCAGCTTAGTAAAATTGGCCTTTCCCTAATTGAGAACTTTAACTCCTGTTCTATCTTTGTCCTTTTCCATAATGATGCTAAAACTAACTGAATTATGATCACTACCACCAAAATGCTCTCCCACTGATGCTCCTTCCACCTGCCCAGCTTCATTCCCTAAAACTAAATCCAGAATTCCCCCCTCTCTTGTTGGGCTTTGCTACATACTGGCTAAAGAAGTTCTCCTGAATGCAATTTAAGAATTTTGTGCCCTCTATACCCTTCACACTGTTTGTATCCCAGTTAATATAAGGGTACACAAAAAGGATGTTATAGTTAATTTGTGAAGTCTGTTACCAAATTATTCATTAGTTTGTTACTATATGTAACAGAACTTACAATACATGGGAAGAAGTAATGTTAACTTGATGCACATTGTTATTTAAGTAATCTTATATAGAAAACATCTAGATGACAAAGTGCCTGTTTAAAAAGGTATATAAACAAACTACAGTTTGGAGTGAAAATTTCAAAGCTCACTAATCGAATTATTTCTAAATTAGTCTGGAAGGCTCATGAGCTTAAGGCGACGTGTTCTGCAACACCAATAGCAAATATTACAACTCTGTGAATATTTGACCTTGGATCAAAATTATACTGCAATGCTTCAAGCTTTACTGCTTCTTGTTTTTCTATGGAATACCTAAACAGCCAGGGATAATTTTAACTGATTTTAATCTTGAATGAAGAACTTTTAATTTTAACAGCAGCTAAAATTCCTTGCCAGTACTGAATTTTCAAATCCCTCCATGCCCTCGCCTCCTCCCTATCTCTGTAACCTCCTCCAGCCCTACAACCCTCCAAGATCTCTGTGCTCCTCCAATTCTGGCCTCGTGCGCATCCCTGATTTTCTTCGCTTCATCATTGGCGGCCGTGCCTTCAGCTGCCTAGGCCCTATGTTCTGGAATTCCCTCCTTAAACCTCTCGACCTCTCTACCGCTCTCTCCTTTAAGACGCTCCTTAAAACCTACCTTTTTGACCAAGCTTATGGTCACCTGTCCTAATATGTCCTTACGTAGCTCAGCGTCAAATTTTGTTTAATCCTTTAAGCCCTGGTGTAATTCTGGTGAATCTGCATTAAACCCTTTTCAAGGCCAACATATCTTTCCTGAGGTTCGGTGCCTAAAATTGAACGCAGTACTCCAGATGGGATCTGACCCCAGGCTCTGTACAACTGAAGCACCACTTCTCATTTTTGAATTCCATCCCCCTTGAGATAAAGGTCAGCTTTCCATTAGCCTTTTTGATTACTTTTTGTGCCTGTGCACTAGCTTTTACTGATTTGTATACGTGGACACCTAAATTCCATTGCTCCTCCACAGCTCCTAGTTTCTCACCAATAAGAAAATATTCCAGTTTGTCTTTCTCAGATCCAAAGTGGATGACCTCACATTTCTCCACATTGAACTCCACCTGCCACAGTTTTGCCCACTCACTTAGTCTTTCCATGTCCCTTTGTAACTTTTTGCTCCCATTCACACAACTTACTGCGCCTCCTAACTTTGTGTCATCTGCAAACTTGGATATACAACTCTCTATTCCATCAGGTCTGATGAACAGACATCCATCTGAAATGTGAACTCTATGGAGCGAATTTTAACCCCCCAGGATGGGTGGGAGAGGAGGGGTTAAATATGCAAAAATCAGAAACCTGACCCGAGCCCACCTCCAACGCATCCACTTCCAGTTTTAACGGAGGCAGGTTGGGGGGCCAGCGACTAACCTACTCTCCAGGAATGGATCCATTATTTAAATATTTTAATGAGGCTGCATGCCTGAAATTTTGGCAATGTTTTAAATTTAATGGCTGCAGGCTGGGTTTCTCAAGACACCTGAAACCCAGCAGCTGAAGGGAGGCTAGAACACATCCGACAGGTAAGTTCCTTTCCATCACTGCTTGTGGGCCAGGAGTGCTTCCCCCCCAACCCCCCAACCCCCCAAGCTAACCTGTTTCCCTCCCCACAATTGGCCGAACCTCCACCCTGCAATCAGACCCTTGCGATCGGACACCCCTTCCGCGGTCAGATGCCCCCGCCGATGTCCTCCCCGGCCTGTGATCTCCTCCACGGTCCCTCACCCCCGATGTCCTATATGGCCATCCATGATGTCTCCTCGATCTCTCCCTGCCTCCCTCCCTCCTATCTATCAGCTCCCCAGCTGCAGCCATGTGCTGCAGGCCTTCCCGCCCGGCCGCCAGCCAGCCAGCCTCTCAATCTTGGAATCAGAGACAAAGAATTTAAATGAGGTCTTGCGTTAAATACAGTAGGACCTCCGGGAAACCAGCATTTCTGGGTTTCCCAGCCCCTACGATGCCCCTGCCCCTCTCCCCCTACCGCTCCCTGTAAATATCAGGGCCTATATTTCTCTCTCCACAGATGCTGCCTGACCTACTGGGGATAATTTTGATTTTGGGCAATAGTGTAAAATAGCCATTGTTGTATCAGTCACCCGTTATGTATCTCTCCCGATCTTCATTTATTGGAAATGAAGATCGGGAGAGATGTACAACAGGCAACTTTTTTTATTCATTCATGGGAGGTGGGCATCGCTGGCAAGGCCAGCATTTATTGCCCATTCCTAATTGCCCTTGAGAAGGTGGTGATGAGCCGCCTTCTTGATCCGCTGCAGTCCGTGTGGTGAAGGTTCTCCCACAATGCTGTTAGGTAGTGAGTACCAGGATTTTGACCCAGCGACGATGAAGGAAAGGCGATATATTTCCAAGTCGGGATGGTGTGTGACTTGAGGGGAATGTGCAGGTGGTGTTGTTCCCATGTGCCTGCTGCCCTTGTCCTTCTAGGTGGTAGAGGTCACGGGTTTGGAAGGTGCTGTCGAAGAAGCCTTGGCGAGTTGCTGCAGTGCATCCTGTGGATGGTACACACTGCAACCACTGTGCGCCAGTGATGGAGGGAATGCATGTTTAAGGTGGTGATGGGATGCCAATCAAATGGGCTGCTTTGTCCTGGATGGTGTCTAGCTTCTTGAGTGTTGTTGGAGCTGCACTCATCCAGGTAAGTGGAGAGTATTCCATCACACTTCTGACTTGTGCCTTGTAAATGGTGAAAAGGCTTTGGGGAGTCAGGAGGTGAGACACTCGCCGCAGAATACCCAGCCTCTGACCTGCTCGTGTAGCCACAGTAATTATGTGGCTGGTCCAGTTTAGTTTCTGGTCAATGGTGACCCCCAGGATGTTGATAGTGAGGGATTCAGTGATGGTAATGTCGTTGAATGTCAAGGGAAGGAAGTTAGACTCTCTCTTGTTGGAGATGGTCATTGCCTGGCACTTGTCTGGCGTGAATGTTACTTGCCACTTATCAGCCCAAGCCTGAGTGTTGTCCAGGTCTTGCTGCATGTGGGCACGGACTGCTTCATTATCTGAGGGGTTGTGAATTGAACTGAACACTGTGCATATTAGCTTTGACCTATCAAATAACGGTTTCTTTTGCTTTTTTCTTTTCTAAGATGAACTCTAAGAAACCCAAACAAGTTATGTGCAGCACCGTTGGTACAGCAGGGATGTGAAATTGCTGCACAATTTGATGCTCCGGGTACCTGTTAATGAACTGTTCTTATACCGATTAAAATATTTACTCAGAGATCAGGATTTGAAATAAGTGACAGCCTCGGGAACCTTCCACATGCAGAGTATTTGAAGAAGAGGTTTTTTTTAAAAATGGCCGCTTAGCCAGTGCAGTCAATGAAGAATGTCTGGCTTGTCATTGGATCACAAATTGTGCTCTTTAGTCCTAGGAAGCAGCGCTGTTAACTGCTAACCATGGTACGGCATATGGGAATGCTGCTGGAGCCCATATGTTTTGTGACAGTTGGTGTTCAGCTGAGAGTGTTCAGTGTCAAACAGGTTCAGGGCTCCAGCAACCAGCTTAATTGTCAGTAACGGCACTGGCAGCTGCAGGTTCTCATTCAAAATATTTTCTTGGCACTGTCAGGTTTTTCCAGAAATCATTTGTGTTTTAATTGGTACACTTTGAGTTTTTTAATACATTGGAACAAATTCCCCCTAATATGATCTGAATATTAAGAGCTTGAATTAATTGTCATTATACCTCTCACAGAGCTTTATTCTGTAATATATTTGACTCATCATCTTTTGGTTTTAAAGTGACATATGTATGTATGTCAGTAACTGTACAAATGTATTTCAATTTAAAATGAATAACACAATTATAGTCAAGGTTGTTGTAGTCAAGAAAGTTATAGTGAAAACCATCTTTGCCTTGTCAGTCTTCAACAGCCGGTCACACTGACTAAATTGCTTAGGATACGTGTACCAGATTGATGGAGAGGAGAGCAACATGGTCTGGGGACATGTAAATTCCTTCATCTGTCAGTTTGCAGTAAATGTACAGCTGACATTGGGCAATTGTATCTCAACTGACAGCAGAAGGTAACTAAAATCAGCTACAATGGTATTTCCATTGACAGGATTATAACATGGCATATTCTTTCACTTACATGGCACGTTACCGTACTAAAGTATACAATACATAACTCTGCAAAAGCAGATTAACACAGGTTGGAAACGTTGTACAAAATGTAATTTAGTATTTCATATTTATTTGGAATATTTTAATGAATTAAAAAATTGCAAATAGACGAAAGTATTAAATCATATTTTATACAATATATATATTTTTAATTATTGCAAATTTGCTACATTATTCTGATGCTTACCAGGACAACAAAACAGACTATCAGCAGATCACATTTACAGCGAATAATAGTCACTCAGTATAAGCTACTGTGCATCAAGTGGCTTGCAGTTCCTCACTACACACTTGTCTATCTCACTTGAGATGACAAAGAGGGGCCCCATGAAAGTCAGAAGTAGCCGTTATTGTATTTAAACAGCTAAAAATTAAAATAAATGGAAGATTTTAAATACTTCTGCTTTTATTTATCCTTTTTCCTCTGCTATTCCTTTCACACTGATGTGAAAGTGACATTAGAATCATAGAAAGTTACGGCTCAGATGGAGGCATTTGGCCCATCGTGTCCGTGCTGGCCGAGAAAAAGCTATCCAGCTTAATCTCACTTTCCAGCACTTGATCCGTAGCCCTGTAGGTTACGGCATTTCAGGTGCACATCCAAGAAATTTTTTAATGAATTGAGGATCTCTGCCTCTACAACCCTTTTGAGGCAGTGAGTTCCAGACCCCCACTACCATCTGGATGAAAAACTTCCTCCTCAGCTCCCCTCTAATCTAGAACTACCCCTAACATATTGGCCAGTAAATTGCTCTGAGTGGCGAACGAACTGACAGTGCTCGCCGCCCCATAGATTTATATTCACGCATAAACTTAGCGCGGGCTTTTGTGCGGCAACTTCCTTGAATGATGAGCCAAAAACAGTCCAGTGTTAACTCCCGCAAATCTAGGACCTATGTGGCCGACGAGAGGATTGCTCTCTCCCCTCAAGCAATCAGATTGCAGTATCCTTGACAAGCCACAAAGAGTCAAGACCTTGAAGTGAACACTACACCAGTAAAATCGTTGTAAAAACAGTTAGAGACAACGAAATAAAGAGAGGGTAAGAAATAACGAATTAAAGGACAGAGTTAAAAGACACAAAAAGAAAAAGTAAAAAAATATTTTTTTTTTCACTGTCCAACAACTATTAAAATCGCAATAAATGAGACTCCACATTTTTAAGATTTAATGTTCAGTGCCAGAAAAGTTGTTTGGCAGTCATTAAGACTTACCACATTGTTAAAACTTAGTTTAGACCTGACATAATTGAGCATCCCTGTTTTGTGGTGAGATTAGTTCGTTTCCAGCTTGGCAGGAGAGCAAGTTGGCGCTGGTCCATTGATTGCAGCCGGCAAGGTCCCTTTAATGCGAAGCTGTCAGTTCCAGAGTAAGTTCCAGATTTCCGCGTTTGACTGTGAGGTGCGGTTGCCTGAACTTGCTCTTCGATTTTGCTACTACTAACACTGTGGATGTGGAGAGGGATTTCTTGTAAAGCAGGACATGAAAACTAGAGGGCAGGGTCTGAGTCAGACGATAATGGATTCAAGCCCCGCTATAGACTTGAACACATAATATTGAGAATACTGAGGAAGTGCTTAATTGTTTGAGGTGCTGTCTTTTGGATTGTCATGATGTGGAGATGCCGGTGATGGACTGGGGTTGACAATTGTAAACAATTTTTTTTTTTTCACATCGTTCACCTGACGAAGGAGGAAGCCTCCGAAAGCTTGTGAATTTAAAATAAAATTGCTGGACTATAACTTGGTGTTGTAAAATTGTTTACAATTGTCTTTTGGATAAGCAAGGCCCCATCTGCTTGCTCAGGTGGGCCTAAACAATCTCATGGTGCTATTCAAAGAAGAACAGCGGAGTTCTTTTAATGTCGCTCGAACAACACCATGCAAGAACAGATTATCTGGTCATGCATTAATTTGTTGTTTGTGGAATCTTGCTGTGCGCAAACTGGCTGCCGCACTTCGCTCCATTGCAACGGTGACTGGACTTCAAAAAGAAGTAATTCATTGGTTTGAAACTTCCTGAGAATATAAGGCAATGACCACAAAAAAAGGATAAATTCAACCCAGCCAATTACCGCCCTATCAGCCTACTCTCAATCATCAGCAAAGTGATGAAAGGAGTTATTAACAGTGCTATCAAGTGACACTTACTACCAATAACCTGTTCACCAATGCTCAGTTTGAGTTCCACCAGGATCACTCAGCTCCAGATCTAATTACCGCCTTGGTGCAAACATGGACACAAGAGCTGAATTCCAGAAGTGCGATCAGACATCAAGGCAGCATTCAACTGAGTATCACATCAAGGAGCTCTAGTAAACTGAATACAGTGAGGATCAGGGGAAAAACTCTCCAGCGACTGGAATCACACCTAGCACCAAGGAAGATGGTTGTGGTTGTTGACAGCCAATCGTCTCAGCCCCAGGGCGTCATTGCTGGAGTTCCTCGGGGTAGCCCAACTATCAACCATTTCATCAACGACCTTCCCTCCATCATAAGGGCAGAACTGGGACTTTTAGCTGATGATTATATTGTGTTCTGCTCCATTCTCAATTCCTTGGATAATAAATCAATCCATGCCTGCATGCAGCAAGACCTGGATGACATCCAGCCTTGGCCTCTTCCTGCCTCATTTATAGTGGCAAGTAAAATTCGTGCCACACAAGTGCCAAGCAATCACCGGCTCCAACAAAAGGGAGCCTTTCCACTTCCCCCTGACATTCAATGGCATTACCATCGCTGAATCCCCCACCATCAACATCCTCGGAGTCAACATTGACCAGAAACTGAACTGGACCAACCATATCAATGCAGTAGCTACTAGGAGTAGGTCAGAGGCTAGGTATTCTGCGGCGAGTGGCTCACCTCCTGACTCCCGAAACCTTATCTACCACCTACAAGGTGCAAGTGAGGAGTGTGATGGAATACTCTTCACTTGCCTGGATGGGTGCAGCTCCAACAACACTCAACACCATCCAGGACAAAGCAATACGCTTGATCAGTACCCCATCCACCCACTTAAACATCCACTCCCACCACCACCTGCATACTGTGGCTTCAGTGTGCACTATCTACAGGATGCACTGCAGCAAGTACCCAAGTCTTTGGCAGCACCTCCCAAACCTGAGCCCTCCACTACCTAGAAGGACAAGGGCAAAAAGTGCATGGGAACCCAACCACCTCCAAGTCACAAACCATCTCGACATGGACATATATCACTGTTCTTCATCGTTACTGGGTCAGAATCCAGGAAATCCCTACCTCACAGCACTGTGGGAGCACCTTCACCACACAGACTGCAGCAGTTTAAGAAGAAGGCCCACTACCACCTTCTCATGGGCAATCAATGCTGGCTTTGCCAGTGGTGCCCCGATCCTGAGAAAGATATCTTTCCTGCTCTTTGATAGTTTCTGTTACCCCTATTTACTTCTTATTGTTCTGTACTCTATAGCTTAACCTTTCTTACTTCCTTACAGGTTTAGTTCAGACCTTGGAGGTATTTTTACACTTCTCTGCTCCAGCATAAACATTTTCCATCTCTCAGCTTATGATTTCTTTTCAGCTGTCACCTTTATTATCTCGTTCCTCTAAGCTCTGAACCATTCTATACTTGCCTTCGAGCTCCTCAGCTTTTTGTATTGGTCTCTCTCTCTCGGCATGCTGGCTTTTTCCCAAATCAACCTTGTCCTGTCGACTAATTCACTACTGCTTCCAAGCTTTCCCCAGAGTTGACTATTTTCTATTGTAACTGCCACTGCTTGTGATTGCTTTAATTGCTAAGCAGAAACTTGGACTACTGCTAATTTAAAGCATAAGGGTACAATTCACACACACTACAAATGCATAGGTTTTTAACACAACAAGGCTTCCAAAATCCCAAGAATACTGAATTTAATCTGTACAAGAGCTATGAATATTAATAACATATACGCCATAAATATGTCATAAATATATGGCATAGAAATTTCACACAGTGAACCTACACATAGATATTAACATAAATTCCAAGAGTCAAGATACATTATTTATGAGGGTGGGGGTTAATGCATAACTTATTAAATGACCTCTTATAGATTTCTTTATACTATAGTATCTATTTAGTTTCTATTGGTAATACCTAAGTTATGTAAGATCCCTGACGGATGTCTACAACAGTTCTGTTACCCCTTATATAAGTATATTCAGCCCAGGGAGCCAGTCTTATGTACAGATGGTAATTGTTGGCTGTATTTGATCTGCCACTCTGCATCATACTGGCATTTTATATGGTGTATGTAAATACTTTAGTTTCAACTTCACTGTTTTTTTTACGTGGGTGACATATTGAATGCTTGTGCCTTCCAACTGTGCAATTTCTACCGTTAAAAAGAAAAGAAATAATCATTAACGGAGAACAGAAATAAAAGCACATGACAAGCAGGTGAAATGTGGGTATCCATGGCAATGTTTTCCAGAATAAAGTTTCACTAAGAACAATTGAAAATCTTGAGAGAATGTTTTTGTTCAAAGCAATCCTGAATCTGCAAAAATGTTGTAGAGAGGTTTGATGTGACACTGTGGGCAGAAGATAAGATCAAGCAGGGGCTGAACAGTAGGAAAAACCACAGTGTTACAGAAACATCTAGCAAGTATCCTTAGCTTAAATTAAGAAAGAAAGAATCCAAACTGAAGGAGGTCCCAGTGTGAGCACACCACATGTTCATGGGCTGCATTGCCAGGAACTTGAGGTAAAAAGCTGGGACGCCCCCTTCTGCCTCATTTATCAATCCATTAGACACCAGTTGGACCTTCCCCAATTGTCTTTGGAGTAGTGGGGCAGGAAAATCCATTCTATCACTTGGTCTTCTAACTTTTAAGTTTATATTGCAGTGTTTTTTGAAAATATTTTGTATTAAAAAACATAAATACCATCTTGACTATGTGGAAATACAGTATAATAAAAATAAATTAACTTAAACAAAAAAATATAAAATCTTATAGCTCAGAAGGAGGCCATTGTATCTGTGCCAGCTCTTTGCTGCTGCAATCCAAAATGACTCCTACTTCCCTGCTGTCTCTTAACAGCCCTATATTTTCCTCCGCTTCAAATATTCATACGCATTTCTTTTAAAAGACGTAATGGTCTCTGCCTCAACTATTCCTGTGACAAACCATTCCATGCTCTAATGCCTCTCCTAACTTTTCTCCACACTCTCTAAGTGGCAATTTTAAATTGATGATCCCTTGTCACTAAAACCCCAACCAGAGGAAATAAGCTTTCCCTGTTAACACTTATCAAAACCCTTCATAATTTAAAAACCTCAATTAAACCTGCTCTTAGCCTTCACTACTCCAATGTCACCTTGGATTAGTTACTGGTACTCTTGCCTCTGAGTCAGCAGGTTTTGGGTTCAAGCCTGTGAGTCCCAATTTTAACCCTGCCTGCCTCTCCGTTCCCTCCATTTAACTGCTGGGTTTTTGTCACATGATGTGATTTTAACTTCTGATCGGGGTAGTCGCACACAGTGCTGAACCCGACAGTGAAACCTGCCAGCAAGCATGAGCGGTGGCCGAAGAAGCCCAGGAACATAAGCAATTAACATTTTTTGAATGGTTTCTTTGTGGGTCAGGAGGAGCGGGAGTACTCCTCTGGGCTCCACAAGGAAACCTTGGACGTCCCCTGCTTGGCTTCCCTCCTCTCCCACCTCGTCTGTGATCCCCTCCAGACTCCACCCTCACCACTTACCTTATGCTCGAGACCGTTCCTTCGGGTCCCCACCCGTCAGCCAGGCAGTGATTCCCACCGAGACAGACCTCCAACATGGAAATGAGGCCTGGGAGTTTAATCTCTCCAGGCCTCACACGGCACCATCATTTGAGCTTGCTGCTCACCCTGGCGCCCGTATCCCACACTCGTGCCCTGAGTAAAAATCAGGTCTATGGACTTAAACACATAAGCCCAGAAAGCAGATGCCCATGCCATTTATCCTACCAATGGGATGCCTACCTCAGATGAGGAGAGAACTTGCCGTGATACCCTGCCATAGCATAAGATGGCCCATGGTCCTCTGGGAGCAGTCAGACCAAGTTTAAAATAATTGATTGCTTTCCCATTAGGCCAGATTCTGTAATGCCAAAATCAGCCTTTTAAATTTTAAATCTTAGCAACGCTGGGTGTTAGGGATGCACATGTGTCCCTTCTATCCAATGTTGGTAAGGCACACACGATGAGCATGTCTTATGATGTGTTTCCATCCTTGCATGTCATCATAATATGCCCACCGCACTTCCGGTGGCATTTTTATCGGGCGGGAAAAGAGGCGAGAACTGGCATAACTAGGCCCCATATTAAGTTCGAAACCCGCCTGCTCATCTTACAATGTTTTATGCCACCAGGCTTCAGGAATTTCAGGACTATAATCTACACTGACACTTCAGTGCATTGTTGGAAGTACCTTTTTTTTGATGAGATGTTAAACAAAGGCCCCATCTGCATGTTCAGGTGACTATAAAAGATCCCATGACACTATTTTAAGAAGAGAAGGGGAGTTCTGCCAGTGTCCTGGCCAACGTTTCTCCCTCAACCAACACCACGAAAACAAATTATCTGGCAGGTCATTCATTCACTGTTTGTGGGACCTTGCATTGCGTACATTGGCTGCTACGTTTGCCTACATTACAAATGTAACCGCACTGCAGAAAGTAATCCAATGTTTGTGGAGCACTTTGGGATGATCCCTTGAGTGCTATGAGGTGCTATATAAATATGGTTTTATCTTGGATCGAACGCCTTGGTAGAACATAATAGATTGGCAAAACTGTACGGGTACGCACGACACAAAGCAGTGAAGTTGTCAAGGAACATTTGGGAGAAGTTCAAGAAAATACTTCAGGGGTAGCGATAAAATTGAAACTCAGTTGTCATTGGCCCAGACATTCATTTAACTCATACCACTGTGAAGTGCCCATATTGCACAAAGCAAGTAGCAAACCCATGTCAGAACTAGTTGTGCATTAGAATGTGGGATCACAGTGAGAATAATGCCTCTGGAGATACTGAATGTTGGTGATAAGCAATTTTTAAAGTGCCCAAGGCATTTTTTGTGTACTGCTGGTGCTGTGGATCTATGTGAGTCATCAAGGAACGTATACAGTTTAACTAGTATGAGTTTCACAGGAGCTGAGTTATGTTTCTGACACAGTGTCAGGTTGACCCCTGCTTCTTTTTAGGCCTAATGGGGATGGTCAATGCTCAGGTCTCACATCAGTTCTACAATTACTAGCTGGATACAGAAATAGCATGTTCACATTTGACAGCCAATGAGAAAAAATATAGCTGTTGCAAATGCATTGTAATCATTATGGAACAGGTGTTTAGTATTTATTCTCATTCCAGAATTGTCATCCTTGTTTTTATACAAACATTGTTCAATGAGGGCACCTAAGTTATAAATTATTATTTTCCATATTTGCTGTATATCCTGTTGTTTCATGTTTTGAATTTATTATTATGTACTCATCTCTTTGGGGTTTAATTTCCTCTGGTAGCACACTAGTTAACATATCCATGCAAAATTCCTTTGTGTGCTATTTTAATGTGGTCATTAACCAAACCGTTAGGATTGGACAACTCCATTAAAATAGTGCACAATATGATTTGCTATGAGCATGTTAACCAGTGTACCACCTCAGCAAATTAAACTGCTCAGTGGTTTTCTTATCCAGTTAACACATGTAATCAGGCTAGTTGTGTCACATAACCCAAAGGTTTCAGTGGTATTTAGCATTATAGAATCATCTGCCTGATAAACTATACCCAGGGTAACTTTGTTAAAATAGCAAAAAAAGGAAATTCAAATCCAAATGCCATCATGAAGCAACAAAGGAACTATAATTGATGTTAACTGATTTAACATATGTATTTAAACATTTAACTGCAGACGCAATTCCTTAACCTAACATTAACTGATAAAGAACATTTACTCGCACCTTAACCTGTCAATCCAAAAAAAAATCCTGTGTAGAGTAGCTAAAATAGACACTGCTGAAATTCATCAAAACTGGTACCCAAATCTATAAGTTAGGGTGCAGCTAAGAACCAAGATATTTGGCAATCAATAAAATCTTCAGGCTCAGCAATCCAGTTCTTTAGCCAAAAGGCCTCAGCAAAAACATGGACTGAATTCTTGGGCCGTGGGGCTAACAAAACATTTTCCCCTTCAGTCTTTCTACTACTCCTAATGACACATACTTTATGGCAGTGGCTCCACTAAGGTAGCATTTATGCTACAAGAATGGCGTTGGTGTAAAGCAGTTTGGTATAAATTCTGCAGAGAGTCTCACTCCAATTTACTGCAGAGTCTCATTGGGCCCTGACTCTGGATATCTTATCTCAATAAGAACATAAGGGCATAAGAAATAGGAGCAGGAGTAGGCCATATGGCCCCTCGAGCCTGCTCTGCCATTCAATAAGATCATGGCTGATCTTCAACCTCAACTCCACTTTCCTGCCTGATCCCCATATGCCTTGATTCCCTTAGAGTACAAAAATCTATCTATTTCAGCCTTGGACATACTCAATGACTCAGCATCCACAGCCCTCTGTGGTAGAGAATTCCAAAGATTCACAACCCTCTGTGTGAAGAAATTCCTCCTCATCTCAGTCTTCAAATGGTCGACCCCTTATTCTGTGACTATGCCCCCTAGTTCTAGATTCTCCAGCCAGGGGAAACAACCTCTCAGCATCTACCCTGTCAAGCCCCCTCAGAATCTTATATGTTTCACCTCTCATTCTTCTAAACTCCAAAGAGTATAGGCCCATTCTACTCAATCTCTCCTCATAGGACAACTCTCATCCCAGGAATTAATCTAGTGAACCTTCATTGCACCCCCTCTAAGGCAAGTATATCCTTCCTTAGATAAGGAGACCAAAACTGTACACAGTACTCCAGGTGAGATCTTGCCAAAGCCCTGTACAATAGTAGTAAGACTTCCTTACTCTTGTACTCCAACCCCCTTGCAATAAAGGCCAACATGTCATTTGCCTTCCTAATTGCTTGCTGTAACTACATGCTAACATTTTGTGTTTCTTGTACGAGGACACCCAAATCCCTCTGAACATCAACATTTACTAGTTTCTCACCATTTAAAAAATATTGTTTTTCTATTCTTCCTTCCAAAATGAATAACCTCACATTTCCCCACATCATACTCCATCTGCCACCTTCTTGCCCACTCACTTAACTAGTCTATATCCCTTTGCAGACTCTTTGGGCCCGATGTTAGCAGGGCTGCGGGTTCTCGGCGGGGGGCTATCAGGGGCGTGGGCTATCGGGCGCATGGATAACGCGCCCGGTGAAATTAGTCAGTTTCCCGCGCGATCGTAGCAGACAATCCACTAATTGGATCCACTTACCTGCTCCTCTGGGTTCCCCACTGTTGATCTGCGCGTCGGGCGGGCTGCACATGCGCAGTAAGATCTGTCAGCTGGAGGCGCTCTATTTAAAGGGGCAGTCCTCCACTGACAGATGCTGCAACAAATAGCAAAAATTACAGCATTGCGCAGCCCAGGGGGAAGGCTGCTCCCAGTTTAATGATGCCTCACTCCAGGTATCAATACATGGGGTGAGGAGGAGGGGGAGGACAGAGATCTTCCTCCCGGCGTGCGGGAGGAAGCGGCCTGCCTCTGCCAGCAGGAAGGCCTGGCTCGAGGTGGCAGAGGAGGTTACCAGCGCAACCAACATATCGCCCACCTGCATACAGTGCAGGAGGCGCTCCAATGACCTCAGTAGGTCAGCCAAAGTGAGTACACGTAGTCTTTCCCCTACACTCCGTCTGCCACATCACTGCCCCCACCCCACATCTCCTTCAGCACTGCCAACACAACTCTGTCACATCACCCCTCACACCCACTCAAACCTCATCCTCATCTTACCTGCACCTACTCACCTCGCCAGTACTCATCCCGCCACTACCACTCAACCCAATCCTCATACAATCTCATGGCTCTCTCTCATACTCACCCTCTCGTGCATCTCTTTCACGGCCAGCCTCACTCAACCTGCCACTACCTGTGCTGCAGCCACAGGGCATGCATCACATATGTGCAGTAGGCAGCGTAAGGCAAACGTGTCGTGAGCATGAAGGGGATGCACAAGGGTGTTTGAGGGTTTGTCATGGGTGTTACTTATATTGAATTTCTGACCACTACTGCCATGTCTTCGCGAATCCTGTCTGGTTTGTGCAATAATGCCCGCTCCTGAGGATCACTATGAGGACCCACAACTGATGCCACCCACTGTGTCACTGCAGAGTGGGTGCAGGTGTATTTGCAGGGCTCTTTTGCGCAGATGACTGAGAGACATCGGCGATGTCCCCGGTTGCACCCTGGAAGGATGCGGAGGAGAAGTTGTTGAGGGCAGTGGTGACTTTGACAGCGACAGGTAAGAAGATGGTGCTCAGGCCAGCCGGGAGCAGCTCGGCATGAAGGAGGTTGCAGATGTCCACAACTACATGTCGAGTGACTCTGAGCCTCCGTGTGCACTGCTGCTCAGAGAGGTCCAGGAAGCTGAGCCTCGGTCTGTGGACCCTGTGGCGAGGGTAGTGCCCTCTGCAACGCATCTCTCTCTGCGGTAGCCCTCCCTCTTGCTGTGCAGGTGGATGTGTCACAGGACTCTGTTGTGGAGCTCCACGTGTCAGAGGTGGACGGCGTGGATGGCGAGGCTGGTGAGGCTGGTGATGCTGTTCGCCCTCCGAGGAGGTCATGACTGCAGCTACGGCGGCCCCCATCCGGCAGATGTATATCTGAGGGGGTCCGCAAGGTAGGTACATGTCTCTGGACCCCAGGGTAAGTGTGCAGGTTGGTGACTTTGACTGTCAGGAGGAGGGTGGTGGAGGCCAAACTTTGTCCCAAGTGACAGAGTGGCCTCCTGCAATGGCTGAGGGTCTCCTCCCCCCAACCTGTCAAATGAACCTTTGCAGCTGCCACAGGCTGATAGCTGCAACACGTCCATTTGACCTGGGAGTGTTTCCCCCAGTGTGGGAAACAGTCCCAGTTCGCTCTAAAATCCCACATAATCCCTTAATCAGGTCAGTTAATGACCTGAAATACCTAAATAAATACCTTTAATTGCCTGCGGGATTCCCACCAGCGGGGGCTGCGCGCGCACGCCGGCGCGTCAGCGGGGAACGCGGTAGTGCGCGGGTTCAGGGCGGGCTCCGGTACCGCGCCGGGATTCTCCGATTTTCGGAGCCCCCCCACCAGGAACGCACCCGATAGCGGGTGCTAAAATAAAGCCCTTTGTGTCCTCCTCACAGCTTACCTTCCCACCTATTGTCAGCAAACTTGATACATTACACTCGGTCCCTTCATCTAAGTCATTAATATAGATTGTAAATAGCTGAGGCCCAAGCACCGATCCTTGCGATACCCCACTAGTTACAGCCTGCCAACCTGAGAATGAACCGTTTATCCCTACTCTCTGTTTTCTATCCTTTAACCAATCCTCTATCCATGCTAATATATTACCCCCAATGCCATGAGCCCTTATCTTGTGTAACAACCTTTTATGTGGCACCTTATTGAATGCCTTTTGAAAATCCAAATATCCTACATCCACTGGTTACCCTTTATCTACCCTGCTAGTTACATCCTCAAAAAACTCTAATAAATTTGTCAAACACAATTTCCTTTTCATAACACCATGGTGACTCTGCCTAATCATATTATGCGGTTCTAAGTGCCTTGTTACCACTTTCTTAATAATGGATTCCAGCATTTTCCCAACGACTGATGTCAGGATAACTGGCCTGTAGTTCCCTGTTTTCTCTCTCCCTCCTTTCTTAAAAAGCGGTGTTACATTTGCTACCGCCCAATCCACTGCGACCATTCTAGAATCTACAGAATTTTGGAAGATCATAACCAATGCATCCACTATCTCTGCAGCCACCTCTTTTTGAACCTTCGGATGTGGGCCATCAGGTCCAGGGGATTTGTCGGCTTTTAGTCCCATTATTTTCTCAAGTACTTTTTCTCTACTGATATTAATTACTTTAAGTTCCTCACTCTCAGTAGCCCCTTGGTTCTCCACTATTTCTGGTATGCTTTTTGTGTTTTCTACTGTGAAGACAGATACAAAATATTTGTTTATCGTCTCTGCCATTTCCTGATTCCCCATTATAATTTCTCCTGTCTCAGCCTCTAAGGGACCCATGTTTACTTTTGCTACTCTCTTTTTACACTTTGTAACTCTTTGTGGCTCTCAAAGAACTGCAGGTTCTAAGCAGGCATTTTGCATAGCCATAACTATCATAAACAACACAGGTATCTTTCCTGTTTGACCCCTGGCTGCTTATAATTCAAGACCCACACTTCTATTAATGCTGCCTTCCATCATTCAAGCTCTGAGTGTGTCATTTATAGGTTAACCTATGACTGCTTTTAGACTTCACCAATACTGCTCCATAATTCCTGAATGGAAGCTTTCAGAACTAGACAATAAGGAGAGATTTTGAGGCTATAGCATTCTCAGATACCTAAGTGTTCAACTGTGGCTACCTTTCTACTGTTCTCCAGGTCAATTATCCTAGGTGACGTGCTTTCTGTAATAGATAAAAATATTAATACAATTTGTCTTAATAGGCCAAAGCCAAACATTTTAAAGTAATGCTTGGTTTTGACCCGATATAATCAAACTTGCAAATTTAGATTGCCTTCATTTTATTTTTGGCATGGATCCATATTCATACCATTATACAATCTCATCACCTGTCAGAATATAAAACACCATATGCTTCTACGAACAACAAAAAGATTAGTGGTTTCTTGCTTTAACTCATGCATGAAAATTTAAGTGCACAAAGAAAATCTTCTAATGTGACCGTACTGAATTAAAAGTGAGATTTGTTTAAAAAAAAATGAAATGGCAGACGTGCGAGCTGGTGTGTGATGTTTTTAGTTGCTTTTTTTTTGCCATAATAACGTTGGGTTGCAAAGATCGTACACTAACTCTTTCACTAGAAACTTTCCTTCTTGGAAATTTCTGAACATTTACAAAAGCAGAAAATCTTGTCTTGCTGTAGCATATAGTTTTCATGCTTCGAATTATCTATTTTTTGTAATTCATTTTTTATTAGAGGTAAAGTCTTGTATTATATAATCCCTAATCACATTTCTCAGAAATGCCTCACACGGAACGAATTGCTTTGAAGTTCAGTGGTAGTTATGTTGGATTAACAAGATCCTCAAAACAGCAATGAGATGAACGACCAACTGATCTATTTTTCATGGTATTGATTGATGAAAGAATGTTGGTCAGTGTGTCCAGAGAACCACTTGCCCTCTAAATAGTGCCATGGGAATTTTAGCATCAACCAAAACACCAAAACAGGCATACATGGACGTACCTTAATGTCTCATCCAGAGGACAGCACCAAAACAATGCAGCACTCATTCAAGTACTGCACTGGAGGACTAAATTATGTGTTCAAGCCTTGACTATCTGAGGCCTCGTGTAACTATGGGAACTCATTAATTTAAATACGATATCAACGTCTATATCAAGGATTTTTTTGTAGAATTTAATGACTGCCTCTATTTTGATTGGCAGAGTGTTTACCTGCTTTTGATTTAATACAATCCAAATTTATTAGTGGGACTGAAAAAAATCGGTAAGCACAATTCATCTGTGATAATGACCTTTTGGCATTTCTCAAGTAGCTAAACAGCCACTGCAACAGTTACAACTAACAAAAAGTTCTGTGACCCATCTGTGCAATTTGCAATACAAGTGTATGATGACTCCATTAAAAAGGAAGAAAACCCTAAATGAACCACATGGCTCAGTCTTCACGACAAGGAAGTCCTAGGTCTATGTAATAGAATGGCCCTGATATTCCTCTCTGTAGCTCCTGAGAAATATTCATTTTCAAGGCATTACAGAAAGGAAAGGGGAACGAAGACCCAATATGTCAGTTCTCGGCTCCCTTGACGTTTCCCTGGGATTTCCAGGGCTTCTATGAGGCCTGGATCTGCAATAGACACAGACGCCATGTACCTATGGGAATACAGTGATGGGAGAGGGTATTCCCAGCCTGCCATCCTCAATTTCCTTTACTTACGATCAAGGTCCGCCCTTTTTCAGAAGGGCCCAAGAAGCTGACAGTGAGCTTTCTCCAGGGACCCCCTTCGATTAGACGATCTGAGGGGGCCGAGCAGGAATGTGAAGAGGGCCCAAACAGCAGATATTTTTTTCTCCAGCAATCTACATGTCTTAAGGCTTTAAAACTGCTGTTCTCCAACAGCAGCCAGAAGGGCCTGAGGCTGGTGGACAGGCCTGTGGTTGCAGGCCTCTCCATCCTGTGGCTGCACCTGTGTTCCCCATCCCGTTTACTGCTGCAAGGCCCTGCTGGGGGTGCAACTGAGTCATGCCGATACCCGGCTCATTGAATTTGGGTCAATGGCAGCCCGGACAGGCCAAGCACAATTTCAGCCATTGTGTTCTCCCGGCTTCTGTTCCCCCAACACCAGGTTATGTCAAAGGCAAAATACCGCGGATGCTGGAAATCTGAAATAAAAACAAAAATTGCTGGAGGAGCTCAGCAAGTCAGGCAGATTCTGTACAGAAAAAAAGAGTTAATGTTTCAGGTTGAAGACCTTTTGTCAGAACTGGAAGATGTTAAAGAGTTAAAGTTTTTAAGCAAGTATAGAGCCAGGGCAAGGGGGGGCAGGAGGGAGGGGAGAGGAGGGGAGGTCTTTGTGGTGCTTTCACTCTCACATACTGATGACCGCATGCTTGACTTTTTTTCCATTAAGTCCATATTTTATTGTCAAATTTTTGTATCTGAATTCAATGTGAGAGCCCATGACCTGCTGTTAAATGTGGGTGTTGGTAACAACCTGTAACAAAACTCCTCCATGGAATGATGATGTACCTCCTCTTATAAAGGGATCTTACTTTTCTGGAAGGTTCTTTTAACAGAGCCCCAAAGACGATGCTCCAACTGAGCCTCTCTGGTCTTCAGCAGGGTGCAGAGGGAGAGACATGTCGGCTGTTGCTTTGATGATCTGCACTTTGCTCAGGAAGAGCCTCCAGGGGCTTGGAGGACCGCAGCATCTCGATCATTCACCTACAGACCTGATTTTCGATTCAGACATAATTTGCTTTGAGATACGTAGAATTACATAGAATTTACAGCACAGAAACAAACCATTCGGCCCAACAGATCTATGCCGGTGTTTATGCTCCACTCAAGCCTCCTCCCACCCTACTTCATCTAACCCTATCAGCGTATCCTTCTATTCCTTTCTCCATCATGTGCTTATCTAGCTTCCCCTTAAATACATCAATGATATTTGAGTTGAGGTGCAAAAGCCTCAATGAAGCATGGGTTTATAGGAGACGAAATGATAGTCTGTGAGGAAACGTGCTGGGTGGAGTGAATCATGCTGCTGGAGGAAAAGTGTCTCTTTCAACTGGAAGAACATAATTGCAGATTTAATGTTAATTGCAATGGTTTATAAAAGGAATACTCTTTTTTTAAGTTAAAGGTTTAACCACAGCTGTGCGTGGCTGTGGTGGTGTTTGCTGGTGGTTTACCATTTCAGCTGCTTAAGCGTCCGTCCTGAATCGAGAAGATTGAGATCCCACATCCTTCAAGCTCCTGGTGAATCTTCTGAGCAAAGTACAGCTCACCAAACCAACAGCCCTCACCTGCCTCTACTTGAAGCCTGTTAAAGAAGAGGCTGTGTTACAGCAGGGGCACTGGGACCCTGACAGCAAAAGAGATTACATTATGAGGGGTGATGCACCATCATTCCTTGGAGCAGCATTGCTACAGATTTGCACCAATGCTATTTTATTTACTATCCATATTTAATATCAGATTATGGACCCTCACTTTGCATGCTGGCTGTAACCTTTCAGACATGGCAGAAAACAAATTCGAGAAGAAAAAAAACACTCAAAAGGGTACCTACAAATGTGCTCAAGATTACTGCAGTTGTGACTCATTGATATTGCTCTCAGATGTCTATTTTATTCCATGAAAATAAGTGGAGAATAAATTCAGTGATGCTGTGAGGGTTGAAATACAAATACTTTATAAAAGCTTTGGTTCTGTTCAAAATGTGTCCACTGGTTATAAAATAAATTGAATTTCTAAAGATATAAAAACGCTATCAGATTTGGTACAATTAATCCATTGTTGGATTGTGTTACTAGGCGAACTCTGACGAGTTCATGCTTCCAATGCAGAGCTTAGCCTGCTTGAAGTGCATTCTGGGGATTTGGGCAGGCACTCTCCTTGATTTTCTGTCCATTATTCTGGCTGCAAAATGTTGAAGAATGACCTGTCACTACATGCTGAGTGAAATATTGCCACTAAATTAATCTGAGAGGTTCGGTCTTTCTCACGAGCTGAGCAGGCTAAGGTTGACCTGATAGGGCTCTTTAAAATCATGAAGGGTCATGATAAGATAAACAGTGATGGATTGTTTCCATTGGTCAGTGAGAGGGCATAGATTTAAGATTATGACAAAAGGGATTAGAGATTAGAAAGAAACTTCTTTACACAGAGGATGCTATGATGTGGAATTCGCTGCTACAATCTGTCGTTAAACTGTTGTACATCAATTCTTTTAAAAGGTAAATTATATAGTGATTTGACAAAAGGGGATATTAAAGGGAATGGGGATTGAGCAGGACAGTAGGATTAATTTAGGTGGCTTCTGCGGACAAAAATATTGGCACAGACTTGACGGTTTTTGTGCTATAACCTTCTGTAACATTTTATATAGTGACATTTTTATAAAACACATCTGAATTGTCTATAGTAGTGTTGCATTGCCATTGGGCAGCACTATACTTAGATTATTTTAAGTTAATATTTTCAAACCTTGATCTTTCTTCTTTTAATTAGCACTTGGTCAGACCAAGAGTTGAGAACTCCATTTTTATTAATAATCCTCATCCTCAGTCAGGCTAGAATTTCTCATAATTGGCCTTTAATAATCCTTAACAAGCATTTTTGGCTAAATTTCATATTTTAACATGGAAGCAAGACTCAGAGTGGTTATATAAATGAACAGAAAGTCCATTATTATTTCATACATGTCTTTCTTCCCTATTTACTTGCATCAAATTTTTTTGTTAAACTTAATGCCCAGTTAAAAAATATAACCTTAAAAATTGAATAATTATAAAGGCCATGGAAATTGTATACATAACATGTGTAATAAAGAAAAAAAGACATTGCATGTTCTATCTATCACATTGGGCCAGCAGCAAAAAGGCTATAGACTTTCCATGAGGTTTTGCATGGCAAGTTACTTTGAGTTAGAGAGCCATTCATCACATGAGTATCTTCTACAGGGCATCTGGGACCTGTGTGAACAGGGCAAGCAACTGTGTGTCTCCTTAACCAATCAGTTTGAAGAATCATTAATGAGCAGCGCAGAGTCTGAACCAGGAAGTGTAAGTTAGAGTGAATTCAATGTCAAATCAGGTGCAGTAAGTGAAATAAAGAGAGGAAAAGAATGATTGGGTTAAGAGAGAGAGACAGAAAGAAAAAGTAAGAAAAAAGAAATTTTATTTAATTTTTTAAAAATCCAACAATAATTAAAAGCTGAAGGAACGAGACTCCACACTTGTAAAAGTTAATTTTCAGTGCCAGAGATGTTGTTTGGCAGTAATTAAGACTTACCACGCTGTTAAAAGGGTACTTTTACTGGAATGGACAAGACCTAACTTTTTTTTGAGGAGTTTAGTCTGTATCCATGAGGTAAGTACAGGAACTTTATGCCGTTCAATACATATAAATGTTGAGCCACCCGGCGAGATACCGTTTTCACGCAGCTTTGAGAGGAGCAGAGCATCTCGGACAGCAACTTCCGGATTTTCGCATTTAACTCCACATGTGCGAATACCAGGAAGTTACTGTCCAATTTGCACATGAATAATGGTGAGTGCTGTTAGCCTCACTGTTATTTTGCAGCAAGATCTGGCTCATTGTTTACTAGAGTAAGGCCAAGGTAACTATTCTTCTTTATTCATTCATGGGATGTGACGTCGCTGGCAAGGCCAGCATTTATTGCCCATTCCTAATTGCCCTTGAGAAGGTGGTGGTGAGCCTCCTTCTTGAACCGCTGCAGTCCTCGTGGTGAAGGTTCTCCTGCAGTGCTGTTAGGTAGAAAGTTCCAGGATTTTGACCCAGTGACAATGAAGGAATGGCAATATATTTCCAAGTCGGGATGGTGTGTGACTTGGAGGGGAACGTTCAGGTAGTGGTGTTCCCATGCACCTGCTGCCCTTGTCCTTCCAGGTGGTAGAGGTCCCGGTTTTGGGAGGTGCTGTCGAAGAAGCCTTGGCGAGTTGCTGCAGTGCATCTTGTAGATGGTACACATTGCAGCCATGGCGCGCCGGTGGTGGAGGGAGTGAATATTTAAGGTGGTGGATGGGGTGCCAATCAAATGGGCTGCTTTGTCCTGCTTCTTGAGTGCTTTTGGAGCTGCACTCATCCAGGCAAGTGGAGGGTATTCCATCATACTCTTGACTTGTGCCTTGTAGATGGTGGAAAGGCTTTAGGGAGTCAGGAGGTGAGTCACTCGCTGCAGAAGACCCAGCCTCTGACCTGCTCTTGTAGCCACAATATTTATGTGGCTGGTCCAGTTTAGTTTCTGGTCAATGGTGGGGGATTCTGCGATGGTAATGCCGTTGAATGTCAAGGGGAGGTGGTTAGACTGTCTCTTGTGGAGATGGTCATTGTCTGCCACTTGTCTGACGCGAATGTTATTTGCCACTTATCAGCCCAAGCCTGGATGTTGTCCAGGTCTTGCTGCATGCGGTCACAGACTGTTTCATTATCTGAGGGGTTGCGCATGGAACCAAACACTGCAATCATCAGCGAGCATCTCCACTTCTGACCTTATGATGAAGGGAAGGTCATTGATGAAGCAGCTGAAGATGGTCGAGCCTAGGACACTGCCCTGAGGAACTCCTGCAGTAATGTCCTGTGGCCAAATGTTCCAAAATGGCTGAAAAATGCTAGATAACTGACTGCTCTTAACATCATCCCAGAACAAAGTGAATTATTTACCTTTGAAACCCACGGTGAGCCCATTGCAAGTTCCCATCAGAATCTCATCTCTTAAAATTATCGCTGCATACAGCGTTATTATTTATTTTACAGATCAGTGTGGAACCCCAGAAGTTTAACAATGAGCATCTTCCCACATAAAACATCTGCAGATTTTTTCCTGTCAGTGTTTTGATTATTTATATTGATCTGTCCTCCTTGTTTTGAAAGGCTTGTTTTCCTGTTTTTCATAAGTTAACATAAGGATCCATCTTGCCAGTTTAGCGTATCTTGCCTGCTTTCTGTCGGACTGCCATTGTGTTTGTGAGTTTAACAGAAGGTGTATTATACACTAAGGACACCGTAATGCTAAGGGCATTTAATTTTTTTTATGATACCCATTAGTACCCAACCTATAAAGGAGGAGTCATAAATAATAAATATTATGCCAGAGTTCATGTTATATTAGAGGCATTTATAATTCGGATCAATTGTATTATTAATACTAAGTGTAAATGCCTATCCCAATACTTTGATGGCTCCTTTGAGGTCAGTCTTTACTGTCTATCCCTCTGTCTCTTCTGTGTCAAAGTATGACATTTTCTGTTGTTATATCCACTGCTTTATTGCCTTTTCTTGCCAAAAGGTATAGACTAAAAGAAACAATGTAAAAATAAATCATCCTGAAGATAAAAGTGAGTAAAATGAGCAACATACATGGACAAAAGAGCTGAATTCCAGAGGTGAGGTGAGAGTGACTGCCCTTGACAACAAGGCAGCATTTGACCGAGTGTGGCACCAAGGAGCACTAGTAAAATTGAAGTCAATGGGAATCAGGGGGAAAACTCTCCAGTGGCTGGAGTCATACCTAGCACAAAGGAAGATGGTAGTGGTTGTTGGAGGCCAATCATCTCAGCCCCAAGACATTGCTGCAGGAGTTCCTCAGGGCAGTGTCCTAGGCCCAACCATCTTCAGCTGCTTCATCAATGACCTTCCCTCCATCATAAGGTTAGAGATGGGGATGTTCGCTGATGACTGCACAGTGTTCAGTTCCATTCGCAACCCCTCAAATAATGAAGCAGTCCGAGCCCGCATGCAGCAAGACCTGGACAACATCCAGGCTTGGGCTCATAAGTGGCAAGTAACATTCGTGCCAGATAAGTGCCAGGCAATGACCATCTCCAACAAGAGAGAGTCTACCCACCTCCCCTTGACATTCAACGGCATTACCATCGCCAAATCCCCCACCATCAACATCCTGGGGGTCACCATTGACCAGAAACTTAACTGGACCAGCCATATAAATACTGTGGCTACGAGAGCAGGTCAGAGGCTGGGTATTCTGCGGCGAGTGACTCACCTCCTGACTCCCAAAGCCTTTCCACCATCTACAAGGCACAAGTCAGGAGTGTGATGGAATACTCTCCACTTGCTTGGATGAGTGCAGCTCCAACAACACTCAAGAAGCTCAACACCATCCAAGATAAAGCAGCCCGCTTGATTGGCACCCCATCCACCACCCTAAACATTCACTCCCTTCACCACCGGCGCACTGTGGCTGCAGTGTGTACCATCCACAGGATGCACTGCAGCAACTCGCCAAGGCTTCTTCGACGGCACTTCCCAAACCTGCGACCTCTACCATTTAGAAGGACAAGAGCAGCAGGCACATGGGAACAACGCCACCTGCACATTCCCCTCCAAGTCACACACCATCCCGATTTGGAAATATATCGCCGTTCCTTCATTGTTGCTGGGTCAAAATCCTGGAACTCCCTAACAGCACTGTGGGAGAACCGTCACCACACGGACTGCAGTGGTTCAAGAAGGCGGCTCACCACCACCTTCTCAAGGGCAATTAGGGATGGGCAATAAATGCTGGCCTCCCCAGGACGCCCACATCCCGTGAACGAATAAAAAAAAATACTCACAATGGGACTCTAAAGTCTTAAGAAACAAACTTTATGTAAATTCCAGTTGCAGACGAAATGCCCAGAACAGGCCACATAGCAGCACAAATCAGTTGTTGGATATATAACTGTAAATCAATTATCTTTTATTATTATAAATTGTTTGCTGATTAACTGACATATGGAGCGTGCCTTTGGCCCAGCTGTGAGTCTGAAGGTGCAGGGTTCAATCCCCACTCCAGACAGTCCCGCTGAGCGGAGACCGCAGTTCCGCTTCTGAATTTTGGGTTGACATCCAGCGGGATACTCGCGTCCGGAGGGTGTGGGTGGACACCCCCAACTCCCCTACCCCCCTCATCGTATCGAGCCCTTAAAGCCCCCCTTGCTGTATAGGACTAACCACCCTATCGGCTGATGTATAGGTGGTTCTGGCCATGGAAGGTCCATTCACATCATGGCCAGCCAGACTGTTAATCAACCTGCAAATCTTTCCACTGCTTCACACCATTCTCCAAGGCTAGAGTGTGAAGATACTAAAAACAGCAACTGACATGTAAATAGTTATCCTGCGCATGTATCATAGAAATATGGAATGATTGCCACATTTCCACAAGTTTCCACTGACCTGATTAGCTCTGCGTTTTCATAACATATTTAAATTCTGTATTGCCTGTTTTATATTTCTCCATATAGTTTTTGTTATTTTATGATGTGTGTTATCGGACACAACAGCAATGGCAGACTCCAAGATATTTTGCTCCGAAACATACAACTGATCAGATGTTAAGCTTTCTGTTCTACAAGCTAACCTGTTTTACCTTTTTTGAGATTCAACGGTGTTATTTTAATAAATTTTGCTGACTTTCAGCCGCTCGAATGATTAGTTCCTGAGACAAATGATGTAGATACAGTAGAGCTCCTCTGGAATTTTACACTGAATCATTGAGGTTGTTGGCAATACTGTATCCCAGCCTTCTTTTAAACATCTATTTGTATGTGCGTTGCATTTAAAAATCCTATGTCAACATTCCTATGGAGATTCTTCTGTTAAAATGTCCACAGGTGGTTGTTACTCTTTGCCTGTAATATTTCCCTGTGGTGCTAATATTTGGTGCTCTAATAGGATTTCCAGTGTTAATCTGATCATTCTCTTCCAATGCTCCCTGTAATGCCAAAAATATCATTAAAAAAATGCATTAAATCTTCAGCAGGCAGTTGCAGGTCTCCCACTGCGGGTGGTGCTATGTCCAGGTGCAAATCACTGTTTTGTTTTGTTTCTCAGCCTCTATTAAACGCACAAATCAACTATTAAGACCTGTTCCCTGTTGCCTGCACAACTAACAGCTGGAAAAGAACATGACCTGTAGGCTTCCAGACTTTGCCTTTGGCTCCCACCTCCAGCTCTGCCTTTGACCACCCCCACTCCGCCCCCGCTGTTGTTTCCCATTGATCGACCCCTGGCTGTGTTGCCTCGGCTTCTAAAAACTTTTCAAAATGCATGTAATTTTTGTTTATTCTGCCTTAGCCTCTGGTCACAGCTTGATCTCTGACCCCGCTCTTTCCCTCCCAATAGGCCTCTGGCCTTTACTTTGAAAAATGTTTAAAAAAATAATTGCCCTGTGATGGCCTTTACTCTGCTCTACCTTTTACCAGCATTTGGCCTATGGCCATTCCGACTCAGCCACTAAAAGCTTCTGCCTAAAAAAAAATTAAAAGTAATGACTCTGCCTTGGCCTCCGGCCCAGATTCCATTTGGCCTCCACCCAAAAAAACAGCACACCACTCGGCCTCTGATCCCTGAGTCTGAAAATTTAAAGAGAAATAACAGCTCTGTTTGGCCTCCAGACCTGCTCTTGCCCAACTGTGCCTTGTGGATACTAAAAGTGCCACCTTCCAAAACTGAAGAGAATTCTCCACCTGCTGATAAAAACAGAAATCGAAGCAGAACAAAAGGCAGCTTGACTAAACAATACAACCCCTTTTTATTTTTGTTTTTTTGGCTGGACAACAACAACTACTTGCATTTATATGGTGCCTTTAATGTAGTAAAACATCCCAAGGCGCTTCACAGGAGCGTTATCAAACAAAATTTCACACTGAACCACATAAAAAGATATTAGGACAGGTGACCAAAAGCTTGGTCAAAGAGGTAGGTCATAAGAGGTGTCTTAAAGGAAGAGAGAGAGGTAGAGAGGCAGAGAGTTTAAGGAGGGAACTCCAGAGCTTAGGGCCTAGGCAGCTGAAAGCACAGCCAACAATGGGGAGCAATAAAAATCAGAGATGCGCAAGAGGCCAGAATTGGAGGAGTGCAGAGATCTTAGAGGGTAGTAGGCCTGGAGACAGTTACAGAGGTAGGGAGCAGCGAGGCCATGGACAATGGACTGCGTTGTGCTGTGCCTGGCAGGTCACCCCTCCGGCGACAGTGAAGAGTCCCAGCTGCTGGTAGATTCTGCTGCGCTAATTCTGATTGTTTCCCTGTCTCTTTCCCTCCCATAGCTCTCACTCACTTTCTTTGACATTTTTTAAGTCATGAATTTTCTTGCCTCTGGTAATTGAATGTCTCCCTTGTTTCTTGGCAACCAGAACTGGATGCAGTACCAGAAGGAAATCTGGTTGGCAGATATTTTGCTTTGCATTCTTACGTTCTTTGGCTTCTGCTGTGCCCCAGTGATCTTCGGTATTGGCTGGTGATTAATTGTGAGCCTCAGTTACATTTTTGACATGTAATATTCAGGTTTATATTATTGCCCTCTCTGCAGTTACCTTTAAAAAATGCTTAGTTGTACTTTGACAGACATGTCAACTTTGATGACTTTCAATTGGATTTTAAATTAAGGGCTATGAAATTCAGGCCACATAAGTTGTTTCACAGTACTCGCTGCTCAATTTGACCATCCGTGAGAGACCATAATCGTGAATTTTTTAATAAAGGAATATCTGAGGATTATTAAGGGTTCAGTTTGGTGCTGTCACATAATGTTAGGTCGCGCCCCATTGTTCTCAATTAATCACATAACTTTATATTACCCAGGACCACCTCCAGGTGCAGCACCTTTGGAATTTTGACACCACTCACCATTTTTATTCTATAATAGATATATAAAAACTTGGAAACTGGATGAACAATGAATTTTTGGGCATTTTATGAAGCAATTTTTGTTTGTTTATGGAAATTTATGTTTAATAAAGACTGTAGAAGTCAGCAAACTCAATATTAGTGCACTAAATTTATTGCTTTTGTGCTCCTGGCACATGCTGGGAGGGCATATCTGGAAACTGTGCACCCCCAGCCCATGATTTTCTATCCATTAAATGTAAGAAACAAATAATTCAATGCCTAAATATTTTAAAGCAGCAATATAAAGACAGTTACCGACTGACGATGGGGAAAGTGATGGGGAGGTACCAAGGAATGCAAAAGCTGCTGTGGATGGGTCAGTGGAACAAGCTGATAGGTGGGAACATGATGGACGGTTGGGGCCCATTGGCTCTAAAGGAGCCAAGGATAGTTTGGGTCCCATTTTCCTGGGCTCCCCCCTCCCTCAAGGCTCTTTGACCCTGCTTCCCCCAATACTGCCAGAGTCTACCCTGCCATACTCCAGTACCCAATCCTCAGTTCTGCTGGATGCCAGGACCAACTTCCCCAGACTTCTCCCCCACTTCCAGATCCTGAACCCACCTCCTGCCCTCAGTGCTTACAAAACCCTAGACTGCATTCCCAATCCTAGAACTGTCCTAATACTCACACACCTGAGAACTCCATCCACAATGCCTACAGAACCTAGGATCCCTCTCCAGCAATCCCAGATTTCTGGACCTGCCCTAATGTTTATAAAACCTCCCTCTCCAGTGTTCCTGGAACCGTAAGTACAATTCCCAGTGCTTCCGGATCTTGGGAACCCCTCCTCAAAATTTAGCCTGAGACCCCATCACAGTACTGCCATGCCCTGCAGTCACTCCCAAGTCAGTGGCTCTAACATTACAACTTGGCATAACATCCCTATTCTAAAAAACTTCTGACTCACGATGAGCAATACCATGGGAGATTCGCTAGTGATACCAAAATCTTATACTTCATCTTTTATTTTCCTGTCAACAAGTTCCCTTATGCTGCTCTTAACTTTGTTGACTACGAGCAGCTTCCTCTTTGATTCCAACTGCTAGCATTTCAAGTAACTGCTAGAACTGAATCCTAGTGGTATACTAAAATCAAAACAGTAAATATTAGAAATGCCCAGCTGGTTGATCAGCATCTGAAAGGGAAAGGAAAGTGAATATTTTAGGTATGGCCTTTCACTAGAGCTTCCCTGTTATAACGATTATCAGTTACGTTGCCCTCGTTTCACTGAAGGTTTCTGTCTGTTTTCCCATATTTAAGAATGTTTTTCCTGACAACACAATAGGTGAGCAAAGCAATATTTTTAGTTACAAACTTACAAACAAAAGACAATTGATGAGATGGGTTATTTTAATATGCATATTCTCAGCATGGTTCTGATTAACCAAAATTCTTTCATGATGACCATCCAAATAGGGATTGAGGTAATGTATTCAAAGTAACTGGAAGAAAAGCAATCTCATCTGCTGTTATTGGCATCATTTGCATTGTTTTTCATCACTCAATTTAACCATGTGTAGGAATACTATTCCACCAGGATTTTTATGGACCCAAGCAATAGAGACCCAACTAATGGACCCAACAACAGATTGGTAAAATAAACAAATGTTTTATTTCATATTCAATAAAACGTGCAACCTGTTCCTTTGAGAGATCCGCATCAAGGCAGTGGAGTGATTAGTTCAGTGGCGCTTGAGGTCTTCTTTCTTGGGCGTCGTCCGAGATGGGTCTTCTGTCTTCCCCACTGACTGCAGTCCCGAGAGCCCGGGTAAGGGTCTTTTTATATCTTTCTGATGCAGGCAGGCACCAATTGATTAATGTGTCTGGTTGCAAAGTTCTTTTGCTGGTTGCAAAATTTTTTTGCAACAATGGCAACAGCCTATTTGTTTAGGTCAGACATTACGTTGTCAGAATCAGTTTGCGGTTTCCCTTATTATTGTTCAACTGCTTCGCACCCAGCCTCAAAGACCCAAATGACATGTTTGTTTGGGTTCCAGTAAATGCAGTTTCAATCACCTGGTTTCCAAGAAATGTTAATCTGCAAGGGAATGTTGCATATTTCCCATCAGTCCGTCCTCAAGTGAGTCTTCAGATCTTCTGACTGATTCACTTTTGCCAAGACATACGTCACTCTCACATTAATACTTCATGTTCCAGTACAACCAAGCTTTGTGTTCTCCGGGACAATTTAAAAAAAAACACAACTCTTTAACATGCTTTTTCAAAGTTCACTTAATACAGCATGTCATAACAATTAAAACAACCACTGGTATCATTTGTACAAATATAACGCCAGACCTGCCCGTGGTAGTTCATACCTTGTATTAATACCAATCAGCATGAACTGGGGTTAATTGAGGCTAGATTCAAACTCTCCTTGTTTCTGGGGTTCGCCTACTCTATATGGTATCCCATGGTGTCCCACAGTTAAGATATTAATTTGTGTTAGGGGGCAAACCCATAATGGTTTCCTTTACCATCCCAATTTCGTGGTCAGTTCACTCCCCAATCTTTTACAGGTTAAACGTATATCCTCTTTCTCCTGTATTTTAACAGAATCGTTTCCTTCCTTATTTTTAATGGGCATTTCCCATGTTATCCTATTAGGGAAAGTAAATGTATAGACAGTCAAGACAATTTCCAATCATTCCCATTACTTTGTAACATAACACATGATAAGTATTACATATAAATTCCACCACCACAATATCTTCATTTTGTTCTGTACAATTTCCTTCCTGCAGATCGGCCGAGTACTGCAAAAGGAAGAACTCATCAGGTAGTAGCTGTTCTTGGTTAAGATCTATTTAGGTTTATGCCTCCTTTTTCTAGCCCATCTGGGACTGTCAAACATCTGAGGTCTGGGAGTTGGTTGTGGTCTCAAATCCATAGCATTTGTCCCCCTTCCCTGGCGTACCTCAGCTGGGGGCACCATCGTCCCTTCATTTTCCTACGTGATGGGTCCAATTCTGGCGGTATCATCCATCATGTCCACCACGCCGAGGATGTCTCCCTTATATTCCTTTAGCTGGTTAATATTGAACCACTTTTCCCTACCCTTCGAGAGGGCAACCTTATAATCAGATGGACTAGCCTTATCAACAATGGGATAAAGTCCCTCAAAATTAGCAGCGAATGGTCCCAACTGTTGGTATGTTTTTACCATTACTGTCTGTCCCACATCCCATTCTATTACCTTAACCTTTGTATCAAAGTACTTTTTATTTGCTCTTTTAGACTGACCAATATTGGCAATGGCAAAGATCATTATTTGTTATAATTGGTCAAGTAACTGGTTAACATACCTTTCCTGGGTCAGGGCCTGGTGCTGGGGTTCAGACATATTCTGGTACATTAAATGTGCAGGTGTACTCATAACCCTTCCGGTCATTAATTCACGAAGCGAGATTTTAGTGGATCGTGGCTCATTAGACTTCATGGCTAATAATGCCAAGGGTAGTAATTGATCCCATGCCCGACGGGATTGTCCAGTTAGTTTCTTTAGCATAGTTTTCAATGTGCGGTTCACCCTCTCAACTATACCTGATGACATAGGACTGTGTGAAATATGGAATCGCGTTTTGATTCCTAGCAGCTGCATTGCGGTTTGCATAACCTTTCTAGTGAAGTGGCTCCTCTGATCCGAGTCAGTTGATCTCAGAAGAACCCATCAGTTGAATGCACGGTTTACCAATATCTTTGCCGTGGCCTGAGCCATCGCATTGGGGTCGGGAATGTTTCCACTTTGAGAAGGTGTCTCCTATCACTAATACATACTTATTTCCTCATGAGGATGGGGGCAATGGTCTAATATAGTCCATTGGTAGGTCGGTCCATGGGCCTGCTGTCGGCCGAGTGTGGCGCAACAGTGCCTTTTTGGTGTTTACATTGGGATTGTGTTGCACACAGATTAGACAGTTGTGGCAATGGTGCTCCACTTGGCCTCGCATTCTTGGCCACCAGGCCACCTGTTGGAGCCTTCCTAAAGTGCTCCGTGTCCGGGATGTCCCAAGATAGGTGCATCATGGGCTTGATAGAGAAAAGCATTCCTCTTGTTCTGCGGAACTACCCATTTTTGGTTGTACAACAAGACTCCATCTTTTACCTCCAATTTTGGTTTATTAGCATATTCTCCATGTGGACTTTCTTTCCTTTCTAATGTTGTTATTTCTGCCTTTATTTCAGGATCCCCAATTTGCAATTGTTTTATATCAATCGGTTCAGGTACTTTCACAGGCTGATTGACTTCCATTGGTGGGAACATTTCTACCCAATCCCAATCCATTTCTCCTCACCTCCTTTCTTGGCCAATTCATCAGCCTTCTGATTCCTGTCCCATAGAGGTTTGTTTTCGGTATGTGCCCTTACTTTATGAACTGCTATGCCTTATTAAAAATTACCCATAAAGTTGGAGTGGAGGGTAAGGCTGAAATGAACGCCCTCTTTTCCCATATTGGGAGATATTTTGTCAGGGAATTGCACACATACATAGAGTCTGAGTATATTGTGTAAGGGGCCAGAAAGTCAGTGAGATGTGTTACCACATACGCTACAGCCATCAACTCGACCGCTTGAGCAGACATAAAGTTGGACAGCTTCAGTGCTAGTTCTGTTTGTCTATCAGGATCGTACATGCAACACCCTGTTTTCCTTTCTCCATCTTTCATCTACATATATATCCCATGTGTTAGGCAACACTCCTGACTTAATCGGTCCCTCCGGGTGGGTTTGATTTTCCACCTCACACCAGTGTCTTTCATCTTGGTACATCAAATTCCCTGCTAGACTCGGTGAGTCTGTGTTATGGTGTACCTGTATTTCCCTTCCCTATAATAATAGGGTCCACCGGGCCAATTGGACATTGGATACTGAAGCGTCTTTTAACCTTCCATCCAACAACAACTCTGTTGGTGTATGATTGATCAACAAGTGTAGCAGTGCCAATCCCACTATGTAGGTAAAGTGTTTAATGGGCCAAGAGGTTGCTAATAGATGTTTCCCACACATGGAGTAATTAATCTCTATCGGAGTGGAGTACCCGAGACGCATATACGACTGGCCTGTTTCTCATGGGTCTCTAGTGTTAGGACAAATTCCAACAGTACCCCATCAATCCCAAAAATGATCGTACTGCTTTAACGGTTGTTGATAAGGGCAACCCCTGCAAGGTCTTTACCTTCATTTCATCAATGCCCCTCCTTCCTTTGCTAATATTTACTCCCAAAAAGGCTACATTGTCTTGTGCTATAAGCGCCTTTTTGGGACTAACCTTTAAGCCTTCTTTGGTCAACAACTTTAATAGCTCTCTTAACAATATCACATGACTTTCCACATCTGGAGTATGCAACAGCAAATCTTCTACGTACTGTATCAAAACATTCAGGCTGGCTAAATTGAATAATGGCTTTAGCCATTTGTTGGTGGAAAATAGAGGCAGAATTGTGGAACCCCTGTGGTAAACAAGTCCAGGCATACTGATGGTCCTGGTAAAGGCAAACTTCTATTAGTGTTCAGGATTAAGGGGAATGGACCAAAATCCATTTGATATGTCCAATATCATGAACACAGTGGATTTTGGGGTTGGTCTTATGAGCACCCCCCGGTGCCGATGCCATCATTGGAGGGCATGAGGGCATTGCCGTATTTAGCTGTCGATAATCGATGGTTAGTCTCCAGGAGCCATTGGGTTTTCTGACAGGCCAAATAGCTGAGTTTTTCTTAGTCGCTATTGGGTGCAAAGACACCTTGCTGGAGGAGTGAGTCAATAGCCTTTCTTATATGCTCATTTGCTTCTTGTGGGAAGCAATATTGCTTTAATGGATGGGGTAAGTAGAGTCCTTCCATGCCAACCACCCCCTTCATTCTACCACAATCGTTTGGCGAATGCTGCCTCATTTTGTTTTACATTTGTTGTAACTCTGGGGTAGATTGCAGAATATTTCATCCAAATCATACCCCTGTACCGCAGCGATCACGTAGATTTCCCTGTATCCTGGTATTACTATGGGGTCCTCTATCTCGGTTTCCTTAGCTTGCCAAATAGCGCTATTTGCTAAATTCACAATCCATTGCCTACCACCAGTATATCTGCTCCTAACACTCCTTTGTTATTCGGCAGATTCATAAGTACACACACCCACGTACTCTTGCTTGATCCTATTTTTATAGGGATTGGCTTGGATTCAACTCCAGTTTGAGTATTCCCTATAATACCACTTAATCTCGAGGGCACCCTGGTGGTATAGGAAGATTCCAGCAAGCCTCCACAGGATTAACTGTCCATTAAATGTGGGATAGAACTACACAATGAATGAGATTGAATTAATGCAAGAAGACCTAGAGAGGGATCTGGTAATTCTATTGGACATGTTGAGGGGAACTCTCCACCATGAGGGGCTTAAAGAGGCACTTCAGCCCCTTTGAGACCGAGGTCTTCAGTAGGTAAGACTAAGGAGCCATCTGGACAGAGAGGAGGCCGCTACAATGCCTCCTCTCTCCACTTGAGTATTTACTGCTGTTTCCCGGGACCTACCGCCACCTTCCAGAAGGGGACCCCTGATCCAGCCTGAAATCGGCAGGATTGGGGCAGTGAAGCCTACTACCGCCTGACCGACTGATCAGGATTTTCCTCCCTCTGCCTTTTCTGGGACCATCGCTGGCCACTCCTTCTGCGCCCGCTGCATGTAAATGGCAGTTGGCGGGGGGGGGGGGGGGGGGGGGGTGGGGGGGAGCAGGCAGGGCCTGGGGTCCTGTTGGATATCCCTGCTCTCCGCCACACTTACCACAACTACTCGGGGTCCCCTTCTGGAAGGTGGCGGTAGGTCCCGGGAAACAGCAGTAAATACTCAAGTGGAGAGAGGAGGCATTGTAGCGGCCTCCTCTCTGTCCAGATGGCTCCTTAGTCTTACCTACTGAAGCCCTCGGTCTCAAAGGGGCTGAAGTGCCTCTTTAAGCCCCTCATCAGATCTTCAGGTACTGCAGCAGCGGCTCCAAACCAGCACCACCGGAGTTTCCTCACTGGCACTGGTGGGCTCCTTCTTGATGCCGAGAATCACTCCTGGAGCCTGCTATTCATCTCTAATGAGCCCTAATCCAGAAGAATGAATCAGGGCTGGGGTGGACATGGAGGGATGGGCCCAAGTATCGTCACGCCAAAACTGCCCCAAAGAGGAAAATCCAGATCATCATTTTCAATGCTCAGGCAACATGGCAATGTAATTAAAAAAGTTGCAATACATTGCCAGAACAGTAGGATACAAATCTACAGAAATCATGCTAAGCTTATACCATGCAATAATTTGAACACACGTAGAGTACTATGTTCAATTTTGATGTCCCAATTGCATGGAAATTTAATGGAGTAATCTGAATATTGCACCTTGTCTTTATGGTTGGTTAAAGGTGAGAGATGGGCTTGGATGCTCCCCCCCGCTTTGGCTTTCACTCATTTCCTTACCGTTCATATTCTTTCTCTCGGCACTGGGTTGTCAGGGGAACTCACATTAGGCAATCTCTGCAAACACTTAATCATCATCTTAACTAACAACCACTCTATCAACTTACATCGCCTGTCACAAAGGCTGCTGCTAGTCTCAAGGATACTTCATTTAAAGGGACTATGCACCAGCACCTCTCATCATCATGGGTTGCATGTGCTAATATTGGATAAATGTCCATGTCACTCATATGCCTTTGACATTGTCTTATCTCCTCCCAAAGGAAAAGCTTGCCTTTTACCATCACCTCAGCAATGCAACCGGAGAAGGAGGGCCATGAAAACACTGTGTCCACAGGAAGATGAGGCTTTAGATATCATAAATAGCCAGAGAGGAGAGGCTGTCAGAGACGTCGAGGTTGGCTGCGAGATGCCCTGATCACCAATCAATCACCTGATGCTGCCTGGAAGGATCCAGACACAAATAAATGCAAGGCAGCGGTGACCTCGACTGGCACAGACAATGCTATTCTCCTGGTGGAAATGGCGGAAGATGTTCAGCCAATAGTGATATATTTTCCCAATAGCTTCCGGGGGAAGGGGAGTCTCCTGAGGCACTGACAGTCAGAAAAGCCTAAATAATACTGTCTTGGCCTATAGACCCTGGTAAGTGGGTAACTAATGTAATTTAATAAATATAAACGGAAATTTGTACACTTATCTTTATTGCTGTCCAACAAGCATTTAACACACATAAACAATCTATGTAATATTGCACATTACACTGCTGTACTCACAGGAATAATTTTTGGCATGTACCCCAAAGTTCTCAGATAATCTAAAAATGATTCCTGAGGGGAATAAATTCATGATTTGAATGTGGTAATGTTAGCATGTGTGAACTTATCAATATACAGCATTTAGTGCTTGTTTTGCAAGTAACTCTTGGAGTACATTAACCCCAGTGGGGCTATTCAAAATGCAACTAGAAACCATGCTAGGTCAGTTGATGTTCTACAAGAGTCGGTTTCGATAGGCTGAACTGCTTTTTCTCATCCGTGACTTTTCTAATTTTCTTAGGTTCACTGAATCCTCGCAGGGTGGAAACAGAGAAATAACTAGGGCGTTGATTGTAGAGGAATTCATTGATATTTATGACCAAGTAAGGATAAGCATCTTGTTGGAGGTCTCATTTTCTTTTATTGATGATCTGACAAACAGATAATAAGTACTGGTGATAGTTCATCTCAAAATTTGGCTTGCGTTCTATACAAATTAGGAAAGCACAACAGGGTGTATTTTATGAATTTGGGCTCCTGGTGCGGAGTTTTGTCCACCGGGAGCTGATGTTGGGAATTAAAGCGTTGGGGGTGGGGGGAGGGGCTCAGCTGATTCCACAGAATTTTCCATCGTTTCATTTTAATGAACCTTGGAATTCCTGATGTACGTTCCAGTGGGCAAAGGACTGCACCATAAATACTAATTAGTAAAATGTACCTTAATGTGGGTAAAGCTGCCACCTTTCACTGAGCCAAATATTAATGGTCTTCTATTTAAAAAAAACAAGCCTTTTACATCAGGTTCCTGATCCAAAGCTGGACAGGAAGTAACCTTAAGTAAATATACAGGAATCCCCTGTACCATGACACCCTGAACATGAAATTTAAAAAAAAAGAAAGACTTGCATTTATATAGTGGCTTTAATAACCTCAGGACATCCCAAATAGCTGCAACTGGGAGGGTTCACTTGTTATAATGGAGTGGTTGGGGATTCTTGGTTTAGATAGTCAAAATCTTTTCCCAAAGGTAGGGGAGTCTATAACGAGGGGGCATAGATTTAAGGTGAGAGGGGAGAGATACAAAAGGGTCCAGAGGGGCAATTTTTTCACTCAAAGGGTGGTGAGTGTCTGGAACGAGCTGCCAGAGGCAGTAGTAGAGGCGGGTACAATTTTGTCTTTTAAAAAGCATTTGGACAGTTACATGGGTAAGATGGGTATAGAGGGATATGGGCCAAGTGCAGGCAATTGGGACAAGCTTAGTGGTATAAACTGGGCGACATGGACATGTTGGGCCGAAGGGCCTGTTTCCATGTTGTAAACTTCTATGATTCTATGATTCTAACTGAACTCAGAGAAGAATAGTTCTAGAAAGAAAACACTTTGGACAGAGATGATTGCACTCATACTGCTTTTAAAGCAAAGTGCTCAGAAAATTACACGCAACAGAACATGAACTCAACCATTTAATTAACAGTAAAGACGTTCTACAGACTCTAGCATACTCAGCACTCTAGCATCTATTGTGCAATGAAATAAATTCTTTTTTTTCTGCATGAGAGCATAGTCAACGTATTTTTAAATGCTTCAAAATCGTAAGTATTGTTTCCATATTCTGACTCGGAAAACAAAGAGCAAAATGAGACCTCCAACAAGAAATAACATCAGGAATGATAGGCTTTTTCTGATGAAACTGAGAGTCTGCTACTTTTTCAAGGCCATTCATTAGCCTGAATGGAAACAAAAAATCAGCTATTTGCTTCATAGGTAAAAGGTAATTAATCTTTAAAGAGCAGGCAGTAATAAAATAAACATTTAAAAGAATATGCGAGTCATCTCTAGGCTATCGGGTTAGATGTATCTCTTCCACCGCACACTGTTGTTGCTCCGATTCCATGAAGAGCATCATCATTATTTATGTTGTTATGCAGTTCTTCATGGCTGCACTGCTATTTTGTCATCAACAGCCAGCTATGGTGATTGCAAGTGGGAAAGATAAACTGTTCAGAGCAGGATTGTCTCAACTCATAAACTTGAGGCGCAAGATATTTCCCTGTTGAGACTCGCAAATCTTGCTCACGCTAAAAATTTCTTACAATGATCCACTGTGAAATTGCAGAAATTATGTATGAAAGCAGATTCATACATCGATGCCTCTGAGGCAGAACATACATGTGGTACACATGATAATGAACTTGCACAATAGATACAAGTACATATAATCTGGGAAGTAACCATGAGTGCACACAATGTACAACTTGCACATCCACAGTTATTTAAAAGTGACAATCGTGGCTTTTATCTGCTAGATATTAGGAGGCAGTCTGTACAAAGTGCCATTGTGAAGAACATACTTCGGCCTCTACAGAGAGGCTAAGCTCTCAGCTCACCCACGGACAGAGAAAGAAAAGAAGTATCCTTGCAGCAGCTGATATTTGCCACTGCTAGCTTCTTAAAAACCCATCTATTGAGGCAGTTCCCCATCCTCCACAGGCATTAAGACCACCTTTCTTATTACGCTGCTGCCAAAGTCAGGGCTGCCTGCAGTGGCAAAGCATTAATGCATGCCAAGTATGAACAAAGTCAATCTTTGTAACCAAGTCCTGCATGAAAGGACGCCCAGCTGCCTGAGTGACATGTGTCCATTAGAGGTCTTTGGCTCAGCAAAAGGCAACTTTGTTACAAGGGTATTAGTTAAATCAATCTTTCCTAAGAATGGAGAGCTGAAAAGCATTTGTTTTGGAAAGCAACAGTTAGCGGTTAAAAAGGATGAATGAAAGAAATGGAAAAATGAACACACAGGAGGACAAAAAACACATGGGAGATCGAAGAATGAGCTCAGGAGCGAGACTGATAAGGCTAGAGAGATCTGGCTGAAGGGACTGTGGTGAGGAGGCAGATAGGAGAGGCAAAGCTGAATTGTTGTATCCGAGAGTGAGGAGAAGGAATGAGAGTTAAAGCAATCAAAAATAAATTTGAACAACTATTGACTGACCCAATTGAACCAATTTGAACAACTATTGACTGACCCAATTGAACAAATTTGAACAACTATTGACTGACCCAATTGACCCAATCCACCCTAACCACGTCAAAGAGGCCATCCCCTATGGACAGGCCCTGCGAATACACAGGGTCTGCTCAGACGAGGAGGAACGCGATGGACACCTACAGACGCTGAAAGACGCCCTAGTAAGAACGGGATATGACGCTCGACTCATCGATCGACAGTTCCGACGGGCCACAGCAAAAAATCGCATAGACCTCCTCAGGAGACCAACACGGGACGCAACCAACAGAGTACCCTTTGTCGTCCAGTACTTCCCCAGAGCGGAGAAACTACGCCATGTTCTCCGCAGCCTTCAACATGTCATCAATGAGGACAAACACCTCGCTATGGCCATCCCCACACCTCCACTACTCGCCTTTAAACAGCCACCCAACCTCAAACAGACCATCGTTCGCAGCAAATTACCTAGCTTTCAAGAGAACAGCGTCCACGACACCACACAACCCTGCCACGGTAACCTCTGCAAGACATGCCAGATCATCGACACAGATACCACCATCACACGAGAGGACACCACCCACCAGGTGCATGGTTCATACTCCTGTGACTCGGCCAACGTTGTCTACCTCATACGTTGCAGGAAAGGATGCCCCAGAGCATGGTACATTGGCGAGACCATGCAGACGCTGCGACAACGGATGAACGGACACCGCGCAACAATCGCCAAACAGGAGGGTTCCCTCCCAGTCGGGGAACACTTCAGCAGTCATGGACATTCATCCACCGACCTTCGGGTAAGCGTACTCCAAGGCGGCCTTCGAGACACACGACAACGCAAAATCGTCGAGCAGAAATTGATAGCCAAGTTCCGCACCCATGAGGACGGCCTCAACCGGGATCTTGGGTTCATGTCACGCTACACGTTACCCCACCAGTGAACAAATGTTATCTATTTTTAATATAATGGGTCATTTGCTGGCTTTCTCTGCCTTCCGGATGTTTCTGCCTCTCTCTGTTTTTTTTCCTGTTTGTTTTTTTGTTGAATGTGTATTCGGGGGTTCTGCAGGTGACACCTCTCTGTCTGAACACGGTGATTGCCTTGGCAACGGGCAGTTGCAGGGGCAGTCTGTAAACACCATGTATTGTTCTGTGATGTATAAATGCGTAGACTTCAAGGACTCCTGAACATTTACCTGACGAAGGAGGAAGCCTCCGAAAGCTTGTGAATTTAAAATAAAATTGCTGGACTATAACTTGGTGTTGTAAAATTGTTTACAATTGTCAAGACCCAATTGAAGTAAGAGATCGCAAGAATATGTTGAAAAACTGTATGTCAAAGAGGAGAAGCCAGTTGACATTGAAATAGGGAAGGAAGAGGAGATGCAAGTTGATTGTACGGGCCCTGAAGTCCTGGAGTGTGAAGTGAGGGTTGCAATAAGTGAGCTCAAGGCTGCAGATGTTGATGAGATTCCAGCAGAATTAATTAAAACCATGGGAGAGGAGGCAACAAATGAACTCATTGATTTATGTAAAATGATGTACTTAGAAGGGAAATGGCAAGATGATTTCATGAAAATAATCATGATATTCTGGAAAAAAAGCTAAATGCTAGCAAATGTGATGTGTGATGAGCTTTGTACCATTTGTACCAAAGATTACGCTCAGATTACTTACAAAAAGGTTAACAGCAAAAGATTAGTTTGACTTTCACAGAGGATGTAGAAAAAGAAAGGGCGTTTGTACTCTCGCCTCTGAGTCAGAAGGTTGTCCCACTCCAGAAACCTGAGCACAAAAATCTAGGCTGACATTCCAGTGCAGTACTGAGGGAGTGCTGCACTGTCATAGCTGCTGTCTTTCAGATGAGACAGCTTTAAACAGAGTCCCCGTCTACCCTCTCAGGTGGACGTTAAAGATCCTGTGGCACTATTCAAAGAAGAGCAGGGAAGTTCTTACCAGAGTCTGGACCGACATTTATCCTTTAACCAACAGCAGGTAAACAGATTATCTGATCATTTATATCGTTGCTGTTTATGGGACCTTGCTATATGCAAATTGGCTTCTCCATTTCTTACATACAACAGTGACTACACTTCAAAAGTACTTCACTGGCTATAAAATGCTTTGGGATGCCTTGAGGTCATGAAAGGCACTATATAAATGCAAGTCTTTCTTTCTTTAAATAGAGATAATGAGAGTTCTGTGTGAGAGAGGTATAGAACATAATCAAGAGTTGTACATTTGCTTTGTTGATTTTGAAAAAGCCTCCGATACAGTGGACAGAATCAAATTAATGGAGGTAATAAATAACTTTGGTGTGGATTGGAGAGATAGACATCTGATAAATGCTTTGAATATGGAACAAACTGCAGGTGTTAGGATAGCAGATGGAGAGTCAGAACCAGGAGTGATTGGAAGAGGAGTGTGACAAGGGTACTGCTTGACACCTGTGTTGTTCAACATGTATGCAGGAGCAATGGTAAGAGAAACGCTTATTCAGGTAGAGGAAGGAGTGAAAGTTGGAGGTCAGCTCGTGAAAGTGTCAGATTTGCTGATGACAATGCCTTGGTAGTAAGTACCATGAAAGGGCGACAACCTGAATGCTGCAGCAACGGATTATGGAATGAAGATCAATGTGGGTAAGACCCAAGTTATGAAGGTGAAAGAGCAAGCATTTCAGTACACAAGGAACAGTTGGATCAGATGAGACAATTCACGTATTTGGTAAGTATAATGACTGAAGGTGGCAAATGTGCCAAGGAGGTGAGAACTAGGATTACAATGGGAAAAGTTGTATTTAATAGAAGGATGAGAATATTGACTCGACAATTGAATAGAGAACTGAAGAAAAGATGTGAAGAGTTTGATATGGATTGAGGTGCTGTATGGTGCTGAAACATGGACATTAAGGAAAGAGCAAAATAGAGAGAGCTTTGAGATGTGGGTTTGGAGATGCATAGAGAAAGTAAAGTGGACAGACAAGGTAAGTAATGAGGATGTGTTGGCAATGACACTTGAAGAACATGGTTTGATTGATGTTATCAGAAAAAGGCAAATTGATTGAATTGGGCATGGGCTGTGAGGGGATGGAATGTTGAACGAGGTGTATGAAGGATAGATGGAAGGAATAAGACCAAGAAGGAGGAAAAGAAGGGTGCTTCTGGACCACCTGAAGAATGGGAGATTGAATGGAGAACTGAAGAGAGAAGCACAAGACAGAATGGTTTGGAGAAGGGTGAACAGAGCCACAACCACTGATGATGATTAGTTGGTGTAGTGCTGATTTGTACTGGTTTTTTTAAAATGTCATTAATACCCAGAGCCTTTTGTAAAGATTTTTCTGTAGCTATCCTGCAGATGATGAAATGTGTTATTGTTATGAATTATGATGGGGAGCACATAACATTGAACCAGCTCCACAGTACTTGAGTGGTGTTGTACTGTTTGATAGTGCCAAACCGAGCAGCAATAGTCCATAATTGGCAAAATGATTGTGACACAGATCTTGCAGCAGACATTTAGGGGTGATTCCTATTTGTGTAAGTTGTTTAATGATGTTCATATATCTGTTCACTCTAAAAATAATAATTTGCTGGTGATATTTGTTCTACAATAAGATATTTGATATCCACATGCATCCTGGTTGACTCTTCAATTTTAAACAACAACACTTGCATTTATACAGTGCTGTTAATGTAGAGAAACATCCCAAGGTGCTTCACAGACTCATAATCAAAAATAGACCCTGAACCAAAGAAGGAGATATTAGGAGGGGTGATCAAAAGCTTGGTCAAAGAGGTGGGTTTTACAGTGGATCTTAAAGGAGCAGAGAGAGGCAGAGAGGCAGAGGGAATTCAGAGGGTAGGGCCTGGGCAGCTGAAGGCATGGCCAACAATGGTGGGTAACGGGAGTGGGGTTGCACAAGAGGCCAGAGTCAGTGGAACAGAAAATTTGGTGAGGTTGGGGGTGCGGGGTGGGGGGGAGTTGTTGTAGGGCTGGAGGAGGTTCCAGAGATAGGGAGAGGTGAGGCCATGAAGGAATTTAAAAATGAGGATGATCAATTTAAATTTGAGGAATTGGGGGACTGAAAGACAATTTCTGTCAGTCACGACAGTGGTGATGAGCGAGCTGGACTAGGTGCGGGTTACATAGGAACATAGGAATTGCTGGACAAAAAAAGACTAGTTCATCTAGTTTGCCTTCTGTTATCCTAGTAGTCACATGACACAACAATAATAGAATTGTTGACTAATCATGGTAATCTATTTCTATCAATTAGTCTACAACAGACCCAGACACGAGGTGAAGAAAGTCCCCGGTGGCCGAAAGCTTTGGCAACCATAGGTCCAAAGGCATCTGCTCCTCACAGTGTTAGGTTACAAGCAATCAAGTTTTGGATGAGCTGAAGTTTACGGAGGGTGGAGGATGGGAGGCTGGCCAGGGGAGTATTGGAATCGTCGAGTCTGCAGGTGACAAGGGCATGGATGAGAATTTCAGCAGCAGATGGGTTGAGGGTGAGGTGGAGATGGGAAATGTTATGGAGGTGGGAGTAGGCAGCCTTTGTGATAGAGAAGATGGGGTCGGAAGCTCAGCAGAGGTTAAATAAGACACCAAGGTTGCAAACCGTCTTGTTCAGTCTGAAATAGTGGTCGGGGGGAGGTAGATGGAATTGGTGGCAAGGTTATGGAGTTTGTGGTAGGGGCTAAAGATGAAGGCATTGGTCTTCCCATTGTTTATCTGAAGGAAACTGAACTTCAGCGAAGACTGGATGTTGAGCAAATATGTCTGAAGGCAAAGGAAGTGGAGGGGTCGAGAGAGGTGGTGGCGTGGTAGAGCTGAGTGTTGTCAGCGTACATGTGGAAGCTGAGCCCATGTTTGCAGATGGTGCCACCAAAATTAAGCATGTAGAGGAGGAAGAGGAGAATCCAAGGATAGATCCTCGGGGGACTCCAGAGGTAATGTTACAGGGGGCAGGAAGAGAACACATTGCTGGAAATTCTCTGGCTACAAACGGATAGGTAATAGTGAGTTCTGGTGGATATGTAATCTCCAACGATACTATTTGACAAAGATTGGGGAGCCCTTCCTGTGTTCTGACCCAAAATGGTCCCTCAACCAACACCATAAAAAAATTATTAACTGGTCATATGTCTGACTGTGGAATATTGCTGCCATTTTGCCTGCATAACAGTACTGCAAAAAATAACTGTATGAAGTTCTTTGAGATGTTTTGACATGATAAGGTACAAAACATCGCAATAAAAGGTACAATCTGAGTATTATAAGATCATGGTTCTTTGTGCTTTATTTTGCATGGTGATTATTCATCCAGCTAAACAGTTGGAGTGCCACAGCTTGCAGGACACTCATGAATCCTTGGTTACTATTTAAAAGCTATGGATTGACCATTGTTTATATCCTGCCATCAGGAGACGGGGCTCAGCTTGACGATTTGACAGGAATTACAATGTTACATTGCTACCTGAAACCCACAAGCATTTGATAACCTAGACCAAATTTGTGCTTGATGTCTAAAAAACAGTTGCACCATTGTGCCTGCTTTTGTAGAGGCCAGTCGACCACAAAACTGGATAATATCTAAGAGACACATGAGTGACCCTGAAGCTATCTCAGAGTAATGGGGTTCTAGCTCAGGCAAACCAAGTGTGATGGATGGGACATTAACACCAGTTAAAATAGCCTCCTCCAGACAATCTGTGCTCACAGTATTGCTACCTGCGACACAACAGCTCAAGCACGTGGAAATGATTTGTTGCATCACCATTGCACTTTAAACACCTCAGAACACCTTGCAGAGTCTAGAAATATAAGACAAAAGGATTAAATGTATAAAAGTGCATTTTAAAAAGTGGATAAATTAAGAAAAATCTATTTAAATGGCACAAAAATTGGACAATAGCAACAAAAATCTAATCGCAACAACATTTTAATTAGGCAAAATATAAGTTCAGTAGCATAATTACAGAAAAATTCAAATAAATCATAAAAATGTTGAATTTCCTTGGAGCATGTAAATGGCATTTCCACTGTACTTATGGTGGTGGGGCGGGAGCAGCTCTGAGCAGCTTCTGAGCCATTGAATGGCTACAGCAATTTCACTGCACTATATTACATTTTCAAAGCATTTTGCATAATTTTTATTTTCCTAAGTGAGGTGATCACAGATTTGGCAAGTGAGAAAGAAGTCACGAGTGAGTTATTGTTGGCTTTGTGCAGCATAATAAAAATCAGATCACATGGAACTCTACAAATGATTCATTTACATTCTTAATATTACGTTTGTTCAAAAACAAAAGGGATTTCTTCGTGAGAAACTGTAAGTAAACCGACTATTAATAACACCATGACTTTGTTGCAAGGTGATTTAAGGGTAAATTTTGCAAGGCTCCAGTTCAGGCATGGAGTGTCACTTGATGGGATCGTGGATCAGCGAATCAAGCAAAGGAGATCAGCAGGTCCAATTTTCCGGTCACTAATGACCTCACTGACCATGCTCCTGTTAAGGGAGACTCTACAACTGGTGCCTTACTTCACAAAACTACAGTTCCTTCATAGAATACTGTGAATTCAGAAATGGTCTTGGATGCCATCCATTGCAATAATTAACAGAAAATCTGTTTTGTCGGTGTTTCTTCATTACACGATGTGAACACCCTTTGTACGACACAAAGAGACAGAATTTCGCCCCAGGTTGTAAAACGTTATTTTCTCTGTGCAAAGGAAAGAAAAAGATTTTGCTGCTCAGATCAAAGCATCAGTGTGGTGAATTTGCCTAATTGACTGTGTACTTTTCGCCTTTGCTTTTGGGTGGGTGCAAGAGTGTCAAAAAGATAAAATATATTTCCAAATATTCAAAGCCATGATGTTAATTTGAAAGAAAAAGCCATTGATTGACATGCAAAGATTCTTGTCCTATGCGCATAGGGTCCATTTGTTGTTGCCATTGGCTCCTAATGCTAATGTTAATGAAAATCCCTTTAGTTTTATTGCTAGAAGTATTTTCCCCAGTGCCTTAGAGGGAAATTTGACCCATTAGGTAAATGACAACAGGTGGGCATTCAGTACACAAAGGAATGCCAAAAACCATGCCTGTCATCTGCCGCCTGTTACATTTAGCACTTTAAATACATAGCTCCCTTTTTAATATCCGTATTGACAATCTGTTATTTTACAGTTTTCCAGTTTTATTAAACAAATGACAGACAGAAATTCCCACTGGGCATGTTTCGTACAGCCTATTACAATTTTCATTAGGGTTTTTTAACATTATTCATTGAAATAGCACCCAGCCTGCAATCCTCCACATGGTCACTATGAGAATTGTGGCACGTCATAAAACTTGAATAGTGTGGAGTGAGTTTTCTGCATACTGTTGTGATGGTTACTGCATATTCTATGGTATTAACTCACTGCTGTATTCTTCAAGGTGCAGATTTCAGTCAAAAAAAAATGCAGTGGAATTGGTAACCTGAACTTTTCAGAGAATGTAAGATATGGATTATTGTGTAGTTTGAACATCTGCATTACAAGCATTCAATCTACCTCATTTGACTGCTTGTTTTATATTAGGAATACAGTTGGAGGCCAGCTGGTATTAGGAAATTCATCCAGTTTGTACTGCAGGGTTGATTCCGCAGCACCGGAACGACACAAAATCAACTGGCAAACCAACCATTTCTAACTGTTGTTCAGTCACAATTCAAGACGTATTCTGGCCGCCGTATCTTCCCTACTGGTTCAGGAAAGGCTGCTCAGGTCAGTAAGTGAAAGCTGCATTGTTGGTCTCTATGGATGAGGTAAGTTTCTCAGGCCATAAAAGACGACGGCCTCTTGCACCAGCAGCAGTATTAATATTGGTGTCAGGAGTACCAGTGCCACCTCTTTAGGCGGGTCAGAGTAACTGCTGAGGCTGGGCCTACATTTACCCTGCAGTGCTGCTGGTGAACTCAGGTGGCTGATGGTGGTGGACCTGTAAAGTAAATGCCACATTAGTGTGATATCTTCTACATAGGTTGCACCAGTGCAAAAATCACAACCCTTAATTTATACTCACAACTTATTTATACTCACCAGAATAATACCAGGGCTAAAGGGGTTAAATTATGAGGAGAGGTTGCATAGACTAGGCTTATATTCCCTTGAGTATAGAAGATTAAGGGGTGATCTAATTGAAGTGTTTAAGATGATTAAAGGGTTTAATAGGGTCAATAGAGATAAACTATTTCCTCTGGTGGGAGAGTGCAGAACAAGGGGGCATAACCTCCAAATTAGAGCTCGGCTGTCCAGGGGTGATGTCAGAAAGCACTTCTTCACATGAAGGGTAGTGGAAATCTGGAAAACTCTCCCACACAAAGCTGCTGAGGCTTGGTCAATTGAACATTTTAAAATTGAGATTGATAGATTCTTCTTAGGCAAGGATATTAAGGGTTACATAAGAACATAAGAAATAGGAGCAGGAGTAGGCCAAACGGTCCCTCGAGCCTGCTCCGCCATTCAATAAGATCATGGCTGATCTTTGTCCTCAACTCCACTTTCTTGCCCGATCCCCATATCCCTTGATTCACCGAGAGTCCAAAATAACAGAACCAAGGCGGTAAATAGAGTTAAAATACAGATCAGCCATGATGTAATTGAATGGAGTATCAGGCTCAAGGGGCTGAATGGCCTACTCTTGTTCCTATGTTCCTATGTAACATTTTATTGTGGCTCACTGTTACAGTTGAACTTCTCTCACCTTTGCCTCTCCCAGAGTCTACTTGACTGGGGAGGGTGGGGGAGGTGGGTTGACCATTTGTCTTGTCTATAGCTGCCTCTTGGCAACATCATTCTCAGGCATGTGATCAGCTTTTACATGTATGCTGACACCCAGCTTTAGCTTCCAACTCCACTCGTGACTCTTCAACAACCACACCATCACTGTGCTGTCCGGCTGTTTAGCTGATATCAAGCCGTGGATGAGAAAGAACCTCCTTTAACTCAACACTAGTAAAATTGAAGCCAGCCTTTTTGGATGCCGCGAAAACAATATGCGTGTTAGCACCTGGCTCTCGCTGTCCCCGACAGCTGACCCAGACTGAGACTGGTAGTGTGTAATCTTGGAGTCCTGCTTGACTCTGAGCTGAGCTTCAAATTCCACATTCCAGCCACCACCAAGATTGTCTGTGTCCATCTTTGCATCATCACTTCCTTACATCATCTCCACTGGTGCTGAAACGCTTATCCACATCTTTGTCATCTCCCCAAAATATGCCGTTCGCAAAGTGTAGCTCATTCAAAAAGAAAGTCTTGCATTTATCTAGCGCCTTTCACGGCCTCAGGACATCCCAAAGCAATTTACAGCCAATTAAGTACTTTGTTTTGGAAGTGTAGTCACTGTTGTAATGTAGGAAACATGGGGCCGGAAATTGCTCACATCGGCACGGCAGCAGCTCCTGCGAATAAAATGTACGAATTTACTTACCGCATCTGGGCGTAATCTTGCATGATTTTGAAGCTTGAAAAAAGTTGCGACATCAGCCCAACCTCTGAACAGCTTGGGAAATATCTGTGGGAATGGAAGCCACACCCACAAGCAGGCAAGTAGAAATCTTTCATTTAAAGTAAACTTCTGTGTGTCAGTGTAAATAAAAATGCAACATATCTCCTTATAAAAAGCCAAGCAAATGATTTAATTAATGAAAACAGACAGAAGTTAAAAGTGAAAAAAATGTTTTCAATTTTTAATTTTTTAAAAATGTTTTTAATGATCAAAAAATATTAAAATAAGAGTAATATGACATTCCATATTTTTAAAATTTAATTTTTAGTTTTTTTGCAGTCATTAGGAGTCATCGTGCTTTTAAAAAGTAGTGTAGAGCTGGTATTTTTCAGCATACCTTTTGGTGGTATAAGTATTTTCGTTTCAGCGGGGCAGATGGGTAAGTTTACAATTTTTGGATGATTTCAGTGATTGAAGCGTACCAGGCCCCTTTAATTCGCAGCTGTCAAACCACCGGCAAACCAATAGGAGCAAGTTCACGATTTCCGGGTTTTAGTGCGCATTCGTGAACTTGTTTCCTGGATTCGCCGGCGGAGAGAGAGGATGCCATTATGGAACGGTGTCTGGAAGTGAGCAATTTCTGGCCCACGGTGGCCAATTTGCACACAGCAAGGTCCCACAAACAGCAATGTGGTATTGACCAAATAATCTGTTTTTAGGCGTTGATTGAGAAATAAATATTGGCCAGGACACCTGAGAGGAGCCGAGCCGAGCGGAGGGAGCGTCCGATAAAAGGCGGGATTTCAGAGCGCTGAGAACAGCTGAGAGGAGCCGAGCCGAGTGGAGGGAGCGTCCGATAAAAGGCGGGATTTCAGAGCGCTGAGAGGAGCCGAGCCGAGCGGAGGGAGCGTCCGATAAAAGGCGGGACTTCAGAGCGCTGAGAACAGCTGAGAGGAGCCGAGCCGAGCGGAGGGAGCGTCCGATAAAAGGCGGGATTTCAGAGCGCTGAGAGGAGCCGAGCCGAGCGGAGGGAGCGTCCGATAAAAGGCGGGATTTCAGAGCGCTGAGAACAGCTGAGAGGAGCCGAGCCGAGCGGAGGGAGCGTCCGATAAAAGGCGGGATTTCAGAGCGCTGAGAGGAGCAGAGCCGAGCGGAGGGAGCGTCCGATAAAAGGCGGGATTTCAGAGCGCTGAGAACAGCTGAGAGGAGCCGAGCCGAGCGGAGGGAGCGTCCGATAAAAGGCGGGATTTCAGAGCGCTGAGAGGAGCCGAGCCGAGCGGAGGGAGCGTCCGATAAAAGGCGGGATTTCAGAGCGCTGAGAACAGCTGAGAGGAGCCGAGCCGAGCGGAGGGAGCGTCCGATAAAAGGCGGGATTTCAGAGCGCTGAGAACAGCTGAGAGGAGCCGAGCCGAGCGGAGCCGAGCGGAGCGGAGCCGAGCGGAGCTGCGACCGAGTTCGAAGTGACGTCAGGAATCAGATCGGGACGCGACACAGGGGAGGCACCTGATTGGTGAGTAGGTTCAGGTGAGTATTTCTCCTTATCTACAGTAACTGAAGTAAAAGGAAAGGGAAGGTCTGCAGGTCTTATAGGAAGTAGCGTTTATTTTTTAGTGAATCAAGGTCCCTAGTGTAGTTAACATTCTCTAAATTGAGAACAATTTAAAGGAGTAAACTCCTTAAAGGGAGTGGTAAGTAGTTTTTCTTTCCTTTTTTTTTCTCTTGACATTGTAGTTGTTCTTAAGCTAATTTAAGGGTTAAGTCATGGCAGGAGATCCCAGCGCCGTGTCATGTTCCTCTTGTGGGATGTGGGAATTCAGGGCTCCTTCCTGTATCCCTGATTCCTTCACCTGCGGGAAGTGTGTCCAGCTGCAGCTATTGTTTGACCGCTTGACGGCTCTGGAGCTGCGGATGGACTCACTTTGGAGCATCCGCGATGCTGAGAAAGTCGTGGATAGCACGTTCAGTGAGTTGGTCACACCGCAGATAAAAATTACTGAGGGAGATAGTGAATGGGTGACCAACAGACAGAGGAAGAGTAGGAAGGCAGTGCAGGGGTCCCCTGCGGTCATCTCCCTCCAAAACAGGTATACCGTTTTGGATACTGTTGGCGGAGATGGCTCACCAGGGGAAGGTGACAGCGGCCAGGTTCATGGCACCGTGGCTGGCTCTGCTGCACAGGAGGGCAGGAAAAAGAGTGGCAGAGCTATAGTGATAGGGGACTCGATTGTAAGGGGAATAGACAGGCGTTTCTGCGGACGCAACCGAGACTCCAGGATGGTATGTTGCCTCCCTGGTGCAAGGGTCAAGGATGTCTCGGAGCGGCTGCAGGACATTCTGGAGGGGGAGGGTGAACAGCCAGTTGTCGTGGTGCATATAGGCACCAACGATATAGGTAAAAAACAGGATGAGGTCCTACAAGCTGAATTTAGGGAGTTAGGAGTTAAACTAAAGAGTAGGACCTCAAAGGTAGTAATCTCAGGATTGCTACCAGTGCCACGAGTTAGTCAGAGTAGGAATGACAGGATAGCTAAGATGAATACGTGGCTTGAGAGATGGTGCAAGCTGGAGGGATTCAAATTCCTGGGCCATTGGAACCGGTTCTGGGGGAGGTGGGACCAGTACAAATTGGACGGTCTGCATCTGGGCAGGACTGGAACCAATGTCCTAGGGGGAGTGTTTGCCAGTGCTGTTGGGGAGGGTTTAAACTAATGTGGCAGGGGGATGGGAACCGATGCAGGAAGTCAGTGGGAAATAAAGTGGTGACAGAAACAAAAGGCAGTAAGGGAGAGTGTACAGAACATGACCGGACAGATGGTCTGAGAAAGCAGGGCAAAGACCAAGGGAAGTCTAGATTAAACTGCATTTATTTCAATGCAAGAAGTCTGATGGGCAAGGCAGATGAACTCAGGGCATGGATGGGTACATGGGACTGGGATGTTATAGCTGTTACTGAAACATGGCTAAGGGAGGGGCAGGACTGGCAGCTCAATGTTCCAGGGTACAGATGCTATAGGAAAGATAGAGCAGGAGGTAAGAGAGGAGGGGGAGTTGCGTTCTTGATTAGGGAGAACATCACGGCAGTAGTGAGAGGGGATATATCCGAGGGTTCGCCCACTGAGTCCATATGGGTAGAACTGAAAAATAAGAAGGGAGAGATCACTTTGATAGGATTGTACTACAGACCCCCAAATAGTCAACGGGAAATTGAGGAGCAAATATGTAAGGAGATTACAGACAGCTGCAAGAAAAATAGGGTGGTAATAGTAGGGGACTTTAACTTTCCCAACATTGACTGGGACAGCCATAGCATTAGGGGCTTGGATGGAGAGAAATTTGTTGAGTGTATTCAGGAGGAATTTCTCATTCAGTATGTGGATGGCCCGACTAGAGAGGGGGCAAAACTTGACCTCCTCTTGGGAAATAAGGAAGGGCAGGTGACAGAAGTGTTAGTGAGGGATCACTTTGGGACCAGTGATCATAATTCCATTAGTTTTAAGATAGCTATGGAGAAGGATAGGTCTGGCCCAAAAGTTAAAATTCTAAATTGGGGAAAGGCCAATTTTGATGGTATTAGACAGGAACTTTCAGAAGTTGATTGGGAGAGTCTGTTGGCAGGCAAAGGGACGTCTGGTAAGTGGGAGGCTTTCAAAAGTGTGTTAACCAGGGTTCAGGGTAAGCACATTCCTTATAAAGTGAAGGGCAAGGCTGGTAGTAGTAGGGAACCTTGGATGACTCGGGAGATTGAGGCACTAGTCAAAAATAAGAAGGAGGCATATGACATGCATAGGCAGCTGGGATCAAGTGGATCCCTTGAAGAGTATAGAGATTGCCGGAGTAGAGTTAAGAGAGAAATCAGGAGGGCAAAAAGGGGATATGAGATTGCTTTGGCAGATCAGGCAAAGGTGAATCCAAAGAGGTTCTACAAATACATAAAGGGCAAAAGGGTAATTAGGGAGAGAGTAGGGCCTCTTAAGGATCAACAAGGTCATCTATGTGCGGAACCACAAGAGATGGGTGAGATCCTGAATGAATATTTCACATCGGTATTTACGGTTGAGAAAGGCATGGATGTTAGGGAACTTGGGGAAATAAATAGTGATGTCTTGAGGAGTGTACATATTACAGAGAGGGAGGTGCTGGAAGTCTTAACGCGCATCAAGGTAGATAAATCTCCGGGACCTGATGAAATGTATCCCAGGACGTTATGGGAGGTTAGGGAGGAAATTGCGGGTCCCCTAGCAGAGATATTTGAATCATCCACCGCTACAGGTGAGGTGCCTGAAGATTGGAGGGTAGCAAATGTTGTGCCTTTGTTTAAGAAGGGCGGCAGGGAAAAGCCTGGGAACTACAGACCAGTGAGCCTGACATCTGTAGTGGGTAAGTTGTTAGAGGGTATTCTGAGGGACAGAATCTACAGGCATTTGGAGAGGCAGGGACTAATTAGGAACAGTCAGCATGGTTTTGTGAGAGGAAAATCATGTCTCACGAATTTGATTGAGTTTTTTGAAGGGGTAACCAAGAAGATAGATGAGGGCTGTGCAGTAGACGTGGTCTACATGGACTTCAGCAAAGCATTTGACAAGGTACCGCATGGTAGGTTGTTACATAAGGTTAAATCTCATGGGATCCAAGGTGAGGTAGCCAATTGGATACAAAATTGGCTTGACGATTGGGTTGTTTTTCAAACTGGATGCCTGTGTCCAGCGGTGTGCCTCAGGGATCGGTGCTGGGTCCGCTGTTATTTGTTATTTATATTAATGATTTGGATGAGAATTTAGGAGGCATGGTTAGTAAGTTTGCAGATGACACCAAGATTGGTGGCATTGTGGACAGTGAAGAAGGTTATCTAGGATTGCAACGGGATCTTGATAAATTGGGCCAGTGGGCCGATGAATGGCAGATGGAGTTTAATTTAGATAAATGTGAGGTGATGCATTTTGGTAGATCAAATCGGGCCAGGACCTACTCCGTTAATGGTAGGGCGTTGGGGAGAGTTATAGAACAAAGAGATCTAGGAGTACAGATTCATAGCTCCTTGAAAGTGGAGTCACAGGTGGATAGGGTGGTGAAGAAGGCATTCAGCATGCTTGGTTTCATTGGTCAGAACAATGATGTGGGAATTCAGGGCTCCTTCCTGTATCCCTGATTCCTTCACCTGCGGGAAGTGTGTCCAGCTGCAGCTATTGTTTGACCGCTTGACGGCTCTGGAGCTGCGGATGGACTCACTTTGGAGCATCCGCGATGCTGAGAAAGTCGTGGATAGCACGTTCAGTGAGTTGGTCACACCGCAGATAAAAATTACTGAGGGAGATAGTGAATGGGTGACCAACAGACAGAGGAAGAGTAGGAAGGCAGTGCAGGGGTCCCCTGCGGTCATCTCCCTCCAAAACAGGTATACCGTTTTGGATACTGTTGGCGGAGATGGCTCACCAGGGGAAGGTGGCAGTGGCCAGGTTCATGGCACCGTGGCTGGCTCTGCTGCACAGGAGGGCAGGAAAAAGAGTGGCAGAGCTATAGTGATAGGGGACTCGATTGTAAGGGGAATAGACAGGCGTTTCTGCGGACGCAACCGAGACTCCAGGATGGTATGTTGCCTCCCTGGTGCAAGGGTCAAGGATGTCTCGGAGCGGCTGCAGGACATTCTGGAGGGGGAGGGTGAACAGCCAGTTGTCGTGGTGCATATAGGCACCAACGATATAGGTAAAAAACAGGATGAGGTCCTACAAGCTGAATTTAGGGAGTTAGGAGTTAAACTAAAGAGTAGGACCTCAAAGGTAGTAATCTCAGGATTGCTACCAGTGCCACGGGCTAGTCAGAGTAGGAATGACAGGATAGCTAAGATGAATACGTGGCTTGAGAGATGGTGCAAGAGGGAGGGATTCAAATTCCTGGGCCATTGGAACCGGTTCTGGGGGAGGTGGGACCAGTACAAATTGGACGGTCTGCATCTGGGCAGGACTGGAACCAATGTCCTAGGGGGAGTGTTTGCTAGTGCTGTTGGGGAGGGTTTAAACTAATGTGGCAGGGGGATGGGAACCGATGCAGGAAGTCAGTGGGAAATAAAGTGGTGACAGAAACAAAAGGCAGTAAGGGAGAGTGTACAGAACATGACCGGACAGATGGTCTGAGAAAGCAGGGCAAAGACCAAGGGAAGACTAGATTAAACTGCATTTATTTCAATGCAAGAAGTCTGATGGGCAAGGCAGATGAACTCAGGGCATGGATGGGTACATGGGACTGGGATGTTATAGCTATTACTGAAACATGGCTAAGGGAGGGGCAGGACTGGCAGCTCAATGTTCCAGGGTACAGATGCTATAGGAAAGATAGAGCAGGAGGTAAGAGAGGAGGGGGAGTTGCGTTCTTGATTAGGGAGAACATCACGGCAGTAGTGAGAGGGGATATATCCGAGGGTTCGCCCACTGAGTCCATATGGGTGGAACTGAAAAATAAGAAGGGAGAGATCACTTTGATAGGATTGTACTACAGACCCCCAAATAGTCAACGGGAAATTGAGGAGCAAATATGTAAGGAGATTACAGACAGCTGCAAGAAAAATAGGGTGGTAATAGTAGGGGACTTTAACTTTCCCAACATTGACTGGGACAGCCATAGCATTAGGGGCTTGGATGGAGAGAAATTTGTTGAGTGTATTCAGGAGGAATTTCTCATTCAGTATGTGGATGGCCCGACTAGAGAGGGGGCAAAACTTGACCTCCTCTTGGGAAATAAGGAAGGGCAGGTGACAGAAGTGTTAGTGAGGGATCACTTTGGGACCAGTGATCATAATTCCATTAGTGTTAAGATAGCTATGGAGAAGGATAGGTCTGGCCCAAAAGTTAAAATTCTAAATTGGGGAAAGGCCAATTTTGATGGTATTAGACAGGAACTTTCAGAAGTTGATTGGGAGAGTCTGTTGGCAGGCAAAGGGACGTCTGGTAAGTGGGAGGCTTTCAAAAGTGTGTTAACCAGGGTTCAGTGTAAGCACATTCCTTATAAAGTGAAGGGCAAGGCTGGTAGAAGTAGGGAACCTTGGATGACTCGGGAGATTGAGGCACTAGTCAAAAATAAGAAGGAGGCATATGACATGCATAGGCAGCTGGGATCAAGTGGATCCCTTGAAGAGTATAGAGATTGCCGGAGTAGAGTTAAGAGAGAAATCAGGAGGGCAAAAAGGGGATATGAGATTGCTTTGGCAGATCAGGCAAAGGTGAATCCAAAGAGCTTCTACAAATACATAAAGGGCAAAAGGGTAACAAGGGAGAGAGTAGGGCCTCTTAAGGATCAACAAGGTCATCTATGTGCGGAACCACAAGAGATGGGTGAGATCCTGAATGAATATTTCACATCGGTATTTACGGTTGAGAAAGGCATGGATGTTAGGGAACTTGGGGAAATAAATAGTGATGTCTTGAGGAGTGTACATATTACAGAGAGGGAGGTGCTGGAAGTCTTAACGCGCATCAAGGTAGATAAATCTCCGGGACCTGATGAAATGTATCCCAGGACGTTATGGGAGGTTAGGGAGGAAATTGCGGGTCCCCTAGCAGAGATATTTGAATCATCCACCGCTACAGGTGAGGTGCCTGAAGATTGGAGGGTAGCAAATGTTGTGCCTTTGTTTAAGAAGGGCGGCAGGGAAAAGCCTGGGAACTACAGACCAGTGAGCCTGACATCTGTAGTGGGTAAGTTGTTAGAGGGTATTCTGAGGGACAGAATCTACAGGCATTTGGAGAGGCAGGGACTAATTAGGAACAGTCAGCATGGTTTTGTGAGAGGAAAATCATGTCTCACGAATTTGATTGAGTTTTTTGAAGGGGTAACCAAGAAGATAGATGAGGGCTGTGCAGTAGACGTGGTCTACATGGACTTCAGCAAAGCATTTGACAAGGTACCGCATGGTAGGTTGTTACATAAGGTTAAATCTCATGGGATCCAAGGTGAGGTAGCCAATTGGATACAAAATTGGCTTGACGACAGAAGACAGAGGGTGGTTGTCGAGGGTTGTTTTTCAAACTGGATGCCTGTGTCCAGCGGTGTGCCTCAGGGATCGGTGCTGGGTCCGCTGTTATTTGTTATTTATATTAATGATTTGGATGAGAATTTAGGAGGCATGGTTAGTAAGTTTGCAGATGACACCAAGATTGGTGGCATTGTGGACAGTGAAGAAGGTTATCTAGGATTGCAACGGGATCTTGATAAATTGGGCCAGTGGGCCGATGAATGGCAGATGGAGTTTAATTTAGATAAATGTGAGGTGATGCATTTTGGTAGATCGAATCGGGCCAGGACCTACTCCGTTAATGGTAGGGCGTTGGGGAGAGTTATAGAACAAAGAGATCTAGGAGTACAGATTCATAGCTCCTTGAAAGTGGAGTCACAGGTGGATAGGGTGGTGAAGAAGGCATTCAGCATGCTTGGTTTCATTGGTCAGAACATTGAATGCAGGAGTTGGGATGTCTTGTTGAAGTTGTACAGGGCATTGGTGAGGCCACACTTGGAGTACTGTGTACAGTTCTGGTCACCCTATTATAGAAAGGATATTATTAAACTAGAAAGAGTGCAGAAAAGATTTACTAGGATGCTACCGGGACTTGATGGTTTGACTTACAGGGAGAGGTTAGACAGACTGGGACTTTATTCCCTGGAGAGTAGGAGGTTAAGGGGTGATCTTATAGAAGTCTATAAAATAATGAGGGGCATAGATAAGGTCGATAGTCAAAATCTTTTCCCAAAGGTAGGGGAGTCTATAACGAGGGGGCACAGATTTAAGGTGAGAGGGGAGAGATACAAAAGGATCCAGAGGGGCAATTTTTTCACTCAAAGGGTGGTGAGTGTCTGGAACGAGCTGCCAGAGGCAGTAGTAGAGGCGGGTACAATTTTGTCTTTTAAAAAGCATTTGGACAGTTACATGGGGAAGATGGGTATCGAGGGATATGGGCCAAGTGCAGGCAATTGGGACTAGCTTAGTGGTATAAACTGGGCGACATGGACATGTTGGGCCGAAGGGCCTGTTTCCATGTTGTAACTTCTATGATTCTATGATTCTATGATTGAATGCAGGAGTTGGGATGTCTTGTTGAAGTTGTACAGGGCATTGGTGAGGCCACACTTGGAGTACTGTGTACAGTTCTGGTCACCCTATTATAGAAAGGATATTATTAAACTAGAAAGAGTGCAGAAAAGATTTACTAGGATGCTACCGGGACTTGATGGTTTGACTTACAGGGAGAGGTTAGACAGACTGGGACTTTATTCCCTGGAGAGTAGGAGGTTAAGGGGTGATCTTATAGAAGTCTATAAAATAATGAGGGGCATAGATAAGGTCGATAGTCAAAATCTTTTCCCAAAGGTAGGGGAGTCTATAACGAGGGGGCACAGATTTAAAGTGAGAGGGGAGAGATACAAAGGGGTCCAGAGGGGCAATTTTTTCACTCAAAGGGTGGTGAGTGTCTGGAACGAGCTGCCAGAGGCAGTAGTAGAGGCGGGTACAATTTTGTCTTTTAAAAAGCATTTGGACAGTTACATGGGTAAGATGGGTATAGAGGGATATGGGCCAAGTGCAGGCAATTGGGACTAGCTTAGTGGTATAAACTGGGCGACATGGACATGTTGGGCCGAAGGGCCTGTTTCCATGTTGTAACTTCTATGATTCTATGATTCTATGAAATAGTGCCATGGGATTTTTTACATCTACCTGAGAGGGTAGACCAGGCCACCGTTTAATATCTCATCTGAAAGACACCCCTCCCACAGAGCAACACTCCCTCAGTACTGCACTGAAGTGTCAGGCTGGATTTTGTCCTCACATACCTGAGGTGGGACTTAAACCCACAATCTTCTAACTCAGAGGTAAAAGTGCTACCACTGAGCCACAGCTGACACCTAAAGCACTGTTGCCTGCATCATATCTAATCGCTCCTCTTCTGACTCTGGCTTCCTTTACATCCAGCCTTCTCTCCACTCCACCCTCAGTCATTTCAAATCAGCAGTCTGGAATGTTCTCCTTAGACCCCTCAACCTTGCAACCTCTCTCCCTTCCTTTAAAAATCTCTTCAATGCCTACTCTTTCCATTGTGCCTTTGATTGCCACCCAAATCCTTCTGTCAACACAGCTCAATGTCTAGTGATTTTACCTCTGCGAAACCCTTTGGGATATTTTACTATGTTAAAGGCACTGTAGAAGTACAAGCTGTTGTTATTGTATGAAATTGGACTGATAAAGAGTGCCTCCAAATCCACGTAATTGCTGATGACAAAATGGAAAATAAAATCTTACTTTTTTGAATTTATATTTATCTTCGGACTTATAAATTCATGCTCCTTGTTCAACCATTCATGTAACAAGTTAGGAATTGAGTCAATGTAGCTTGAGGGAATTTCTAAGATGGCCACCGAGCACTTCAGAAGAGAGATGAGATGAGAGAGGCAACTCACGTGAATTAATAAGCAATACTAAAACCATACCCACTGTGCTTGTAATAGGTCCCATTAAAATTCAATGAAAAGTAAATTATACCTTAATTAATATTAAAATTATTTAATTATAAGACTACACACAAATTTTATAAATAGAATATGCTGTGGAGGGCAATGAAATATGAATTTAATTCTCACTCATGGGACAGACCATAACTCACGTCTGACTACATTGCTTGTGAGTTATCATCTCTGCATAGTTTGTGGAAAGAAAATGTACCTTTCATTACCCTGTCTGATTTTTTTTTCCCGCCACAGCCCAGGTATGTCAGGCTAATTGTAACACAACTACTCCTTCCCCAGTTGACCTCCACTAACTCAATACTTTCCTGATTTTGAACCTGGGACCTTCCTGATCTCAATGCCACATCATGTTGTACAATAATCCACCGAGCCACTGGGGAAAACCAGAGCCAGTTTTAAAATTAATCTTGGTGAGATATCTTGCAAAATATTTTATCGAATTTATAAACAGAGGTACGCATAGGAACATAGGAACAGGAGTAGGCCGTTCAGCACTCGTGCCTGCTCCGCCATTTGATAAGATCATGGCTGGTCTGTGATCTGTGATCTAACTCTTTCGCCCATATCCCTTAATACCTTTGGTTGCCAAAAAGCTATCTATCTCAGATTTAAATTTAGCAATTGAGCTAGTATCAATTGCCGTTTGCGGAAGAGAGTTCCAAACTTCTACCACCCTTTGTGTGTAGAAATGTTTTCTAATCTCGCTCGTGAAAGGTCTGGCTCTAATTTTTAGACTGTGCCCCCTACTCCTAGAATCCCCAACCAGCGGAAATAGTTTCTCTCTATCCACCCTATCTGTTCCCCTTAATATCTTATAAACTTCAATCAGATCACCCCTTAACCTTCGAAACTCTGAGAATACAACCCCAATTTGTATAATCTCTCCTCGGAACTTAACCCTTGAAGTCCGGGTATCATTCTAGTAAACCTACGCTGCACTCCCTCCAAGGCCAATATGTCCTTCCGAAGGTACGGTGCCCAGAACTGCTCACAGTACTCCAGGTGCGGTCTAACCAGGGTTTTGTATAGCTGCAGCATAACTTCTGCCCCCTTGTATTCTAGTCCTCTAGATATAAATGCCAGCATTCCATTAGCCTTATTGATTATTTTCTGCACCTGTTCATGACACTTCAATGATCTATGCACCTGAACCCTTAAGTCCCTTTGGACATCCACTGTTTTTAACTTTTTACCATTTAGAAAGTACCTTGTTCTATCCTTTTTTGATCCAAAGTGGATGACCTCACATTTGTCCACATTGAATTCCATTTGCCACAGTTTTGCCCATTCACCTAATCTATCATTATATGCAAAAAGAAAATAATAATTCAATGACTATTCAAACAAAGCTGAATCTGCCTGGAACCCAGGTTGCATCCTGAATGGCAAATCTATGATTTACCTTTGACTTTTCCAGGAATTCATGAAATTATGAGTGTGAACCTATAAAGGGACATTGTCATCTGGTTAATTATTTTGTAAGTTACTAGAATGATACCCGGACTTCAAGGGTTAAGTTACGAGGAGAGATTACACAAATTGGGGTTGTATTCTCTCGAGTTTCAAAGGTTAAGGGGTGATCTGATCGAAGTTTATAAGATATTAAGGGGAACGGATAGGGTGGATAGAGAGAAACTATTTCCGTTGGTTGGGGATTCTAGGAGTAGGGGGCACAGTCTAAAAATTAGAGCCAGACCTTTCAGGAGCGAGATTAGAAAACATTTCTGCACACAAAGGGTGGTAGAAGTGAGTGTCTGGAACGAGCTGCCAGAGGCAGTAGTAGAGGCGGGTACAATTTTGTCTTTTAAAAAGCATTTGGACAGTTACATGGGTAAGATGGGTATAGAGGGATATGGGCCAAGTGCAGGCAATTGGGACTAGCTTAGTGGTATAAACTGGGCGACATGGACATGTTGGGCCGAAGGGCCTGTTTCCATGTTGTAAACTTCTATGATTCTATGATTCTAAGTTTGGAACTCTCTTCCGCAAATGGCAATTGATACTAGCTCAATTGCTAAATTTTAAATCTGAGATAGATAGCTTTTTGGCAATCAAAGGTATTAAGGGATATGGGCCAAAGGCGGGTATATGGAGTTAAATCACAGATCAGCCATGATCTTATCAAATGGCGGAGCAGGCACGAGGGCTGAATGGCCTACTCCTGTTCCTATGTTCCTCAGTTAATTTACCAGGTTGGCAAAACAGAGGAGTGCAAAATGACATGATTGACAGCAAGGTTTCAGATTCCTGGATATTTAAGGGGAGATTTATAAGAACATAAAGAACATAAGAAATAGGAGCAGGAGTAGGCCAATCGGCCCCTCGAGCCTGCTCCGCCATTCAATAAGATCATGGCTGATCTGATCCTAACCTCAAATCTAAATTCATGTCCAATTTCCTGCCCGCTCCCCGTAACCCCTAATTCCCTTTACTTCTAGGAAACTGTCTATTTCTGTTTTAAATTTATTTAATGATGTAGCTTTCACAGCTTCCTGGGGCAGCAAATTCCACAGACCTACTACCCTCTGAGTGAAGAAGTTTCTCCTCATCTCAGTTTTGAAAGAGCAGCCCCTTATTCTAAGATTATGCCCCCTAGTTCTAGTTTCACCCATCCTTGGGAACATCCTTACCGCATCCACCCGATCAAGCCCCTTCACAATCTTATATGTTTCAATAAGATCGCCTCTCATTCTTCTGAACTCCAATGAGTAGAGTCCCAATCTACTCAACCTCTCCTCATATGTCCACCCCCTCATCCCCGGGATTAACCGAGTGAACCTTCTGTCAATTGTTAAAAAATATATTTATACATATATAAACCAGGAGATAGCCTTGAATTTGCTGATGTCCGATTTACTTGTAGCTGTTCTTGGCTCTGCCAGAAACTCAGCCTGAAAACTTTCCACTGAGGCAATAACATGAGAAAAGTAAAGGATGAGAAAAGAAACCCCATCTGGCCCATCGAAGCTCAGTGCTCTACCCTAATTCTCTTAATAAAGTACCCGGATACATTTTGAACATAATTCATGTTTTTGTCTCCACCAGTGTCTGCTAGCCTCTCTTTAAAATCACAGCCGCAATTGTGGAACAATTTTTGTGAAACTGATCGGATGCAACGACCGAAATTCTTCAGCCCGAGGCCACGTAAGTTACAAAATGTGAGTGAGCACGGGCAGAATTTGGGGCTGGACCCAGTTACACTGAGTTTCCACCTCTTTTCCACCGATTAAAAATTTTGGGGGTAGCATATTGTGATGCCACAAAAATGAGGAAAATAAGACTTACTTCCTGCCATTTGAACTCTAGCAACGCTGGGTACAGGGGACACCTGCGGGTCCTTGGCATCCAGCATTACTGAGGGTATTGGGGCCATTTAAAATTTAACAGGCTGGTTTCCTGAAAGCAAAGTGATCTATTGCTTTTGAGAAACCAGACTCCAGTGAATGCGATAGAAATTTTAAGCCTTTTTAAAAATTGTCCCCGGACCTATCTATGTTGCAGCAAGGCACCAGAGCAAACTCCCATCACCCTATTTGAGTCAGGTACGCATCATTGCCATACCTGGGCACCTTCCAGGAATATGCAGATGTCCCAGGATTTGAGATGGGGTCAAGGAGGCCCGCAAGTTGTTTGTTCAAGAACTCTTATCACTTAAAGCTGGGTTGCCATTTTTGAGAGATTTGCATTCTGGCTGCTGTGTTTGACTTGACACACTGAACTTGTGCCTTATACCAAGAGTATTTTTATTCCTGCTGCATACTACTATTTTCCTTCGTCTCAACACCCCGTTGGTTCCCTCCTCTTAGAACATTATTCTTGCTCCCCAGGATTGCCACCACAATGGTCAGAATCATAGAATCATAGAACAGTACAGCACAGAAGGAGGCCATTTGGCCCATTGTGCCTGTGCCAGCTCTTTGAAAGAGCTATCCAGCTAGTCCCACTCTCCTGCTCATTCCCCATAGCCCTGCAAATTTTCCCCCTTCAAGTATTTATCCAATTTAAAAACGCTTCATGATTTTGAACACCCCTATCAAATCCCCCCTGAACCTTCTCTGCTCTAAGGAGAACAACCCCAGTTTCTCCACATAACTGAAGACTTTCATCCCTGGTACCATTCTAGTAAATCTCCTCTGAACCCTCTCTAAGGCCTTCACATCCTTCCTAAAGTGTGGTGCCCAGAATTGGCCACAATACTCCGGCTAGGGCCTATCCAGTGTCCTAGGCCCAACCATCTTCAGCTGCTTCATCAATGACCTTCCCTCCATCATAAGGTCAGAAATGGGAATGTTCGCTGATGATTGCACAGTGTTCAGTTCCATTCGCAACCCCTCAAATAATGAAGCAGTCCGAGCCCACATGCAGCAAGACCTGGACAACATCCAGGCTTGGGCTGATAAGTGGCAAGTAACATTCGCGCCAGACAAGTGCCAGGCAATGACCTTCTCCAACAAGAGAAATTCTAACCACCTCCCTTTGACATTCAACAACATTACCATCGCCGAATCCCCCACCATCAACATCCTGGGGGGTCACCATTGACCAGAAACTTAACTGGACCAGCCATATAAATACAGTGGCTACAAGAGCAGGTCAGAGGCTGGGTATTCTGCGGCGAGTGACTCACCTCCTGACTTCCCAAAGCCTTTTCACCATCTACAAGGCACAAGTCAGGAGTGTGATGGAATACTCTCCACTTGCTTGGATGAGTGCAGCTCCAACAACACTCAAGAAGCTCGACACCATCCAGGACAAAGCAGCCCGCTTGATTGGCACCCCATCCACCACCCTAAACATTCACTCCCTTCACCACCGGCGCATAGTGGCTGCAGTGTGTACCATCCACAGGATGCACTGCAGCAACGTGCCAAGGCTTCTCCCACAGCACCTCCCAAACCCGCGACCTCTATCACCTAGAAGGACAAGAGCAGCAGGCACATGGGAACAACACCACCTGCACGTTCCCCTCCAAGTCACACACCATCCCGACTTGGAAATATATCGCCGTTCCTTCATCGTCGCTGGGTCAAAATCCTGGAACTCCCTTCCTAACAGCACTGTGGGAGAACCTTCACCGCATGGACTGCAACGGTTCAAGAAGGCGGCTCACCCACCTTTTCAAGGGCAATTAGGGATGGGCAATAAATGCCGGCCTCGCCAGCGACGCCCACATCCCATGAACGAATTTTTAAAAATCCAGTCACTACTGCCTTTATCTCATCCTTTATTATCAGGGCTATCCCCCACTCCTTTTCCAAAAGTCAAGTTCCCTGGAATATTTAGATCCTAACCTTGGTCACCATGCAACCACGCCTCAGTAATGGCTACTAGATCGAACCAATATATCTCTATTTGTGCCATCAATTCATTTATCTGGTTACGAATGCTTCATGCACGCAGATTACGCACCTTTAATTTTAACCTTTTAATATTTTTCTCTGATGTGACCTTAGTCACTAATGCCCTATTATCTTTGCTAAACTATCTGTCTCTTCCTGACACACTCTGCTTGTTTTTACCCGAATCGCTACTCTGCTCTACAGCCTTGACTTTTCTCTTTAGACTTATACATTTCCCCTTAATTGAACCCACTCCCCCTCTTATTAGTTTGAAGCCTTATCTACCACCCTAGTTATTCGATTCGCCAGGACACTGGTCCCAGCCCGTTTTAAGTGAAGCCCATCCAAACGAAACAGCTCCCTCTTTCTGCAGTACTGGTGCCAGTGCCCCATGAATTGAAACCCCTGCAACCCACACTACTCTTTCAGCTACACTTTTAACCATCTAATCTGTTTGTCCCTATGCCAATTTGCAAGTGGCTCAGGTAATAATTCAGAGATTATTACCTTTGAGGTTCTGCTTTTTAATTTGCACCCTAGCTGCTCAAACTCCCTCAGCAGAACCTCATTCCTAGTTCTGCCTATGTCATTGGTTTCTACATGGACCACAACAACAGGATCCTCCTCCTCCTGCTTCAAGTTCTTCTCCAGCTGCGAGGAGATGTCCTTAACCTTGGCACCGGGCAGGCAATACAGCCTTCGGAGCTCCCAGTCATGGCTGCAGAGAACATTATCTATCCCCCTTATTATACTGTCTCCTAACACTAGCACATTCCATTTCGCTCCCCCACTTGAATGGCCTCCCGTTCCACGGTGCCGTGGTCAATTTGCCCATCCTCCCTGCAGTCTTTGTTCTCATCCACACAGGTAGCAAGTACCTTGTACCTGTCGGACAAGGCAAAGGCTGAGGCTCCTCCATCACTGCATCTGGGGTTCCCTTGCCTGCCTGACTCTCAGTCACATCCTCCTGTCCCTGACCGCCAACCAAATCTAAACCACTATCTAACCTAAGGGGTTTGACGGCTTCCTGGATCAAAATGTCCATGTAACTCTCCTCCTCCCTGATGCATTGCAATGTCTGCAGCTCGGACTCCAGCTCAACAACTCTGAGCCGAAGTTCCTCGAGCTGCAGACACTTACTGCAGATGTAGTTGCCTGAGATCATGCTGCTCTCCACAAATTCCCACATGCTGCATGTACACATTTCAGGAAATTTTCCCCCCTTTGCCCTTTACACTGCTATTTTCCCAGTCTCTATTAGGATAATCGAAGTCCCCCATTATCACTACTCTAAAGTTCTTGTATCTTTCCGCAATTTGCCTGCAAATCTGCTCCTCTATCTCCTTGGTGGCCTATAATGTTCACCCAGCAATGTAATAGCTCCTCTATTGTTTCTTAATCTGACCAAATAGATTCTGTCTTTGAACCCTCATGCGCATCATCCCTTTTTAATTCTGTATCTTTGGTCAATACTGCCACCCCGCCTCCTTTTTATCCTTCCCTATCTTTCCTGAATACATTGTAGCCAGGAATATTAAGTGCCCGTACCTCCCCTTATTTGAGCCAGGTCTCCGTTATTGCTATCATATTATAATCCCATGTCACAACTTGTGCCTGCAGCTCACCACCCTTATTTACCAGCTTGGACTTTCCAGCGGGTCTGTCAATGGCTGCCCCAGATTTGGAGGACGAAGGAGAAGTGGTCATCACTGATACATGGCGAGACAGACTGGTGCATCAAGAAATCATTGTCACAATTCAATTATGAGTAGTGCTTGCCCCTACATGAGCCCTATAGTACTCTCTGTTTTCCACTCACCCCATAATAACTTGCTGGACCAAATTCTCCCTGCCTTCACTATCATCCTTACATATCTATCTTACAGTCATCTGTTCCCTCTGGCCAACAAATCATCCCTGCATCAATGTTTGATTCCCTTAGTGGAAGTGTAGTGTATGTTGTCTATTTCTTAATCTCCTGCTCCTGCTAGGTGTTACATCAATGAGAGGAGCAAGTGTAGTGCCACGTTGATGTTCATACTGGCGCACCTACGACCACCCCATGGTGATGGCCGTTTTTTCTGCTGGCCCATGAGATGGCCCTGCTGCTCGAAAGTACTTGAAGTGCCATAACCTACAAGGCTACAGATCAAGTGCTGGAAAGTGAGATTAGGCTGGGTAGCTCTTTTTCGACCAGCACAGACATGATGGCCTCCTCATGTGCCATAAATGTTTCCATGTTTTCTATGTTACACCAGCCAGTATCTCAGCATCGGTGCTGGTTGTCTGCCTCTTCCCCTACTTGCCTCTTTTCTAGCCTTCTGAGGGAGCTAACGGGAGAGGTATGGGCCCTCACCCAGAAATGTGATATCCTCATCCATCTCTCCTCCTTCACATCCCAGTAGCTGGTTTTGCCTTGCAGATCACCAGGGGCCTGTGTGGAGACAGACCTTTAGTCGGCACTAAAGAGCTTAAGGCCTTCCATTAATGAGTGTATTTGGTGTGCAGTCCCTGGAAGGCACAAACCCATGGGTCCTGTAGCAGCTGTCTTTTCTCCATCCTATTCCTCCCTCCTCCTGTTCCTGACCGTCTACTGCCACTTCCACTTGCTACTCCTCATTGCTGCTTAGTGCTTTGCCTTGGTCTCGCTGCTTACTCCCTCTATCTAATTCACCACAAAGTGGATGTATCTGCTCTGGTGTTTATATGATCTGGCGTGATTGACAGACGCTGATGTGATGGGGATGTTTCCAGCTCCTCCCTGATGCAAGCTTCCTTATCTTGGAAGACCCCTTCACAATGGGAAAGGGAAGATGTATTAGTATATGTAACTAATGGCAAATGTAACCCCACTATTTAAAAAAGGAGGGAGAGAGAAAACTGGGAACGACAGATCAGTTAGCCTAACATCAGTAGTAGGGAAAATGCTAGAGTCTATTATAAAGGATGTGATAACAGGACACTTAGAAAATATCAGAGGGATTATACAAAGTCAACATGGATTTATGAAAGGGAAATCGTGTTTGACAAACCTACCGGAGTCTTTTGAGGATGTAACTGGTAGAATAGATAAGGGAGAACCAGTGGATGTGGTTTATTTGGATTTTCAGAAGGCCTTTGATAAAGTCCCACTTAAGAGGTTAGTGTGCAAAATTAAAGCACATGGGATTGGGGGTAATACACTGGCATGGATTGAAAATTGGTTAACAGCAGGAAACAGAGAGTAGGAATAAATGGGTCTTTTTCAGGGTGGCAGGCGGTGACTGGTCGGGTACCACAGGGATCAGTGCTTGGGCCCCAGCTACTCACAATATATATCAATGATTTGGATGAGGGAACCAAATGTGATATTTCCAAGATTGCTGATAACACAAAACTAGGTGGAATTGTGAGTTATGAGGAGGATGCAAAGAGGCTTCAAGGTGATTTAGACAAGTTGAGTGAGTAAGAAAATACATGGCAGATGCAGTATAATGTGGATAAATATGAAGTTATCCACTTCGGAAGGAAAAACAGAAAGGGAGAGTATTATTTAAATGGTGATAAATTGGGAAATGTTGATGTACAAAGGGACCTGGGTGTCCTTGGATACCAGTCACTGAAAGCAAACATGCAGGTGCAGCAAGCAGTTAAGAAGGCAAATGGTATGTTGGCCTTCATTGCAAGAGGATTTAAGTACAGGAGCAAGGATGTCTTACTGCAATTATACAGGGCCTTGGTGAGACCACACCTGGAGTATTGTGTGCAGTTTTGGTCTCCTTACCTAAGAATGGATACACTTGCCATAGAGGGAGTGCAGCAAAGGTTCACCAGACTAATTCCTGGGATGGCAGGACTGTCGTATGAGGAGAGATTGGGTCGACTTGGCCTGTATTCACTCGAGTTTAGAAGAATGAGAGGGGATCTCATTGAAACATATGAAATTCTGACAGGGCTAGACAGACTGGATGCAGGGAGGATGTTTCCCCTGGCTGGGGGGGGGTCCAGAACGAGGGGTCACAATCTCAGGATACGGGGTAGGACATTTAGGACTGAGATGAGGAGAAATTTCTTTACTCAGAGGGTGGTGAACCTGTGGAATTCTCTACCACAGAAGGCTGTGGAGGCCAAGTCATTAAATATATTTAAGAAGAAGCTAGATAGATTTCTAGACACAAAGGGCATCAAGGGGTATGGGGAGAGCGCGGGAATATGGTATTGAGATTGAGGATCAGCCATGATCATATTGAATGGCGGAGCAGGCTCGAAGGGCTGAATGGCCTACTCCTGCTCCTATTTTCTATGTTTTTATGTTTCTATGTATAGGTGGGCAGCCAATGGCTCCTCACTAATTAAATATTAGGTGCTACCAATGAGAAAAAGTGGAAAAAACCCTTAGCTTCTTGGGCTGGTATGAAACCACCAAAGGCTCCTTTGCCCAGTTCATGTCTGTCATGCCTCTATGTTAAAGCAATCCAAAACTAGTCCCAATGTCCTGTTTTCTTCCCATAGCCTTGTATCTTCCTCTGCTCCCAATATTTATCCAATTTTCCCTTAAAAGATTTAAGGCTTTCTGCCTCAACCATTCCTTGTGGCAAAGCAGTCCATCATTCCATATAGCTCTGTGTATTGAAACTTCTCCTAACTTCTCTCCTTATTATCTTAGTGAGAATTTTAAATTGGTAGCTCCTCATCACAGATTCCCCAAATGGGGAACTAGTCTTTCCCTCTTCACGCTATCAAAACTCTTCATAATTTAAAAAACTTCAATTAAATCTCCTCATAGCCTTCTCTTGCTCCAGTGGAAATAGTCCTAATGGCTCTATGTTTCCTCTGTGGCAGCAACCTGGAACTTGGACCCGAAATTGCATCCGAAGCTGCACCTATTTTGCCGATGTCAAGTTGTGGCTAAATATCCTCGCAATCTAAATAGAATATACCCAAACATAAAAGAACCCATGAATCAGCACAATATCCAAGCGTGGTTAAAACGTAATTGGAACCGAGCCAATGGGATTTCAATGTACTAGAGTGGAGGGCTATAAAAGTTGGGAAAAAAATGCCTTCTGAGTGAGGCTGGGGATTGCAAGACAAGCAGCACATATCTCTCTGTCCTGCAGATTTTTGAATTAATGCCTTTAAATCACTCTATAGAGAGTCTGATTTGTGTCAAACTTTTCCCTTCTCACAGTTGACTACCCCTGAATCACAGGAGAAGGCTGGCCGGAAGAGGGCTTTCAACTTTGCTGTCGAGGATCTTCAGGCCCTGATGGATGAGGTCGAAGGGAGGCACCAGCAGCTGATTAGCTTCTCAATGTCCCAGCCCTCACGTGCGGTGAGGAAGCGGGTTTGGGCCGAGGTTGAGTGCCATATTAATCATGACTCAGCAGTGCCAAAAGAAGTTTAATGACCTGACTAGAGCAGGGAAGTTAAGAAACTCATAATGCCATAACTTCCTCCCATGCCCAATGTGGTTGCCACACTCAAGCAGAACAAGCTGATTAGTGACATGTTGGCGAGACCTCAATAGATGCAGACCAGCAGCTCCTTCAATTACTCCACAAGCCTAATCTTTTCCATTCATGTCTTTCTAGGGCAAGAATGTGCACAATGCCCACAAGAAGGCGAAGGGTTGGGGAGGGAGGTCGGAGGGTGGTGGTGGGGGGAAGTTGCAGCAAGAAATGATGGTGGCTTCAATTCTCTTCTGGTCAACTGATCTGCACTTGCTTCAAATGACCAGGGGTTGCCTGTGCACCTGAAAATTTGGAAACAATGGAGGACACTTGCATTTCAGAGCTGGGGCGTGGCCAGTTGTGTGAGCAGAGATTAGTTTGAATGCAGGGTTTAATGGACGGCCATCGAGGATATATGAGTGCGCTGAATTCTTGCGCGTAACTCACTTACGCACAAAATTCCACGATCTTTTAAGCCGCGTAATTTGTTTGCTCCCAGATCTCTCCGGATGCAAACGCGAAGGAAACTCCAGGCTCTGAAATTTGTCATTCTGGACTCGGAGCTTTTTCGTTGCAGATGGTGATTACATGCTGCTCACACCCTTTTTTTTCATCTGCTTTAAACAAACACCACAAAACCTTTGATCCAGCACAAGTAATCCTGAGTAGCTCACTATATTTTTATTCTTCATTATTTTCTTGTGAAAATCTTACACACTAAGCAAAATATTTCTAATAACAAAAAGAATTGCTTATAAAAAGCAGTAGAGCTCGCACTTGCTTTATTTTTAAACGCCCCGAGGGGAGTTGTCCACAGACAACCACTTTGATTTCTCTCCCCCTCCTGTAAAAAAAATTAGATTCAGTCGCATGAAGATAGCACTGTTCTATCCACTCCATTTAAAGATAAAGCCCACTAGCCAGTCTCATCCAAACCACTATCATATATAAAATGAAAATGAAAATTGGTTGACCTGTAATATTATATTCTTTTGATTCCTTACAGGAGAAATCAGCAGTTTAATTGTACAAACATATTAGGGTAAATGCAATTATGTTTTGCTCCAGAAACTATAACCTTTTTCTCCCACTGTTGCCTTTCTCTCTCTCTCTCTCTCTGCTCCAGTATTGTAATGGATCACTGTGTAGCACTCTTTAAAATCAGTATGCTTGCCTAGACTGGTCCGGGAGGGAGTCCTATTGAAAAGAGCTCCCGTTTCCTCAGCAGAAGGTCAGGATGCCTGTCACTCAACCAGGTGAGTTTTCTTAACATACTAAATGGAGTTCTTGGACTAAAAGCTAATTTGGAGAAATGTGCTTTTTCCCTTGAAAATATGAAGAGAAATGAACTGTTTTTCTTGATATTTATGGACAGATTATCTCTTTTCAGTTGAAGGCTAACAGATTCTGAAGATGTGGAGATGCCGGTGATGGACTGGGGTTGACAATTGTAAACAATTTTACAACACCAAGTTATAGTCCAGCAATTTTATTTTAACTTCACAAGCTTTCGGAGGCTTCCTCCTTCCTCAGGTAAATGTTCAGGAACTCCTCGAAGCCTACGCATTTATACATATAGAACAATACATGGTGTTTACAGAATGCCCCTGCAACTGCCCGTTGCCAAGGCAATCACCGTGTTCAGACAGAGAGGTGTCACCTGCAGAACCCCCGAATACACATTCAACAAAAAAACAAACAAGAAAAAAAACAGAGAGAGGCAGAAACATCCGGAAGGCAGAGAAAGCCAGCAAATGACCCATTATATTAAAAACAGATAACATTTGTTCGCTGGTGGGGTAACGTGTAGCGTGACATGAACCCAAGATCCCGGTTGAGGCCGTCCTCATGGGTGCGGAACTTGGCTATCAATTTCTGCTCGACGATTTTGCGTTGTCGTGTGTCTCGAAGGCCGCCTTGGAGTACGCTTACCCGAAGGTCGGTGGATGAATGTCCATGACTGCTGAAGTGTTCCCCGACTGGGAGGGAACCCTCCTGTTTGGCGATTGTTGCGCGGTGTCCGTTCATCCGTTGTCGCAGCGTCTGCATGGTCTCGCCAATGTATAGCCTTTTGATGACTCAAGGATACAATTCCATTTGTAAGCTATAATTCGCACCCCAATACGCCAACATTTTCATGCACAAGTTCGAGCAGGACTTCTTCACTGCACAGGACCTCCAACCAACACTATACACCAGATACATTGACGACATTTTATTTCTATGGACCCACGGTGAGGAATCACTAAAGAGACTACACGATAACATCAACAAGTTCCATCCCACCATCAAGCTCACCATGTACTACTCCTCAGAATCAGTTTCTTTCTTGGACACACGAATCTCCATCAAAGACGGGCACCTCAGCACCTCACTCTACCGCAAGCCCACGGACAACCTCACGATGCTCCACTTTTCCAGCTTCCACCCTAACCACGTCAAAGAGGCCATCCCCTATGGACAGGCCCTGTGAATACACAGGGTCTGCTCAGACGAGGAGGAACGCGATGGACACCTACAGACGCTGAAAGACGCCCTAGTAAGAACGGGATATGATGCTCGACTCATCGATCGATAGTTCCGACGGGCCACAGCGAAAAATCGCGTAGACCTCCTCAGAAGACTAACACGGGACGCAACCAACAGAGTACCCTTCGTCGTCCAATACTTCCCCGGAGCGGAGAAACTACGCCATGTTCTCCGCAGCCTTCAACATGTCATCGATGATGACAAACACCTCGCTATGGCCATCCCCACACATCCACTACTCGCCTTTAAACAGCCACCCAACCTCAAACAAACCATCGTTCGCAGCAAATTACCCAGCTTTCAGGAGAACAGCGTCCACGACACCACACAACCCTGCCACGGTAACCTCTGCAAGACATGCCAGATCATCGACACAGATACCACCATCACACGAGAGGACACCACCCACCAGGTGCACGGTTCATACTCCTGTGACTCGGCCAACGTTGTCTACCTCATACGTTGCAGGAAAGGATGCCCCAGAGCATGGTACATTGGTGAGACCATGCAGACGCTGCGACAACGGATGAACGGACACCGCGCAACAATCGCCAAACAGGAGGGTTCTCTCCCTGTCGGGGAACACTTCAGCAGTCATGGACATTCAGCCACCGACCTTCGGGTAAGCATACTCCAAGGCGGCCTTCGAGACACACGACAACGCAAAATCGTCGAGCAGAAATTGATAGCCAAGTTCCGCACCCATGAGGACGGCCTCAACCGGGATCTTGGGTTCATGTCACACTATATGTAACCCTGATGTGGAGATGCCGGTGATGGACTGGGATTGTTCCAACAACGTTCACCTGAGGAAGGAGGAAGCCTCCGAAAGCTTGTGAATTTAAAATAAAATTGCTGGACTATAACTTGGTGTTGTAAAATTGTTTACACGTAACCCCACCAGCGAACAAATGTTATCTGTTTTTAATATAACGGGTCATTGACTATCTTCCTTCTCTCTCTCTTTTTTTTTGTTGGGGGTTTGTATATTCAGTGGCCTTTTAGGTGACACCTCTCTGTCTGCTCACTGTGATTGCCTTGGCAACGGGCAGTAATCACCAGGCATTGTTCTGTGATTTTCAAATGCGAAGGATTCGAAAATTTCATTTCCACACCACCTGAGGAAGGAGGAAGCCTCCGAAAGCTTGTGGAATTTAAAATAAATTTGTTGGACTATAACTTGGTGTTGTAAAATTGTTTACAATTGTCAACCCCAGTCCATCACCGGCATCTCCACATCATGGCTACAACTGGATAGATAGGAATGGAACCAGGTGAGCGCAGTCCCACCCAGCTGGACGACAGAGGAGAAGCGTTGGAGGAGGATGGTGTGGTCAACCGTGTCAAAGGCTGCAGACTGGTCAAGAAGAATGAGTAAGGATAGTTTACCACAGTCACAGTCACATAAGATGTAATTTGTGACTTTGATAAGGGCTGTTTCAGTACTGTGGCAGGAGCGGAAATCTGATTGGAGGTGTTCAAACATGGAATTGCGGGAAAGATGGGCACGGATTTGGGAGGCGACAACATGTTCAAGGAATTTAGAGAGGAAAGAGAGGTTGGAGATGGTGTGGTAGTATGCAAGGACAGAGGGGTCAGGGGTGTATTTTTTTGAAGGGGGTGATTACGGCAGATTTGCAGGGAAGGGGAATAGTACATGAAGAGAGAGATCCATTAACAATATCAGCTAACATGGGGGCCAGGAAGGGAAGTTGGGCGGTCAACAGTTTCATTCGAGACATTGAACTGATCTCCCATCTGCCAGTTTTAGTGGTTGTGATGGATGGTAAATATCATGTGACATTGTGGGGCCTCGAACCCCCATCCCTCCCGATCAGCGCCTTCCCCCAGTTCTCCCGATCACAAACCTCTCCCCAGCCCTCCCGATTGCAGGCCTCTTCCCCCCCCGCTCCCGACTGCCGACCTCCCCCATCCTCCCGATTCCCAGGCCTTCCCCCCCCGCTCCCGATTGCCGTCTTCCCCATCCTCCCGATTCGCAGGCCTTTCCCCCCCCCCGCTCCCGATTGCAGATCTCTCCTATCCTCCCGCTCACAAGCCTCTCCCCCTCCCGGCTCCCGATTGCCGATCTCCCCCATCCTCCCGCTCACAAGCCTCTCCCCCTCCCGGCTCCCGATTGCCGATCTCCCCCATCCTCCCTCTCACAAGCCTCTCTCCCCCCCCCCCTCCCACCCCCCGGCTCCCGATTGCCGACCTCCCCCATTCCTCCCGATTCGCAGACCCCTCCCCCCCACTCCCGATTGCAGACCTCCTCCATGCTCCAGATTGCTGATCTCCCCCTCCCTCTCAATTGCTGGGGATCATCCCCAAGGGCTCCTGGCTGCGGCCTCCAGCCACTAGTGTTCCCTCCGGCCCGCTGGCCAGGCTGTCCATTTGACCAGCTGCTGGCGGGAGGCAGAGCTGCAAGATGTTAATGAGGTCCTGCCATTAAGATCGGCAGGACCTCCATGTCCCCGGCCTTGCCGGGTTCTTCAGCTATTTTCGACCTCACTCGCACCCTCCCCAACTTCCAATAAATAGCGGGGCCAGTAATTCAAAAAAGTGTGTATGACAGCCATACAGAGAGACAGAGAGAGACAGAGAAAGAGAGAAAGACTGGAACAAAAAAGCAGAGAGGGCACAAGATTGATCAAGATTAATACCATTTTTATAGTGTCACATCACATCAAAACATCTCAAAATGCATCACAATAAATAAATTACTTTTCAAGTCTAGTAACTGTTGTTATGTAGGCAGACATTGGAACTCCCTACCTAACAGCACCGTGGGAGAACCTTCACCACACGGACTGCAGCGGTTCAAGAAGGCGGCTCACCACCACCTTCTCAAGGGCAATTAGGGATGGGCAATAAATGCCGGCCTCGCCAGCGACACCCACATCCCATGAACGAATACAAAAAAACACGGTCGCCCATCTCTTCTTTGAGTAGCGACACGATCTTTAACTTCCACCTGAACCACTGGAACAGGCAGATAGAGCCTCAGTTTAAATGTCCACTGAAGGACGGTAGCTCCAACAATGGATCATTCTCTGAGTACTGTACTGGATTGTCAGCCTATAATATTCTTTCAGGGAAGAGAGACACAAGGGGCCCGAAAATGTGCAGGCCACAACTCCAGCAGTAATGGAGCCTGAGCTTCCCCTTCTCGTTGTGGCCCACTTCCACCCTTCTGGAGGCCGGTACAGTTTATTCCATGGGGCATACCAGCCTCCATTATTGTTCTGGGTCCCTTACGGGTTAGGGCAACGGGAACTCTCAGCGTGGAGTGTCCACCCTTCCCCTTTCCCCTCCACGTCACTGGGCTAGTAAGGTCTCTGCCACTCATAAGGCCAAGTGGGAAATCCCAATTCAGGTTGGCACCAGGTGAATCAGATTCCAGCCTTTTTCCGTGGCGCTCCAACAGACTTCCTGCCAGATTGGCCAAGGAAATTCGGTCCCAATTTAATATTACCTGTGGTCAATGCCACAGAGATTAACCACATTATATTACACATTGTTCATGACATGGTGTAACAAACCACCTGTTATAAAATGGTGCAACCTCCAATGCAGCATGGGAGATTTGCTAGTATATTAAAACCGTTCCATTCAGTATTTTCCTCACTAACATAATCTTTGGCAGTACTGGAATACATCTTTACCTTCAGCGCTCCAGGCTAAGAGCTTCACACGTCGGCAGCATATATTGGGAATGTGGATGAGTGTCAATTCACAGGCCCACACGTTTTCTGTCCAGTAGTTTTATAGTTATCAGTATAACAGGATTCTGCTCTATTTTCTTTATATAGAGCCCACAACTCCATCCTTTGCTGCAGCCTAATTAAAGTACATAGTATTATTACTTCTAATAACTATATATAATGGGGCACTTCGCTGAGTTTTCACTGCTGTCGGGAGCCTTACCAGTGGTCGAATAGAGTCTATAATTTATCAAATGAATGAACTTTGCTGTGTCTCTGTGGATCTGTCCCTATCCATATTTGAGTTTGTCTTCCTGCAGCACGTTCCATGAATTTGCTGGCCTAATTCCACCCTTCCGGAGGCCGGTACAGTTTATCTCATGGGGCGTACCAGCCTCCATTGTTATGCTGGGTCCCTTATGGGTGAGCCAGAGGAGATTTACGAGGGATCACTCTGTATGGTTGTGCAGATGGGAAAGAGTTTCCCTTTGAGTTTGCCTGCTGCCTTTATTTTCATGCCATAGCCTATTTGTTTTGAAGAATTTTGTTTCGTCCCAGGTAATCTTTTACTTTCAGAAATTCTCAGTCTGTTCGAGATTAAATGTAAGTAATTAATTCGTTCTGGCGCCTTTCCAGATGTTGAAAAATTGAGGGTAATGGTCCTAGTTCATGCTCGATTTCATCCTTACTCTTGATTTCCAGTTGTTTTTGTCTTGAGGTTTGTTATTTTGTTCCTCAGCTTCTATTATGTGAATTTATCTGTTATTTTGAAATGCAGCTTCATCTGATTTTGTTTGCCTTGCTATGTCAATCACAAATTGCTCGGTTTTTCTTCAGTCATTACTTTAAGGCCACAAAATTGTGAGTTCCATGATCAACCACCGTAAGGGTGGTCAGGCAAACTTCCACCTGCCCCATGACCTCAGCATTGACCCCGCCAGAAATTGCGGCATCAGATAATTTTAATATTGCTGGCTGGGACAAACGCGTAAGTCCTGCAAGCAATCGGTGCATTCCTCAGGTGGCTCGGGAAACGCTTGAGGGGGAGAACGAGGAAGCACTTAGGGGTGCAGCGCCAGCATTTAAAACGAGATCGCTCTTAAAGCAGAACCAGCGGGTGGTAAGCTGAAGGCATAGATGCAACAGGAACCACGAAGAAGCGAACACCCAACTTATGAGAGAGTGACATAAGTGTTCTTATAACTGGAATCAGGATATGAGGGAGAGGATTACACACATAGCTGCCAATTCTCAGGGCGTTCGCCCGGCGGGAACGAGGCGGTATCAGGCCAACAATGGCAGTGCGTCACTTACCGCCGCATTCCCGCTCTCAATATGGCCATTTCCTGTGGTGGAAATGGGCTGCCAGAGTGCCTGCCTGGTTCAGGTGGGAGTCTACTTTTAATTTGCAAATCGGCTTCATATGCCCATTGTAGGAGCCCAGTGCAATTTTGAGGTACTAATGGGTGCAGTGCGTGCAGCTCCAGATCTCATCAGAGCTTTGTTCCAGATATGGATACAAGAGCTGAATGCCAAAGAAGGGGTGGGGGTGTGGGACTAGCTGGATTGCTCTTGCAGAGAGATGGCATGGGCTTGAAGGGCCGAATGACCTACTTCTGTGCTGTAACCATTCTATGATTCTAGGTGAGAGCATTGACCTTGACAATCAACCCAGTATGGCACCATGAAGTCCTAGTAAAACTGAGGTCAACAGGGAAACCCTCCAGTGGCTGGAGTCGTACTTGACACAAAGGAAGATGGCTCACGTTGTCAGTGGCCAATTATTGCAGCCTCACAACATCACTGCAGGAGTTCCTCAGGGATACGTCCTTGGCCCGAACATCTTCAGCTGCTCTATCAGTGACCTTCCCTCTACCTTAAGGTCAGGAGCGTGACTCTTTGCTAATAATTCCACATCATTCAGCTCCTCTCACAGCCCCTCCAATAATGAAGACTCCCATACCAGCCTAAAGCTGGTTAACATCCAGTCTTGAGTTGACAAGTGGCAGGTACCATTCATGCCACATAAGTGCCAGATAATGACCATCTCAAACGAGAGAAAGTTCAGCCATCCCCCCACGACCTTCAGTGGCAACACCATCACCAAGTGTCCCACTATCAATATATTGGCGGTCACCATTGGCCAGAAGCTGAACTGGACCAGATATAGCAACACTGCACCTACAACAGCAGGGCAGAGGCTGGTTGATTTGTGATCAGTGGCTCACCTCCTGATCACTCAAATTCTCTCCACCATATACACGGCTCAAACCAGGAGTATTCAGCACTCGCCTGCATGAGTGCAGTTGCAACAATGCTCAAGAAGATTGACACAAATCATGGCAGAGCAGTTCATTTGATCTGCACGCCTGACACTGAACTCAATATCCACCCTCTCCTTCACTGGTGCACCGTGGCTTCAGTATGTACAATCCACAAGATGCACTGCCGCAATTCACCAAAGTCATGTTGATAACACCTCCTTGTCCTGCGACATCTACCACTAGAAAGGAAGAAGTAGCAGTGATGCAGGAACACCATTCACCTCCAAGTTCCCCTCCAAGGAACACATCATTCCCAACTTTACATATATCGTGTTTCTTTCATTGTCGCTGGGTCAATACGCTGGAATTCCCCGCTTACTACCATTCATAGAATCATAGAATCATAGAAATTTACGCATAGAAGGAGGCCATTCAGTCCATCGTGTCTGTGTTGGCGGAAAAAGAGCTATCCAGCTTAATCCCACTTTCCAGCTCTTGGTCCATAGCCTTGTAGATTACGGCACTTCGAGTGCCTAATCAAGCACTTTTTAAATGAGTTGAGGGTTTCTGCCTCTACCACCCTTTCAGGCAGTGAGTTCCAGACCCCCACCACCCTCTGGGTGAAAAAAATTCTCCTCAACTCCCCTCTAATCCTTCTACCAATTACCTTAAATCTATGCCCCCTGGTTATTGAGCTCTCTGCTAAGGGAAATAGGTCCTTCTTATCCATTCTATCCAGGCCCCTCATAATTGTGTACACCTCAATTAAATCATCCCTCAGCCACCTTTGTTCCAAAGAAAACAACCCCAGCCTATTGTGGGAGCACCATTACCACAAGGACTGCAGCAGTTGTAGGAGAAGGCCCACCATCACCTCCTCAGGGCAACTGGGGATGGGCATTAAATGTTATCTTGCTGGTGTCATCCACATCCTGCGAACAAATTTTTAAAAATCATTTTCAGAACCTGTGCTTTCCCAGACAGAGAAAGAAGCCGTGCAAGGGGAGGGAAAAGAAACAGTGCACTGTATTTAACTTCAATTCATTGCAAGTTTTTGAAATAATCTTGAGTATTTGCAAAATAACATGGGAAGTATCACTAATCTAATTTTTATATTTAAAAACTCAGGAGAACAACAAAATTGCAGTTTTCGGTATTATTGAAGTGTTAGAATTTTAACGAGAAGCAGGTACTTGTTAAAGTTCATCCGTATCTTAGCTTTTACAGAACAGGTAATAATTAGTCTATAATGGGGTGATGCTACCATGAGGAGATAACTACAGGGTATGATTGTCACTTAGAAAATTGTAGGAGTACAAGAGCCCATAGAGGATGGAAAGATCAACTGCAATTGCTGGTGGAAAATTTACAGCTGTTGTAAAATGTACCTTAGTCGGTGGAATTTGCTAAATGTTAAACCTGCAGAATTCAGTGCCAAAATACCAGAGCAAATGGAAACATAAAGTACGTTTTCCAACTGCTAACTTCACAGAACAATTATTCCTTCACTATAGTGGAGTAGTTTCAGGAAAACCTGAAGAATGCAAAACAGCAACAATAAATAGTGAAATAGAACATTGAATATGTGGTACGGACTTAAGTGGACAGAGTTTTGGCTGAATAAAGCATTATCGGGCTCTGCTGTCCTCTGTCAAAACTGCTCACCATTCCAGGATCAGCCTGGAATGCAAAGATAACTCCTGGCTTCGCTTCTCCACTACAAACCCCACTCCCCTGCCCCCACCCCCCTCACCTCCAACAATAATGATGTGGAGATGCCGGTGATGGACTGGGGTTGACAATTGTAAACAATTTTACAACACCAAGTTATAGTCCAGCAATTTTATTTTAAATTCACAAGCTTTCGGAGATTTTCTCCTTCCTCAGGCAAATGTTTCAAGATCTCCTTGAAGCCTACGCATTTATACATATTGAACAATAATACATGGTGTTTACAGACTGCCCCTGCAACTGCCCGTTGCCAAGGCAATCACCGTGTTCAGACAGAGAGGTGTTACCTGCAGAACCTCCGAATACACATTCAACAAAAAAACAAACAGGGAAAAAAAACAGAGAAAAAAAAACACAGAGAGAGGCAGAAACATCCGGAAGGCAGAGAGAGCCAGCAAATGACCCATTATATTAAAAACAGATAACATTTGTTCGCTGGTGGGGTAACGTGTAGCGTGACATGAACCCAAGATCCCGGTTGAGGCCGTCCTCATGGGTGCGGAACTTGGCTATCAATTTCTGCTCGACAATTTTGCGTTGTCGTGTGTCTCGAAGGCCGCCTTGGAGTACGCTTACCCGAAGGTCGGTGGATGAATGTCCATGACTGCTGAAGTGTTCCCCGACTGGGAGGGAACCCTCCTGTTTGGCGATTGTTGCGCGGTGTCCGTTCATCCGTTGTCGCAGCGTCTGCATGGTCTCGCCAATGTACCATGCTCTGGGGCATCCTTTCCTGCAACGTATGAGGTAGACAACGTTGGCTGAGTCACAGGAGTATGAACCATGCACCTGGTGGGTGGTGTCATCTCGTGTGATGGTGGTATCTGTGTCGATGATCTGGCATGTCTTGCAGAGGTTACCGTGGCAGGGTTGTGTGGCGTCGTGGACGCTGTTCTCTTGAAAGCTAGGTAGTTTGCTGCGAACGATGGTCTGTTTGAGGTTGGGTGGCTGTTTAAAGGCGAGTAGTGGAGGTGTGGGGATGGCCATAGCGAGGTGTTTGTCCTCATTGATGACATGTTGAAGGCTGCGGAGAACATGGCGTAGTTTCTCCGCTCCGGGGAAGTACTGGACGACAAAGGGTACTCTGTTGGTTGCGTCCCGTGTTAGTCTCCTGAGGAGGTCTATGCGATTTTTTGCTGTGGCCCGTCGGAACTGTCGATCGATGAGTCGAGCGTCATATCCCGTTCTTACTAGGGCGTCTTTCAGCGTCTGTAGGTGTCCATCGCGTTCCTCCTCGTCTGAGCAGACCCTGTGTATTCGCAGGGCCTGTCCATAGGGGATGGCCTCTTTGACGTGGTTAGGGTGGAAGCTGGAAAAGTGGAGCATCGTGAGGTTGTCCGTGGGCTTGCGGTAGAGTGAGGTGCTGAGGTGCCCGTCTTTGATGGAGATTCGTGTGTCCAAGAAAGAAACTGATTCTGAGGAGTAGTCCATGGTGAGCTTGATGGTGGGATGGAACTTGTTGATGTTATCGTGTAGTCTCTTTAGTGATTCCTTGCCGTGGGTAGACGGGCAAAGACGGGCACCTCAGCACCTCACTCTACCGCAAGCCCACGGACAACCTCACGATGCTCCACTTTTCCAGCTTCCACCCTAACCACGTCAAAGAGGCCATCCCCTATGGACAGGCCCTGCGAATACACAGGGTCTGCTCAGACGAGGAGGAACGCGATGGACACCTACAGACGCTGAAAGACGCCCTAGTAAGAACGGGATATGACGCTCGACTCATCGATCGACAGTTCCGACGGGCCACAGCAAAAAATCGCATAGACCTCCTCAGGAGACTAACACGGGACGCAACCAACAGAGTACCCTTTGTCGTCCAGTACTTCCCCGGAGCGGAGAAACTACGCCATGTTCTCCGCAGCCTTCAACATGTCATCAATGAGGACAAACACCTCGCTATGGCCATCCCCACACCTCCACTACTCGCCTTTAAACAGCCACCCAACCTCAAACAGACCATCGTTCGCAGCAAACTACCTAGCTTTCAAGAGAACAGCGTCCACGACGCCACACAACCCTGCCACGGTAACCTCTGCAAGACATGCCAGATCATCGACACAGATACCACCATCACACGAGATGACACCACCCACCAGGTGCATGGTTCATACTCCTGTGACTCAGCCAACGTTGTCTACCTCATACGTTGCAGGAAAGGATGCCCCAGAGCATGGTACATTGGCGAGACCATGCAGACGCTGCGACAACGGATGAACGGACACCGCGCAACAATCGCCAAACAGGAGGGTTCCCTCCCAGTCGGGGAACACTTCAGCAGTCATGGACATTCATCCACCGACCTTCGGGTAAGCGTACTCCAAGGCGGCCTTCGAGACACACGACAACGCAAAATTGTCGAGCAGAAATTGATAGCCAAGTTCCGCACCCATGAGGACGGCCTCAACCGGGATCTTGGGTTCATGTCACGCTACACGTTACCCCACCAGCGAACAAATGTTATCTGTTTTTAATATAATGGGTCATTTGCTGGCTCTCTCTGCCTTCCGGATGTTTCTGCCTCTCTCTGTGTTTTTTTTTCTCTGTTTTTTTTCCCTGTTTGTTTTTTTGTTGAATGTGTATTCGGAGGTTCTGCAGGTAACACCTCTCTGTCTGAACACGGTGATTGCCTTGGCAACGGGCAGTTGCAGGGGCAGTCTGTAAACACCATGTATTATTGTTCAATATGTATAAATGCGTAGGCTTCAAGGAGATCTTGAAACATTTGCCTGAGGAAGGAGAAAATCTCCGAAAGCTTGTGAATTTAAAATAAAATTGCTGGACTATAACTTGGTGTTGTAAAATTGTTTACAATCTCCAACAATAAGTGCGAGGAGCTCATGGATTTCTTTGTCACTAAGATTGAGACCATCCATTCAGCTGCCTCTGCCGCTACCGCCCCTTCCCCTAGCCCACCAAGCCAAACTTCCCTTAAGGTTCCCCCACTGCCTTAGCCCTGAACTCTCATCTTTCTCTAGTTTCTCTCCTATCTCCCCTCATGCCCTCTCCGAGTTCATCTTGACCCATCTCCTGCTCCCTTGAGCCTATTCCCACCAAACTGCTGACCACCCAACTTCCCTTCCTGGCTCCCACATTAGCTGATATTATAAACGGTTCCCTCTCCTCTTACTACCCCCCCTCCCCTTCAAATCTGCCATCATCATCCCCCTCTTCAAAAAACCCACACTTGACCCCCCACCCCCCGCTCCGGTCCTTTAAACTACCACCCCATCTCTAACCTCCCTTTCCTCTCCAAAGTCCTTGAACGTATTGTTGCCTCCCAACTCCATGTTTGAATCCCTCCAATCAGGTTTCCACCCCTGCCTCAGTACTGAAACGGCCCTTATCAAAGTCACAAATGACATCCGATGTGACTGTGGTAAACTATCACTCCTCATCCTTCTCAAACTGTCTGCAGCATTTGACACGGTTGACCACAACGTCCTTCTCAATGCCTCTCCTCTGTCGTCCAGCTGGGTGACACTGCCCTCACCCAGTTCCATTCTTATCTATCCAGTCATAGCGAGGGAATCACCTGCAATGGCTTCTCTTCCCGCTCCCGTACCGTTACCTCTGGAGTCCCCCAAGGATCTATCCTTGGCCCCCTTCTATTTCTCATTTGCATGCTGCCCCTCGGTGACGTCATCCGAAAACACAACATCAGATTCCACATGTACGCTGACGACAGCCAGCTTTACCTCACCACCACCTTCCTCGACCCCTCTACTGTCTCTGATTTATCACACTGGTTATATCCAGTACTGGACAAGCATAAAATGCTTCCTACTAAATATTGGAAAGACCAAAGCCATTGTCTTCTGTCCCCGCTGCCAAATCCATTCCCTAGCCACCAACTCCATCCCTCTCCCTGGCCACTGTCTGAGGCTGAACCAGACCGTTCGTAACCTTGGCGTCCTATTTGACCCTGAGATGAGCTTCTGATCCCATATCCACTCCATCACCAAGACCGCCTACTTCCACCTCTGTAATGTGACTCGTATCCACCCCAGCCTCAGCTCATCTGCTGCTGAAACTCTCATCCATGCCTTTGTTACCTCTAGAGTCGACCGTTCCAATGCTCTCCTGGCCGGCCTCCCTCTTCCACTCTCCATAAACTTGAGCTCATCCAAAACTCTGCTGTTCGTACACTAACTCACACCAAGTCCCGTTCACCCATCACTTCTGTGCTCACTGACCTACATTGGCTCCCGGTCCTGCAATGCCTCAATTTTAAAACGTTCATCCTTGTTTTTAAATCCCTCCGTGGCCTCACCCCTCCCTTGCTCTGTAACCTCCTCCAGCCCTACAACCCTCCGAGTTCTCTGCGCTCTTGTAATTCTGGCCTCTTGCCCATCCACGATTTTAATCGTTCCATCGTTGGTGGCCGTGTTTTCAGCTACCTAGATCTTAAGCTCTGGAATTCCCTCCCTAAACCTCTCCACCTCACAACCTCTCTATTCTCCTTAAAGATGCTTTTTTGACCAATCTTTTGGTCACCTGTCCTATTATCTCCTTATGTGGCTCAGTATCAAATTTTGTTTGATAACACGCCGAGGGACGTTTTACTTCGTTAAAGGCAAGTTGTTGTTGTTGTTGAACTAAGGGATCAGCAGCATAAATTCACACCTCACACAAAATAACGACGTCAGTTTGTACCTAACACAGAGCGATCGGACTATATTCACTCCTCATAGGCAGTGATCTGGTTATATTCCTAACTCATAGAGAACAATTGGATTATATTCACACCTCATAGACAGCGATCGTTTTATAGTCACACCTCATAGAGAGGGTTTGGATTTTATATGGAGGCGGGAAGAGAGCAGGGCAGAAGCTTTTTGGGCGCGAAACCCACAAATAAAGTTGGCGGGTCGGAATCTGCGATCGCGACCTAATTGAACGATAAAAGTTTTACTTTCGGGTTTCACGTTCGGCAGCCAGTCTGATTGACAGGTTGGCTAACTGTCGGGGGAGAAGGCCTGCAGTAGCAGGCCACAGCTGGGGATCAGACAGGAGGAAGGTGGGAGGGATCATGGGCCATGGAGCAGATCTTGAAGGGGCCGCGGATCAGATCGGGGTGGGAGGGGGGGGGGGGAACCGTGGATAAGTGCAGGGGGGGCCTGGAGAAGATCGGCGGTGAAGGGGGTGGTGACCGGCTCGGGAGAAGAGTTGGTGATCGGACATCAGGGGTGTTCGACCGATCATTGGGGTCCAATCACAAGGTAAGCTTGTTGGGCCTGGAGGAAACACTCCTGCTCCTCCTGGCCCACAAGCAGTGCAGTAAAGGCACTCACCTGATGAACCGACCCTTCTTGCCTCCTTTTCACTGGCGATATTCAGAAGCCCTGGGAAACCCATGCTAGAAGTTAAATTTGAAGTTAGGTTAAATTCAATAATAAAAACTACTTGATGTCTCTTAATGATGCTAATTGCCCCTCGAACAACCCGCCCTAGTTGGCACTAATTGGGGACGCGACCTCAGCGAGTACGTTCCTCGCACACATCCAAATGCACCCACGTTAAACCCGACACGTTGGAGCCAGGTTGTGGGTGGGATCCAAAAAGCTGTGATTTTCACCTCCCGCCCGCCCCCTGAACCCATCCATTCTTGGGGGTTAAAATTCCCCCTATATTCTCACCTCAGCAAGCGATTGGATTATAGTCTCACCTGATAGAGAGCGAACAGGTTATAATCTCATCTCATAGAGAGCGAACGGATTACATTCTTGCTTGCCGATGCTCAGTTTGGGTTCCGCCAGGACCACTTGGCTCCAGACCTCATTGCAGCCTTGGTCCAAACATGGACAAAAGAGCTGAATTCCAGAGGTGAGGTGAGAGTGACTGCCCTTGATATCAAGGCAGCATTTAACTGAGTGTGGCACCAAGGAGCCCTAGTAAAATTGAAGTCAATGGGAATCAGGGGGAAAACTCTGCAGTGGCTGGAGTCATGCCTCGCACAAAGGAAGTTGGTAGTTGTTGTTGGAGGCCAATCATCTCAGCCCCAGGGCATTGCTGCAGGAGTTCCTCAGGGCAGTGTCTGAGGCCCAACCATCTTCAGCTGCTTCATCAATGACCTTCCCTCCATCATAAGGTCAGAAATGGGGATGTTCGCTGATGATTGCACAGTGTTCAGTTCCATTCACAACCCCTCAAACAATGAAGCAGTCCGAGCCCACATGCAGCAAGACCTGGACAGCATCCAGGCTTGGGCAAGGAACATTCGCGTCAGACAAGTGCCAGGCAATGACCATCTCCAACAAGAGAGAGTCTAACCACCTCCTCTTGACATTCAACGGCATTACCATCACCGAATCCCCCACCATCAACATCCTGGGTGTCACCATTGACCAGAAACTTAACTGGACCAGCCATATAAATACTGTGGCTACAAGAGCAGGTCAGAGGCTGGGTATTCTGTGGCGAGTGACTCACCTCCTGACTCCCCAAAGCCTTTCCACCATCTACAAGGTTCAAGTCAGGAGTGTGATGGAATACTCTCCACTTGCCTCGATGAGTGCAGTTCCAACAACACTCAAGAAGCTCGACACCATCCAGGACAAAGCAGCCCGCTTGATTGGCACCCCATCCACCACCCTAAACATTCACTTCGTTCACCACCGGCGCACTGTGGCTGCAGTGTGTACCATCGACAGGATGCACTGCAGCAACTCACCAAGGCTTCTTCGACAGCACCTCCCAAACCCACGACCTCTACCACCTAGAAGGACAAAAGCAGCAGGCGCATGGGAACAACACCACCTGCACGTTCCCCTCCAAGTCACACACCATCCCGATTTGGAAATATATCGCCGTTCCTTCATCGTCCTGGAACTCCCTTCCTAACAGCAAAATGGGAGAACCTTCACCACACGGACTGCAGCGGTTCAAGAAGGCAGCTCACCACCACCTTCTCAAGGGCAATTAGGGATGGGCAATAAATGCCGGCCTCGCCAGCAACGCCCACATCCCATGAACGAATTTTTAAAAAATATTCACACTTCATAGAGAGCGATCATGTCATAGTCACACCTCATGCAGTGCAAATGTTATTAGTTAATAAGTCCCATTATTTTCTCCATTACTTTTTTTTACTTATATTATCTGCAATAAGTTCCTTCCCTTGACTTACTCTTAGGTTCCCTTGTATGGCTGCTATTTTGTCCCCTTCCTCCACTGTGAAAATGAATAAAAATTACTCATTTAACAAGTCTACCATTTCCTTTTTATACATTATAGTTTTGGTTGCATCTTTCTTTAATGGGTCCACATTCCCCTTTACCACTCTCTTTCTCTTAATATATTTCTGAAAACTTTTACTGTTGACTTTGATATCCCTTGCAAGTTTTTTTTATATCGTGCTTTGTTTTTGCGCCTCCTAATACTTTCTTTGTATCCCTTTGTTGCTTTTTATAACTCTCCCAATCTGCTGGATGTCCACTTTTCTTTGTGTGAGCCTCTCTTTTTAGCTTGACAATGTCTCTTACCTCATTTGTTGACCATGGCTGCTTAATTGCACCTTTGCCTTTTAGGGGTATGCACTAGATTTGTATCATACCAAATACTTATTTGAATACTTCCCACTGTTTGTCTGTAGGTTTGTCCACTAATAATATAACCTATTTTATTGTGGTCAATTCATTTCATTTTTCATCCCTTTAAAGTTTGCCTTACTTAAATATGTTCTAGAAATTCTTTGCCTTTTCAATACTTGAGCTGTTCTGCTTCTCCCAGTCTATGTGAAAATTGAAATCTCCCATTATAACCACATTGTTTTTACTCTATGCTTCCTGATCTCTATATTTATACATTCCTCCACTACATCACTACTATCAGAAGGATCTGAAGACAACTCCTACCGATGTCTTGCCTCCTTTACTGTTGCTTAACTCTACCCATAGTATTTCCACTGCTTGATCACTCTTACTGAATTCTCTTCTTTCAACTGATTATCAATATTGCTACATCCCTCTTTTCCAATTTCCATGTCTTTTCTAATGAAGATATAGCCTGGAATATTTAGTTCCCAATCATGCCCAAGTTGTAGCCAGGTCTCTGTAATGGCTACGACATCATACCCTTTCAACTGAATTTGTCTTCTAACTCACTTGTTTTACTTCTTATGCATGGCATCAACACTCTGCAGTTAACCATAGAGCATCTGGATGCTTCAGCTGGGCCTTTTATGAGGAGTATGAGGCCCCATGTTTTAGCATCATTCAGGGATGCTCATATTAGGGCCGTGCAAGCTGTGGACTCCTCTGCTTCAGGTAGGCTGGGAAACCAAATGGATGTCCTGCAGTCTGCTCTCCCACCGATCAACGGGAGTGCTGAACCGCAGCCAGGTACAAAGGGCAGCTGAGCCATGGGAATGGGACATGTTACCATCTTGCAGGATGACAGAATATCTGCACCCTTGCCACCCCCTCAGCCAATACCTCTCCTGGTGCCAGAAAGCCAGCTGGGCCAGACTGCCCCAGCAGCTGTCGAGTTGCTGCAGTTTGCAGCAGGCCCCTGGATGCCCAAGCTCCTCGATGTTGCCGACCACAAGCTTTCCATCTCCCATGGGGAGCACCTCATAGGAGCACTCGACAAGGTACTTAACCCTAGTAAAGTAGGGAAGAGTGAGGTCATCAAGTAATTTAAACATGACAATAAGAATTTTTGATTTGAAGTGTTGAGGGACTGGGAACCGACAGGATATTGGGTGAATGGGACGGTACAGGTTAGGACACGGGCAGCAGAGTTTTGGATGAGCTGAAGTTTATGGAGGGTGGAAGATGGGAGGCCAGCCAGGAGAGTTTTGGCATAGTCAGGTTTGGAGGTGACAAAGACATGGGTGAGGGTTTCAGTGCCACATGGGCTGAGGTGAATCATGTTCCAGAGGTGGAAGGAGATGGTCTTTGACGATGGAGAGGATATGGGGTCAGAAGCACAGCTTGGGATTGAATAGATGCCAAGGTTACACACAGTCTGGTTCAGCCTGAAACAGTGGCCAGGAGAGGGAAGGAGTCAATGGCAAGAGTACAGAGTTTGTGCCAGGGATCAAAAATGATCATCCGATTCAGAGATCCATCAGGATTCTGCTTTGGTCCTGACTGGAATTTTGGGGTCAATACCATGAAGATGACCACATCGGTTGGTAAGGATCATAAATATGCATCGCCCATATTACGGCATTTGACTCATTTCAACTTCTCAATAGATGTGAGACAGATACCTTTAACTTAATCACGGGTACAGTAGCATAGTGGTTATGTTACTGGGCTAGTAATCCAGAGGCCTGGACTAAAATCCAGAGTCATGAGTTCAAATCCCGCAACGGCAGCTGGCGAATTTAAATTCAATTAAATAAAAAAAAAAATCTGGAATTAAAATGCTAGTATCAGTAATAATGACCATGAAACTACCGGATTGTCGTAAAAACCCATCTGGTTCACTAATGTCCTTTAGTGGAAGGAAGCCTGCTGCCCTTACCCGGTCTAGCCTATATGTGACTCCAGACCCACAGCAATGTGGTTGATTCTTAATTGCCCTCTGAAATGGCCTAGCAAGCCACTCAGTTGTAAAATCTCGCTACGAAAAGTCATAATAAGAATAAAACCGGACGGACCACTAGGCACCGGACACGACAACTGCAAAACACCAAGCCCAGTCGACCCTGCAAGGTCCTCCTGACGAACATCTGGGGACTTGTGCCAAAATTGGGAGAGCTGTCCCACAGACTAGTCAAGCAACAGCCTGACATAGCCATACTCACAGAATCATATCTTTCAGCCAACGTCCCAGACTCTTCCATCACCATCCCTGGGTATGTCCTGTCCCACCGGCAGGACAGACCCACCAGAGGTGGCGGTACATAGTGATATACAGTCAGGAGGGAGTGGCCCTGGGAGTCCTCAACATTGACTCTGGACCCCATGAAATCTCATGGCATCAGGTCAAACATGGGCAAGGAAACCTCCTGCTGATTACCACCTACCGTCCTCCCTCAGCTGATGAATCAGTCCTCCTCCATGTTGAGCACGACTTGGAGGAAGCACTGAGGGTAGCAAGGGCACAAAATGTACTCTGGGTGGGGGACTTCAATGTCCATCACCAAGAGTGGCTCGGTAGCACCACTACTGGCCGAGCTGGCCGAGTCCTGAAGGACATAGCTGCCAAACTGGGCCTGCGGCAGGTGGTGAGCGAACCAACACGAGGGAAAAACTTACTTGACCTCGTCCTCACCAATCGACCTGTCGCAAATGCATCTGTCCATGACAGTATTGGTAGGAGTGACCACCGCACAGTCCTCGTGGAGATGAAATCCCGTCTTCGCACTGAGGACACCATCCAACATGTTGTGTGGCACTACCACCGTGCTAAATGGGATAGATTCAGAACAGATCTAGCAGCTCAAAACTGGGCATCCATGAGGCGCTGTGGGCCATCAGCAGCAGCAGTAATTGTATTCCAGCACAATCTGTAACCTCATGGCCTGGCATATTCCTCACTCTACCATTACCAACAAGCCAGGGGATCAACCCTGGTTCAATGAGGAGTGTAGAAGAGCAGCACCAGGCGTACCTAAAAATGAGGTGCCAACCTGGTGAAGCTACAACTCAGGACTACATGCATGCTAAACAGCAGAAGCAACATGCTATAGACAGAGCTAAGCGATTCCACAACCAACGGATCAGATCAAAGCTCTGCAGTCCTGCCACATCCAGTCGTGAATGGTGGTGGACAATTAAACAACTAACGGGAGGAGGAGGCTCTGCAAACATCCCCATTCTCAATGATGGCGGAGTCCAGCACGTGAGTGCAAAAGACAAGGCTGAAGCGTTTGCAACCATCTTCAGCCAGAAGTGCCGAGTGGATAATCCATCTCAGCCTCCTCCCGATATCCCCACCATCACGGAAGCCAGTCTTCGGCCAATTCGATTCACTCCACGTGATATCAAGAAATGGCTGAGTGCACTGGATACAGCAAAGGCTATGGGCCCCGACAACATCCCAGCTGTAGTGCTGAAGACTTGTGCTCCAGAACTAGCTGCGCCTCCAGCCAAGCTGTTCCAGTACAGCTACAACACTGGCATCCACCCGACAATGTGGAAAATTGTCCAGGTATGTCCTGTCCACAAAAAGCAGGACAAATCCAATCCGGCCAATTACCGCCCCATCAGTCTACTCTCAATCATCAGCAAAGTGATGGAAGGTTTCGTCGACAGTGCTATCAAGCGGCACTTACTCACCAATAACCTGCTCACCGATGCTCAGTTTGGGTTCCGCCAGGACCACTCGGCTCCAGACCTCATTACAGCCTTGGTCCAAACATGGACAAAAGAGCTGAATTCCAGAGGTGAGGTGAGAGTGACTGCCCTTGACATCAAGGCAGCATTATGACCGAGTGTGGCACCAAGGAGCCCTAGTAAAATTGAAGTCAATGGGAATCAGGGGGAAAACTCTCCAGTGGCTGGAGTCATACCGAGCACAAAGGAAGATGGTAGTGGTTGTTGGAGGCCAATCATCTCAGCCCCAGGGCATTGCTGCAGGAGTCCCTCAGGGCAGTGTTCTAGGCCCAACCATCTTCAGCTGCTTCATCAATGACCTTCCCTCCATCATAAGGTCAGAAATGGGGATGTTCGCTGATGACTGCACAGTGTTCAGTTCCATTCGCAACCCCTCAGATAATGAAGCAGTCCGAGCCTGCATGCAGCAAGACCTGGACAACATCCAGGCTTGGGCTGATAAGTGGCAAGTAACATTCGCGCCAGATAAGTGCCAGGCAATGACCATCTCCAACAAGAGAGAGTCTAACCACCTCCCCTTGACATTCAACGGCATTACCATCGCCGAATCCCCCACCATCAACATCCTGGGGGTCACCATTGACCAGAAACTTAACTGGACCAGCCATATAAATACTGTGGCTACGAGAGCAGGTCAGAGGCTGGGTATTCTGCGGTGAGTGACTCACCTCCTGACTCCCCAAAGCCTTTCCACCATCTACAAGGCACAAGTCAGGAGTGTGATGGAATACTCTCCACTTGCCTGGATGAGTGCAGCTCCAACAACACTCAAGAAGCTCGACACCATCCAAGATAAAGCAGCCCGCTTGATTGGCACCCCATCCACCACCCTAAACATTCACTCCCTTCACCACCGGCGCACTGTGGCTGCAGTGTGCACCATCCACAGGATGCACTGCAGCAACTCGCCAAGGCTTCTTCGACAGCACCTCCCAAACCCGCGACCTCTACCACCTAGAAGGACAAAAGCAGCAGGCGCATGGGAACAACACCACCTGCACGTTCCCCTCCAAGTCACACACCATCCCGACTTGGAAATATATCGCCGTTCCTTCATTGTCGCTGGGTCAAAATCCTGGAACTCCCTTCCTAACAGCACTGTGGGAGAACCGTCACCACACGGACTGCAGCGGTTCAAGAAGGCGGCTCACCACCACCTTCTCGAGGGCAATTAGGGATGGGCAATAAATGCCGGCCTTGCCAGCGACGCCCACATCCCGTGAACGAATAAAAAAAAATTGATTTCTGATCAGAGACAAGCAGGCTTGATTGCTGCAGCTGAAACAACACCAGCTGCTATAAGGAAGTCTTGAGAAGGCACAAATACCATTTTGAAAACTGAGTTGCTATTGCTTTTAAAACAAAATCAAATTATCAATTTTGGACACTGCCATCAGCTGTGGATGGGAAATCACATCTGAATGCTCCCCATTAATGCTGCATTCCTGTGTGTGCTATTGTTGCACAGGTTTTAACCGTTTATTTTAAATGAATTAATGCCAGCATAAAAAGAGTGTATACAGGAATATAATACCAGTGCTTTAAGTGTTTGTACATAGATTTTGTTGGTTGGAATTTTGACGCTCCGATGTCCACAACTACTTGCCTTCCAGCAGGGATCGCTGAATGATAATCAGGAGCAGAAACCTTGGGTCATTTTTCTCCTCCCGAACTCAGCGGTGTTGAGGCCAACCATGGAACTCCTACTGGGGTCTCAACAAAGATCAGCCAAGTTAACAAGCGCCGTGGATCGAGTCACTGATAATTTATAAAAGAAAGAGGTGCTTTCAAACCAAAAGCTTTGAATCACCCAAACATTAACATGACCACTCAGTTACCACACAGCGGAATAGCTATTTGGATAATAACTTCACATCAGCACTGCAAGTTTGCATTTTCCACCTTTAATTTAACCCAGCCATAATGAAGTTCTGTGCCCTGACTGTAATACCAGTGAGACAATGAATTAAGAGGTGGACCTGACTAAAATAAGACTATCTATTTTCATTATCCATCTATTTTTTTGCACTAAACATGTGCTTTTCAAATACAATGTAGTACGTCCTGTACTGCAAGACTTGCAATTATTCATTAATTTCACACATATATTCTGATACATATCAAACTGTTGCGATTGGTTGACCTATTGGGATTTATCAACATAGATTGTGATGTATTCAAAAGGGTTATGTTAGTATTTGACATTTACATTATATTATTATAGAGGTGATTTAAAAAGACAGTAATAAATATGACAGAAATGGAAATTACACGCAGTCCAATTACTGAATTATCTAAGACAAGACAAGCCGCTTCCATGTACATAACAGTGAATAAGAAAACGAGAACCCAGAGGATAAAGGCCCATCACGTGAGCCACTAAAGATCTATGGTATGCAAATGAAGTTTCAGCATTGACGCTACAATGTTTATACTTTAATTTAAATTGATGTCCAAATTTCCAGGATCATGGAAAAATTGTCTGGATGTAGAAATAATGACAAGGTATAATTTTAATTGATAAATCTTCAATTAAAATGATAAATGAATTGTATTGGTATTTTTATACAGTGAAATTAAATGAATTGGAAGCTAACTTGACCACAGATTATCATCGTTGTAAAAATTTCTTGAAGTAATTTTTTGAGGGATTGCCTCAATAATCCTTCCCCAATAATTCACAGAGCATTCTCCAGCCATTCTCGCTCTAACTCTTATGAAATGTCACCTATGTTTAAATTTTAGACAACCTATGGCATGCAAATGAAGTTGCAATCAATGTCCATAGTGTCGATTGCCAATGAATTGCAATGTGTCAGCCAATGAGTTGGAGGTGGGGTGGGACTTAAAGCAGTCTATTTTACAGCAAACAAAATCTATTTACCCGGCAAACAAAATCTATTTACTCAACAAACAAAATATATTTAAACAGTGCACTACAACAGTCTACAGTCTATTTAAAAAGAATATCTACGAACTACAGCAAACAGAACTCATGACCGAAACTACAGCAACATTTCCCGATAAAAGCAGGATTATTTCTCCAGCAAAATGCAGTGAGTGGAGAATAGTTACATATAAATTATGTGCGTAAAATCAATCCCAGTCACTTATAGCAGCGCGGTCTCCGGGCGTGATTGACGGGGGAATTATTCAATCATCTCCATTCTGGCTGGGAATAGTGTTTGCCACCTGAGGCTTCAGATGTAGTCATTGTCATAGCCATAAACTAACACAAACATTGCTTTAACATTAATGGCTGCGGGCCTGTGATTTCCCAACACGCACTCTCTGCGAGTGTCGCTCCCTACTGATAGTGATAGATTGTGGAACCATCCAGATTAGCAAATGTGAATGAAATAAGAGAAAAGGCTGGAAATACACAGCAGATCCATCAACATTTGAAAAGAGAAATGAGAGGTTAACATTTGTGGTAGAGTTCCTTCAGCTCAAATTGGGGAGCGATACTAGGGCAGTGCATGCTGCACGTGCCTAATGAGGCCGGTGGCAGGATCACACGAAATTGGTCCATTGGCAAGTTGCAGGCATCAGCCACTGTCCCAGAGGCAGCACGCTGATCCCAGTAAGATCGGAGATCAGCCAGCATGGATACCGGCCCAGGATACAAGCCGAGTCCGGGGAGAGGGGAGACAACTGGAAAAGGGGGAGTGGCAACCGGCAGCTGCTGACGAATTTAATGTAGAGCTGGGAGGTGTGGAGCACTCCTGCTCCATCTAGCTCTACAATAGGAACATAGGAACAAGAATAGGCCATTCAGCCCCTCGAGCCTGTTCCGCCATTCAATTAGATCATGGCTGATCTGTATCTTAACTCCACCTACCTGCCTTGGTTCTGTAATTCTTAATATCCTTGCCTAACAAAAATCTATCAATCTCAATTTTGAAATTTTCAATTGACCTAGCCTCAACAGCTTTCTGAGGGAGAGAGTTCCAGATTTCCACTACCCTTTGTGTGATGAAGTGCTTCCTGACGTCACCCTTGAACGGCCTAGCTCTAATTTTAAGATTATGCCCCCTGTTCTGGACTCCCCTACTAGAGGAAATATTTTCTCTCTATCTACCCTCTCAAAATAAAAATGTATCTTTCCGGAGACAGCCTCCAGGAGTCCCTTTATGAGATTTTACATATGCAAAGGGCCTAATGCCTATAGGAGCCTTTACCAATATGGCGGGCGATTTACTTCTGGCGCAGAATGTGCATGCGCACACTGCCCGCCATATTGGACGCTTAGGCTTAGGCACCTGTTTTACATTATTAGCGACTATTTTATATTTATGACCTCTAGTTTTGGACTCCCCCACAAGTGGAAACATTTTCTCCACGTCTACCCTATCAAACTCTATTATTATCTTAAAGACCTCTATCAGGTTGCCCCTCAGCCTTCTCTTTTCTAGAGAAAAGAGCCACAGCCTGTTCAGCCTTCCCTGATAAGGATATCCTCTCAGTTCTGGTATCATCCTTGTGAATCTTTTTTGCACCCTCTCCAATGCCTCTATATCCTTTTTATAATATGAAGAGTGGAACTGTGCACAATACTCCAAGTGTGGTCTAACCAAGGTTCTATACAAGTTTAACATAACTTCTTTGCTTTTCAATTCTATCCCTCTAGAAATGAACCCCAGTGCTTGGTTTGCTTTCGTTATGGCCTTATTAACCTGCATCGCTATTTTTAGTGATTTGTGTATCTGAACCCCCAGATTCCTTTGCTCCTTTATCCCATTTAGGATCTTATTATCCAAGCAGTATGTGGACTCCAGTGTGGCAGGGTGTGCTGGAAGCATTGAAAGCACACCCGATGTTGACAGCTACACATGTTTTAGGTTCAGCACCGGAACACACCTGATGCAGCCCTTAGATGAGCTGCTCAACAATGCAGCAGAGTGCACCCCCTGTTGATAACAATGAGATCATTTTTTTTTCTTGATGGAACTAATCCAGAGAAAGAAGGAAGTTAGCATTATCTTATTAAGAGTCAACATTGTCAGCTCGAACTGTTACTGTACTGTCCAGCAACTCTGTTCTTTCCACAATTTCAGTTTACTGTTGGATGTGCCTGGTGTCCTGGGTTCTTGAGCTATATCTTCTTGCCTCCATCTACCATCTTTCCCATCTCTGCCTGGTGTCCTGATTTCCGTGGGAGCTTGTTACCCTCTGTGTCTTTGACTTGCGTAGCTGTGTCTGCTGCTCCCCTGGCTTGGCTTGTGTTTTGTTGTGATCCCATGTATCTGATGCACTTAGTACCTTGCCGTATGCTTTTCTCACTTGTTCCCAGGTGCACTCCTGACAACTTACCTCATGCTTTTACAACACACTTCTTGGTGTTTGTCTGCCAGTTTGTCTTGTTCTTTTCTCTGTTGTTTCCTTGGTGATAACCTTGTGATTCCACTGCATGTTTTCTGTTGCTTGCTTGGAGCCGTGCATGGTACTCAACTAGGGATTTCATTTGCTCTATGCATTAGAGCTAGTGCACCTGTTAATTGTGCATTAATTCTGTGATTTAGTATTAAGGGAGCAAGAATTAACTCTTACCCATGTTAAAATTACTCCTGCAAGTAAACAGGCCTAATGCTTGTTAATCCACTGAGCTGGTGTTAATTAGAAATCAGCAATTAACGAGCACATGTACTCAAGATTTACTTGATTTTGTACATCATGCTCATTTTGCACAGTTGAAGCCAGCGTTAATGCACCAGAGAGAGCTGCCAGAATTTGCGGGTGAGCAGAACAGGAGATAACTTAAGGAAGAAGAGAGGGATATTTCGATGAACACAGCAGCATGGTTGTTGTCTCTTTTCCAGACACATTGGAGGAGGAGAAGCAGGAACAGCATGGAACAATGACCCAGGAATTCTGAGTACACAAGAGAAGCATTGCCAGGACTTCCCACTGCAGCTTGAACGTGTCAGGTACCTGGACCTCAGCTAGTAACAGTGTGTACAGATGTTGAACTTCAACTAGGATATGTGATCTCTGATCAATGACAGGTCCCAGAACCAGATATGCAGCCAAGGATCACCATCTAGATTCAAATTTCAGTGGAAGTGACAGTAAAAGTGACCACTACACAAACTATATTCCAGTGGGTGCTTCGAGGCATAGTTTTGGATTGTTTTAGTAAAGAGCTGGTGCATAGGATCCTCCTGTGCTGCAAACATATATGGTTCTAAAGGTTTTCAAGATTAGAAAGACATGCCTAAAGGTAAATAGTGACAAATTGTTTCCACTGGTCTGTGAGACATTAATGAAAGGGCATACATTGAAGATAATCACAAAAAAAAGGGCAAGTTAGAGAAACATAATCTTTTACACAGAGCGTGGTTATAATGGGAATTCTCTATCACAAACTGTTGTTGAAGCAGTGTTCATGAAGTATCTTAAAAGGAAATTAAATAGCTGCTTGAAAGTGGATGGGGGGCAAGCCGGAGATTGGGATTAGAATAGGTGGATCTTGGAGAAAAACACACACACACATTTGATGGGCTAAATAGTCGATTTCTGTGCTGTACCATTCTATGATTCTAATCACTATGCTGTTCTGTACTGCATCACAAATGCATCAGAAATCCTTTTTTCGCCTCTTGCCTCCATACATAGATGGAAAGACATGCCCAATGTTTTCAATTTTCTGGCGTTCTTCAAGCATAAGGCATAATTGATTGCACTGACTTTGCCATTGTTGCACCTGGATGCAATGCCCTTCCTTTCTGCTTCCTCAGCGTTCAGGTGGGATCTGGATAGAGACAAGAAATAATTCAAGTTAAAAATCATTTTCCAGGAGTGCTAATGGTGCACCCATCTTGAAGAAATCAACTGTTTGAGGTGAAAAATTAGAATGCCAGGTTGGATTTTGAGACAAATGGGTTACCCACTCCTAACAAGGCTGGTGACACCACCACAGAATCTCCAAACCTACTGGAGAAAGGGCTTACAACAATGCACATTGGCAAGGCAGACATATAGCGGCTAATTTTCCTCTGGCATGCGCCTTAGGTGTACCTATACCTAGAGCGCAGTGAAGAGCAACAAAGGAACAGAGACCAATAAAGTAAGGTCAAGTGATATCATTGTGGCCTGTGTTGCTATCGGGAGTGACAGCGATATTATCCATTCAGGTCCGGCCTGCTCCTTCTTCCACCTTCATGTCACTGTGCCCGCTGCTCTAGGAGACGCCATTGCAGTAATGATGTCATCGAAGCCTGTAATAATCTCTTGCTGCCTTTGGCCAAGATCATTAGCAAACCTGTCCGGTGGGAAGGTAACAATGAAGTCGAAGGCCTGTCTGATAGCTGTCCGAGCATTCAGAAGAGATGTTAAAATTGGCACACTGTAAGGAAAGGGTTAAGCAGGCATTCCTGAAGCCTACTAATGTTATGCGGCTATTGATTTCTCTTTATATTGTAGTAATGCTAATCTTTAGCCTTTGTCTGTTAAGCAGTGAATTATAAGTCAATTTAAAGTATCACTGGGTTGATAGGCCAGGGTTGACCTTGCAGCAAGGGTCAGGTTCAGGATGAAGTAATAATACACCTAATTAAAGATGTGCCGTTGCGTTCTGGTTCCTAAAGTTTCAGAGAACTTTAATCATTTGTCACTGGGGAAACAGTTAATTCTGCAAAGGAAAACATCCGGGTATACAGTACAACCTTTTAAGTGTATGTTTAAGTATTATTGCATATATGCTTAATAAACCCATGACACCTGACTTCAATGTTCAAAAGCCTTTTGAAAACCTTACGCTAACAATACAGTCCCCTGCCATGAAGAGTTGCCCTGCAGATGGACCTGGAGCTGCCACTCATTCCAAGGCCGACTGCATGCGATCCCCACACTCCAGCGGGTTGTGGGATCCTCCATATTAGCGGTTGGAAGCTGCTAGGCATGTCCTCCAATGACACCAACAATCTATTGCGCTCTACAAGCACCTCTCTTTTAAAGCTGACTGTAGAGAAGACCTTATTGTGAACAATGAGTACAGTTTACACTGCCAGCCTTGGCTCAGTGGTACCACTCTCGACTCTGAGTTAGAAGGTTGAGGGTTTAAGCCCCACACTAGAGACTTGAGCACATAATCTCAGCTGGCACTTCAGTGCAATACTGAGAAAGTAATGCACTGTCAGAGGCGCTGATTTTTGGATGAGATGTTAAACCGAGGTCCAGTTTGCCCTCTCAGGTGGATGTAAAAGTTACCAGAGCACTATCCGAAGAAGAGCAGGAGAGTTCTTCCGATGTCCTGGCCAATATTTATCCCTCAACCAACATCACTAAAACAGATTATCTGGTCATTTTCTCATTGCTGTTCGTGGGACCTTGCTGTGCACATATTGGCTGTCATGTTTCCCTCCGTTACAACAGTGGTTGCACTTCAAAAAGTAATCAATTGGTTGTAAAGTATTTTGGGACATCTAGAGGTCACGAAAGGCACTATATAAATGCAAGTTATTTCTTTACTAGGCTAGAAGGAGTACATGTGAATTGCTGTCAAAAAGAAAGGACATTTTGGGGCCCTGGACAGTAGTGTGGGAGAAGGCAAGTGGTTAGATGGTGCAACCAACTTGCTAGACTCCATGTTTGCCAGATCATCTTCTGTCATCACCAAACAGTGCATCAGTCACCTACTGTATAGGTCTGTACACCGAATGATATCCCTTGATGGACCTATCAGTGAAAAAGGTAATGAGAGTTCTTGATACCTTGAATACGTTAGGAAGTGCAGATCTGATTGAAATCTACATAGTAAACCCAGCTGAGAATTAAATCATGCATACAGTTCTTTGCTCAGGAGGTGGCACAGGATGATTGGAAGCTCTCAATCCTTCCATGTACTGTTCTTCCTTTAAAATCAATAGCTGCTCTTGGCCTATTTGGTGAAAGTGGTTATGAGTCTTCTATAAAGCCTTCACTCCTACCCTGCCTTCTGTCTCCTGTGGGGTTGCAGGACAGCACATACTTACTGGGATATTTGCGTATTGCAGAAAAAAATGAGGCTGAAAATCCACTGGGGATGGCGAGGTTGCATTGCAGTGTAAGTGCAAGGATGTACCCAGCTCAGACCTCAGCTGTAGACACCATCAAAGCTTGTAGAATCAGGGGGAGGGCCCTTTATTAGCGCAAGGATGGCAGCTGCCATAACTACTAGGGGCTCATCTAGAGTACCTCCTTGCCCACACAGACCACAAATTGCAGCGGAACTTGCTGATTTCGGAAAGACCGCAGCTGTCTCTTTATAGGGCGGCCATATTTTAATAATTCTTTTAAATCTGCAATTTGTTTCCAGGTCACAATCCCAGCCTGGATCCCCAGATGGGAACCACTTTCACAATTTGGCAGGATTGCACACATGATCCTGACAGTTATATGCCAGGTCCCTTTGAATCAAGGTCGTGGGAACTCTGGCACTGACAGTCCCCTGTCCACAGCCCCCCACTTATTCCATTGTTTTTTGTAAGGGGCTATCAGAGGCTCCACCCCTTCCCAAGGTCTGTAGAATCCATGATGTTAAGGCTGGGACCTGGCACATTTGTGTTTCAGCCCCCAACTGCCAACCCTTTTGGCACAATCCTGCCAGACTTACTCAATTTCAGGCCCAGTAGCTTCAAATCAGGTCAGGAACAATGGACTATTGTGGGCTTTATATTAAAGAACATTCCAAGACATTCCTTTACCCATTATTTTAATGGAGGTTTTAATCCATTTATGTTAATTCCTCTGTTAAATTAGTGCATGAAGGAATATCTTAAGAACACATGAAGCATTCATACATTGTAACGGCAGTCATTTCTAAGCTTAAACTGTAGATACGTGCTTTGTAATTGGCATTGTATAGATCAGCAGTTATGAATATGTCATTTTTGTATGAAGTTTGGTTGAAAATATTTTATGCTTTACCATTCTTGACAATTCAATTTTATATAAAAAATAGAATTTATATATGCAGATATGTAAGCATGCTTTAAAATGTGGATATACCAGTAACAAATATTATTATACCTGAGATTTCAAGAGCAGAGCAACAACAGTTTAGTTATTAGGCTGTGATTATCTACAGTGGCAGCTGATGTGCATTTAAAAATATATATATAATGAAACAGACCAATGAACTGAATATAATTTGACATTGCGTCAGATAGCTCCTCAACCATACAATGTTTGATGGAATTCTGCATGTACAATTCCACAGAAAAGGTGATATTGTTTTTCAATATGAGAGAAATCAACTGACAAGAAAAAGGAAATTATCCCTGATTGATGTGTTCATATATTTGTATCAATTAAGAAACAACAAAATGGAAGTTCTTTTCCACAAGCAGGCAGGCAATATTCTGTTAATGTTCCCACGGACTACTCTGGGCATTTTATAACTTCGGAGCATAGTGAAAGCTACCCCTGTGGTCACATTGATTAAAGCTATCTGTTAATCAACCGAATTGATATTACAGCCAACAGGCTTCGTTATTTTCATATTCTGACCTCTCATCAGCTAGGTCAATCCAAAACAGTCCAGAAAAGGTACTTTTCCACATCTGTAACCAATATCGCACAGTGATCAGTCAACAGAAATCATACTTTTAGTAGGACAACGTCAACATTTCTCTTAAGTAGAATGTGTCGATACCACCGTGATCTTCAAATGATGAACCCAGCTGAGAATGAAAACGACCCATGAAGGACGATGGTTCATCATGCAGGGCACCACACAGGATGACAAGAATAGGAGAGAAGAAAAGGTAAATCAAGAAGCTACATTTAAGTGGCACCAAGCTGGGATTTTAAAAGCCTATAAATCGCAGGAGGAAGGGTTGTGATGGGCTACTTTACTACTCCAAAGTTTGCACATTTGGGATAAAAATCCCAGTGTAACAACAGCTTTGAAAAATTAATTATTTGCCAATTTTCAGGACTCAGTTGACAGTAAACTTTTCAATAGTGCTTTTGCACCAGGATCGCTATCCAGATTAGAAAGGATGTTGACTTTCGATCACTGTAATGACAAGCTGCCTGAAGAAAGAGTCATTGTATATAACTGCCAAATAGGTCTTTTCTACCATAAAGACTAAAAATGATGGATCTCTAGCATAATGGGCTCTGATTATCACAAATGGGAGAAATGTCAAGTATTTTTCTACACTGTTTCTTGAGAAATACTTCACATTGAAAATACTTCCTGCCCTCCTCCAGAGTGACCACCCTTTCAAGGATAAGCAGTAGTCTGAATTCTAGACCAGAACTGATCTGATTGCCATGTTCATTTTGAAAGATTTGAAGTTTCCCCAATTTATTTTGATTTGGATTTGCATTCGAGGAAAAGATTTTTTTACACATACTAATTGACCTCTCATGGTATCACACATGGCAAATCAGAGAATATGGTCTCTCTCTTTCACCTGTTTTTGTTGTCTTCATGTTGCAGTGTCTCTGTCTCTCCTCTTCTGCCTCTGTCTCCCATTTGCTTCTCTCTCTGTCCTCTTCTGCTTTTTTCTCTATATTTTTCTTTTAATTTTTCCTCTTGGGTAGAAGGTTGTGAATAGCTTGGGGTGATGTGGCGTGAAAAGGAGCCATTATGAGCCACAAGCCATATTTTCCATTGGGATTGTGTGGAAAATGTGGCTTTCAAAATTCAACTTTTATAAAAGCCAAATCTGTATCTCCATTTATGTGTGTATCTCTCTTATGAATCATAGATATCAGTAATTAGAATGTTTTAATCTCAACAAAATGCAAGTTATAGAAGTTTTCTGTTACCTCAAAAATTAAACTCAAATTATTTCTTGGAAAAAAATAATTCAAATGAAGATGAAGAAAGACTTCATATCCCTCTCTCTCTCAGCTGAATACATTTTCTGATGTTTGTGGAAAACAAAAGCTATAATAGCTTTGTAATCAGTCACTCATTTTCTTTCTCTCTCTCTCTCTGTCTCACACACACACACAGCCTCGCTGTTTTGAAAAAAATGTCATTTTAAACTTTATCTGATTGAAACTATTGAAATTTATCCTTTAGGTTTTTCTTGAAATAACTTTGAAAAGCAACTAGGCAGATACTGCTTGGGGACAATTTTAACATTTGGTGGAAAAGGGAGGTAGGCAGTTAGCAGTCGGAGTGAACCCACTGCCAACGCATTGATGCTGCAGTGAGCCCTGAGATATTTTGAGGCTCGGGTTTCATTCGCATGGGTTTGGCGAGCTGCATGCACCAAACTGGCACTCCAATGGACTTGGCAGTTGGGGAGAATGGGAAATCAGCCTGCTTCAGGGTGCCTCAGGGATCGGTGCTGGGTCCGCTGTTATTTGTTATTTATATTAATGATTTGGATGAGAATTTAGGAGGCATGGTTAGTAAGTTTGCAGATGACACCAAGATTGGTGGCATTGTGGACAGTGAAGAAGGTTATCTAGGATTGCAACGGGATCTTGATAAATTGGGCCAGTGGGCGGATGAATGGCAGATGGAGTTTAATTTAGATAAATGTGAGGTGATGCATTTTGGTAGATCGAATCGGGCCAGGACCTACTCCGTTAATGGTAGGGCGTTGGGGAGAGTTATAGAACAAAGAGATCTGGGAGTACAGATTCATAGCTCCTTGAAAGTGGAGTCACAGGTGGATAGGGTAGTGAAGAAGGCATTCGGCATGCTTGGTTTCATTGGTCAGAACATTGAATGCAGGAGTTGGGATGTCTTGTTGAAGTTGTACAGGGCATTGGTGAGGCCACACTTGGAGTACTGTGTACAGTTCTGGTCACCCTATTATAGAAAGGATATTATTAAACTAGAAAGAGTGCAGAAAAGATTTACTAGGATGCTACCGGGACTTGATGGTTTGACTTACAGGGAGAGGTTAGACAGACTGGGACTTTTTTCCCTGGAGAGTAGGAGGTTAAGGGGTGATCTTATCGAAGTCTATAAAATAATGAGGGGCATAGATAAGGTCGATAGTCAAAATCTTTTCCCAAAGGTAGGGGAGTCTATAACGAGGGGGCATAGATTTAAGGTGAGAGGGGAGAGATACAAAAGGGTCCAGAGGGGCAATTTTTTCACTCAAAGGGTGGTGAGTGTCTGGAACGAGCTGCCAGAGGCAGTAGTAGAGGCGGGTACAATTTTGTCTTTTAAAAAGCATTTGGACAGTTACATGGGTAAGATGGGTATAGAGGGATATGGGCCAAGTGCAGGCAATTGGGACTAGCTTAGTGGTATAAACTGGGCGACATGGACATGTTGGGCCGAAGGGCCTGTTTCCATGTTGTAAACTTCTATGATTCTATGATTCTACACGCAGCCAGTTGAAAGTCTGGGCCTGAAGAGGTGAGCTTAAATTCTGGGGAGGGAAGGTGGAGGGGGCAATGGGAGGGTGGGGGGAATGCATGGACTTGCAAGAGGCTGGAATATTTTGTATGACTGGGAGGAGCATTCCTGTCTATTACAAAGAATTATGTCAGATTTACAGTACAGAAACAGGCCATTTGACCCAATGGGTCCATGCCAGTGTTTATGTTCCACTAGAGCCTCCTCCCACCCCTCTTCATCTAACCCTATCAACATAACCTTCTATTCCTTTCTCCCTCATGTACTTATCTAGCTCCCTTTTAAATGCAAGTTCCACATTCTAACCACTGTCTGGGTAAAGAAATTGCTCCTGAATTCTTTATTGGAAATTCTTTATTAAAATAAAGGTTGAAAATAGTTTTGAGATATCTTGGAGCAGTCTCCAACGGTCCCTTTAAGGATCACTAGTTAGGACACTCAACGCCAGTACTAACGGGCAGATTGTGCGTGGCACACACTCAGCCCATCTCTACCTCAAAATCACAATCTGGGTCCTGTGCACATCATTGGACACCAATTTGCAAATTAAAGGTGGCCTGCCGCCTGAAACAGATGGGTGCTCTGGCCACCCATGTGAAGGCCCTACCACGAAGGTGGTGGCTAGGGCACTAGCATAAATGGGGTGGTAAATGACCCCGATTCCATGTTCAGGATGCCACTGCCCTGTTTAGCTTGGCGGCCACAGTTAAAATAGGCCCCCTAAAACTAAAGGAAAATATTCAGCAGTTCAGCTGTTGAAATGGTACTGATGCAACCTGGGAAATTGGACACGCTCAATGGGAATATCCTCAGACTGATTTGTTGGGGAAGATAACACAGGATCATGTGATCATGCTACAGCGAGCTGGGACAGGTAGGTCATAAAATTAACATTAGAAATTCTATTACAGCACTGGAGTTACAGAGAAACATAACAGATTAGTATAACCGGCAACTGTGGACAGTTTAACATTGGAGTTTTCATAGGATATAGATCATACAACCTATGTTAGAATTTTGACATATTAGAGATATTTTAATCTTATCTTTAGTGATCTGGTGGAAATTTATATTGCATTATTATGATCTGGCAATCCAATGTGCGACTATAACCAGTACAGTTGATCATTTTCCATTTTCCCTGAGATGTTGATGGGCTGGTTGCTCCAGGAGGGGATGGAGGCCTATATAAAGATGGATTTTCCTCTGTCTTGCTCTCAAATAACATTTAAATTACACACAACTGGCAAAATTATTTTGAATAAAAGTTTGAAGGTAAAATTCCCATATTAGAAAATTGGGGGAGAAATTTAACTCATGGCTGTCTGTTTTGCGCTTTGATTACCGACAAATGGGAGACAAAAATCACAGGGGGTGAGGGATGGGAGCATATCACCCTCTCCATTGCTGCCCAAAGCCTGCCTGATGCCATATTTATATGGCCCTGTAAATGAGCGAGCAGCCCACCTGCCTGAAACAGGCGTAAGGCTGATCTACTTTTAAGGGGCAAACAGGGTGTGAGGAAGCTCGCGTGGAGTATAAATACTGGCATAGATCTGTTGGGTCGAATGGCCTGTTTTTGTGTTGTAATTTCTAATTCTATGTAATTCTATGCAAATCAGGGTCCTATGCCAGTCGCAGGACCTTGATGCAAAATTCAGGTATGAATGGGCAGAGCTTGTGCCTTAAAGGGACCACAGGAGGCTGCTCAAAACACAGCCACAGAACGTTTTCAAAGTTATATTTTTGTGGAGCCAGCATGAGAAAGAGCGCTCCGCCTGGCTCCACTAAATACTGCGGACTGCTGCCGGCTGGGCTCGCCCCCACCTCCCCCCCACCCCCAGCTTCACCTCCCCCATACCGGAGCTCACTGCAGGCCGGGTTCAATGCCGGAGGTGGCTGGAGTTCATCACTCCCTGACTATCGAGCTGTATCGGGACGTCCGTTTGGCACCCAGTGCTCACGGCATCCATTCAAATGAGGCCCGTGCCAAATTTAGCTTGGGCCTCATTTGAATGTTTTGGGCACAAGTCGAATTTCAGAACCTCCCCCAACTTCACAAGCTTCTTTGTGAATATTCTTGTGATTTTCCGCATCATTTTCTGATAAGCAGATTATTTTGAAGAAAAGAATTGTGAGACGGCCCCAGTTGTCCCCTTTATAAGGGGTCTTATTAAATAATGTTAAACAATTACTTGTTCTTCTACGGATGTTCAAGTCACAATCCCCAGTTGGGACCCACTGCCATTCGGTTACCTGGTAAGCTTGGTCTTATCAGGCTTACCATTGTCGATAATATTTACAGTCCCCTTTGGGAGCTGGGATGCGGGAGCTCCTGGGATAGGGAGTTCCTGCCCCCAGCCCCTCCTCCTCCCATGCTGCTGGGCTTGTAAGGGGCAGTGTTATGGTCGGAGTATGCCACAAGGGCCATGGAATTTCAGATCCAAAGTCAACATTTAGAATGGAACTTGCTCCTAATTAAGCAAATATCTTGAAAGACGTAAATGATTCCACTTCAAATATATTTTGCTATTAAAAGCACGGTAGTGCAGTTTTTTTACAATAGTACAATATTTAATACAGGCTACATAATTTTATAAATGTCCTATATAATCTTTGATTGACACATCTGCATGTGTAATTAACAACTGTTTTTTTTCCTGATACATGAAAATGGAATGAAAATGCTATCATTTATCTGACTAAATCTGTAACTGATTGTGGTGATATGTATTGGATTCAGATTACATTTCTAATAGATACAATAACAACATCAACTGGGAAATGTTTATGAGCATTTGCTGCTAAATGGATATACTACATTTGTATTGCATGCAAAATGTCTTAAATCTTCAAAGAGCACATAATATAAAGCTAATTTAAATAGTAACCATGTTCAAATTGCTCTGGCTACTATATTTGCTTTCTGTCACTTGTAGTTTTACAAAAAAATCTTTAAATAACCTTTTCAGGAATCCAGATGTGTACTTACTGACACCAAAATACCAATTTCAGAATCATTATCTAAAATCTACTAGCATTACATCCTAATGAGTGCAATAAACAAATCTCTGAACTTTTAATATCGAGAATGATTTCTATAACTCATTTACCACTAAAGATTAAATTCTGTGAAATAAGAGTATTATTGTATCAATTGCTGGTAGAAAGACAGTGGGGGTGATTTGAATCTTACCCATATGGTAGGCTCCTCCGGGCCCCACTGGTAAAGCTTAGACCTCACCTGCCGAAGACTCCCCATCTTCCCAAACATGAGCCCCCTGTGAGAAGCCCCCTGTTGCCAATTCCTCTACCTACCTTGTGTTGACGAGCAGCCTCCTGGCTGTGTGATTTTCCGCCGCTTCCCACCTGTTCCAGGCGGGAAGTGGGTCAGCGGGATTTAAATGAGCTCCGGTAGTTAAAATAGCCTGGGTCTAATTTCTGGAGCAGTGAGTGAGTCACCTCACTACCCACCCCCGCCCCCCAAATCCCCCCCGGAGTTAAGGTCGGGGCCAGTAAGGCAGTCTCTGTGTGTGAATCTCTCCTGCTGTGTGTATTAGAGATAGTGGACCTCTTGGATCTAAAAATCCACCATCCCACCGTAACCATGGTGGATCAACAGTTATAACCTATCAGGGATCCAAGTGCCTTATCCCTTCTGAATCCCTCACATCGAGCAATTTGCATAATTCTGGCGGGTACCCATGCCAGCATAAGCACATCTTGGGCATGCGCTAGATTGGCGACGGTGGGTGGGGGTAGCTGCAGAGTGCAGTGTTGGCCATCCACTTGCTGTCAGATCTGGAACAAGAACAAAATGAAAATGACGTATTGGCCCTTCTTCAGGAAGACCGTGAGTCTTGGGGCTAAATGTCTCCTGAGGGTTCCAGACTATGGACCTTACCCAAGGAAGGTGTTATACGCCAGTATCTTGCAGGTTTACAGTATGTTGGGGCACAAGAGGGAAGGCCAGTAAAAATTCTGCTAAGTGGTGCCATCCTCCCGGTCCTGCTTCCTTTTTCCACATCAGGCTGCAAGGGGGCAGATGCAAATACCACCCCCGCCTCCATCCACCACTGCCCACACCCAACTGGAACTCCTAGCTTTGGTTTCTTCAGGGCAGAGATCCCACCCCATTTTCTGTCTTCTCGAGTGCCCGCGGGCCTCAATTACACCAGCAGTCCATGTAAGTTCTTACTTTATGGTCCGGCCTTTAATCAAAAAGACTTGCAGCTGGTTTGTTCAAAGTATAAAGGTTTATTTAAGAGTTACCATACAAGGTATGGGGAAGTGCAAGGGGCCATAAAAATAAGATAGTCACTAAAAAATCCAATAGGGAATTCAGGAGAAACTTCTTTACCCAGAGAGTGGTTAGAATATGGAACTCACTAGCACAAAGAGTAGTTGAGGGGAAGCTAGATAAACACATGAGGGAGAAAGGAATAAAAGGATACGCTGATAGGATTAGGTGAAGTTTGGAGGGAAGAGGCTCATGTGGAGCATAAACACCGGCATGGACCTGTTGGGCCAAAAGGCCTGTTTCTGTGCTGTACATTCTGTGTAATTCTATGCAAGGTACAATCGTACAACTATAACACATTAAGGAAAGTGTTAAACATTACAACCTGACAAAAGATTTACATGACAAGGCTTTCGGGGTGATCGAACCCGAATTGACCCTACCCCATTGAGCTGTCCAGATGCTCTGAGAATATGCTAACAACTACACTTTAAGTCTCAATATATCGATGTTGCAGCCACCCATTAGTTCATACAGGACCTTAAGCCCGTCCTTCTTCCATTTTTGGGCACGCACATCTATAAATCTGTTGACTTCTGCACATTCCACAACAATATTATTCATAGTGTCATAGTAGGTACAGCACAGGAGGAGACCATTCAGCACAGACATGTTGGGTCTCCTCCTGTGCTGTACCTACTATAATACTATGAATACAGAAACAGGCAACTAGTGGTTTCTCCTGCCCTGACATACTATAAACATTAGATAATAATGAAGATATGAGGAATGATTTTAGCTCGGAGCTGGGAAGCCAGCGCTTGCACAGGTATTCAGGTCGGGAACCCGGAAGTCAAGTGAGTGCATCGCATTCTGCGATCGCAACTCAATTGAAGGTGAGTATTTGTGCTTCTGGGTTTCCCATGTGCCAAGCAGCCAGATTGACAGGCTGGGTGCCTGTCAGAAGGGAAAGGAGCTGCAAATCGGAGAGGAGGGTGAAAAAGATCCTGGGCCGTGGAAGAAATTTTGAAGTGTAGTAACTGTTGCAATGTAGGGAAATAAGGCAGCCAATTTGTGCACAGCAAGCTCCTACAAACAACAGTGAAAGAATTGACCTGGTCATCCATTCTAGGTGTCGGTTGAGGGATAAACAATGGCCAGGACAGCTGAGAACACCCTGCCCTTCTTCGAATACTACCGTGGGATCTTTTTCATCCGCCTGAGAGGGCAGACAGAGTTTCGGTTTAACGTCTCATCTGAAAGACGCAACCTCCGACAGTGCAGCACTCCCTCAGTTCTGTACAGAAGTTTCAGCGTAGATTATGTGCTCAAAGTCTCTGGAGTTGGGCTTGAACCCACAACCTTCTGACTCAGAGGTATGTGTAGTACCACTGAGACAAGGCTGACACCTTGGGTAAGCTGTACCCAGCCATCCCATAGTGGAAATGTGTACGGAATTAGTTCAACCCTTGAGCAATGATGATCCTTTTCATACTTCAACAGACACAACTCCCTTCCTTTAAATGGCATGTGTAGAAATGATTTTCTATGAATCATAAAAGCTAGAAATAACTGCCTACATTTTTTTATTGATCTTAGTATTTCGATAAATTCAGCATATTTGGATTGAAAATTTCTTTGCGGAATTACTACAATTTCTCAGTTTCCAGTTGATATAATGAATCTGGCAGTAATGGTTACCTCTAGAGTCATTAAGTAACAGTTAAGCTAGTGATTATAGAGCAGGATAACGGGAGAGACATCTAGTTAAAATTTGCCATCATAAATTTCAGTGTAAAATATTGGTGGTGTGTATTCTGACTTGAATTACTATTGAAAAAAAAACTAAAGAGTGCTCTCAGGAGTATTTTCCTCCTGAAATCACTCAAGCAAACAGCAGCTGCACAGAGGGAGGTTAAAGAATTACCAGTGTTCATTGCCCAAGTATTATCTTTGCACCAACAGACAAATCCTAAGGCTTTCTCGGTTCAGCAGACAGCTCCTGAATGAAGTATGTTCATCAAAGAAAGTGTATGAAACTATGGCAGTCAATTCAGCCACATTGCTCAAGGCCCTCAAAGTGACAGCAGCCAACAAATGATATGCTATTGGCTCTGTCAAAACAAAATCGACTGATCAATCAGGCAGCAGATAGTTCACAATAATCAACAAAATATTCAATGTGAGCTGAGGTTCCACCGGGTTTTTTTTTAATTTGTTCATGGGGATGTGGGCGTCGCTGGCGAGGCTAGCATTTATTGCCCATCCCTAATTGCCCTTGAGAAGGTGGTGATGAGCCACCTTCTTGAACCGCTGCAGTCTGTGTGGTGAAGGTTCTCCCCTAGTGCTATTAGGTAGGGAGTTCCAGGATTTTGACCCAGCGATGATGAAGGAACCACGATATATTTCTAAGTCAGGATGGTGTGTGACTTGGAGGGGAACGTGCAGGTGGTGTTGTTCCCATGTGCCTGCTGCGCTTGTCCTTCTAGGTGGTAGAGGTCGCGGGTTTGGGAGGTGCTGTTGAAGAAGCCTTAGCGAGTTGCTGCAGTGCATCCTGCAGATGATACACACTGCAGCCACGGTGCACCGGTGGTGAAGGGAGTGAATGTTTAGGGTGGTGGATGGGGTACCAATCAAGCGGGCTGCTTTATCTTGGATGTTGTCGAGCTTCTTGAGTGTTGTTGGAGCTGCACTCATCCAGGCAAGTGGAGAGTATTCCATCACACTCCCGACTTGTGCCTTATAGATGGTGAAAAGGCTTTGGGGAGTCAGGAGGTGAGTCACTCGCCGCAGAATACCCAGCCTCTGACCTGCTCTTGTAGCCACAGTATTTATGTGGCTGGTCCAGTTAAGTTTCTGGTCAATGGTGACCCCCAGGATGTTGATGATGGGGGATTCGGCGATGGTAATGCCGTTGAATGTCAAGGGGAGGTGGTTATACTCTCTCTTGTTGGAGATGGTCATTGCCTGGCACTTGTCTGGTGCAAATGTTACTTGCCACTTATCAACCCAAGCCTGGATGTTGTCCAGATCTTGCTGCGTGCGGGCATGGACTGCTTCATTATCAGAGGAGTTGCAAATGGAACTCAGCACTGTGCAATCATCAACGAACATCCCCATTTCGGACCTTATTGATGGAGCAGCTGAAGACCACTAGGCCTAGGACACTGGTGAAATTGAGCTGTGTAGCACCCGTTTTTTAGTTGCTACGCAGATACTAAAGTCCTGAAAATGGGGTCCAAGATGTTCGACGGGAAGTGCGCAGGACGCCATCTTGGTAAAGGCATTTGCACACTCACCTAACGACCGGTGGCAGCATGCAGAGTAGGGAATTTATGACACGGATCAGCGTGCAACGCTGATTTGATGGCAGTGCTTCTATTTTGGAATGCCACACTCCGGCCAACGCCCAACTGAACAGGACGTAAAGGACATGAAGGATTTAAAGGGATCATGAAGTACTTACAGGTTAGTTGCTGGATTATTTCTTCTGGCTGCTGGTACAATTGGAGGTTTCCTCTACTTCGATAAAGTTTTACTACTCTACAGGGAGAATGGTCTGGCTAGTTTTACTGCATTCTTTGTGCCATCTAAAATATTGTGCCAAAGAAAGTTGCTTCCAGACATGGGTGGCCTGGTAGGACTTCCTCTGGGAACTGCACAAGACTAGGAGAATGAAGAGAGACCACACAGAGCAAGACAAGCTGCTAGAAGTGGGAGGAGGAGGGGGAGCAGGGCACTCAGCAGGAGGCCATATACGCGGTGGATCTTCAGGGAGTAATTCTCTTACCTCACCTTCAGCGATGACCAGTGCATGAGACGGATTCACTAAAGAGGTCATGACTGAAATTCGTCAATTGCTACAGCCACAACTGCAGCCTCAAAGCAGAGCATGGACAGTATTGCCTCTGGCTGTTAAGGTGACTGTGGTTTTTAATTTTTATGGCTCTGGCTCCTTTCAGGCTGCTGCTGGAGGTATAAGCAACATCTTGTAGTTTGCAGGGCATTGCTATATAAGAGAGGTCACTGAGGCTCTCTACACAATGAGAAACACATACATCTCATTCCCTCTTGCTAGAGACAAACAAGAGGAGTGAGCATGAGGTTTTGCTTGCTTTCCAGGCTTCCCCATGGTGCAGGGTGCCATTGACTGCACGCACATTGCCTTGCATGCTCCTCATCTGAACTTGGGCATATTCATGATCAGAAAGGGATTCCACTCCCTCAATGTGCAGCCGGTGTGCAATCACAGGCAGCGCGTTATGCAGGTGAATGCCTGCTATCCTGGCACCAGTCATGATTCCTTCATTCCGCGGCAATCCTCTGTTCAACCTGTATTAGAACCAGCACGGCAAGTCAAAGGCTGGCTACTGGGCGACAAGGGTTATCCCCTAATGAAATGGCTCATCACTCCGATCAGGCACCCATGCACATGTGTACAGCAGGCCTACAGCGAGAGCCATGCTGCCACAAGGAACATCATGGAGCACACCGTAGGTGTCCTCAAGCAATGTTTCCGCTGCCTGCACTGCTCTGGAGGAGCCCTGCAGTACTCAGCTGAGTGGATAGCAAGATTTGTCGTTATATGCTGCATGCTGCACAATCTGGCCATCATGAGGGAATAGACTTTGCCACTGCCAATCGGGTGAGAACCTGAGAAGCATCAGCAAGAGGAGGAAGAGGAGGAGGAGGAGGAAGTGCAACAGGAGATGGAGGAAGAGGAAGGGAGACCACACGTAGATAGGTCCTTTCTGCCAAGGCTCTGTGTGATCAGATTATTAATGAGCGATACCAGTAACGTCAACTACACCTCCCCATTCACCAACAGTCCCACACTCCTTACCTTTCCCCTCTCATATGACCATCAAATTATCCTCCTTATGATTACGCATTGGTTTCTCCCTCAGCTCAACGCAGAAATAAAAACCACCACAAAATGCAAATTCAAATCCACTTTTATAAATTAACACATGAAATTATGCAAACAAAATGTGACTATTCACCCTTGTGCATTCCCTTAGTGTCTGTCGCTCGTTTATCTTTACCTTTCCTAATGCTCCTACGAGGTGCTTCCCTGTGGCTGGAGCATGGGAGGTGGGAGGCTGCTGACATTCAATTTAGGAGACTGCAGGTGGCCTTGGAGGACGACCTCAAGCTGCTTTGGGACGAGAGAATCCGACTACACCTCTGGACCGGTTGGCCGAGAGGCAACAGCAAGGGCACTGGCGGAGTGGCAGGGCTGGGAGCAGGAATGCTATCATCCTGAGAGAGGACAGCAGGTTCATCTTCCATGGAGCCACTGCCACTGTCTCGGGGCAGTGCCTCAGCAATCCTGGTGATCTGTTGGAGAACAGGTTGCTTGACTGCTGTGATGCCCTGGAGCCCCGTTCCACAATGGAACCCAGAGCCACGATGGCACCAGTTTGAGCTTGCATGGCAGCAGTCAGACCTTTGATGGAAGATGATTGTGCTGCAATGGAAACTGTGGAATCAGTCATCAGACACTGTATCATGGGGGTTCCACTGGTGTGCTGATGGAGGTTACCACCCGTTCCATGTTGGAAAGGATGCAGGACAAGCTCTGCATAAAACCCTGTGCCAAGTTGGAGCTGGACTCCTCCATGCCCCTTGATATTATCTGCCGGTTTTCTGGCAGGCTTTCCAGTGCACCAAACATTTGGTTGTGTACGCCCATCAGCCATCTTCTGTAGCCCGGCCCCATCAAAGTCCTCATTTGACCCTTCTGTAGCAGAACCACTGTGCGACTTCACCCTCCGGCAAGCTGGCACCTGCGGTGTCCATTCCCCCCACCCTGGCCCCTGCGCACATTTGCCCGGTGTCTCACCACATGCAGATCCCTCCTCTATCCTAGCCTATAAAGTACGCGCAGTGTCAATCTCTGAGCTGGTGGCTGCGAGTCTATGATCAAGTGATGGTGTCTCTTCATCATCATTGTTTTCTTTCTTTGCCTCCTCTGACTGGGAAGGTTCCAGTTCTTGGGTATCTGAAATAACAAAGGGTTAGGTTGTGGGGAGGGGAGAGGAGGAAGTAAGAAGTGCGTGCGTACATCATCTGCAGCATGTGAGTCAGAAAAGATTGTGGGATGAGGGAGAAGTGGGAAGAGAGGAGGATTAGGTATGCAGAGACCCTCATCATCGATCCCTCCAGCACCGTCAGTAGTTATGGCCTCAGCGAGGGCCCATCCAATGGTGGCCAGCAGTGTCTCCTCCATGGTGGTTAAAACGTGTAGGCATGCTTGTCCTCCTCGAGTTGTTTCTTGTTGCCTACTGTTATGCACCACTTTCTCCTGCAAGAAAGAGAGAAGTGTGTCATTGAGTGTCCTGCAAGATGTTTGGGTGATGTCGCTGTCATGGTTGAATAGCTGCCAGTGTGTGTGTGAACTGTGAGTTGTGGATGTGAGGCTTGCAACAGTGCTAAGTGTGTTAGGGTGAGATAAAGCATATAATTTGAACGATTGAATGCTGATTGAAAGAGATTGTTGGTAGGTGGGTGATGGGGGTGTAGTGCATTAAGCAGTGGATGATGCTAGTGGTGCAATTGGTAGAATATGTCACTTGAAACTTGAACTCACTCACCTTGACAACGTATTTTAAATGACTGAACTTCTTCCTGCACTGCCTCCATGCTCTTTGAGCTATGCTCCTGGCATTTACCTCATCCCCAAGTTCCTCCCACTGCCTCTTGAGTATATGTCTGGAAGGCCTCCTGCCCCACTGTGGATACAGGATGTCCCTCCTTCTCTCCACCTCTTGCACCAAGGCCTCCAGTGCATTATCAGAAAACCTTGGTGCATGCTCGCTCGTATGTTCAGCCATTCCTCAAAGTATCAGATTCAGTTTTCACACAACTCCCACCACTTCTTGCAGCCACAATACACCTCCCCTTTAAGAGGTGCAGGCTGCCTTTAAGAAGCATGAGCCTCTCATGATATTGGGACCTCCTGCTGATGGGTGCAGCCAATCAACAGCGCAGGTAGCGCTGGCTGCACACTGCAATTATTTAAAACAGCAGGCAGCATGAAAGTAACGTGCTGCCTGCATCACAACAAACGGGCGTGGGTTAATCACGCACGCACTCCCTGCACCCGTTTTCAGGGGTTATCCAATTTAACCCCCCATATTTTAAAAAAAACAACATCACATGTGCTGGAATTCAACTGGAAGTGCACTGCATCAGATTGCCTCCACAAGCCCAAGATCCCTACACAGAATGGGCATAATTTTCAAAATTAATACAAAAGAATTGAGTTGGCAACGTGTGACAATATTGTCCTTGCATTTCTGAGGCCTGCATTTGAATCCAGTCAAGCTGACGGAGTAATAATCTCCTCTCTCTGCTAGCATAAGAATGTTAACCCAGTGACTAGATGGCACAGGACAAGACTGCACACAAATTGGCTTAAAATGGCAATCTCAGTCAGAGAGGTCACAAGAAAATAAGAGTCCTTAGTGGCGTAGTCAGAAGTACTTTATTCAGGTTCAGATAAAATCGAAGAATCATACAGCACAGAAGGAGGTCATTCGGCCCATCATACCTGTGTCGGCTCTTGGAAAGTGCTATCCAATTAGTCCCACTCACCTGCTCTTACCCCATAGCCCTGCAAATTTTTCCTTTTCCAGTATATATCCAATTCTCTTTTGAAAGTTACAATTGAATCTGCTTCCAGCACCCTTTCAGGCAATTCATTCCAGATCATAACAACTCACTGCATGAAAAGAATTCTCCTCATCTCCCCTTTAGTTCTTTTGCCAAAAGCAAAGTCGAAGCTTCATTCTGTATGGATGCATTTGAGGTTACCTGGAGTGATTGATGCTGACAGTTATTGGTATTAACAAGCTAGAAATTCTTATCAAATCAACATGCAGGCTTTGCACCAACAAGTGACTTTATTTACCTCAGGCAGATCAATGTACAGTATTCAATATAGCATATTCAAATATATATTTCTCTATACTCCTTGAATATATCCAAAAATAATAAAACACCCCATGCCCTTTATCTAAACCTGGACCTTAAACTCACTCTAGCCTACCACTGACTGCTCACTAAACATTGCTTTTGACCAGCTGATATAGTCCCATGAGAGGACATTTCTGAGATCAAACTGTCAGTCACAGAGGGCTCCAGCCAATCGACAGCCCTGCCTCTTCCCAAAAGGTCTGAGACACAGCTGACAATCAAAGTCACTACCCCAGACAACAGCCTATCTTTGGAAGCGTTCAGAGAACAAGGGCAATGATCGCTGCTCTTTTCGTATCTGCTCCAGATCAGCAGTCGTTCACAGGTTATTTTAGTACTGAAGGTGACTTTTTGCAGCCTAGCCATCTGTGTGCCAGGTTAGTTGTATTAAATTGAAGAAAACCATAAGCGGCAATCTTTAAGAATAGCATGAGATCTTTGGGATTACAACTAACACCCCGGGTTGATTAACCAATTAACACGTCAGATCATTGCTGTGTAGGCCATAATAAATGCATGCCTTGTGGGTTGGATCTTGACTTTTGTGCGATAGTGTAAAACGGGTGATAACGAGTCGGATGGCCATTTTATACCTCTCCCAATTATTAGACAATGGAATTAAAAATTGGGATAGACAAATAACGGGCTGCCGATTCACTATCACCTGCTTTACCCTATTGCACAAAGTCAAGATCAACCCCAACATGTTTGGTCTGAGTTGATGGCTTTCTGCTGCAAAAAATGCTTTGTGCGACCTTGGATGTTAACTCCCTTACATGCTGCGTCTAGCAGTACAAAATGTAAGTTATAAAATTTAACATAGGCATAAAGGGATTTGTGTCACACTTGCCTTTTTGTACATTTCAGTGACCTCAATGCTGCCAGGATCAGGTTCTGGCAAGCAAGTATATGCTTATTTCATGTAGGGTTTTACATTTCCATGGGGGTATTGGAAATGAAACGGCTGGGAATTTCGATGTTTGACTTTATCCCACCAGTCCCGTCTCTTCCAACATTATCTGTATGGAAAAGGACGATTGCAAGTAGTGCTCACTCCCACTTCCAGCACAAGTTTAAAATGTTCATAAAAAGTGTCGACACCCAGTGCAATTAAGTTTCTCTCCACATTCTGCCCCCAATCACCCAGCTAATATTGTTGTTACACTCCCAAGGCTTTGGATTTTCATAACATATCAACCTGATGATTACAAAAATTCATTAATTAAAAAAAAAATTAGATAAGAAATAGATGCTGACTTGACTGCAACTGGAGAGTGGAATGGCAGGCAAGATAAATAATGAATTGCTTAACAATACTGGGGTCGCAAAGAGGAAGCCTTGAGGCCAATCCTGGGACTTGGGATCACTGGGAGAGGGATCCTGGAATCTAGGATCATTGGCCAGGGAGTTCTCACAGTCTGGGAGCATTGGGGCAGTTCTGAGGTCCATGGGTGCTAGGAATGAAGTATAGGGATTTGTGAGCATTGGGAATCCTAGGATCTGGGAGATGGGGGAATGGAAGTTTGGGGAGCGGGGAGTTCTGAACTCCAGCAGAACTGGAGCGGTTTAGTGCATTGTGGGGACAGACTCTAGCAGTATTAGGGAAAACAGGGTCAATAGCCTTGTGGGGAATGGGGCCGAGGAGAAATGGACCCAAACCATCAGGCCCAGTCCCCCCCGCCGTACCTCCACACATGTTCCTACACATCAGCCTCCTCCCTGACCCAGGTATCCCCCACAATTTCTGTTTGTATATTCCTGCCTTAAAGCATTTAAGCATAAATTTTTAGTCAGATTAGTTTATTTTTAATTGACATTATTGCTCCCCTTACAAAGGAGGTGGGAGGGGCCACAAAATCTTCTTACGAGGGGTGCGGTATTGGACGCCCCCTGGATGGCAGCACGCACCAGACTTTCCAGCCTGTTTGGGCTGGCAGGCACCTGAGACATACCCCTCGTGGCAGGGGCACTCCCCAGCAATATCTAAGTATGGTGACCTCCTACTGAATCCAAATACTCTGGCAGGGTCAGTGGCGGAGATCACCGGTGGATGCGATCCCGGTAACATTGCCTATTAAGGCTTTACTCTAGGACAATCATTAGGAACTCATGAAGAATTGTGAATGGGAGGGGAAGATTTACACGAAAAGTTCTGAACTCAAGATGAGCTGGAGCTGGTGCAGTGAATGAAGAGTGAGCTTTTGAAGTATCATCACAGCACTGACAGAAGTGACTGCTACAGAGGAGTTTTCAACCCTTGAGCATGGCTAAGAACATAAGAAATAGGACCAGGAGGAGGCCATCCAGCCCTTTGAGCCTGCTCCGCCACTCAACAAGATCATGGCAGATCTTCAACCTCAACGCCATTTTCCTGTACCATCCCATATCCCTTGATGCCTTTAATATCTAGCAATCTATCGATCTCTGTTTTGAATGTACTCGATGACTGAGCCTCCACAGCCCTCTGGGGTAGAGAATTCCAAAGATTCACCACCCTCTGAGGGAAGAAATTTCTCCTCATCTCAGTCCTAAATGGCCTACCCCTTATTCTGAGACTGTGACCCCTGGTTCTAGACTCCCCAGAACAATTGTCAGCTACCTGTCACTTCAATGGACCACTGGGGAACCCGGAAGTGGGCGGGTTGGAGCCGGGCTCCAGACCCGCCCCGGAAATCCCCGATTTTCATAGCCCCCCCGCCACGAACACACCCACTCGGGGGTGCGAAAATCGAGCCCTTTAAGTCTTTAGAATCACAATAGTTCCAAAATGACCTCCTAAGCCTCCAATGTGGTGGCAGCAAGCGTAAGCTCATTACAAGCCTGAATTGTGTCGCCCGCCATATTGGTAAGGGCTAAGAAATCGCCGCGCAGTGCCCCTGCCTGGAACAGGCGTTAGCCCCTTAATCTATGCAAATGAGAGGCCTACAGCATGCTTGAGGCCCCCACCACAAGATTGGTTTGCCCCGAGCAGCTGGCGCCAGCTGCACTCAGGAAAATCAGGTCTACATGCGGCCTAACAGCCTGACCTTAAAGGGACCGCCCGTTAGGTCGCAACCGCCAAGATATGGTTTTAAAATAAACTTACCTGAATGCAGGCTGCTGCCGGCCACCACTCCCCCTCCCACGATCGTCGCCGCTAGCTCCCCGCAGAATGCCGTCGCTATTCCTCCCTGGCCACCGCCACCTCTCTCCCCGACCACCACTTTCTTCCCGACCCAATTGCCCTCCTTTACCGGTGGCCTACCTTCACGGTCGCTCCCCTTCATCACTACTGCCGGCGTCTCAGTGACCCGATCTACAATCCTGCTTCGCTGGCGAGCTCCCTGTTATTGTCTGCAGCTCGCCGACTCGAGGCCCAATATCGAGTGCGCCTCGGGCCTCACAATCCGGGATGATCCCTGTCTTCGCCTACACGCCCAAAAATGGATGCGTCCGAATTTCTAGGCTTGCATGTTATATTGCAGCTTGTGGTATCACAGTGATTGCTAGTGAAAGGCTCCTTTATTTCTTATAAACACAGCACTTATAGCTGGATTTTTCTCCACAACATGTTCTGCTTATTTCTTCAATACCGCCACATCTCCAACTAATTTTTCTGGTTCATTTAATCTGCAGGATAGGCTCCCGGCAACGTTGCTGCCACCACGAGGAGGACCATCAGTACAACAGAGAAAAATCCCAGTGGGGGTAAAGCTGCAGCAACCAAAGAGGTGGGGAGGGACTTTAAATGACCCCAAAATCAAAACAGCTGCGACTGGGGCCTACGGTTTTAGAGCAAAAATTGAGAGAAGGGAAACCTCTTCCAGACCTTCTCCCTCCATTTAAAGAATTTTGGGATCTTCCTACCACTACCTTGGGCCTACCATCGCCTTCCACCGGGTTGTCCATGGGAGTGGTGGTAAATGGAGCGCGGACAGGAGGCAATCCTGGGAATCCTGGCTCCAGCTGCACCCCCCCCACCCACCCCGTCCCATTAGCATTTAAATGCAGTAGGTATACAAGGAGCACATAGCAGAGGTTCTGATTGGGGGGTAGGGAGGGAAATCAAGGTTAGGGCGGTGCGACGGTGATGGGCTTCACTTTCCTGCCATTTCTGTATTGATCCACACCAATTTTAGATGGGATTGTGGAAGTGCAGCCCCGAATGTCTATTTTCTGCATTATATTTTACGGTTGCAACTAACTACTGGTAGATACAAATTAATTTGTGATGGAACTATTCAGTTTAGAGTATTGTACAATTCAACCATCCACCATGTGTTATTATCCTCTCTGATCAGCCTTTACAATAATGTAACAACTAATTATTGACTCTATTGATTCTAGCCCACACGCTGGCCCTTACAAGAAGACACCAGAGAGTGACTAATCGACTAGTGATTGGTTTTGTTACCTAATTTTCCTTGACCAGTGTCTAGCTGTGCATGATGCGCATGATGTGAGGTCAGAGGCAGGATTGTTTTTCAATTAGATCTCCAAAAATTAGGTAAAATGGTGCTAAACTGGAAAAGAGCACGATCGATTGCAAAATGGGCATTGTTGTTTCCATAGAGGCTTTTAATAATGATGGAACACATGCACCTAGATGCTTATTGACTTTATGCAGAGGTACTTCTCTTTGTTATACAATATCTTTTTGAAATTATTAACACATGTGGACAATATTCTGTAAGCAATCGTTCTGACCTCCACAAGAATTACAGAATTCCATGAAGAACAAAGACCTGTAAAATCTATGTGTGGAATTATCATTTGTGTCCTTAGGGATTGTTAGTATAATTGTCTTCTAGTTTGGCCTAAATTACATGCCAAGATTTATAGTTCAATAGGAACACTATTTATCATCTTGTTCTGAAAATAGATGACATCCTGAAATTACTCAACAGCTTGTGATTAAATAATTAGCCAACATCAAATGAGGTGACAGATGCAAATGTGACAGTTTGGTAGATGATTCTTGGTAGTTGACTAATTTATTAACAGAGTACGAGAAATTAGCACCTTGATATATTAAAATGTGTCTGAAAGGCCAGTAGTGTGGAATTGAAAACTTAATGCAGGCATAGGAACAAGGAATGCTATGTATTTACTCTTACATTAGTTCATTAGTGTGAGGAAAATGGAAGGAATCGCATTTGCTTATCTCCATGTATGGATTGATGTCATGGGTAAGTATACACCATTCCTTCTACTTTCCCCCACTCTAAAACTGACCTTCAACTAGCCTTTGAATTAGCACCAAAATGTTTCCAGGCCCTATGATTCTCCAAGAAAGAGAAGGTTTTGTCTGAAAAAAAAGGTGCTGCACAGGTCTGAGAGGGCCGCCATTACTACAGATTGAGTAGCTGCGTATTCGGGGCAGTCAGTTGAGATTACTCCTGTGGGAATAACTCTGTTTAATATACGGTAGTAGCTCTTCAGTGCTATTTGTCCCAATTCATTCAGCAATGAGTACCTTAATTAACTAGGTGTGCTGTCCGCTTTGAAAGAAATTAATTTGTTTATTAAATTGATCACTTCACTTTCCCTCTAGCATCTCAGAGCAGAAAACCTGTCTCATTAACCAGAGTTAACAGAGGAAATTTCATCTGCATCACATCATTAATAATCTAGGCTAAATCTCTTGAACCCTGCAGAAGGAGGTTTGGTTGATCAAGCCGTCAATCGGTATTATTGTGCTATTTCATGGATATGATTAACTTACGTCATATATGCATTTTGTGTTATTTAATTCCTCATGGGCACACTCTAATTATTAATTATTCCCATTAAGATTCTAAATTAATAATTTTTGGGAAATTTATCTTCATAGTTGTCAAATTCCAAGGAGTGAGAATCCAGCAATTTCTTACTGGTGAAGGAAGACTTTTTACAAACTTTGAAAATGTACTTCTCACGTCCACTCCTCAAAACTGATATTCAAGTGGGTTAAAGTACTTATGAAATCCTGAAGTATTGGCTTGTTTATCTCCAGTGAGGCAGAAACTCCTCCAGTCACATATTATCACAGGCCAGCTGAAGATAGCTCATCATCACCAACCCATCAGAATTTTTAACTTACTAAGGACACTGTAAAGAATAGGATTAAGAGAAAAATAATCACATCTGAAACACTCTGCAGCTTATAACTGACTGTACTATTGTCTGTGACTCCGCTTTCGGTGACCTACACAGGCTTTCAGAGATAAGATGGGGCACTTTGCCTCAGCTGCATTAGCTTCTCAGTTCCCAATGAGTCGTTCTTAAATATCACAAGAAATTCATAAAAGCAGCTAGATAACAACTCTGATAATCACAGGGCTAATACTTTGAACATAATCTCCAGGGGTGTAAAACAATTTCCCTTTATTGGTTTTCAAAGGCAAGAGTCTAATAATTTTTTTTAAGTGCTAGAGAAAACTTTTATTGTCAAATAAACTGGGAAATTTGCCACTTCTGACCCAGTTAAAAACAGTTAGATGTAAACACCATTCTGTTTTACATAAAACAGTCTTGAGATTCTATACAAACACATTGGAGTAGACCTTGACTTTGTGCCATAGTGTAAAACAGGTGATACCGAGTTGGCAGCCGTTTTACATCTCTCCCGACTTTTATTTCCATTGAAGTCAGTGGAAATAAACATTCAGGAGAGATGTAAAATGTGCTGCCAATTCGCTATCACCCATTTTACATTATCTCACAAAGTCAATATCTACTCCATTTGGTGAAAATGTATAACGGTGATCAGAAAGCGATTGCCATATTTCTTTGAGACCGATAATTAATACTGCAGCAACCTTAGAATAATAATTTTTAGAAGTCTGAAGGGTCCTATGTGTGAATGTTAAGAGTATTTTTGTGATAACCACTCACAGTTACCACTGAACTGCAAGAATGTTACTTTTGTATTGCACACAGTCACTTTCTCGCTGAAGTTAAATTAAATGATTTCAATGAAATCTACAGTGGAATTTGCATTAACTGCCATAACGGAGTGGATCCCACAGGAGATAAAGGAGATTGGCAGATGTTGAGCTGGCCACCACTGAACCCCATCCCAATTGCCTCCCCACCCCCTCCCGGACTCTCCAAAGGACCTACCCCGGCATCTGAGCCAGTCGATCTTGCTGCTCCCTGGGACTGGCAAACTGCCTCTGGGGCTGAGACTGGTGTCTGCAGCTTGCCAATAATAAGCAAATGAGGCCGGCGGACCAATTTGCCGTGGTCTTGCCTTGGCCTCATGAGGAACACGCATTGCAGCGGGATCAAGCCCCGATCCAATTTCTAGCTCATTATCTATGAGTACGTCATTTATATTTTAAAACCAAATGAATGCTGAGAAATGCTGCAAATACTTCAAGGGTGTTATCAGTAAAGGTCTGTAAAGAACTATCTTAGAGATCTTTAAATGTAAGAGGCAGAAAAATACCTGCCTGCCGTTCGAACAACTAATCTTACTTTGTAAGCTTGTGAACAAGAAAAGGGCAGACCTACTGATTCCTTTAGACTATATGCAGTGTAGGCTGACATTGACATGGATCCCATTATGATGTAACACCATTAATGCTCATGGTCCACTTTTGTCAGCATTCCAGAAAATGGTGTAAGTAAATTTGTAGTTCACTGTCATATGCTGCAATCTTTCAAAAATGAAACCTCTTCAATTATATATTCATAATTCATAGGGTCATAGCTACACAGTAGATTAATCTACATCCCACTTCCGCACCCAAGTGCTCCAGAGAAAGTGGCAATGAGTCGTTAGAGGAGGAGGACACACAGACATACACATACAGACACACAGACACACACACACACACACACCTTAGAACAACAGACATCAGGGAGTGCCTTGATGCTTCAGGGAAGATCAGGAATGTTGTTGCCGCTGTGCAGAATATTAACTGCAAACTGATTTTACTTTGTTGAAGCATGGTGTGTGAGTGTCCTGACCACTTATACTTTAGCAGATGCAAATTATGTAGTAAATAGCAGGTTGCTTATCACAGTGAGGGTCACTGCTTAATGTGTGGTTTACTTGGAGAGTTTTTGTGTGGAAAATAAAGACTGGCAGTAATTAAAGCAGCATTATTAACAATATGCACACTGCTATGAGCATTAAATGTATTAAACACGGTAAATTCTAGCTCTCTTAAAAAGAGTTGTGAATAAAATTACATTTCCAACCGTTTTTAATTGCGACACATGCCAAATAAAAACAACGGCTGTCTCCTTAAAAGGTGTTAAAAATACTGCTAGCAGCCAATGCAGATAACTCAAATTAGGAAAAAACAAACTAACATTTGCTTCATGCTTTCACTTGACTCAGGTAGCCGACAATTCTCGAAACAAACTGTAAATGTCTCCCTCTTTGTACATAATCACTATCTCAGTTGGCTGCCAGTTTCCATCTTTGAAGCCAATACTTTTGGTTCTTCTAATCTGGTCAATTGTCAGTGTGACAAAAATGAAGATTTTCTGCCCACAGTGGATTATTTATTGGATTTTTTACTGTCGGTCACAATACATAGAGGGTTGCAGTTAAGTAGAGTGAGGGGATTTTCCAACCGCCCCTCCCCCCCCCTCAACAAGCTAGTTGGAAGATATATTACAGTCTGGGATGCAGAAGGGTTATTGCGCATATGTTTGGCCTGAAGTGTCCAATCTGGTGGGGTCGGTGATGGGGAGGCTTTATGGCTGCCTACCTCACTCTGCCCTGACCCCAGTGGACCTTGCAGGGTCAGAATAACTACAATAATTGTGGCAGGATCCCAATGGGATGTCTGATTCCGGTGGGATTTTCCACTTCTGCCCATCTCAGGTGGGGGTGGGAGGGAAGTTAATGTGACACTTGCTGCAGAGTAGCATGGCCGACAGTGACGATTCAAGAGAAAATGTCTTTTTTCTCTATAGTGCATTTGATTGCCCTGTGACTAACTGTTCTAGTCTATCGATCCCTTTAATTCTTAATCACCTTGAGGCCATTAAACCTTGAATGATCCTGGTTACCAAGAAAACAAAATATATTGAATGATATATTCCATCATTAACATTTAATTTGAATGCGGGCGAGGGAATTCAGAGTCCACTGTCATTTCTGGCAGGAAGTCCCAAAATTGGTGACCGCGGCTTCTTGCCAGCGGAAAGCCTCTCCACCATATTTGCCACACTGTTCCCAGAAATAGCTCAGGCTGCCTGGTCCATTATTTCCTAGAAGGATTTCTTGTCCCTTTTCTAATTCGATGTTAATCTATTCAATATTAGTTCAATATTTTGATCTGGTAAAGACAGGCTGAGAGATATCTATGAACTTTACTGTAAGCACCAGATGTACTTGTGTGAACAAACATCCTATGAAATTGAGAACCTGTGAATGGCTGTTAATGCATCTCTGAGAGATACCATTGTCTTATGTGCTTTGACTCAGTAGATCTTCAAAGGATTTTGAATTATGTATTTGTGGCTGACTTATTGGCAGTCAATAGTTAGTCTGAAAGTAGCAGAGTGTTTGGGCTAGATCATTTGCTTCATTATAACCCTTTGATATGTAAGAAATTAATCAAATTGTTTCAGGGCCTTGGTGAGACCACATCTGGAGTATTGTGTGCAGTTTTGGTCTCCTTATCTGAGGATGAATGTCCTTGCCATGGAGGGAGTGCAACAAAGGTTTACCAGACTGATTCCTGGGATGGCAGGACTAACGTATGAGAAGAGATTGGATCGACTAGGCCTATATTCACTAGATTTTAGAAGAATAAGAGGTGATCTCATCGAAACATATAAAATTCTAACAGGACTAGACAGACTAGATGCAGGGAGGATGTTCCCGATGGCTGGGGAGTTCAGAACCAGGGGTCACAGTCTCAGGATACGGGGTATGCCATTTAGAACTGAGATAGGAGAAATTTCTTCACTCAGAGGGTGGTGAACCTGTGGAATTCTCTACCACAGAAGGCAGTGGAGGCCAATTCATTAGATGTATTCAAGAAGGAGATAGATATATTTCTTAATGCTAAAGGGATCAAGGAATATGGGGAAAAAGCGGGAATAGGGTACTGAGTTAGACGATCAGCCATGATCTTTTTGAATGGCGGAGCGGGCCCGAAGGGCCGAATGGCCTACTCTTGCTCCTATTTTCTATGTTTCTATGTTTCAAGGATCAATTTTATATTGCGAGATAGTGCTGCAAAGGCATCTTTGCTGTTTTGACATTTTAGGAGATTAGCAAGGATTGTAATTGCTGTAGATATCCCATTTGCACTGAATACTGATCATTTGCCTGTTTAATGTTAAATAAATGTATCCATTGGCCTATAACATGAACTTCAGTCTAATAGAGTGCATATTCATCCACCTGCCAAAGAGACGATTATATGGCAGTACATGATGACCTCCAGGCATCCGAAATGCAGGAGTAGGGGTTCTCTGTTTAATCCTATCGGGCAGGTAAGCACGTCGGGCCTGAATTTCTGTGGGTAGCTTTTTGCAGCCATCAATCCCATTTCTCCAAGGGTTCGACTGATCTCCCATCAAAGTAACGGCAGGAGATCGCGACAACCTATGTGGAAATTCAAGGCCACACTTTGGTTCATAGGGGATGCAAAGTCCACTTATGACAGTGATTGCTGACATTGAGCCATAGTGGAAACCCAGAAGACTGGGAGAGCAAAAAAAGCAACAAAGGGATACAAAGAAAGTAGTAAGCAGTGCATTAATGGAGTATGAAAAACATATTTTCTAAATGGCAAGAGATGACGAACTGTGGAGGAGCAAAGAGGTTTGGGTCTCCAGGTACACAAGTTGTTAAAGACTAGTGTGCAGGTACAAACAGTAATCAAAAAGGATATGGAAATTTAGGGGGCTGAAATACAAAAGGGAGGAAGTGGCCTTTGGTCACACCCCATCTGGAGTACTGCATTTAATTTTGGGCACCTCACCTCAGGAAGGAGATATTGGCCTTGGAGGGAGTACAGTGAAAATTTACCAGAATGTTACCAGGACTTAAAGGGTTAAATTATGAGGACAGGTTGCATAAACTTGGTTTATATTGCCCTGAGTTTATAATGTGGAGGAGTTAACGAATTAAAATGATAAAGGGATTCAAGGGTAGATACAGAGAAGCTATTTCCTCTGGTGGACGAATCCAGAACAAGGGGGTACAATCTTAAAATTCGAGCTATACCATTCAGGAGTTAAATCAGGAAGCACTTTTTCACACAAAGGATAGTGGAAATCTGGAACTTAGTCCCCCAAAAGGCTGTGGATGCTGGGTCAATTGAAATTTACAAGACTGAGATCAACAGGTTTTTATTTGGCAAGGGATATGGATTAAAACCTGGCGACCATGTGTGCAGGAAGTGTGTCCAGCTGCAGCTACTGGCTAACCGCATTTCGGGGCTGGAGCTGCGGGTGGATTCACTGTGGAGCATCCGTGATGCTGAGACTATCGTGGATAGCACGTTCAGTGAGGGGGTCACACCGCAGGTAAAGATTACACAGACAGAAAGGAAATGGGTGACCGCCAGACAGAATAAAAGGACTAGGCAGGTGGAGCCATCTCCCTCTCAAACAGATATACTGCTTTGGATACTGTTGGGGGAGATGGCTTATCAGGGGAAAGCAGCAAGAGCCAAGTTTGTGGCACCATGGGTGGCTCAGCTGTACAGGAGGGGAGGAAGAAGAGTGACAGGGCTATAGTGATAGGGGATTCAATTGTAAGGGGAACAGATAGGCGTTTCTGTGGCTGCAAACGTGACTCCAGGATGGTATGTTGCCTCCCTGGTGCTAGGGTCAAGGATGTTGCAGAGCTGCTGCAGGACCTTCTGGAGGGGGAGAGTGAACAGCCAGTAATCGTGGTCCATATCGATACCAAAGACATAGGTAAAAAAAAGGATGAGGTCCTGCAAGGTGAATTTAAGGAGTTAGGAGATAAATTAAAAAGCAGGACTTCAAAGGTAGTGATCTCAGGATTACTACCGGTGCCACGTGCTAGTGAGTATAGGAACAGGAGAATAGACAGGATGAATGCGTGGCTGCAGGGATGGTGTAGGAGGGAGGGATTTAGATTCCTGGGACATTGGGACCGGTTCTGGGGAAGGTGGGACCTGTACAAGCGGGACGGGTTACACCCGCGCAGGACCGGGACCAATGTCCTCGCGGGGGTGTTTGCTAGTGCTGTTGGGGAAGGTTTAAACTAGAGTAGCAGGGGGATGGGAACCTGAGCGGGGAGTCAGAAGGGAGTCAAGTTGAGAGCAGTAAGAGAGGGGAAGACCCAGGGGAAATTTACAATACAAATAGTACAAACAGTTGTTCAAGAACAAGTGAAAGGGAAAAGCGTAGAGCAGCAGAAAGAAAATGTACTTTAGACACTACAGATAAAGTGAAAACTAGAAGGTGTAAGACGACTAACCCAGCATCAAAGCTGAAGGTCAGGCTAGGGTGTGTGGCCCAACTAAGAGTTCTATATACAAATGCACAGAGTATAAGGAATAAATTAAATGAACTACAGGTTCAAATTCAAATTGGAGGGTATGACATGATAGCTATTACTGAGACATGGCTGCAGGATGGTCAGGATTTGGAACTAAATATACCATGTTATAAGGTCTACAGGAGAGACAGGGAAAATGGAAGAGAGGGAGGAGTAGCCTTAATGAATAGAGATGAAATCACTTCAATGATAAAGGAGGATATAACGAGAGGTAAGCAGCCAACAGAGACCTTATGGGTTGAATTGAGAAATAGGAAAGGATCTAAGACTATAGTAGGAATTGTGTATCGGATCCTTGGCAGCAGCTCTGAAGTGCTAGATTGTATAAATGCAGAGATTAGACAAGCATGTAAGAAAGGCATAGTGGTCTTAGTGGGGGACTTTAACCTTCACATAGATTGGGAAAAGCAGACTAGCAACTGTCAGAAAGGTAGTGAATTTCTTGAATGTGTTCGGGATATTTTTCCACAGCAGTATGTCCTGGAGACAACAACGGGGCAAGCCATATTAGATTTAGTAATGAGTAATGAACCAAATTTAGTTAATGGCTTAACTGTGCGTGAATATCTATCCAATAGCGATCATAACATGATCGAGTTCAATGTAGTGTTTGAAAGGGAAAAAAGTGAGTCAGCTGCTAAGATTCTAGACTTGGGCAAGGCCGACTTCAATGGGATGAGACAGAGATTGTCCACAGTAAACTGGGCAAATCTGTTAATGGGTAAAACGACTAATGATCAGTGGGAAATGTTTAAAGAAACATTTAACGTGATACAGAATCAGTTTATACCCCTGAGGGGCAAGAACTCTACTTGCCTAAAGAAACAGCCATGGACAACTAAAGAGGTAAGGGACAGTATAAGACATAAGAAAAGGGCATACAAAAAGGCACAAAATGGCACAGATCCTGGTGAATGGGAAAGATACAAAGATCAACAAAGGGTCACAAAACAGATAGTAAGGGCTACAAAAAGAGAGTATGAAAAGAAACTTGCAAGGGATATCAAAACCAATACGAAGAACTTTTATAGTTACATTAGGAAAAAGAGGGTGGTCAGGAGCAGTGTTGGCCCCTTAAAAACTGGAAGTGGGGATATTGCCATTGACAATGGGGAAATGGCGGACATATTGAACAATTACATTGCGTCAATATTGACAGTAGAAAAAGAGGATAGCATGCCGGAAATCCCAAGAAAACTAATATTGAATCGGGGACAGGGACTCTATAAAATTAACATAAGTAAAGCAACAGTAATGAAGAAAATAATAGCACTAAAGAGTGACAAATCCCCAGGACCAGATGGTTTCCATCCCAAGGTTTTAAAGGAAGTAGGTGAGCACATTGCAGATGCCCGAACTATAATCTTTCAAAGTTCTCTAGATTCAGGTACTGTCCCTCTGGATTGGAAAATTGCACATGTCACTCCGCTTTTTAAGAAAGGAGAGAGAAGGAAACCAGGGAATTATAGACCAGTTAGCCTAACATATGTTGTGGGGAAAATGCTGGAGTGTATAATTAAGGATAGGGTGACTGAACACCTCGAGAATTTTCAGTTAATCAGAGAGAGCCAGCATGGATTTGTGAAAGGTAGGTCGTGCCTGACAAACCTGATTGAATTTTTTGAAGAGGTGACTAAAGTAGTGGACAGGGGAATGTCAATGGATGTTATTTATAAGGACTTCCAGAAGGCATTTCAAAAGGTCCCACATAAGAGATTGTTAGCTAATATAGAAGCCCATGGAATCGAGGGAAAAGTACGGACTTTGATGTAACTTGGCTGAGCGAAAGGCGACAGAGAGTCGGGATAATGGATAGGTAATCACATTGGCAGGATGTGACTAGTGGAGTCCCGCAGGGATCTGTCTTGGGGCCTCAATTATTCACAATATTTATTAACGACTTAGATGAAGGCATAGAAAGTCTCATATCTACGTTTGCCGATGACACAAAGATTGGTGGCATTGTAAGCAGTGTAGATGAAAACATAAAATTACAAAGCGATATTGATAGATTAGGTGAATGGGCAAAATTGTGGCAAATGGAATTCAACATAGACAAATGTGAGGTTATCCACTTTGGATCAAAAAAGGATAGAACAGGGTACTTTCTAAATGGTAAAAAGTTAAGAACAGTGGATGTCCAAAGGGACTTAGGGGTTCAGGTACATAGATCATTGAAGTGTCATGAACAGGTGCAGAAAATAATCAATAAGGCTAGTGGAATGCTGGCCTTTATATCTAGAGGACTAGAGTACAAGGGGGCAGAAGTTATGCTACAGCTATACTGAACCCTGGTTAGACCGCACCTGGAGTACTGTGAGCTGTTCTGGGCACCGCACCTTCGAAAGGACATATTGGCCTTGGAGGGAGTGTAGCGTAGGTTTACTAGAATGATACCCGGACTTCAAGGGTTAAGTTACGAGGCGAGATTACACAAATTGGGATTGTATTCTCTGGAGTTTAGAAGGTTAAGGGGTGATCTGATCGAAGTTTATAAGATATTAAGGGGAACGGATAGGGTGGATAGAGAGAAACTATTTCCGCTGGTTTGGGATTCTGGAGTAGGGGGCACAGTCTAAAAATTAGAGCCAGACCTTTCAGGAGTGAGATTAGAAAACATTTCTACACACAAAGGGTTGTAGAAGTTTGGAACTCTCTTCTGCAAACGGCAATTGATACTAGCTCAATTGCTAAATTTAAATCTGAGACAGATAGCTTTTTGGCAACCAAAGGTATTAAGGGATATGGACCAAAGGCGGGTATATGGAATTAGATCACAGATCAGCCATGATCTTATCAAATGGCGGAGCAGGCACGAGGGGCTGAATGGCCTACTCCTGTTCCTATGTTCCTATAAAAGCAGGTAAACGGACTTGAGGTACAGATCAGCCATAATTTAATAGAATGGCTGAACAGGCTCAAGGAACTGAATGGCCTACTCCTGTTGCTATGTTCCTTGGACATAATCTAAGTTGATACTTCAGTGCAGTTCTGGGGGATGGACAATAAATGCCGACCTTGACGACCACATCCTGAGATTGAAATAAAAAATTCTGTGGAAGTGCTGCAATGTCAGAGGTGTCATCTTTCAGGTCAGGCATTAAACCAAGGCCTGTTCGGATGGATGTTAAAGATCCCTTGCATTATTTGAAGAAGAAGAGGACTTCTCCCAGGGTCCCGGGCAACATTCCTCACTCAACCAACACCATATAAAACAGCTGATCTTGCCATTCATTCACTTGCTGTTTGTGCGACCTAGCTGTATTTGCCTACGCGACAATAGTGACTGTACTTCAAAACGTAATCCAGTAATTGTAAAGTGCTTTTCAATGCCCTGAGATTGTGATAAGGCGCAATTTAAATGCAAGTTATTTCTTTCTTTTACATTTGATGTCGGCTGCTGACCTCCAGAGGTGGGCAGACTTTATTATTCTGGGACAGAAAGCCTTAATGTGACAATAGACCCGCATTCATGTGTTATGTTACCATGACTTCCTTGTATGTCCAGCTGTTTGTACTTTGGAGTGCAGTCCATGGCAACGGAATGACATGGATACAGCCAGCTACACTCAGGAGCTCCAGTGTCAATGTTTATATCAGCTCATACAAGGTAGCTGAAATTTTCTGTATCTTCACGGAGTAAAATGCCAAAACATTGGTTTGGCGCCTCCTAAATGTTCCTTTTTACATTGGTTCTGATTTCTAATGTAGCAGGACATTTAGCCCTATGGAATGTCCCCTTTAATATAAGAAAACACTTGTACAACATTTTAAAGAGTTCCTTACCTTTAAGTGTCATCTTTCCCTTCTTTAGTCACCCTCCATGTAGCTTTGTTCTGATGACTTGACCAATGGGAACATTTCAGATACTTTCTTAATGAAATGCCGAGCAAGTGACATTTCTAATTGGCAGTGGATGTGGGTGATCTCAATGGTGATGCCCACCCCAAGCCATTGCAAGCATCAGTACCTTCCTACACAGGATGACTCACTGTGGGGACTAGCTGAGAAATAACAAGACACGTCACAGCCTTTTGACAGGAGCTTAAAATTGCTCTTGGGTTTGATCTCAATCTGTATCTACAGTTAGCTATGTGCTTCCATTTATTTGCAATAAAACTTCATTTATTTTCTCAGCTGAATTTACAGATTGCTTAACAGACTCACAGATCCAAGTATCTGTGGGATGCAGTACTGACTGACAGCCTGCTGCAGCATCACCACAATGCTATGATGTATTCCAACAGGACAGCTAATCATCAGCGACTGTCAGTACCAACTCTTTGATGACTGCTGTAGCATCTTAGCAACAAAATCAAACAATGTAACAAGGTTAGAATTTTTTCAATTTTTCCCACTAGTGACTATGGTTATGTTGGCTAAAACAGCAGTCATTTTGCACATGGCCAGGTACCGCAAGCAACAAAGAAAGGAATGACCTGTTAATGGCCACAAAAATGCACAGGTTTTCTGGTTACTCCCAATGTAACTCTGTCAGGCGTGCAATCGAAGGCCGAGGAAATAGGTCATGACCCGGATATGCGCAGTTCCGGCTTTCATTTGACATTTTCGGTAGCGGGGTTGGTCTTGTCTGGCAGAACCTCCGTATGCCCAAAGCATGGTCCACTTCAGAAGGGGTGGGGTTGGGGTCAGGAACATCCTATGCTGGGAGTTCCCTCTTCTCTAACCTCATTGGGACGTTTGGAGGTGGGTAAACCCAGTGAGGTGAGGTGCACAGGCCTTCTGAAGGGCACAAGAGGGTCTCAAGAGAGAGGGTGCGGGCCAGATAAGTACATTTCTTTTTCATTTTTTGTTAATGATTCCCTTTAGAATGTACTGAAAAATATTTCGCCCAGGGGCAGTGGCGGGGGGAGTAGGGGTTTGGGGGTATGGGGAGCACACCCACCCCTGGATGGCAGCTGGCATCAAAGTTCCTAGCCTTTGTGAGCTAGCGGGTGCCCAAGCTCTGCCCCGAGTGTGGGTGGGTGTCCACCTAGCCCAAACGAATTAGGTGCCCTCTCACTGACCTTGCAACACTGGTGGGGTCAGTGCATGAGAACGCTTTACAGACAATTAAGTACTTTTTTGAAGTGCGTGTACTGATGTAATGTAGGAAACCCAGCAGCCAATTTGCATAGAGCAAGATCCCACAAACAGCAGTGTGATAATAACCAGACAATCTGTTTTCAGTGATGTTGGTTGAGGGATAAATATTGGCCAGGACACCAGAAAGAACTCCCCTGGTCTGGACTTAAAGAGGGTGTAAAAAGAAATGGAGCAACTAATAATAAAGCCGCACATGATATAAAATCATGAAGCTCTCTTATACCCTTATAAGCGTCATAATTGGAACAGAATAAAAATAGGTTTACCGTTTGACATTCTTAAAGCATTTGGCCTTGAAATTCCACCCCTTACAAGGCACTGAGGAAACTCCTGGAAAGGGCAGAGATAACTGTTTCTCTGGAGGTTCCACCAGTGTCCTGTTGGAGTTGGAGTGGGAGGATCGAAGATTGGGAAGTCTTCAAAAGACAGCAAAAAGTAACTAAAGGATTGATTAAGAAAGGGAAGATAGATTATGAAAATAAATTAGCAAAAAATATAAAAACAGATAGCAAGAGTTTCTATAGTTATATAAAAAGAAAAAGGGTGGCTAAGGCAAACGTAGGTACCTTAAAGGATGAGACCGGGAAAATAATGGTCGGAAACATGGAGATGGCAAAAATGCTGAACAAATATTTTGTTTCAGTCTTTACGGTAGAGGACACTAAGAATATCCCAACACTGGACAAACAGGGGGCTCTTGGGGGGGAGGAGCTAAATACGATTAAAATCACTAAGGAATTGGTACTCTGTAAAATAATGGGACTCAAGGCGGATAAATCCCCTGGACCTGATGGCTTCCATCCTAGGGTCTTGAGGGAAGTGGCAGTAGGGATTGTGGATGCTTTGGTAGTAATTTTCCAAAATTCTCTGCACTCAGCAAAGGTCCCGGCAGATTGGAAAACTGCTAATGTAACACCCTTATTTAAAAAGGGTAGTCGGCAGAAGGCTGGAAATTATAGACCAGTTAGCCTAACATCTGTGGTGGGTAAAATTTTGGAGTCTATTATTAAGGAGACAGTAACGGAACATTTAGATAAACATAATTTAATAGGACAAAGTCAGCATGGCTTTATGAAGGGGAAGTCATGTCTGACAAATTTGCTTGAGTTCTTTGAGGACATAACGTACAGGGTGGATAAAGGGGAACCAGTGGACGTAGTGTATTTAGACTTCCAGAAGGTATTCGACAAGGTGCCACATAAAAGATTATTGATCAAGATAAAGAATCACTGGATTGGGGGTAATATTCTGGCACGGGTGGAGGATTGGTTATCTAACAGGAAGCAGAGAGTTGGGATAAATGGTTCATTCTCGGACTGGCAACCAGTAGCCAGTGGTGTTCCGCAGGGGTTGGTGCTGGGTCCCCAACTCTTTACAATCTATATTAATGATTTAGAGGAGGGGACCGAGTGTAACATATCAAAGTTTGCAGATGATACAAAGATGGGAGGGAAAGTGGAGAGTGAGGAGGACATAAAAAACCTACAAGGGGATATAGACAGGCCGGGTGAGTGGGCGGAGATTTGGCAGATGCAGTACAATATTGGAAAATGTGAGGTTATGCACTTTGGCAGGAAAAATCAGAGAGCAAGTTATTATCTTAATGGCGAGAAACTGAAAAGTACTGCAGTACAAAGGGATCTGGGGGTCCTTGTGCAAGAAAATCAAAAAGTTAGTATGCAGGTGCAGCAGGTGATCAAGAAGGCCAACGGAATGTTGGCTTTTATTGCTAAGGGGATAGAATATAAAAACAGGGAGGTATTGCTGCAGTTATATAAGGAATTGGTGAGTCCGCACCTGGAATACTGCATACAGTTTTGGTGTCCATACTTAAGAAAAGACATACTTGCTCTCGAGACAGTACAAAGAAGGTTCACTCGGCTAATCTCGGGGATGAGGGGGTGGACATATGAGGAGAGGTTGAGTAGATTGGGACTCTACTCATTGGAGTTCAGAAGAATGAGAGGCGATCTTATTGAAACATATAAGATTGTGAAGGGGTTTGATCGGGTGGATGTGGTAAGGATGTTCCCAAGGATGGGTGAAACTAGAACTAGGGGGCATAATCTTAGAATAAGGGGCTGCTCTTTCAAAACTGAGATGAGGAGAAACTTCTTCACTCAGAGGGTAGTAGGTCTGTGGAATTTGCTGCCCCAGGAAGCTGTGGAAGCTACATCATTAAATAAATTTAAAACAGAAATAGACAGTTTCCTCGAAGTAAAGGGAATTAGGGGTTACGGGGAGCGGGCAGGAAATTGGACATGAAGCTGAGTTCGGATCGGTCAAGGCCCTGTGGGTGGCGGAGAGGGCCCAGGGGCTGAGTGGCCGGGTCCTGCTCCTACTTCTTGTGTTCTTTAGATTTGAGGTTCGGATCAGATCAGCCATGATCTTATTGAATGGCGGAGCAGGCTCGAGGGGCCGATTGGCCTACTCCTGCTCCTATTTCTTATGTTCTTATGTTCTTATGGAGTGGAACCATCACAGAAACATAGAAAATAGGAGCAGGAGTAGGCCATTCGGCCCTTCGAGCCTGCTCCGCCATTCAATATGATCATGGCTGATCCTCAATCTCAATACCATATTCCCGCTCTCTCCCCATACCCCTTGATGCCTTTTGTGTCTAGAAATCTATCTAGCTCTTTGTTAAATATATTCAGTGACTTGGCCTCCATGGCCTTCTGTGGTAGAGAATTCCACAGGTTCACCACCCTCTGAGTGAAGAAATTTCTCCTCATCTCAGTCCTAAATGTCCCACCCCGTATCCTGAGACTGTGACCCCTCGTTCTGGACCCACCAGCCAGGGGAAACATCCTCCCTGCATCCAGTCTGTCTGGCCTTGTCAGAATTTTATACGTTTCAATGAAATGTTTCAATTTTATATGTTTCAACTGAAGAAATAATATCACTTTAGGAGAAAATATTATTTGAGGTTAATTAACCAATAGCAATAGACAAAGTGAGTTAATGGGTTATCTTTTGCAAAGGAAATGCACCATTTTATTTTAAATCATTAAAACCAAGTAATTTTAAGATAATACGTTCACTGGAATAATTAGATGAAGGATATATCAAAATGATTGGGGTTGATATACCTTCAACAAAGTTTAAAAAACTGTGATCTAATCAAGGAAGTTAAAATGATACAGGTAGTTAATGGGGTATCATAGTATTATAGTAGGTACAAGACAGGAGGAGGCCTTTCAGCACATCGTGCCTGTGCCAGCTCTATAAAAGAGTTATCCAATTAGTCTCATTCCCCTGCTCTTTCCCCATAGCCCTGTAATTTTTTTCCCTTCCAGTATTTATTTCATTCCCTTTTGAAAGTTACCATGAATCTGCTTCCACCACCCTTTCAGGCAGTGCATTCAGATCATTACAACTCGCTACATGAATAATTTTTCTTCACGTCGCATCTGGCTCTTTTGCTGATCACCTTAAATCTGTGTCCTCTGGTTACTGACCCTTCTGCCACTAAAAACAGTTTCTCCTTATTTACTCTATCAAAACTGCTTACGATTTTGAACACCTCTATCAAATCTCCCCTTAACCTTCTTGGTTCCAAGGAAAACAACCCCAGCTTCTCCAGTCTCTCCACATAACTAAAGTCCCTCATCCCTGGTATCATTCTAGTAAATCTTTTCTGCACCCTCTCTAAGTCCTTGACATCCTTCCTAAAGTGTGGTGCTCAGAATTGAACACAATACTCCAGCTGAGGCCTATAGAGTTTTCTAAAGGTTGAGAATAACTTCCTTGCTTTTGTACTCTCTGTCTCTATTAATAAAGCACAGGATCTCATATGCTTTTTTAACAACCTTCTCAACTTGTCCTGCCACCTTCAAAGATTTGTGTATGTGCACCTCCAGGTCTCTCTGTTCCCACACCCCCTTTAAAATTGTACCGTTTACTTTATATTGCCTCTCCTCATTCTTCCTACCAAAATGCATCGCTTCACACTTATCCGTTAAATTTCGTCTGCTATGTGTCTGCCCATTTTTCCAGTCTGTCTATGTCCTCCTGAAGTCTGTTACTATCCCCCACATTGTTTAGTACATTTCAGAGTTTCGTGTCATCTGCAAACTTTGAAATTATACCCTGTATATCCAAGTCCAGGTCAATAATATATATCAAAAAGAGCAGTGGTCCTAATACTGACCCCATGGGGAACACCAATGTATGCTTCCCTCCAGTCTGAAAAACAACCGTTCACCATTACTCTCTGCTTTCTGTCCCTTAGCCAATTTTGTATCCACGCTGCCATTGTCCCTTTAATCCCAGGGGCTTTAAATTTGCTAACAAGTCTATTATGTGGTATTTTAGCAAATGCCTTTTGATAGTCCATATACACAACATCAACCGCACTACGCTCATCAACCCTTTCCATTACTTCATCAAAGAACTCAATCAAGTTAGTGAAACATGATTTTCCTTTAACAAATCCATGCTGGCTTTCATTTATTAGCCCATACTTTTCCAACTGCCAATCAATTTTATCCCAGATTATTGTCTCTAAAAGTTTCCCTACCACAGACATTAGGCTGACTGGCCTATAATCACCGGGTTTATCTCTCTCCCCTTTTTTGAACAGGGGTGTAACATTTGCAATCCTCCAGTCCTCCAGCACCATCCCCATATCTAAGAATGGTTGGAAGATTGTGGCCAGAGTCTGCAATTTCCACCCATACTTCTCTCAGTAACCTCGGATGCATCCCATCGGGACCAGGTGACTTTTCTACTTTGAGTACTGCCAATCTTTTAAGTACCTCCTCTTCATCTATTTTTACCCTATCCAATATCGCTACTACCTCCTCCTTTACTGCTACAATGGCAGCTTCTTCTTCTCTAGTGAACCTCAGCCATGCCCTCTGCCTCCACAAGAACATCTTTTTAGTCCCTAATTGGTCCCACCCTTCCTTTGACTACCATTTTACTATCTACATGGTTCCCTTTTATGTTGGCTGCTAATATACACTCTTTTTGCCCTCTTATTCCCTTTTTTAGATCTCCTCTGTACTTTCTGTATTCACCTGTTCTCCACTGTATTATGACCCTTACATTCGTCATAAGCCTCCTTTTTCTGTTTAATTTTAATCTCGATACCTTTAGTCATCCCGGGAGCTCTAGCTTTGGATGCCCTTCCTTTCCCCTTCGTAGGGATGTGTCTACTCTGTACCCAAACCAACTCCTCCTTGAAGGCCTCCCATTGTTCACTTACTGTTTTGCCTACCAATTTTTGATTCCAATCCACCTGGGCAAGATCCCTTTTTAACTCACTGAAATTAGCCCTCCTCCAGTTAAGTATTTTCACATTTGATTGTCCCTTGTCCTTTTCCATAACTATTCTAAACCTGATGATATTATGATCACTGTTCCCCAAATGCTCCCCCACTGAAACATGCTCCACTTGCCCCACTTCATTCCCTAGAACTAGATCCAGCACTGTTTCCTTCCTGGTTGGGCTGGAAACACACTGTTCCAGAAAGTTCTCTTGTATACATTTCAGAAATTCCTCCCCCTCTTTGCTCTTTACACTGTTGTTGTCCCAGTCTAAATTGGGATAATTGAAGTCCCTCATTATCACTACTCTATAGTTCTTGATCTTTCTGTAATTTGCCTGCAAATGTTCTCCTTTATCTCCTTCCCATTATTTGGTGGCCTATAGTATACACCTAGTAGCGTAATAGCTCCTCTATTGTTCCTTAATTCTAACCAAATAGATTTTGTCTTTGATCCCTTAATTACATCATCCCTTTCCAGTGCTATAGTAGTTTCTTTGATCAATACTGCCTCCCCCCTCCTTTCTTTCCTTCCCTATCTTTCCTGAATACCTTGTACCCAGGAATATTAACACCCAATCCTCCCCTTCTTTGAGCCAGGTCTCTGTTATTGCCACTATATCATAGTCCCATGTGACGACTTGAGCCTGCAGCTCACCAACCTTATTTACAACGCTACATGCGTTTATGCAAGTGCTCTCTAAACTCATCTTAGGTTGCCTTGCATTTGCCCAATTTCTTTACTCTAGAGCTACTTGTCCCTCCCAAACCTCTGTACACCTTGTTCCTACGCCTTAATGTTTCATCCTGGTGCCCATCCCCTTGGCACATTAGGTTAAACCCTCCCCCACAGGAGACATTGGTCCCAGCTCTGGTCAATACAGGGAGACTATTTCTCTGGTGGGATATCCAGTACAAGGGATCTTGATCTTAAAATTAGAGCTAGGCCAGTTAGAAGTGAAATCAGGCAGCATTTTTTCACACAAAGGTTAGTGGAAATCTGGAATTCTCTCTCTCAAAAGGCTGTGAATGCTGGGTTAATTGTAGTTTTTAAGATTGAGATAGATAGATTTTTGTTAGGTAAGGGTATCAAGGGATACAGCTGCTTGGCGAGAGATAGAGCTGTGTGTCCCAAAGCCTGCTTTGTAGAATCCCAGATTGAAGCAGACGGCAGATATGAACTTGTTCAAGAGAATCAAGAGCCTAGTAGGAGTTCAGCAAGGGAGTAGCAACAGATAGAATAACAAATTGATGGAGTCTTGGTGCAGTGAGTCAGCAAAGAGGGAGGCAAAGTAGGAATAGCCGAGACCAAAGAGAGGAGGATGAGTGGGAGATAATGCAGGATGAAATTCAGGACAGAGAAGCAGCAGATAGAGTCATCCATAGCTCAAGTCCCTGGATAACATGCATAATAAGATGCTTTGCATCACACACCACTTGTACATGGGAATGGCAAAGTTAATTGAGTTCTTGAAAGGGGCATGTAAGATGGTTCTGTTGATTGCATCTTGCACATGGGATAATCCAGCCACTTTGTAAAATTCAACAGCCCTTGCACATTGATGCACAAGGTCCAGAGGAAAGGACTATGAACTGGGCTACTGACACAAACAAGGCATCAGATACTTGCTTTATGCAGCAGAGGACAGCCAATTGGAAATGTTGCAAATATTGCAAATGTCCCAGTGCTGCCTGAAAGGAACCAGTGACATAGAAGTTGAGTACGACAGTAAATTTTGCTACCATTGGCAGTGCAGTGCCTTTGGTAAAGGTGGACTTGCGTCCAGAGCAAGCAATTGGTACAACTGTTTTATTGCCTTACAAGGAAAATGCAGCTTTCTCATGCATTGGCGAGTCATGCGATTCAGATAAGACCACCTAGGTCTGTCGCCAAGGGTACCTGCAGGTGGGAGCCAGAAGCTGCCTATGGTGTCTGATGAGCCTGACATCCCTGCGGAGCTTTTCCTCATCCTCCTCTTCTTCCTCACCATAAGCCGGGTAAAGGGCAATCGCAATGACAAATGCCATTATTGTCTCTTGTGACGAATGTAACTTAATTAGAAAAAATGGAATGCAGCATCAGGAGAAATAGAGATTAATATAAATCCAAAACTGGAAAAACAAAATGAAAAACTTTTTAGCAGTACAGTTACAGCTGTGTACTAAACTCAGGAGGTAGCCTTTCGACAGCACTTCTGACTGCCCGGTGCCACGTAGCAATCAGCTTCGCCTCTTTTATACAGGCATCGATTCTTCATAGTTGGGTGGTGGAGCAAAGTGGAAAATGTGATTGCCTACAGCATAGGTGGAGGGAAATTAGAACAAGCGAGGATTCTTCCACCACCCACCCCGAATATGCGCCATTTAGGGGAAAATAGGATAGTTAAAAGTTAGAAAAGAAAGCTATAATTGCATTTATGTAGCTCCTTATTGTGTCATTGAAACACCTCAAAATACTTCATACAATTAATTACTCTTGGATGCAGAAACTGTTGCGTAGACAAATATGGCAGCCATTCTGTGCTAGCAGCCTTTGCCAAATATTAGTGTGAAAGAGTAGCCTATTAAACTATTTTTTGGTTGCATTTGTTGAGGGAGAAATTTTCCCGTACATCATTGTTGTTCTTCAAACTGTGCCATAGTTTTTTAACATCCACACGAATTGGAAGATAGGGAGCTGAAATTCGCCCGGGGATGGGGGTTCAATCAGTCTCACCCAGTAACTCCTCCGCCCACCCCTTACAAGTCAAATGTAATCGGGTGGGAGGGAAGCAGCCAGGAGCAGGGATTCCTTACGCCAGGATTACCCGCTGGCCTGGTTCAGTCAGAACCCTGGAGGCCGATAGGCCAAGTGAATTGAGGCATTCCGACCTCCAGATAGGCAAAAGTGGCAACATTGGTAGGCCCAGGCCAGGGAAAAAAAGCAGATCACAGGGAACCAAAGAGGACATCAACAGGGTTGTGAAAGGGTGGGGGGGGGGGGGGGTTGGATAATGGGGAACCCACCCCGTCAATGGCAGGTAGGCACAGAGGTGGGGGGGGTCAATGCTGGATGGCACTGCTGGGCACAATCCAAGGGTAACCAATGAACACGTTCCAAGGAATTTTGAGTCCAGGACCTCAGTTAAACATTCTTCCTCAGCACTGCATTGAAGTAACAGCCTAGATTATGTGCTCAAATCCTGTTGAGAGATTTGAATCCATAACCTTCTGACTCATAGGCACGAGTGCTAAAAGCTGGAATCCAGAATTTATTTCATAAGTGCAAAGTCAACAAGACATGAGCCCCACAGGGCTAAGTGACTTATAACTCTCTCACAGTTAGTCAAATGAGCAAACTGGAACAGTAGGTTATTGTGTTTATTAATTCATATTAATGGTATTTAGGAATATGAAAGAAATTCTCTTAAAATTCTTTGGGATTTGATTTCTTCTCGGTTAAGGACTGCGTTAAAATATCACACCAATAAATTTTACATGAGCATGTTATGCTATGCACTACCAGAGGGAATTAAACCCCAAACAGTCTCATAGATCCTAGCTTAACGCAGTCCTCCGCTGCGGACTGCACCAAAGTATTTGGAGTTGGGGGAGGTCCATTGATTTGCATGTGAAATGTGGGCACCCCTGCAACTAGGGGCACATTTTAGTTGCCCCCCTGCACCCCACAGGCTGCAATTTGTAGAGTAACTTGTCAGTTTCATGGGGGGGGGCCCATTCCTGCCCCCATCCCCATAAAGAACTCTGATGTGCTACCAGGGGTCCTTTGCATTCCTGATGCTCTGGCTTGCTGTGGTGGCAGTTGGTATTTAAAATATAAAGGGCTACCTTAGAATCCTCAATCAATTCTATTACATAGGCTAAGATGCTGTGATGTCGATTTTCACTCGAAGGCTTCCATCGGGCGAGATGCGGGCAGAGCGAGTCTGCCACCCGGCCAATGGAAGTGGTCTGAGGTCTGAACCATTTTCGTGGTCGGGCTTCGTTAACATTCAGTTGGAGCATTTGGAGCACTTTGCTGACCAGAGGGGGCCGAAAATCCGGTGACTCCACTGCAGAGTCCAGATGTTGCAGGCAAATGGGGAGGCAATCCCAGGGGAGGGACCCAGACAGTCGGGTTCCGGGGAGGGGGGGTTAATTTTTATAGGCCCAGAAGGACCATTAATACTCCTTCTGACCGACTAAAATCATTTGCAAACCTTTTTTTTAAAGCTTTTTGAGCGGCCTGCAGTGGTCCCTTTAAGGACCAATGGTTAAAAAGTGCTTTGTCAAGTACCAAAGGATGAAGTATGGAGAGCACACACGCCCCTCTTTGGCATCTCAAAATGGCATTGTGGTCCTATTGATATCATAGGACGCCGATTTGAATGGGCTAATGAGGCTCTCACATTTCCGGCAGGCACCTGGGCTTCCCATTTCAAGACCCCACCAAAATAGTGGCGAACCAAACGTTGGTGGGAATGGGGTGGCAAATACTGCAGTGCTGGTCTGCATGGCACAGCTGCTCACTGGACTCAATGGGGTAGATTTTGACTTTGTGCGATAGTGTAAAATAGATGACAGCGAATCGGCAGCCCGTTTTACATCTCTCCCGATATTAAGTCAATGGAAATAAAAATCGGGAGAGATGTAGAACGGGCTACCCATTTGCTATGATCCGTTTTACCATTTCTCACAAATGCAAAATCTTCCCCAGTTTCTTTACATGCGGAGTTGTTGAGATTGCTTTACCACAGAGAGTGAGGTAGAAACCAATGCATCTATTAAGGGAAAAGTGGATAAATATCTGAAGCAGAGAAAGATGCAGGACTATGGAGAGAGAACAGAGCAATGGGATTCGTTTTTGATTGCTAAAGCAAAGAGAATGGCCCCCTTCTGTGCTGTAAACTTCTATACTTGTATAGATAAAGTTGCTGAACCAGAAAGTAATCTTTCAAGCAACTTCAGAATTTTCCAATGTGTAGTTGATGATTGAATCACTGTGGTAAATATATATTAATATCCGTGTGCTAGTTGTTTCATCAAATGTGCATTATTTACAAATTCTAGCCTTTCTTCTCATGATTAGTGATGATGAAAATGTATTATTAAAATGCATTCAAGTGCTACAAATCAGATCGAATCAGATTGTGCTGTTGTTTTTATAACAGTGAGTTACAGGCAATATTCTTCTTGTTGACTTGTCAGAGACCTTTATGACTCATGTCTTTTTATCAGATCATGGGATTCCACTTATGTTCGAATAATCTCAATTTATAAAAGAAAAGGTACAACCACCAATCATTTTCAAACAAAGTCTGATTTATGTCATTAATTTGTCAAATTAATTGGAACTTTAACATGTGGAATTACTACAAGATAAACTAAAATTTAAACATGTAAATTATTCTCCAGCAGGCCCATGCTGTGTATAATTATCTTAATTGAAACAGTCATGGCGATATAAAACTAATGAATGGATTAGTGAAAGAGATAATCAGGAACAAGAAAAGCATCACTGTAAATGTAAATTTTAGGATTTTTAAACTAACTGGTAGTCTTGTTTTATTACCAAAAGGTAATGAGAAATATAATAGTATTAATTTAAGGTATGTGATTACTACAGACATACTGTCATCTACTTAAAGGTGAAACATTGTTACCATAGTATTAACATTAGCATTTCATAAAGGATATATTTTTGATTGTCAAAGTTCAGATATGAACGCATAACACACTCATACTACATTCTTTTGGGTGAAATTTTAGGCAGACATTAATCTGTTAATTTAAATGGATTAACACCCATCTAAAATTCATACACATAGGAACGCTTTATGAGTGTATTAAGCATTGGGAGGTAACAATGGGAGGTTAGGGAGGAAATTGCGGGTCCCCTAGCAGAGATATTTGAATCATCGACAGCTACAGGTGAGGTGCCTGAAGATTGGAGGGTAGCAAATGTTGTGCCTTTTTTTAAGAAGGGCGGCAGGGAAAAGCCTGGGAACTACAGACTGGTGAGCCTGACATCTGTAGTGGGTAAGTTATTAGAGGGTATTCTGAGAGACAGGATCTACAGGCATTTGGAGAGGCAGGGACTGATTAGGAACAGTCAGCATGGTTTTGTGAGTGGAAAATCATGTCTCATGAATTTGATTGAGTTTTTTGAAGGGGTAACCAAGAAGATAGATGAGGGCTGTGCAGTAGACGTGGTCGACATGGACTTTAGCAAAGCCTTTGACAAGGTACCGCATGGTAGGTTGTTACATAAGGTTAAATCTCACGGGATCCAAGGTGAGGTAGCCAATTGGATACAAAATTGGATTGACGACAGAAGACAGAGGGTGGTTGTAGAGGGTTGTTTTTCAAACTGGAGGCCTGTGACCAGCGGTGTGCCTCAGGGATCGGTGCTGGGTCCGCTGTTATTTGTTATTTATATTAATGATTTGGATGAGAATTTAGGAGGCATGGTTAGTAAGTTTGCAGATGACACCAAGATTTGTGGCATTGTGGACAGTGAAGAAGGTTATCTAGGATTGCAACGGGATCTTGATAAATTGGGCCAGTGGGCCGATGAATGGCAGATGGAGTTTAATTTAGATAAATGTGAGATGATGCATTTTGGTAGATCGAATCGGACCAGGACCTACTCCGTTAATGGTAGGGCGTTGGGGAGAGTTATAGAACAAAGAGATCTAGGAGTACAGGTTCATAGCTCCTTGAAAGTGGAGTCACAGGTGGATAGGGTGGTGAAGAAGGCATTCAGCATGCTTGGTTTCATTGGTCAGAACATTGAATACAGGAGTTGGGATGTCTTGTTGAAGTTGTACAAGACATTAGTAAGGCCACACTTGGAGTACTGTGTACAGTTCTGGTCACCCTATTATAGAAAGGATATTATTAAACTAGAAAGAGTGCAGAAAAGATTTACTAGGATGCTACCGGGACTTGATGGTTTGACTTATAGGGAGCGGTTGGATAGACTGAGACTTTTTTCCCTGGAGAGTAGGAGGTTTAGGGCTGATCTTATAGAAGTCTATAAAATAATGAGGGGCATAGATAAGGTAGATAGTCAAAATCTTTTCCCAAAGGTAGGGGAGTCTATAACGAGGGGGCATAGATTTAAGGTGAGAAGGGAGAGATACAAAAGGGTCCAGAGGGGCAATTTTTTCACTCAAAGGGTGGTGAGTGTCTGGAACGAGCTGCCAGAGGCAGTAGTAGAGGCGGGTACAATTTTGTCTTTTAAAAAGCATTTGGACAGTTACATGGGTAAGATGAGTATAGAGGGATATGGGCCAAGTGCAGGAAATTGGGACTAGCTTAGTGGTATAAACTGGGCGACATGGACATGTTGTCCGAAGGGCCTGTTTCCATGTTGTAAACTTGTATGATTCTATGATTCTATGATTCATGCCTGAACTTTGGTGATCAGTAAAAATGTACTTTAAGCCATTCTTTATACACATGTTAAAAATGGAGAATTTTTTTGCCCATTCCACCATCTCATTATTATCCTTTGGTCCTCAGAATTATTTACTATGCCTCCTATTTTAGTATTGTCTGCAAATGTGGACACCACTCCCTCTATATTTATTTGGTAACTATCCCATCTCCTTTTCAAAAATATCCCAGTCCGTGTGTGCCGATTTCTCTTTCCCTCTCACCTCAGCTCACTCCTCATCTTTCTCAAATCTTCCCTGTTCTAATCTGGTGCCCTTATTTTTGTCCTAATTGTTTCCCTTTCTATTTCGACCTTGAACCTTATCATGTAATGGTTACTACCCCTGAAGTGATTCCACTCACATTTAACTCATCTACCTAATCTATTTTGTTACTCATAACTCGATGTAGCAATGCCTCTCCTTTGTAGGCATATGAACATATTGCTTGAGGAAGGAGTCCTGCACACATTTCAGGAATTCTATTCCTTTTCTCCGTCCCTTTCCCAATCAATGAGCGGGCAATTAAAATCTCACAGGACTTCCTACCCCCCCTCCCTGATCTGACTACACATTTTCTCTTCCATTTCCCCTCACAATTAGGGGTCTGTTGTACAATCATGCTAATGTAACAATCCCTTTTTTATCTTTGATCTCTAACCATACTGACTCTGTCTAATCCTTTTTTTTTGTGTACGTCAGTCCTTTCTACAATATGTCTTCCTTTACCAGTATTACCACTGTACCTCCTTTCTTACCTATTCTGTCCCTGCCAAAAATACTATCACCCAATGGGGGTCATTTTAACTTTGGGTGATAATGTAAAATGGGTGATATTGATTCAGCTGCATCGATCTATGCCCTACTTATTATCCAAGGATCAGATTGGTGTGCATGTGCATATGTGCACTGGGTGCCATAACAACAAAAGTTCAGTTGACAATAACTTTAATGTTGACCGAGTAATGTCATTTGAGAAATGACATGTGGTAAGTGTAGCAGACTTGGGAGGAAAAAGGTGACTTTGGACCATTGGTTCCCAAAGCTCTCCAACTCTGGAGTTTTTCTTGTGTAATTTCTGGGTCTGTTGTCGACTAATTGATTGAGATGGATTGCTATGATTAGTCAACACCTCAATTATCCTTGTATCATGTGACTGCCAGGATGACAGAAGGTGCAACTGGATGGACCTTGGTCATTTATTTTCTAGCAATTCCTATGTTCCTATGTAGAAGTACCACAAAATTGACCTGGGTGTTTCTAAAGCCCTGATTTTAACTGGGGGCTTGTTCAGGGTGGGCGGAATGTGGGGTGGGCGGGGAAACCCCCATGCTGAGCTCAATTTGAGGCCCTAGCTATTTTAACTCCCAGGCCTCATTTAATTAGCACTGAACTTTCTCCTGGCCAAAGCCGGTGGGACTGACATCAATGCCGGCAGGCAGGAATGGGAATTGGAGCCGGACCCACGGAAACGACCCCTAGTGAGGTATATCAGGAAGAAGGGGGTTCCGTTCTAACTTGCGGCGGTGGGCAGCCTCCATGCTCCCACAAACCTGGAAGTTAAAATCACGGTGGGCGGGAACACTGTGGGGATGCTGCGGAAATGCAGTGGTTTCGGCAAGGTTGCCATTTTAAACCACTCCCCACTTGCCTGAATTGTTTCTGCCGGATGGGCAGGGTTAAAGTCATGACTTAAATGACTGATGCAATCTGTTGCTGATAGTTACTGGGAGTGTAGTGTACATTAGTAGATCATGGAAAAACTCCGAACCTAACCTTTACCTCCCGACAAGGGGTTTCCCATTCCCCTGCCATAAGCGACATGGAAACCCACAGAAACCCAGAAAGATGCATCGTTTTTCTGGGGATTCCATGGGTTTTCTGCTGAAGTTAACGCGGATGAACTGTAGAACAACCTGTGCAAATTCATCAGCTGTTTCCAGTCTTTAGTGCAGAACAGAGAAAAATCCTTGAAGGTGATCACTAATAAACTGGAAAGAGTAGGGAGGTACAAGTATAAAGGCTATAGAATATAATTATGATGGAAGAAAGAAGGACCTTCAGGTGCAGAGCATCTAACCACGGTGATTGTTATATCTTCAATGCACTGTCACTTGAAAATGGGAATCTGTCATACTTCAGATTTTCATTCTCTCTACAGTTGTGAAAATCAGATGGGTCATATTATAAAATGTAATAATTTGAAATGAATTGTCTGAGTGTGATAAATATTAGGAATGTTTCACAAATTCTGTTCTTCCGTCTCCCTACAAGTGTGATAAATGAAATAAATCAAAAAGCAAAATACTGCATATGCTGGAAATCTAAAATGTAAAAAAGAAAATGCTGGAAACATTCAGCAGTTCGGGCAGCATCGGTGGACAAAGGACAAAAATCACTTTTCAGGACTTGTAGCCCTTCATCAGTATTTTCTATTTTTATTACATAAAATTACATAGAATTTACAGCATAGAAACAGGCCATTCGGCCCAACAAATCAATGCTCCACACAAGCTTCCTCACCCTCTATTTACTTCATCTCACCCGAACAACATATCCTTCTATTCCTTTCTTCCTCGTGTACTTATCTAGCTTTCCCTTAAATCTATCTATACTATTCACCTCAACCACTTCATGTGGTAGTGAGTTCCACATTCTCACCACTCTTTGTGTCGAGAAGTTTCTCCTGAATTCCTCACTGAATTTATTAGTGACTACCTTTTATCTATGGCCCCTAGTTTTGGACACCTCTACAAGTGGAAACATCTTTTTTATGCCTACCCTGTCAAATCCCTTCATAGTTTTAAAGGCATCTATCAGGCCACCTCTCAGTCTTCTCTTTTCTAGAGCAAGCAGTTAGGAAGGCAAATGGTATGTTGGCCTTCATTGCAAGAGGATTTGAGTACAGGAGCAAGGATGTCTTACTGCAGTTAAACAGGGCCTTGGTGAGACCACATCTGGAGTATTGTGTGCAGTTTTGGTCTCCTTATCTGAGGAAGGATGTCCTTGCTATGGAGGGAGTGCAACGAAGGTTTACCAGACTGATTCCTGGGATGGCAGGACTGACGTATGAGGAGAGATTGGGTCGACCAGGCCCATATTCACGAGAGTTTAGAAGAATGAGAGGTGATCTCATCGAAACATTTAAAATTCTAACAGGACTAGACAGACTAGATGCAGGGAGGATGTTCCCGATGGCTGGGGAGTCCAGAAACAGGGGTCACAGTCTCAGGATACGGGGTATGCCATTTAGAACCGAGATGAGGAGAAATTTCTTCACTCAGAGGGTGGTGAACCTGTGGAATTCTCTACCACAGAAGGCAGTGGAGGCCAAGTCATTAGACTCAAGAAGGAGATGGATATATTTCTTAATGCTAAAGGGATCAAGGGATATGGGGAAAAAGCGGGAACAGGTTACTGAGTTAGACGATTGGCCATGATCATTTTGAATGGCCCGAAGGTCCGAATGGCCTACTCTTGTTCCTATTTTCTATGTTTCTAAAAGAGCCCATTTACTGGTGCTCTCCCTCAATTCCCCCATTTACTGGTGCTCTCCCCCAATTCCCCCATTTACTGGTGCTCTCCCTCAATTCCCCCATTTACTGGTGCTCTCCCCCAATTCCCCCATTTACTGGTGCTCTCCCCCAATTCCCCCATTTACTGGTGCTCTCCCCCAATTCCCCCATTTACTGGTGCTCTCCCCCAATTCCCCCATTTACTGGTGCTCTCCCGCAATTCCCCCATTTACTGGTGCTCTCCCCCAATTCCCCCATTTACTGGTGCTCTCCCCCAATTCCCCCATTTACTGGTGCTCTCCCCCAATTCCCCCATTTACTGGTGCTCTCCCCCAATTCCCCCATTTACCGGTGCTCTCCCCCAATTCCCCCATTTACTGGTGCTCTCCCCCAATTCTCCCATTTACCGGTGCTCTCCCCCAATTCCCCCATTTATTGGTGCTCTCCCCCAATTCTCCCATTTACCGGTGCTCTCCCCCAATTCCCCCATTTATTGGTGCCCTCCCCCAATTCTCCCATTTACTGGTGCCCTCCCCCAATTCCCCCATTTACTGGTGCTCTCCCCCAATTCCCCCATTTACTGGTGCTCTCCCCCAATTCCCCCATTTACTGGTGCTCTCCCCCAATTCCCCCATTTACTGGTGCTCTCCCCCAATTGTCCCATTTACTGGTGCTCTCCCCCAATTCCCCCATTTACTGGTGCTCTCTCCCAATTCCCCCATTTACAGGTGCTCTCTCCCAATTCCCCCATTTACTGGTGCTCTCCCCCAATTCTCCCATTTACAGGTGCTCTCCCCCAATTCCCCCATTTATTGGTGCTCTCCCCCAATTCTCCCATTTACCGGTGCTCTCCCCCAATTCCCCCATTTATTGGTGCCCTCCCCCAATTCTCCCATTTACTGGTGCCCTCCCCCAATTCCCCCATTTACTGGTGCTCTCCCCCAATTCCCCCATTTACTGGTGCTCTCCCCCAATTCCCCCATTTACTGGTGCTCTCCCCCAATTCCCCCATTTACTGGTGCTCTCCCCCAATTGTCCCATTTACTGGTGCTCTCCCCCAATTCCCCCATTTACTGGTGCTCTCCCCCAATTCCCCCATTTACTGGTGCTCTCCCCCAATTCCCCCATTTACTGGTGCTCTCCCCCAATTCCCCCATTTACCGGTGCTCTCCCCCAATTCCCCCATTTACTGGTGCTCTCCCCCAATTCCCCCATTTAACGGTGCTCTCCCCCAATTCCCCCATTTACTGGTGCTCTCCCCCAATTCCCCCATTTACTGGTGCTCTCCCCCAATTCCCCCATTTACTGGTGCTCTCCCCCAATTCCCCCATATACTGGTGCTCTCCCCCAATTTCCCCATTTATTGGTGCCCTCCCCCAATTCTCCCATTTACTGGTGCTCTCCCCCAATTCCCCCATTTACTGGTGCTCTCCCCCAATTCCCCCATTTACTGGTGCTCTCCCCCAATTCCCCCATTTACTGGTGCTCTCCCCCAATTCCCCCATTTACTGGTGCCCTCCCCCAATTCTCCCATTTACTGGTGCTCTCCCCCAATTCCCCCATTTATTGGTGCTCTCTCCCAATTCCCCCATTTACTGGTGCTCTCCCCCAAATCCCCCATTTACTGGTGCTCTCCCCCAATTCTCCCATTTACTGGTGCTCTCCCCCAATTCCCCCATTTATTGGTGCTCTCTCCCAATTCCCCCATTTACTGGTGCTCTCCCCCAATTCCCCCATTTACTGGTGCTCTACCCCAATTCCCCCATTTATTGGTGCTCTCCCCCAATTCCCCCATTTACTGGTGCTCTCCCCCAATTCCCCCATTTACTGGTGCTCTCCCCCAATTCTCCCATTTACTGGTGCTCTCCCCCAATTCCCCCATTTACTGGTGCTCTCTCCCAATTCCCCCATTTACAGGTGCTCTCTCCCAATTCCCCCATTTACTGGTGCTCTCCCCCAATTCTCCCATTTACAGGTGCTCTCCCCCAATTCCCCCATTTACTGGTGCTCTCCCCCAATTCCCCCATTTACTGGTGCTCTCCCCCTATTCCCCCATTTACTTGTGCTCTCCCCCAATTCCCCCATTTACTGGTGCTCTCCCCCAATTCCCCCATTTACTGGTGCTCTCCCCCAATTCCCCCATTTACTTGTGCTCACCCCCAATTCCCCCATTTACTGGTGCTCTCCCCCAATTCCCCCATTTATTGGTGCTCTCCCCCAATTCCCCCATTTACTGGTGCTCTCCCCCAATTCTCCCATTTATTGGTGCTCTCCCCCAATTCCCCCATTTTCTGGTGCTCTCCCCCAATTCCCCCATTTACTGGTGCTCTCCCCCAATTCCCCCATTTACTGGTGCTCTCCCCCAATTCCCCCATTTACTGGTGCTCTCCCCCAATTCTCCCATTTACTGGTGCTCTCCCCCAATTCCCCCATTTACTGGTGCTCTCCCCCAATTCCCCCATTTACTGGTGCTCTCCCCCAATTCTCCCATTTACTGGTGCTCTCCCCCAATTCTCCCATTTACTGGTGCTCTCCCCCAATTCCCCCATTTACTGGTGCTCTCCCCCAATTCCCCCATTTACTGGTGCTCTCCCCCAATTCTCCCATTTACTGGTGCTCTCCCCCAATTCCCCCATTTACTGGTGCTCTCCCCCAATTCCCCCATTTACTGGTGCTCTCCCCCAATTCTCCCATTTACTGGTGCTCTCCCCCAATTCCCCCATTTACTGGTGCTCTCCCCCAATTCCCCCATTTACCGGTGCTCTCCCCCAATTCCCCCATTTACCGGTGCTCTCCCCCAATTCTCCCATTTACCGGTGCTCTCCCCCAATTCTCCCATTTTCTGGTGCTCTCCCCCAATTCCCCCATTTACTTGTGCTCTCCCCCAATTCCCCCATTTACTGGTGCTCTCCCCCAATTCCCCCATTTATTGGTGCTCTCCCCCAATTCCCCCATTTACTGGTGCTCTCCCCCAATTCCCCCATTTACTGGTGCCCTCCCCCAATTCCCCCATTTACTGGTGCTCTCCCCCAATTCCCCCATTTACTTGTGATCTCCCCCAATTCTCCCATTTATTGGTGCTCTCCCCCTATTCTCCCATTTACTGGTGCTCTCCCCCAATTCTCCCATTTATTGGTGCTCTCCCCCAATTCTCCCATTTACTGGTGCTCTCCCCCAATTCCCCCATTTCCTGGTGCTCTCCCCCAATTCTCCCATTTACTGGTGCTCTCCCCCAATTCCCCCATTTATTGGTGCCCTCCCCCAATTCCCCCATTTATTGGTGCTCTCCCCCAATTCCCCCATTTACTGGTGCTCTCCCCCAATTCTCCCATTTACTGGTGCTCTCCCCCAATTCCCCCATTTACTGGTGCTCTCCCCCAATTCCCCCATTTATTGGTGCCCTCCCCCAATTCCCCCATTTACTGGTGCTCTCCCCCAATTCTCCCATTTACTGGTGCTCTCCCCCAATTAACCCATTTATTGGTGCTCTCACCCAATTCTCCCATTTACTGGTGCTCTCCCCCAATTCTCCCATTTACTGGTGCTCACCCTCAATTCTCCCATTTACTGGTGCTCTCCCCCAATTCCCCCATTTACTGGTGCTCTCCCCCAATTCTCCCATTTACTGGTGCCCTCCCCCAATTCTCCCATTTACTGGTGCTCTCCCCCAATTCCCCCATTTATTGGTGCTCTCCCCCAATTCTCCCATTTACTGGTGCTCTCCCCCAATTCCCCCATTTACTTGTGCTCTCCCCCAATTCTCCCATTTATTGGTGCTCTCCCCCTATTCTCCCATTTACTGGTGCTCTCCCCCAATTCTCCCATTTATTGGTGCTCTCCCCCAATTCTCCCATTTACTGGTGCTCTCCCCCAATTCTCCCATTTATTGGTGCTCTCCCCCAATTCCCCCATTTACTGGTGCTCTCCCCCAATTAACCCATTTATTGGTGCTCTCCCCCAATTCCCCCATTTACTGGTGCTCTCCCCCAATTCCCCCAATGACTGGTGCTCTCCCCCAATTCCCCCATTTATTGGTGCTCTCTCCCAATTCCCCCATTTACTGGTGCTCTCCCCCAATTCTACCATTTACTGGTGCTCTCCCCCAATTCTCCCATTTACTGGTGCTCTCCCCCAATTTCCCCATTTACTGGTGCTCTCCCCCAATTCCCCCATTTTCTGGTGCTCTCCCTCAATTCCCCCATTTACTGGTGCTCTCCCCCAATTCCCCCATTTATTGGTGCCCTCCCCCAATTCCCCCATTTATTGGTGCTCTCCCCCAATTCTCCCATTTACTGGTGCTCTCCCCCAATTCCCCCATTTACAGGTGCTCTCCCCCAATTCCCCCATTTACTGGTGCTCTCCCCCAATTCTCCCATTTACTGGTGCTCTCCCCCAATTCCCCCATTTACTGGTGCTCTCCCCCAATTCTCCCATTTAATGGTGCTCTCCCCCAATTCCCCCATTTACTGGTGCTCTCCCCCAATTCCCCCATTTACTGGTGCTCTTCCCCAATTCCCCCATTTACTGTTGCTCTCCCCCAATTCTCCCATTTACTGGTGCTCTCCCCCAATTCCCCCATTTACTGGTGCTCTCCCCCAATTCTCCCATTTACTGGTGCTCTCCCCCAATTCTCCCATTTCCTGGTGCTCTCCCCCAATTCCCCCATTTACTGGTGCTCTCCCCCAATTCTCCCATTTACTGGTGCTCTCCCCCAATTACCCCATTTATTGGTGCTCTCCCCCAATTCTCCCATTTACTGGTGCTCTCCCCCAATTCCCCCATTTCCCGGTGCTCTCCCCCAATTCTCCCATTTACTGGTGCTCTCCCCCAATTCCCCCATTTACTGGTGCTCTCCCCCAATTCTCCCATTTATTGGTGCCCTCCCCCAATTCCCCCATTTACTGGTGCTCTCCCCCAATTCCCCCATTTATTGGTGCTCTCCCTCAATTCCCCCATTTACTGGTGCTCTCCCCCAATTCCCCCATTTACTGGTGCTCTCTCCCAATTCCCCCATTTACTGGTGCTCTCCCCCAATTCTCCCATTTACTGGTGCTCTCCCCCAATTCTCCCATTTACTGGTGCTCTCCCACAATTTTCCCATTTACTGGTGCTCTCCCCCAATTCCCCCATTTACTGGTGCTCTCCCCCAATTCCCCCATTTACTGGTGCTCTCCCCCAATTCCCCCATTTACTGGTGCTCTCCCCCAATTCCCCCATTTACTGGTGCTCTCCCCCAATTCTCCCATTTATTGGTGCTCTCCCCCAATTCCCCCATTTTCTGGTGCTCTCCCCCAATTCCCCCATTTACTGGTGCTCTCCCCCAATTCCGCCATTTACTGGTGCTCTCCCCCAATTCCCCCATTTACTGGTGCTCTCCCCCAATTCTCCCATTGACTGGTGCTCTCCCCCAATTCCCCCATTTACTGGTGCTCTCCCCCAATTCCCCCATTTACTGGTGCTCTACCCCAATTCTCCCATTTACCTGTGCTCTCCCCCAATTCCCCCATTTACTGGTGCTCTCCCCCAATTCTCCCATTTACTGGTGCTCTCCCCCAATTCTCCCATTTACTGGTGCTCTCCCCCAATTCCCCCATTTACTGGTGCTCTCCCCCAATTCTCCCATTTACTGGTGCTCTCCCCCAATTCCCCCATTTACTTGTGATCTCCCCCAATTCTCCCATTTATTGGTGCTCTCCCCCTATTCTCCCATTTACTGGTGCTCTCCCCCAATTCTCCCATTTATTGGTGCTCTCCCCCAATTCTCCCATTTACTGGTGCTCTCCCCCAATTCCCCCATTTCCTGGTGCTCTCCCCCAATTCTCCCATTTACTGGTGCTCTCCCCCAATTCCCCCATTTATTGGTGCCCTCCCCCAATTCCCCCATTTATTGGTGCTCTCCCCCAATTCCCCCATTTACTGGTGCTCTCCCCCAATTCTCCCATTTACTGGTGCTCTCCCCCAATTCCCCCATTTACTGGTGCTCTCCCCCAATTCCCCCATTTATTGGTGCCCTCCCCCAATTCCCCCATTTACTGGTGCTCTCCCCCAATTCTCCCATTTACTGGTGCTCTCCCCCAATTCCCCCATTTATTGGTGCTCTCACCCAATTCTCCCATTTACTGGTGCTCTCCCCCAATTCTCCCATTTACTGGTGCTCACCCCCAATTCTCCCATTTACTGGTGCTCTCCCCCAATTCCCCCATTTACTGGTGCTCTCCCCCAATTCTCCCATTTACTGGTGCCCTCCCCCAATTCTCCCATTTACTGGTGCTCTCCCCCAATTCCCCCATTTATTGGTGCTCTCCCCCAATTCTCCCATTTACTGGTGCTCTCCCCCAATTCCCCCATTTACTTGTGCTCTCCCCCAATTCTCCCATTTATTGGTGCTCTCCCCCTATTCTCCCATTTACTGGTGCTCTCCCCCAATTCTCCCATTTATTGGTGCTCTCCCCCAATTCTCCCATTTACTGGTGCTCTCCCCCAATTCTCCCATTTATTGGTGCTCTCCCCCAATTCCCCCATTTACTGGTGCTCTCCCCCAATTAACCCATTTATTGGTGCTCTCCCCCAATTCCCCCATTTACTGGTGCTCTCCCCCAATTCCCCCAATGACTGGTGCTCTCCCCCAATTCCCCCATTTATTGGTGCTCTCTCCCAATTCCCCCATTTACTGGTGCTCTCCCCCAATTCTACCATTTACTGGTGCTCTCCCCCAATTCTCCCATTTACTGGTGCTCTCCCCCAATTCCCCCATTTACTGGTGCTCTCCCCCAATTCCCCCATTTTCTGGTGCTCTCCCTCAATTCCCCCATTTACTGGTGCTCTCCCCCAATTCCCCCATTTACTGGTGCTCTCCCCCAATTCCCCCATTTATTGGTGCCCTCCCCCAATTCCCCCATTTACTGGTGCTCTCCCCCAATTCTCCCATTTAATGGTGCTCTCCCCCAATTCCCCCATTTACTGGTGCTCTCCCCCAATTCCCCCATTTACTGGTGCTCTTCCCCAATTCCCCCATTTACTGTTGCTCTCCCCCAATTCTCCCATTTACTGGTGCTCTCCCCCAATTCCCCCATTTACTGGTGCTCTCCCCCAATTCTCCCATTTACTGGTGCTCTCCCCCAATTCTCCCATTTCCTGGTGCTCTCCCCCAATTCCCCCATTTACTGGTGCTCTCCCCCAATTCTCCCATTTACTGGTGCTCTCCCCCAATTACCCCATTTATTGGTGCTCTCCCCCAATTCTCCCATTTACTGGTGCTCTCCCCCAATTCCCCCATTTCCCGGTGCTCTCCCCCAATTCTCCCATTTACTGGTGCTCTCCCCCAATTCCCCCATTTACTGGTGCTCTCCCCCAATTCTCCCATTTATTGGTGCCCTCCCCCAATTCCCCCATTTACTGGTGCTCTCCCCCAATTCCCCCATTTATTGGTGCTCTCCCTCAATTCCCCCATTTACTGGTGCTCTCCCCCAATTCCCCCATTTACTGGTGCTCTCTCCCAATTCCCCCATTTACTGGTGCTCTCCCCCAATTCTCCCATTTACTGGTGCTCTCCCCCAATTCTCCCATTTACTGGTGCTCTCCCCCAATTATCCCATTTACTGGTGCTCTCCCCCAATTCCCCCATTTACTGGTGCTCTCCCCCAATTCCCCCATTTACTGGTGCTCTCCCCCAATTCCCCCATTTACTGGTGCTCTCCCCCAATTCCCCCATTTACTGGTGCTCTCCCCCAATTCTCCCATTTATTGGTGCTCTCCCCCAATTCCCCCATTTTCTGGTGCTCTCCCCCAATTCCCCCATTTACTGGTGCTCTCCCCCAATTCCCCCATTTACTGGTGCTCTCCCCCAATTCCCCCATTTACTGGTGCTCTCCCCCAATTCTCCCATTGACTGGTGCTCTCCCCCAATTCCCCCATTTACTGGTGCTCTCCCCCAATTCCCCCATTTACTGGTGCTCTACCCCAATTCTCCCATTTACCTGTGCTCTCCCCCAATTCCCCCATTTACTGGTGCTCTCCCCCAATTCTCCCATTTACTGGTGCTCTCCCCCAATTCTCCCATTTACTGGTGCTCTCCCCCAATTCCCCCATTTACTGGTGCTCTCCCCCAATTCTCCCATTTACTGGTGCTCTCCCCCAATTCCCCCATTTACTGGTGCTCTCCCCCAATTCCCCCATTTACTGGTGCTCTCCCCCAATTCCCCCATTTACTGGTGCTCTCCCCCAATTCCCCCATTTACTGGTGCTCTCCCCCAATTCCCCCATTTACTGGTGCTCTCCCCCAATTCTCCCATTTACTGGTGCTCTCCCCCAATTCTCCCATTTACTGGTGCTCTCCCCCAATTCTCCCATTTACTGGTACTCTCACCCAATTCCCCCATTTACTGGTGCTCTCCCCCAATTCTCCCATATCCTGGTGATCTCCCCCAATTCCCCCATTTACTGGTGCTCTACCCCAATTCCCCCATTTACTGGTGCTCTCCCCCAATTCCCCCATTTACTGGTGCTCTCCCCCAATTCTCCCATATACTGGTGATCTCCCCCAATTCCCCCATTTACTGGTGCTCTACCACAATTCCCCCATTTACTGGTGCTCTCCCCCAATTCCCCCATTTACTGGTGCTCTCCCCCAATTCCCCCATTTACTGGTGCTCTCCCCCAATTCTCCCATTTACTGGTGCTCTCCCCCAATTTCCCCATTTACTGGTGCTCTCCCCCAATTCCCCCATTTATTGGTGCTCTCCCCCAATTCCCCCATTTACTGGTGCTCTCCCCCAATTTCCCCATGTACTGGTGCTCTCCCCCAATTCCCCCATTTATTGGTGCTCTCCCCCAATTCTCCCATTTACTGGTGCTCTCCCCCGATTCTCCCATTTACAGGTGCTCTCCCCCAATTCCCCCATTTACTGGTGCTCTCCCCCAATTCTCGCATTTACCGGTGCTCTCCCCCAATTCCCCCATTTACTGGTGCTCTCCCCCAATTCTCCCATTTATTGGTGCTCTCCCCAAATTCCCCCATTTCCTGGTGCTCTCCCCCAATTCTCCCATTTACTGGTGTTCTCCCCCAATTCCCCCATTTACTGGTGCCCTCCCCCAATTCCCCCATTTACTGGTGCTCTCCCCCAATTCTCCCATTTACCGGTGCTCTCCCCCAATTCCCCCATTTACTGGTGCTCTCCCCCAATTCTCCCATTTACTGGTGCTCTCCCCCAATTCCCCCATTTACTGGTGCTCTCCCCCAATTCTCCCATTTACTGGTGTTCTCCCCCAATTCCCCCATTTACTGGTGCCCTCCCCCAATTCCCCCATTTACTGGTGCTCTCCCCCAATTCTCCCATTTACCGGTGCTCTCCCCCAATTCCCCCATTTACTGGTGCTCTCCCCCAATTCTCCCATTTACTGGTGCTCTCCCCCAATTCTCCCATTTACTGGTGCTCTCCCCCAATTCTCCCATTTACTGGTGCTCTCCCCCAATTCTCCCATTTACTGGTGCTCTCACCCAATTCTCCCATTTACCGGTGCCCTCCCCCAATTCCCCCATTTACTGGTGCTCTCCCCCAATTCCCCCATTTACTGGTGCTCTCCCCCAATTCCCCCATATACTGGTGCTCTCCCCCAATTCCCCCATTTACCGGTGCTCTCCACCAATTCTCCCATTTACTGGTGCTCTCCCCCAATTCCCCCATTTACCTGTGCTCTCCCCCAATTCTCCCATTTACTGGTGCTCTCCCCCAATTCTCCCATTTACCGGTGCCCTCCCCCAATTCCCCCATTTACTGGTGCTCTCCCCCAATTCGCCCATTTACTGGTGCTCTCCCCCAATTCCACCATTTACCGGTGCTCTCCCCCAATTCACCCATTTACTGGTGCTCTCCCCCAATTCTCCCATTTACTGGTGCTCTCCCCCAATTCCCCCATTTACTGGTGCTCTCCCCTAATTCCCCCATTTACTGGTGCTCTCCCCCAATTCCCCCATATACTGGTGCTCTCCCCCAATTCCCCATTTACCGGTGCTCTCCCCCAATTCCCCCATTTACTGGTGCTCTCCCCCAATTCTCCCATTTACTGGTGCTCTCCCCCAATTCCCCCATTTACTGGTGCTCTCCCCCAATTCCCCCATTTACTTGTGCTCTCCCCCAATTCTCCCATTTCCTGGTGCTCTCCCCCAATTCACCCATTTACTGGTGCTCTCCCCCAATTCCCCCATTTACGTGTGCTCTCCCCCAATTCCCCCATTTACTGGTGCCCTCCCCCAATTCCCCCATTTACTGGTGCTCTCCCCCAATTCCCCCATTTATTGGTACTCTCGCCCAATTCCCCCATTTACTGGTGCTCTCCCCCAATTCCCCCATTTACTTGTGCTCTCCCCCAATTCCCCCATTTACTGGTGCTCTCCCCCAATTCCCCCATTTACTGGTGCTCTCCCCCAATTCCCCCATTTACTGGTGCTCTTCCCCAATTCCCCCATTTACTGGTGCTCTCCCCCAATTCCCCCATTTACTTGTGATCTCCCCCAATTCCCCCATTTACTTGTGCTCTCCCCCAATTGCCCCATTTACTGGTGCTCTCCCCCAATTCCCCCATTTACTGGTGCTCTCCCCCAATTCCCCCATTTACTGGTGCTCTCCCCCAATTCCCCCATTTACTGGTGCTCTCCCCCAATTCCCCCATTTACTGGTGCTCTCCCCCAATTCCCCCATTTACTGGTGCTCTCCCCCAATTCCCCCATTTACTGGTGATCTCCCCCAATTCCCCCATTTACTGGTGCCCTCCCCCAATTCTCGCATTTACTGGTGCTCTCCCCCAATTCCCCCATTTACTGGTGCTCTCCCCCAATTCCCCCATTTACTGGTGCCCTCCCCCAATTCTCCCATTTACCGGTGCTCTCCCCCAATTCCCCCATTTACTGGTGCTCTCCCCCAATTCCCCCATTTACTGGTGCTCTCCCCCAATTCTCCCATTTATTGGTGCTCTCCCCAAATTCCCCCATTTAATGGTGCTCTCCCCCAATTCTCCCATTTACTGGTGTTCTCCCCCAATTCTCCCATTTACTGGTGTTCTCCCCCAATTCCCCCATTTACTGGTGCTCTCCCCCAATTCTCCCATTTACTGGTGCTCTCCCCCAATTCCCCCATTTACTGGTGCTCTCCCCCAATTCCCCCATTTACTGGTGCTCTCCCCCAATTCTCCCATTTACTGGTGCTCTTCCCCAATTCCCCCATTTACTGGTGCTCTCCCCCAATTCCCCCATTTACTGGTGCTCTCCCCCAATTCTCCCATTTACTGGTGCTCTTCCCCAATTCCCCCATTTACTGGTGCTCTCCCCCAATTCCCCCATTTACTTGTGCTCTCCCCCAATTCCCCCATTTACTTGTGCTCTCCCCCAATTGCCCCATTTACTGGTGCTCTCCCCCAATTCCCCCATTTACTGGTGCTCTCCCCCAATTCCCCCATTTACTGGTGCTCTCCCCCAATTCCCCCATTTACTGGTGCTCTCCCCCAATTCCCCCATTTGCCGGTGCTCTCCCCCAATTCCCCCATTTTCTGGTGCCCTCCCCCAATTCTCCCATTTACTGGTGCTCTCCCCCAATTCCCCCATTTACTGGTGCTCTCCCCCAATTCCCCCATTTACTGGTGCCCTCCCCCAATTCTCGCATTTACTGGTGCTCTCCCCCAATTCTCCCATTTACTGGTGCTCTCCCCCAATTCTCCCATTTACTGGTGCTCTCCCCCAATTCCCCCATTTACTGGTGCTCTCCCCCAATTCCCCCATTTGCCGGTGCTCTCCCCCAATTCCCCCATTTACTGGTGCCCTCCCCCAATTCCCCCATTTACTGGTGCTCTCCCCCAATTCCCCCATTTACCGGTGCTCTCCCCCAATTCCCCCATTTACTGGTGCTCTCCCCCAATTCTCCCATTTACTGGTGCTCTCCCCCAATTCCCCCATTTACTGGTGCTCTCCCCCAATTCTCCCATTTACTGGTGCTCTCCCCCAATTCCCCCATTTACTGGTGCTCTCCCCCAATTCCCCCATTTACCGGTGCTCTCCACCAATTCCCCCATTTACTGGTGCTCTCCCCCAATTCCCCCATTTACTGGTGCTCTCCCCCAATTCTCACATATACTGGTGCTCTCCCCCAATTCCCCCATTTACTGGTGCTCTCCCCCAATTCCCCCATTTACTGGTGCTCTCCCCCAATTCCCCCATTTACCGGTGCTCTCCCCCAATTCTCCCATTTACTGGTGCTCTCCCCCAATTCCCCCATTTACTTGTGCTCTCCCCCAATTCCCCCATTTACTTGTGCTCTCCCCCAATTCTCCCATTTACCGGTGCTCTCCCCCAATTCCCCGATTTACCGGTGCTCTCCCCCAATTCCCCCATTTACTTGTGCTCTCCCCCAGTTCCCCCATTTACTTGTGCTCTCCCCCAATTCTCCCATTTACTGGTGCTCTCCCCCAATTCCCCCATTTACCGGTGCTCTCCCCCAATTCCCCCATTTACTTGTGCTCTCCCCCAGTTCCCCCATTTACTTGTGCTCTCCCCCAATTCTCCCATTTACTGGTGCTCTCCCCCAATTCCCCCATTTACTTGTGCTCTCCCCCAATTCTCCCATTTACCTGTGCTCTCCCCCAGTTCCCCCATTTACTTGTGCTCTCCCCCAATTCTCCCATTTACTGGTGCTCTCCCCCAATTCCCCCATTTACCGGTGCTCTCCCCCAATTACCCCATTTACTGGTGCTCTCCCCCAATTCCCCCATTTACTGGTGCTCTCCCCCAATTCCCCCATTTACCGGTGCTCTCCCCCAATTCCCCCATATACTGCTGCTCTCTCCCAATTCCCCCATTTACCGGTGCTCTCCCCCAATTCCCCCATTTACTGGTGCTCTCCCCCAATTCCCCCATTTACTGGTGCTCTCTCCCAATTCCCCCATTTACTGGTGCTCTCTCCCAATTCCCCCATTTACTGGTGCTCTTCCCCAATTCCCCCATTTACTGGTGCTCTCCCCCAATTCCCCCATTTACTTGTGCTCTCCCCCAATTCCCCCATTTACTTGTGCTCTCCCCCAATTGCCCCATTTACTGGTGCTCTCCCCCAATTCCCCCATTTACTGGTGCTCTCCCCCAATTCCCCCATTTACTGGTGCTCTCCCCCAATTCCCCCATTTACTGGTGCTCTCCCCCAATTCCCCCATTTACTGGTGCTCTCCCCCAATTCCCCCATTTACTGGTGCTCTCCCCCAATTCCCCCATTTACTGGTGATCTCCCCCATTTACTGGTGCTCTCCCCCAATTCCCCCATTTACTGGTGCTCTCCCCCAATTCCCCCATTTACTTGTGCTCTCCCCCAATTCCCCCATTTACTTGTGCTCTCCCCCAATTCTCCCATTTACCGGTGCTCTCCCCCAATTCCCCGATTTACCGGTGCTCTCCCCCAATTCCCCCATTTACTTGTGCTCTCCCCCAGTTCCCCCATTTACTTGTGCTCTCCCCCAATTCTCCCATTTACTGGTGCTCTCCCCCAATTCCCCCATTTACCGGTGCTCTCCCCCAATTCCCCCATTTACTTGTGCTCTCCCCCAATTCCCCCATTTACTTGTGCTCTCCCCCAATTCTCCCATTTACTGGTGCTCTCCCCCAATTCCCCCATTTACTTGTGCTCTCCCCCAATTCTCCCATTTACCTGTGCTCTCCCCCAGTTCCCCCATTTACTTGTGCTCTCCCCCAATTCTCCCATTTACTGGTGCTCTCCCCCAATTCCCCCATTTACCGGTGCTCTCCCCCAATTACCCCATTTACTGGTGCTCTCCCCCAATTCCCCCATTTACTGGTGCTCTCCCCCAATTCCCCCATTTACCGGTGCTCTCCCCCAATTCCCCCATATACTGCTGCTCTCTCCCAATTCCCCCATTTACCGGTGCTCTCCCCCAATTCCCCCATTTACTGGTGCTCTCCCCCAATTCCCCCATTTACTGGTGCTCTCTCCCAATTCCCCCATTTACTGGTGCTCTCTCCCAATTCCCCAATTTCTGGTGCTCTCTCCCAATTCCCCCATTTACTGGTGCTCTCCCCCAATTCCCCCATTTACTGGTGCTCTCCCCCAATTCCCCCATCTATTGGTGCCAAATTAGATACAACTTAGTGTTGTTAGTTATAAACAAAACAAACTTACTTTGGTAATAACTATTTGTACATCTAAATGATTGTTCTTTTTTGTTTGGTTGCCGATTAATCAACAAAATTAATTGTCGGAATTTTTCCTACTCTGCTGCTGGTACATGTCTGCACGGCTTCAGATCTTGGTGCTGATCCTTCTCGATAGAAGGATCATTAAAGTGGCATGGGTGAGCATATATGCGAATCTAGAAAAATTACCAAAAGCTGATCAACAGCATCAAAAAGAGCTGTGTGAACACTGAAGGTCAACAGGCTACTCAATTACAAGGGAAGGAAAGGGGTCTGAGATCCTGTCATCACCTAATGTTCACTCGTATTCGCCTTTCAGCCAGGGTTACTGGATAACAATCAGGACAGGGGAAGCATAGCTGATTTTTCTTCTCGCTGGCCTGGAGACCAGTGGGATAGAAATTAGATATTGCCTACCTGCTGGCCCGAACTGGGCTCAAGGAACAACACCTGTACCAGAACAGGTAGGCCCAAAGCCCATTTCCGATCATTTAAATTAAAGAGGTGAGCTGTGGGCACCTGCTGCGCATCGCCAGGGAGCTCACCGGACATCAACTGTGGGCCGCTGCGGTGCCAGCAGCCCTCAAGTAAGTTCGAGGGGTAGGGTTGCCAACTCTGGTTTGGAGCCATTCCTGGAGGTTTGATCACATCATAGCCTGACCACGTGACAACTTGCATTTATATAGCACCTTTAACATAGTAAAGTGCCCCAAGGTGCTTCAGAGGAGAGTTATCAAACAAAATATGAGACCGAGCCACATAAGGAGATATTAGGACAGGTGACCAAAAGCTTGGTCAAAGAGGTAGGTTTAAAGGAGCACCTTAAAGGAGGAGAGAGAGGTAGAGAGGCGGAGAGGTTTAGGGAGGGAATTCCAGAGCTTAGGGCCTAGGCAGCTGAAGGCACGGCCGCCAATGGTGGAGCAATTAAAATCGGGAATGTGCAATAGGCAAGAATTGGAGGAGCGCAGAGATCTCGGAGGGTTGTAGGGCTGGAGGAGGTTACAGAGATAAGGAGGGGAGAGGCCATGGAGGGATTTGAAAACAAAGATGAGAATTTTAAAATTCCCGGACTAGGAGCCAGTGTAGGTCAGCAAGCACAGGGGCGATGGGGGAATGGTACTTGGTGCAAGTTAGGATACTAACTAATGGTAACTCACTGAAGTTGCACTGATAACTAATAGTAAAGTGGTAACACTCAGATTCCCTCATAACCAACAGTAATACAATAACAGCCAATGCCACTTTTAACTGGCCCGATCACTCTCCCTATCTCCTTGTACTCCAGTTCCGTATGAAGGTGACAACTTTGAACGGAGAACCTCAGTCAGAGCTGGTCTGTACTTGGACTTCACCCGTCAAAACCGACCGGTACAGACCGACCCGAACCAGACCAAGAGATCGCACAAAGGGCAGCGGGCTCGGTGTTTGGGGCTCTTCTCACAGGGCGCCTCGTCCTAAACTCAGCTCAGCACCAACATTTCTAAACTACTCCCTCAGCTCGAACTCGGTAACGGAGAGTTTTTAAAGATTTATGGAAATTACAGCACAGGAGGAGGCCATTCAGCCCAGTGCTGGCACTCTCTCCTGTAACCCCAATCCTCCCCCCACCAAGGTCTTTTTATATTCCTCCTTTTGATATATACGTATATCCCATTTCCTTTAAAATTAAGCTTTAGTCTCTACCTCAATAACCACATGTGGTGAAGTACCCCACGGTCTAATAGCCCTCAGTTCAAGAACTTTCCTGCTTCCTTCCCCCTTGTTTCTTCCAGTGAGAATCCTTGGTTTCCATTCCCTAGTTCCCCATTCGTCCATCAATGCAAATAATCTTTCACTATTTACCCACAGTAAAGTCCCCAGGTTTCAGTCACCCCTTTACTGGCTGCTCCTCTCTCAGTGCTGTTCCCACTCACTATCTTGCTACTGCTACTGCTCCTGGCTCTGCAGGAAAAGCTGGTCCGCATGCCTCCCCCCCCAACCCATTTTCCCCACCTCCCCCTGCTAGGGCCTCATCTTCCGACCCCTAGTCCCTTTCTCTCCCGACCTCCCTTCCCTGCTCTCCCTTTCCCCGATTCCCCATTCCCCAGTCTCCCTCTCTTCCTCCCATTCTTGAGCCCTCCAATTTCAGAGATCCCATTTCAGAGCTCCCTGAATTCAGAGACCCCCCCATCCATTTCAGACCCCCTATTTCAGAGCCCCCAGATTTCAGACCCCCTATTTCACAGCCCCCCCACCCCGATTTCAGACCCCCTATTTCAGAGCCCCCCAGATTTCAGACCCCAGATTTCAGACCCCCCATTTCAGAGCCCCCCAGATTTCAGACCCCCTATTTCAGAGCCCCCCAGATTTCAGACCCCCTATTTCACAGCCCCCCCACCCCGATTTCAGACCCCCTATTTCAGAGCCCCCCAGATTTCAGACCCCAGATTTCAGACCCCCTATTTCAGAGCCCCCCAGATTTCAGAACCCGTATTTCAGAGCCCCCCAGATTTCAGAACCCCTATTTCAGAGCCCCCAGATTTCAGACCCCCTATTTCACAGCCCCCCCCCCAATTTCAGACCCACTATTTCAGAGCCTCCCCGATTTCAGACCCCTGTCATTTGAGCCCCCCCCCCTGCCAATTTCAGAGGCCCCCCCCCCCCAATTCCGAGCCCCCCCAACTGCACTCCATGCGGTCGAGGCTCTGCAGGTGACATCACCGAGCCGGGGGCTTCTCTCAGCATCCGGTGATGTCACGGAGCGGGAGGGTGGGGTACGTGGTGCATGTCGGCGGGAAATTTAAATCACTGAGCTCTCGGGCTGTTGGAAGCAGTGCTCGGGGGAGGAATCCCTGATCCCGGGAAACTCCCGATCATTCCGGGAGGGTTGTGCCTCCCCCCCACTGCCAAATTTGGGGGCGGGGGGATTTGGGGGTGGGGTTCGGGGATGGGAGCTGGCAGCAGTCTTCGGGACTGCTGTTGAGCTGGAAGGATCTTACACTCAGGTAAGAATTTTTAAAAGAAATTTACCTATTTGGTGGCAGCCTCCAACTTTTTCAAGCACTTGGCAAACCTACAAGCAGAATTATTTTTCATTCTATGGTGCGTTTCATTCCCACCAGTCCTAAAAGTCACACCACGAGATATGGGTGGGCAAATGCTTAGCACCTACCCCATTTATTTTAAAAGGATCAACAGAACAAGTAAAATAGGGAAGAGTGGAATTTCAGTCAAATTTCTTCAGTGTTTATCCTCTAGTACCCCATAATGTAATTCCAGGGCCATCACTTTACATTTTCAAACTTATAAAGGGTAAAATTCAACCTCAGCCGGTGTGCGTAATTGGGCAGGAGCAGATCGGCTGCCCATTATAAACACTGCCTCATCTTCCTTCCCACTGTTGGATCAGACAGGGTGTATAGTAGGTGGCCGATCAGCTACCGCTTGTTTTATGCCCTCTCTGTACTGAATTTTACCCCCATAGAGTAGTGATGGTCGCCATCCCACATACTCAGAGATCATGGGTTGTCTCTAGAGTTAAGATTTTAACCAAAAATTTAGCAAGCTTTATAAAGAAAAGGGATCTGCATGTATATATTACCTTGTCACATTCCTCATAAATGTCTCAAAGTGCTTCAAAATCTATGAATTACTAATTACAGTGATTATTATGTAACATAAACAGTTACTGGTAATTCTTTTTTAAAATTATTCATTCTCGGGATGTGAATGTCTCTGACAAGGCCGGCATTTATCCCTAATTTGATACAACTGAGTGGCTCGCTAGACCACTTCAGAGGGCAGTTAAGAGTCAACCACGTTGGTGTGGGACTAGAGTCACATGTAGGCCAGACCAGGTAAGGACAGCAGGTTTCCTTCCCTAAAGGACACCAGTGAACCAGATGGGTTTCTATGACAATCTGTCAGCTTTTATTGAATGCAGTTTTTTATTTCCAGATTTTTTTTAAAATTGAATTCAAATCTTCAAACTTTGATGGTGGGATTTGTTCAGTGGATTACCAGCCCAGTAACATAACCGACACACTACTGTACTCATGTGGAGCACTGTATCATATAACCTGCACAGTTAATTGAGTCGGGCAGTCAGAGACTGCATGCTATCCTTGTCTCTCTGCAATACATTTGCTGCCATAGCCATTTTACAATCATTTCTCTCAACTCGGTGCTGTTGTTTTTACACTTCACTACAGTTGGCTCATCACTTCCCAAGGCAGTAGCTCCTGTTAAACAACTAATTTACTTTTATTATCACCCTAAGTGAATTATCCTTGCCCATCACATACTAAATGCACATGGCAAGTGCTAAAATGTATTAAATTTAATTAATTTGCATCGTAACTGCCTGCTTTTAGTTTTTTAAAATAAAGGTGTTGAATTCTGTTGAGCCATAGTGTTTTAATATTGATGATACAGCTGGATCACAAATGTAAATTGCCTGAGACACAAAGAAAAATAAAACTAGGATCTAATGAAGGGTTTACATCCAAAATATTAACCCATCTTTTCTCTTTTTCATTGCAGATGGAATTGCTATTTATTTCCAGCATTTTCTGTTCTTAGTTTTAAAATGGAAACACTGTGATGCACTTGTACAGCTGATTCTGAGTTCTGAGCATTGTTAATGCACTTCAGGTTTTCGCAGAATGAACCCGCCAGTGTCTGTGACATTAGAGGTTGGTTCACAATGTAAAGATTTAAAAGTGAAGCATCAGACTGTTTTAAAGGAGAAAAACTCACAGAGATCATTTTTCTTTTTGGTTTGCATTGACACATACGTGAGAATTTTAAAGGAAAGCACGGGTGTAATTCCTCGGCAACACACTGTGCTTTGCTGGCTCTCTGATGCCTCACAGGTAAAGTCATCACCTCCAATCTGTACAGATCAGCAGAGTCTCAGGTTTGATCCCTGGTCTGTGTCGAACTAGCTGAACGCAGGTCGGCAAGCAGTAGTGGCACTAAAATTAGACTGTGAGTCAACGAAAGGAAAATTGGTCAGGTTTCCCACAGCTAATCGATAAACAGTGACCCCTACTGGAAGCATGTGTGTATGGACACTGTATGGACACTGGACGAGGACAGAATCAGACTCAGCTATAGGCTCCGAAAATTCATGGGGCCATTTACTTTGGTGTTGCATCCAGGACGCGGGGCTTCTGCCCGCTGACCCTCTCCAACACTGACTCTGCTGTAAACCACTGAGTCAGGCCATTTAAATATCTATTAGTGTTTCAGTAGTGCAACTGTAGCACTTGCACAGTGTACTGGGGGGTGTGGGGGGAGGCTTGGTAATGAGGAACGCAGCCTTTAAACAGACAAGAATAGCTGAAGATTGCAGGTTGGTAAGCAGAAGGTTAGCAGGAAAATGTTTAGCATAGCGAGTTGACATTCAGGTAACTCGTGTGATTCTGTGGCACTTTCGAAGTCTGTCTTCAAATGGAGGACCTGGCAGAGCCATTCAAAGAAGGGAGCAGGGCATTGCAAGGAGGCAAAAAAGAAGAGCATGCAATTAAATTGAGACCGACCTTCAGATGCTCATGGCTGAAATGCAGTTACGGAGGGAAAAACTGCTGGGTGCCCAAGAGGTAAACTCAGAAAAGTGTCTGGCGTGCCATGTGGAGGGAGGTGGCAGTGGCAAGTTCCACCCTTGCACCCCAAGACTGCAGATCGTTTCTGGAAAGAGTTCAATGACTTGACGAGGGCAGTCAAGGTAACACATCGGCCATTTCACTGTTCTTCCTTGGGAATTAACATACTATTCAGCCTCTAAAATTAATAGTGACTTTTCACATTGCACTGTGGTTAAGGGGTTCACTAACTCAGGATCTTACAATATTGCCACCATCTTCCCTAACAGCAATTACTTACTTGCAAGTGAATGTTCTGGACATCAGAGATTTGACCCCTTTACAAGGTGCAGGGTATAGAGCAGCTAGGAAGGCACTCTGCTCTAAGCTTGGGGGATGGCAACATCAGTGGACAATGCAGATGGCAGGTTAGCGGGTGCACACTTACATACTTGCCATGGAATCCCTGTGAAGCACCAGACAGCTAGAAGCTTCCTCAGTCTTCACTGTCTCCTTAATCATAATCAGTTTATGACCTCCTTTCATGCAGATCCATCAAAGCAACAGAGGGGGGGAGGAGTCAGAGGATGATGAGGAAGAAGATGATGAAGAGGAGGAAAGAAAATTTCTTTCTGGTGGGTTATGATGATGATGATGTTGAGGAAGAAGTTGTTGAGGACAAGAACACACAGGAGCCACAAGAGCAAGACCCTACCCCATGTTCCTCTGTCACAATCATCTCCATATCACCTCCTGCATTACTTGTTTTCTCACTCTCTTGCATTAGCTCAGATATTTTTACCTGGGTTGACTGAGGATGTGCCATCGGGTGATTCACGGACCAACAGGGAGCTTGAGGAGGGTGTGCCATCTTCCCAGTAAAGGCAGAGTTGAAGGCTGCCATCGGAGTACCCAGATCTCATAGGTACTCCCCCGAAAAGAAGGAAGTTCGAGGAACATCACACCTACACATAGGCTCTGAGGGCAAGTCTCCGAGGATGTGCAGCAACTGACAGCTGTGACTCTGGAGTCTACAACCCTCATTTGCAGTAACATTAGGGAGGGTTCTTGCTTTGTTGCAGGCATCAATGGAGCATGTGGCTGCTTCATTGCAATCCACGGCAGAAGAATCCTACTCGGAAATGGCGAGGGACAAGTTGGGCACTTCCTCCTCCATGGAAGTATAAATTGCAGCTCTGGTGGCAGTATGGAACAGATTAGTCAGCATCTTTCATACTAACTTTCATTCCCTGAGGGGCAGGATGCAGGCTGCTGCCTCTCAGGGCTTTAAGATCCTGATAGCTGCCATTAGATCAGCCAGGCCGTGATCAGTGAGATCAGCGGCCCGGTGAAATGGCTACGGATGGAGGCAACCAGCTGGTTCTCAGGACAGCAGCACGTGGCAGGCATCTGGCCTTCCCCCTCAACGCACCACGCACGCGGCACGACAGGAGGTGACACAAGGCTGCCCAGGCACAAGCTCTGGTGATGCAGGCAACAGCAGCAGCTCCCTCCCGGGAACAAGCCTCCATCGGAGGAAGTCCACCTGAGTCCCATGAGCCTTTCATGCCACTGGAGCAGCCAACCACCTGTGGTGATACTGGCCTTCATGCTGCACCTAGGAGATGCACTAGATCCGGAGAAAGAAGAGTGCGTTTCGGTGAACCATTATGGCAGCTTCCCGCAAATCTGCCATTATAGAATCATAGAATCGTAAAAAGGTTACAGCACAGAAGGAGGCCATTCAGCCCATCGAGTCCACACCGGCTCTATGCAAGAGCAATCCAGCTAGTTCCACTCCCCCGCCCTTTCCCCGTAGCCCTGCAAATGTTTTCCTTTCAAGTACTTATCCAGTTCCCTTTTGAAGGCCATGATTGTTCGTTTGAAGAATTCTTTATATTAGGTCACGTACAATCTGCACATTCAGTGAGTGGCACTCCTCTCTGTTCAGAATGTTGAGGGAATTAATGATAGGCACCGTCTACTGCACCCTGCACTCTGGGGAGCCTAACAACACGATAAAACTGGATGGCAGCATCATGCGGCTGCCTTGCTGTCATGTCAAACTGAATTAATTCCTCTGCTATAAAGAATGTCAGTTACCTGGTAAATGCATGCTTGGATGACACCCCGGGTGATTTTACACAGATCCCTCTGCAGCTGCTTGAAAAGAGCCTGTGATAGAAAAGTTGAGCGTAGTTGTCGCTTTCACAGCCACAGGCTCAGCTGCCCAGACAGAGGATCACTGGCCACGGGTCTTCCTGTAGAAATGGGCACATCTCTATTGCCTCTTTGATGAAGCGCACTCTTCTAACACAGGGCTCCTCACTGAAGTCTTCATAGGATCTGCAGGGCCTGTGCGTTCTTTTGGGAGCCGGGGGGAGGTAATGTCCTGGCTCCTCAACCAGCACCTCACTCTCATTTCCTCCATCCTGCACTGCTTCTCCTCCTCCTTTGAAATTGCATACAAGGGAGTGTCCATAGCGAAACATTGGGTGCGATAGTGTAGGGGTTACATTACTGGAATAGTAATCCAGAGAACGTGAGTTTAAATCCCACCATGGCTGCCGGGCGCGAAACTCGGAAGTACAATTGATGGGCCTCATTAAGGTCGTCATCCCACTTACCTTCCAGGATTCAAACTGGGAAATGATCCCCTCCACTCCTTGGCTCGCAGTTAAAATTTACCCCTATACCTCCTATTTTGGTATCATTTGCAAATGTCGGCACTACTCCCTCTAGGCCTATATCTACAACTCTGATATATAGGCCCCAATATTTAGTCAGATTGAGAGGCTGGCCGGCTGCCGGTGGGAAAGCCTGCTATACAAGGCCGCAGCCATGAACTGGAGAGGGGGGAAGGGAGGGAGAGATAGTGGTGGGGGGGGGGGGAGTGCGGGGGTGGTGGTGGGGGGGAGTGCGGGGGTGGTGGGGGGGGGTGCGGGGGTGGGGGGTGTGGTGGGGGGGTGCGGGGGTGGTGGGGGCGTGCGGGGGGGTGCGGTGGGGCAGGGGGAGAGATCGGATCGCGGTTACCTGGATCGGTTCTGTTCAGAGTAATAATAAGCTAGCACTTCAAACTGGTTTGAGAATATAAGCTGCTCTGGACACGCCTGTTCTAACCTTTCCTTCCTGCCTTTCCTACCCCTTTGATAGTCACCTCTCTTTCATCTTCCACTGCCTGCTCTTTATCTCTCCTCGGTGCGACTCCCCTCTCAAACTCTCGCTCCAGAAACTGCTCTCCCACCCTGTTGTGTCGAATTGCCTCCATCTGCTTCTCAAGTTCTGTGTTTTTGAACTCGAGCAATGTGAGTTGGAAACACTTCCCATAGACGTGTTTGCTGGAGTCAACACCTAGTGTTCGACACGCCGACGTTTTGCAGGAATGACATATCACTATCCCTTCCTGTGTTGCCATTATTATGTTTATTTAGTTTGTGCTACTTTAAATTTAATATTGCTTGCATATAACATCAGCTAGTCTACTTAGCACCTCCTTCCCCCTCTGTATCTAATTCCTAGTCTCACCAAATTCCTGTTTCAGAAGTTCTTACTCTCACTGTGGTCAGCCCCCACACAGGATCTAATTAACACCTACTTGCAGTTGACTGACAGCTAACTGCCAACTCACTTGCAGTTACACAAGGTAAAATCTAAGCTTAAATTTCAGATCAATAAAAAGCACAATTTCTCTACTACTTACCTATAGCTTATCTCCTACTCACAATCTGTGTTTGAAAAATAAGTACATTTTTTCTTTTCACAGCTTTACCAAGTACTGACTGAAAACTTTGAGGATAGAAAGAGCCACAAGGTGGTATTTTGGGTGCATGACCACTTCAAAAACAGATAAATTAGATCCTGACCCCAGAACTCCCAAAGAAAGGCCTTCAGAGGATTTGAGGGAACTTCGAATGGCAACAACCAGGTTGATAAGATAATCAATCTGCTACGCTAATTACATACTATTATGCAAGGTGCTATTTTGGTGTGCATCTGGGTGCTTTCAAGCTGCCAGGGACGTGTACAATGGCTTGATGAAGCTGGTGAATACTTGTCTCCAGCTGATGGATGGTGCTGCAGTTGGTGAACACACAGCCCTGTCTCATGTGGTTTTCTATTAGCTTTTTCCACTTGTCTAGAGGATCCCAAGAAGGGACTTTGGGAGATATGGTGATAGATTAAGTTGGCACTTGGCACCCCACAAGACACATCTGCAGTAGTTTTTGTTGGCGCTACTTGCCCAATGATTCAATGTTCTCTTGAGTATCATTGCAAGATGGTTGAGGGTTAGATTCAATCGACCTAGATGAAGATCTGTGTGAACAGGACATACATCATTCAATGAATTACTTTAAAATAAACCTGAAATGAAAATGCAATGACTGCTGGAGATGTCTGCTGGAATGATTTATTCACTTCAAGTACTTACAAAGGGTTTCTTCATAGGATTTCAAGAATGCATTTAGGTATTATCAAGCAGGTTACAGGCGTTGTGGATGAAAATCATCGTTTCTTCCGGAGCTCTGTCATTGTAACCCTGACAGGAGTGTGGAAGGGCCAGAAAGATACGCTGGATCCCGTCCTTATATCAGGGATTCTGTAGAGTGCAGTAAAGGGGCCGAGACTTCATCTGCCTCCTACAAGGCCAGTGGCAGATGAGAGGGTGGGGATGGAGGCTGGCACTCCCAACACCAAGAGTACTCGAGTCCTTGCCCTCCCATCAGCAGCATCATTGGCCGTGGTATGCCTGGTGAGAGTTGGTGTACTGGATCACCAAATGGCACACATGGGTCCCTGGCTGGCATTGTGGTCTGGCCATTGAAAAACAAGGATTTTTTAAAAAGTATTTAAATGCAGGACCCTTAGAAAGGGGCCAATGGGAGCACTGTTGCTGTCTTTCTAGGAGGGACAGGGCCCAGTACCTCCTTACCCCCTCCCCCCCACCTCTATGGCTGACTACTCTTTCGCCACATGGGGAGCAAGATGGGTGCCCTGGTGGCCCAGTGGCATGGAAATTAAGGGACCTCCTCCTGACTCCACAAATGTGGGTGGGATGAGTTGTGGAGGTCCTGCAGGGGCAATCTCAGCACCTACACTGGGATGCACCCTTCTGCGGATTTTTATGAACAGTACTTTCAAACATCTTCTGATATATGAGACCATTGTAATAAGCAATATTATTGCACAAACGATTAATGCATTCAAATCAAATTCCTCTGACTGCTATTTAATAAAATCCCCCACAGGAGACTGGTCAAGAAGGTACGAGCCCATGGAATCCAGGGTGCCTTGGCACTTTGGATACAAAACTGGCTTAGTGGCAGAAAGCAGAGGGTGATGGTCGAAGGTTGTTTTTGTGACTGGAAGCCTGTGGCCAGTGGGGTACCACAGGGATCGGTGCTGGGTCCCTTGCTGTTTGTGGTCCACATTAATGACTTGGATATGAATGTAAAAGGTATGATCAGTAAGTTCGCTGATGATACAAAAATTGGTAGGGTGGTAAATAGCGAGGAGGATAGCCTCAGTCAGCAGGACAATATAGATGGGTTGGTCAGATGGGCGGAACAGTGGCAAATGGAATTTAACCCGGAAAAGTGCGAGGTGATGCACTTTGGAGGGACTAACAAGGCAAGGGAATACACAATGAATGGGAGGACCCTAGGCAAGACAGAGGGTCAGAGGGATCTTGGTGTGCAAGTTCACAGATCCCTGAAGGCGGCGGAACAGGTAGATAAGGTGGTAAAGAAGGCATATGGGATACTTGCCTTTATTAGCCGAGGCATAGAATATAAGAGCAAGGAGGTTATGATGGAGCTGTATAAAACACTGGTTAGGCCACAGCTGGAGTACTGTGTGCAGTTCTGGTCGCCACACTACAGGAAGGATGTGATCGCTTTGGAGAGGGTGCAGAGGAGATTCACCAGGATGTTACCAGGGCTGGAGCGCTTCAGCTATGAAGAGAGACTGGGAAGATTGGGTTTGTTTTCCTTGGAGCAGAGGAGGCTGAGGGGGGACATGATTGAGGTGTACAAAATTATGAGGGGCACAGATAGGATGGATACTAAGGAGCTTTTTCCCTTCGTTGAGGGTTCTATAACAAGGGGACATAGATTCAAGGTAAAAGGCGGGAGGTTTAGAGGGGATTTGAGAAAGAACTTTTTCACCCAGAGGGTGGTTGGAGTCTGGAACTCACTGCCTGAAAGGGTTGTGGAGGCAGGAACCCTCACAACATTCAAGAAGCATTTGGATGAGCACTTGAAATGCCATAGCATACAAGGCTACGGACCAAATGCTGGAATATGGGATTAGAGTAGACAGCGCTTGATGGCCGGCGCGGACACGATGGGCCGAAGGGCCTCTATCCGTGCTGTATAACTCTATGACTCTATGACTCTATAATGGGGTCATTAACCCTTCAGTTCAAATATCAGACAAAGGAATAGGGTATGAATGTATTAAATCTTATTATAACATTTTGCAGGCTTTACAACCTTACGTGTTACAATTGCCGTGTTGGACTTTGAAAAGATTCTTTATTTCTCATCAAGATGATCAAAGTATTTTCAGGCCAACCAAAATCTTTTTTCCAGCTTTAAGGATTCTTTGGTATGATAGGGACTGCTGTTATGTTTAATTTTTACTTTGGAATTCTGCAGGTTGTTGATGTGCTTAAGTCAGTCCTGGCACTTAATGGAATTTTTACAACATTATTGCTATTGTGATTCAATCATCCTTACATCCTTCTCTGGCAATTTTTATACCAACAATTATATTTGTGTATTTGATAAAATTCAATGGGCTCGATTTTCCAGTGAAGTAGTGGGTGCGTTGGGGGCTCCGAAAATCACGGATATCACGAGCGGGTTCGGAGCCCGGCTCCAACCTGCAGACTTCCGGGTTCCCCATTGACATGTCTAGGTGCGCGTGCACCTCCCAAATGCGGCAGTCCCACCGGCTAGTTAAGAGACTTATTTAGATACTTAAAGTACTTGAAATACTTAATTTTGTCCACATTAAGGCAGGGGTCTGATTTTTAAACATCCTCAGAGTGTTTCCCGTGCTGTGGGAAACACTTAATGTTCTACCAGATGTGTTTCAGCCAGCAGACAGTGGGACATTCAAATACTTGTTTGACAGATGGGGAGAAAAGGTGAGTTCCTGCTGCAGGGCATTCAATTCTTTCACACAAACTTTTGGCTGTGAGATCTCTGTGTTTTCGCTGAAAATTCTTACTTGCCACACACAATTCTTCTGTTCACACATATTGAACCACTTTTCAGACCCTCTCAAACTCACACCATCAGGGTGGGGGGGCGCCATGGCCGCATTCACCACGACATCCGAGGACGAGTAACGTCACGAACCTCGCCAGACACGGTGTGCACTTCCGCCACTTGTAGCTCCACAACACAGTGCTGCGCCACAGGGACCTGCACAAAAGCACAGTGGGCAACAACAGAGAGAGCGACGTCGCAGGAGGCACTACCCTCGCCATAGGGTCTACAGACCGAGGCTCAGCTTCCTGGACCTCTCCGAGGAGCGGTGCATACAGAGGCTCAGAATGAGTTGCCAGGTAACCGCGGACATCCGCAGCCTCCTTCATGCCAAGCTGCTGCCAGCTGGGCCGAGCGGCATCTCATTACCCGTCACTGTCAAAGTTACCACTGCCCTCAACTTCTCCGCCTCCAGAACATTCCAGGGTGCCACCAGGGACATTGCTGGGGTCTCTCAGTCATCTGCACACAAGTACATAAGGCAGGTCACCTATGGCTTGTTTCGCAGGACCTCGCAGTCAACTTCCCCATGGACGTCCTCAGCCAGACGGAGAGGGCAGTGGGATTCCACTCTGTGGCTGGCTTCCCACAGGTGCAGGGTGTAATCGATTGCACCCATAAAGCAATACGAGCACCTCCACATGAGCTAGGACTGTTCATCAACAGGAAGGGCTATCACTCCATCAATGCTCAGCTCGTTTGTGACCACCGCAAAAGATTCCTTCCTGCACCAGATTCCCTGGCAGATGCCACAATTCCTTCATTCTGAAAGAATCCAACATCCCGCCCCTCTTCCATGCACCGAACACCCTTAAGGGCTGGCTCCTCGGGGATAAGGGATACCCCCTGCACACGTGGCTCATGACACCTCTGTTGAACCCCACCACCGAGCAACAGCGTTGATATAATGACAGCCACATCGCCACCAGATCTACAATTGAGCAATCTATAGGGCTTTAGGTGCCTTGATCGTACTGGGGGAATGCTTTAATAAGCTCCAGACAGAGTGGGACGCATTATAGTCGTGTGTTGTGCCTTGCAGTATAGAAAGTGTGAAGAGTCCAGTCCTCAGACCACCTAGAAAGAGCAGCGCCACACCAGGCCCCCCACCCCTCCCTGCACAAAACAGTCCTGCAACTATACATGCACCCATTGTAGAGTGACCCATTGGGTGGCATCAAGTGCCACCGTTCATGGTGAACCTCATGAAAGGGCCCTATCACAAAAGCCCGTCAAGAATGGGCAAGACGTGGCAGTAGTGGTGACAATCATAACATTTAATGTGACTTTAACAAAAAGCAAATATAAATGAAAAACATGACAGTCTGTCAAATACCCTTGTGCATACCCTTCGTGCTCACAAAACCTTCGCCTTTCTCTTCCTATTGCTTCCACTTGGTGCATCCCCTGTGGCTCCGGCAGAGGTAGTGGCAGGTTGTTCATGTTCATGCCCTGACTGCTTAGATGCTTTGGGCCTATGCCCTCTGGGTTTCAGAGCCCATGAGGGCCCCTCCAAAGACTGCTCCACCTGCACCTGTGCAGGGGTAGATTCGGCCACCTGTAGAGGAGGCAACATTTCGGGTACTGGTTGAGAGGGGGGTAACGGGTGAGACGTGGGAGCGCTTTGAGTGGCGTCCCCACTTCCATGTTCCCTTTCGCCATCATCCCTTCCATGGGCCAGGCCCACATCACTCCTTCCACTCTACTGGACAACAGTTTGGAGGACATGTGTGATGCCTTGTAAGGCCAGTGCTAGTGTATCTGTCTGCCTGTCTAAGGCGGCAGAATGTTGTTCACCCTGAGTCCAAACGGCTGTTGTCAGGGCCTGAATGGACTAATTTGTGAGCCATGCTTAAAGCTCAGTGGAGGCTAGCCTTCTCTCCATCGCAGACATTCCCGCACATACCTGTGACCCTATCTCAGAGAGTTGCTCACGTTCCTGTGACAGTATCTCGGAGATTCCTTCCTGTACCTGTGCCACCATTCCACTAATGCAGGAGTCGGACTCCTCCATCCTCTGCGTTCTTGTGCAGAATGTGCGTGGCACCTGTTCCAGTACCTCACAAATGTGTTGCTGTCCCTCGATCATTCTCCTTTTAAAGGATGGCCCCCAGGGTCCAGCATCTGCGTCCAGCTGAGCAGAGCCTGGAGAGGAGTGCGCCCACCGACACAGACTCTCCACAGCTGGCCCTGCCACCAGTGTCTGCTCGTGTTCACTTGTGTGTGGTGTCTCACCAGGTGCCAACCCAACTAACTGAGGACTAGGACCCACTGAGGCATGAGTATCTGTGCTGGTGGATGGCTCACTAAGATGCGATGGTGCGTCCTCAGAGGCCGGCAGGTCCTCTGAGGAATCACCCTCTGTTGTCACTATGGTCACTGAAGGCCCTGTAAGAGAACAGAAGGCAATATTAAGCATCATCACAGATGTGTCTTGTGATGAGCGTACTGAATTGTTGAAGATGGCAACCAGTGTTAACATCAATTCATATTGTGTGTGATGAATGTTAAAGTTATGTCACCAGACATTTGTCGGGTGCCAGTCTTGCCGCTCCCCGACAGACAGGCTCTCGAGGGTCTGGCTCAGCTCCAGCGCCTCTTGCTCCGTGTCTGTGAGGACCACTATTTGTTGTGGCCTAACTCCAGTCCTCTCCCTCTCGTGTGCATTTTGCGATCTCTTCTCCTAGAAGGGGAGAAAGCACAGACATGTGAGTGAGTGATGGTGAAGTGGCCAACCGATGGATGCATTGGTTTGGGTGAGGCTGTCCATGAAAGAGGTGCATCAGAGGGTGAGTATGAGACAGAGACATCACACTGGATCAGGATTGGGGTGACTAATGGGGAGGTGAGGAAGTGCTGAGGAAGTGCAGGTAAGTTGAGGATGAGCCTTAAGTGGGTGTGAGGAGTGATGTGATGGAGTAGTCTTGGCAGTGCAGAATGAGTTGGAGGGTGGGGGCAGTGATGTGGAACACGGAATGTAGGAGAATCAGTAAGTGTACTCACTTTTGCCGACCTAGTTAGGTCATTGAAGCGCTTCCTGTACTGGACTCAGATGCAGGAGATGACACTGCTGCTGGTGACCTCCTCTGCCACCTCGAGCTGGGCCTTCTTGGTCGTAGAGGCAGGGCATTTCCTCCCGTCTGCGGGATAAAACACTTCCCTCCTCCTCCTCACACTGTCCAGTAGCACCTGGAGTGATGCATCACTGAACCTTGGAGCAGCCTTGCCCCTGTGCTGCTCCATTGTGATCTGTGGGTCTTTGCTCCAGCAAAAGCCTTTGCAGCAATGGCCCTTTAAATAGAGCTCCTCCAGCTGACAGCCTATGATGTGGGTGCGCAGCCCGCCCACTGCGCAGCTCTCCGACGGCAAACCCGAAAGCTACGTTAAGTGACATCAATTCAATTGCGATCGCGTGGGAAATGGACATTTTTATTGGTCGGGTTACCCACAGGCCCATTCACTGCCATCCTGCCTCCATTCTAATATCAGGGCCAATATCAATTTTGCTTCGGTCTTTATTTTCTGCCCTCAACCACCACCAGAGTATGATATCACAGTCATCAGCATTGATCAAGTACGTTATTCCTAATTGTTGAGTTAGTAAATGATTGCAATTCCCACTAATATCTACCTTGGTGCCTTAAACTTGGTGTGTTTGGATTGGGTAGTGTTTGCAGTTGGTTCGCAATGCATTTCTTTGTTCAGTGTGTGTACTGTTTGTACTGATGTGCAGGGTGATGTAAGGTAGATAGGTGGTGAACTACAGTTTGTCTGGCAGAAAGTTTTATTTGTGCACAAGGTCATGGGAATGTCAAGGTTAAGTGCAAAGTGTTGTGGAGGAGACTTGCTGAGGATCATGCGAAAAACGCAGTGCGATGTGTTGAGTTAATTTTCCTTTTGCAAAGTGCTATTTTGAGCATAATGCAGGAACTGATCTACCTTATAAGTCGTGCATGATGAATATAGTATTTGTAATTTTTAGGAAATTAACAAAGGTGACTCCTGTCACTGCAGGAGAAGCAAATGGGTCGGAACATTATATGGTGAAAGGTTATTTAGTGCCATGTGCTTTTTGTATCGTGACTATGGCATCTTATACCAATCAAGTCATTCTTATGTTTTTCTGAGCATGCTGTGAGGATAGCAAATGAGCTCCTTGAATCGGTGTTATGTTTCAATCTAGGTCAGCTGCACATTGCAAAAGTCTTTCTTGCTATGGAGTTCTGAACAAAGCTAATTGCTTTAAAGAAATAGCAAGTGTATGGTTAAGGATGTGTGCAAGCTTCTGCACATACATATGGAGGTTAAAAGAGTTTTATACACAGTCTTCATTGTCTGTGCTGTGCAGGTGAAGCTGAACAGTTTCTACTCTGACACGACTGTCGAATCAAATTTTTACCACAATTCCTAACTTTGCAATTAATTTGCAGTTGACAAATTTGGGATCGAACACAGTTTGATTGTGAAACAGATGCTACATTAATGGACCAGCATTTTTTAGCAGTGACAAAAGATGTCACTTTTTTCTTGCATTATTCAACACCACAACACAATTGTTTCAAGCAAGGTGCGTTATACAATGTGCAGACAGCCATGAAGTGTTTGAGCTATCAAGACCGTGAACCAGAGCAAGCGTGGAATCCTACCGAGGAATTATCTGCGGTTATCATCTCCTTTTGCCTAGCAGCATCATCCCTTTTGTCATTTAATCACTGCTGCCCTCCACTCTATCACAGGCCTTTCCCTTTTGTTCTTTCCCTGCCCACCCACCCCTTTTCCCTGGTTCTGTAGTTGTTTAAAAACTGTTCATCTCTAACTCTGAAACGTAAACTCTATCTTTCTCTTTCCACAGATGCTGCCCGACCTGCCGAGGGTTTTGCAGCATTTTCAGTTTTAATTTCAGATTTCCAGTATTTTGCTTTTGAGGAATTATCTGTGCTGGCTGAAGCTGGTTTCTTACAGAAACATCGAAAGCACAAAATTGCTGCACATGCAATCCTCCTGAGCTGACATGAGGAAGGGGCTCATGACGCGGGGCTTTTTGATGACCGCGTAATTTGTCTCCTGTTCTCCTGTTGGTGCAGAAGTCAAAGAGATAACTGAGGCTTTACTGCTGTCACGCCCACTCATTTAATGATAAGAAAATTTGCCAGTTTGCACTGGGGAGTGAAAGCCTATCCTTGCCCCACACCACATATTTGCACTGGGGATCATGTTAATGTGATGGCCCAGATAGAATGTAAATGTTAACATTTTAGGAAATACTTCACAATGTCAAGACAGATGGAAGATTTGAATTAACCCGTAGTCCACTGGTTCCAGTTTCTTTCTATAAGAGCTGAGGAATTCTTGCAGTTTTCTGTCACAGAGCAGCATACAACATGAGTGACATCTGCAGGAGAGGCCTCAGGCAAAAAGGTGGTAAGCAGAGTCAAAGTATCTCTTGGGCATGGTCTCTTTGAAGATGCTGAGGCATTGATACAGTGCAGGACGTGATAAAGGTCAGTTTTTGCACACTTGAATACCCACTTTGGACACCAGTCAAAGAGTGAATCACCGAGTTTGAAGCAGTACAGGTGCTCCCTGCTTATCTAGACCAGTGGTCACAATTAGAACTCAGCCTTCATGAACGACATGTATGCAAAAGTACAGGAACATGTGAGTGGCTCTCAAGTTGAGTGATCCTATCTGGGTATTATGACATTGCACCTTACAAAGAAGTATGGATGAGTTGGGGGTTTCAAACATGTCACATAATTGAAGTGAAGAATTAGAATCCAAGAGGGACCAAAAAATGGAGGTGTAAACACCCTGAGGCATTCTAGAAACATAGAAACATAGAAAATAGGAGCAAGAGTAGGCCATTCTACCATAACTACCACTATACAGGGGCCCGCACTTGAGTCCTGCATCTGGACATGTCAGAGTTCCTTTCTTCAACACTTCTGCTTCAAAAGATCGGCTACCACAGAGTTATGCCATCTGCTTGCAAGTGATCTGCACACAGCATCTGGATCAGGGAAGGCTCTTCTCGTAGAAGTGAAAACTATGCCAGCAGCTTTCATACCAATGCATCTTTCCAAGCCACCACAGGAGAAATCTGCCACATCAGCCAGTTTGTGGTACACACGCGCACCAGGAAAGTAACAACCAATATGTCTGCATCACCTTTCCTACAGAAAGGAAGCATCGGCTGGAAAAAACTCCTAGCTTTTACAGAATGGGAGGGTTCTATTGAGTGCAAGGAGTTGCACCTGGTAGCTATGTGGGCATCAGCTATCTTCAGGTCAACTCATAACCTTCATGAAGAGAAAGGTTTATGTTCAATGGGGTAGAAATTGGACCATATTGCGCTCATTTTACGGGGTTAAAATGGACACGAGACTCAATGTCAGGGACCAACGTCTGCAAACGGCAGTTGATGCTAGCTCAATTGTTAATTTTAAATCTGAGATTGATAGATTTTTGTTAACCAAAGGTATTAAGGGATATGAAGTTAGGTCACAGATCAGCCAGGACCTCATTGAATGGTGGAACAGGCTCGAGGGGCTAAATAACCTACTCCTGTTCCCATGTTCCTACACTCCAAAATTGGGTCGGACTTTTATCAAGAGTCCAGGGCGGCTGCCTAAAAGAGGCATTAGGCCCCTTGCATGTGCTAATGAGGGGTCTAATGCCTGTTTTAGGACCCCTCTGGGAAATGGGGCTCCTCTGAGCAGAGCAGGGATTGTGTCTGCTCTGGTCAGATTTTCTAGACGTGGATACGGCCTGAGAACTGGCCACCACCCGAAAGGTATCTTTAATTATGTTTTTTTTAATTAATGTGAAGGCAGGAGAAGCAGGTGTGTTCCCCCCAGCTCCACAGCACTCTTGCCATTTGCTCCCAGCCTCAATCTGCTCCCGTCACGCTGTCCTCCACTCCCCCCCCCCAACCCACCCCTACACCTACAGCCAGTGAGGCAGGCGGCCTAAAATTTGATTCTTCAGTCAAGTGCGCTGCCTGTGGAGACATGACAGATGCCAATAGCTGGTTGCGTTTATTTAGTTGAGGCCCGAGGACCAATTTCTCACAATCCTGGGCCTCCGTCTTCAGGCGCAGGGATCCGATTGAGAATTGGCCTAAATGAATTTCTTGGCCAATTAACATTCAAGTGGTATCTAACTATAGAAACATCATTATGCCCATCACTAGCCATTATCTAGGAAACAGCCTTGGTGCCTTCATTGTGTGGAAGTCCCCAATGCCCACATTATTTGAAGGAGAAGATTTGAAGGTAGGTGGCTCTTGAGGAAGCTCTGCATCCATGGCTGCTGGTCTACTTTAAAAAGCCCCTTAACAATACAGGAGCAACTCGGACTCCTCTGCTAGAGTGTCGCCGGGAAACATAAAGATCGAGGGCGTACCTACGAGAGAAGTCCGAAAGACTGAAGCCAAAAATATCAAGAGTACAACAAAAGAATGAAGAAATCACAAAAAATGTAAACAGCTGGCACGAAGGGTGTGACTTATCAGCAGACTGTGAAGTGGTGCTGCTTATGGCTACGTGTATGGAGTGCAGCTAAATTATCTCTTAGATGCGACCATCTTTTTCTTTGTTTTTTGCATTCCCTCATATGGTGAAAAAGATGCTAATGCAGAAGGTCAGCGGTAGGGGAAAGCACATTGGGATGGTGCTGCATCCAAGTAAATCCAAGCTGGCAGTATTAGCAGCGATCTCAAGCCCGGGTCTGGGAATTCAGGGAAATTTCACTTTTTAATTTCTTTTTACGACCGCGCACATGGAAAATACACTTTTTGTGCACATTTCTGAAACGCCAGCAACAGCTCATTGTTTTGAACACAAATTAGTGTTTGGGAGAGGTAATAGAAAAATAGAGTGTTAATTGTGGAAAGTACCTCTGTGCAAAAAAATGATCACATTATCCCATGGACCTTCATTTGCATAAAGCCTACCAGAACTGTATCATTACGTGACACCACCAACATGAGTAACCAAGGCAACAGCACGTGCACTACCTCTCAAGAGTCCCCAGGTACTACACTTAACTGACAACTGCAGTTGGGAGCTTTGTATCTCCAAAGAAATATGCTAGGCAACAAAGGCCTAGTGATTTAAAAATCACATGCAGACCACACACTTATATCACGACCCGATTGCAGCACCAAATATGAAACAAAACATGCCAGGATTCCATGCATATTGAAAACACCAGATAATTTTCAATCAATTTTAAAATTCTCATCCTTGTTTTCAAATCCCACCATGGCCTCGCCCCTCCCTATCTCTGAAATCTTCTCCAGTCCTACAACCCTCCGAGATCTCTGCGCTCCTCAATTCTGGCCTCTTGCGCATCCCTGATTTTCTTCGCTCCACCAATGGCGGCTGTGCCTTCAGCTGCCTAGCCCTAAGCTCTGGAATTCACTCTGTAAACCTCTCCGCCTCTTTCCCCTCCTCTAAGACTCTCCTTAAAACCTACCTCTTTGACCAAGCCTTTTGGTCACCTGTCCTAACGTCTCTTTATGTGGCTCGGTGTCAAATTTTGTTTGATAATCACCCCTGTGAAGAACCTTGTGACGTTTTACTATGTTAAAGGCGTTATATAAATGCAAGTTGTTGTTCTTGAAGCAACCAAAACCCAGTGGATAAAGAAAAACAAGGAGAGCTGGTAATCTGCAAGGAAATGTGTGAGAGAGGGAGGTGGACCAGTTACAGCGCAGTAACAAGCTGCAGCGATTATGAAGACGGGGCATTACGGGGTTTGTGAAACAGCACAGCAATGCTAAGTACATTCTACACGGGGATGTAAACTAGGTGCTCCATTCCTTTGTATTACCTCCATTTCTTGCCTTCGCTTTGAAAATTATTTTATCGCATGAAGCTCACGTTGATTATATAATTTATTAATTACCTATATTTTAAAATGTCCTCATTTATTTCTTTCCTACTTACATTGATTTTCATTCTTACAGGTCTACAAGAAAAAAAGTACAGGGTCAAGTGTTGAAGAAATGCTGGGGGAAAGAAAGGCACAGAGGGCTAAATTTACTGTGATTGGGACCAAAGGCTCACCCAATGGGATTGCTGATCGGAGAAGCTGGCACAGAGGTCAGCGCACTCATTTTTAAAAAATGAATGTCCACGTTCTTTATTTTTCTTATATGATTTTTTTTCAGATTGTCCAGAAGCAGAGACCAAGTTGGAAAGCAGATAAATCACTGATCTGAAGGGTAAGCCAGCAATGGGAAGGAGGAGTGGTTGGAGGACTGGTGGTCTTTATTTAAGAAGGTATATCTATTTTCTCTTTACACATCAGGAATAGGGAACAGGAATCCAGACTAATCTGGAGTATGAAGACTACATAATTTGGTTACAGAAAGATTGACTGGGGTTAATTTTGACTTTGGGTGCTCGTGTAAAGTGAATGATGGTGAATCGGCAGCCTGTTTTACATCTCTCTCATTAACTTCAGTGGAAATAAAAATCGCCCAAAATCAAAATTACTCCCATTAAATCCAGTGCTTTTTTATGTAAACTACATCAAATTTGATTGGGATGTGTTCTAAATCTGAATTTTTAAAGCATTGCAATTTTAAGATTTGTGCATTTTCAAATGTCTTTGAATTCTTGGGATAAGCCCAGTTCAAGTCACTTAAAGAAAAAGAGATGAAGATGTACTTTTGTAGAAATGAACAACCACCAATGAAAATGGCAATAGTGCAGCTTTCCAGCAGATGATTTTGTGAAACCTAATTTTGTTATTGGGAAGAACAGAGATTGGCTAATTAATGCTCATCTGTAATAATGTTCCATTTCACACTTTTCAGACTAAATTTTCATCTTCAGCATTCCCAGCACAGGTCTTCATGGCCAGGAGGGCATAACTGGAATTCGAGCACACACCTGAATGGAAAATGGTGGTGGGGGTACCTCTGTGCCAAGAGTGTTGAAATTCCTTCCCCCTCTTCCCTCTTCAATTAGTTAAACAGCCACTTGACTGCTATAACCGATGAAAAAGGCTGCTGATGGGGTTAGATGAAGTAGGTTGGGAGGAGGCTCGTGTGAAACATAAACACTGGCATAGACCAGTTGGGCCGAATGGCCAGTTCCTGTGCTGTAAATTCTTTGTAACTCTATGTAAAAGTTTGGCAGTCTACCAGGATAGTAAAAGCCAAATTAGATGGACCTTGGTCTTTTTTCATCCAGCAATTCCTATGTTTCTATGTCTACTGGTAGAGTGTCAATTTACCTACAAGGCTCAGTCTTCAGAAAAAGTAAGTCCCGAGTCTTTAATATTTTCAGCAAAATCAACCAGTCTGCCTATAAACTGACTTCTCCAGATGAAGTAGAGTTGTCCATAAAAGCTGTTAATTTGACAGGGTTTTATGGAAGTGGCAATTTTAGCTGAGTTTGGGTCTCTCCTGCCATTTTACTGTGATTGGGAGTACTGCAGCTATCTCTACTTTGGCTGAACTCACCCTGATTACACACATTGTAATTTCCCTAACTATTGGTGCTACCACTGGCACACTGCTCAGATGTAATACTCAGAAGGGCTGTGCTGATCGTGACTGTGATACAAGATAAGGTGGAAATGGTGAATCTCATTACAAGTTTTTTTTATAGGGCGATGCATCTATCAGCCTTCCTAGTTCTATTCACCACAGCAGCAGCCCATTGATCAGACAGCCATCTCCCATTCCTCATGGAGTCCTTTACCTTTCACTGTCTGTGAAGAATATGTGCTTTTATGCTCCAAAGCCATCATACTTCCCACTCCTAATCTTTAGAAAGGTGCAATTTACAAGAGAGAGAAAAAAAAATCCACTCCTTAGTTGCTGATTCAACAGGCATATTGAAGACGAACGGATCTTTCCCCCAGATGGAAAAAAAAGTCCAACTTTCTGTCCTAAGAGGCACTTTAATTACAATAATACCAAATCCACAAATCTACAGTGTAAAAGAGGTCATGTCTTCCATTTTAAAGAGAGGCTGTTCCTCAGGCAGCAAGATATACTGCCCCTGTCACTTTCACATATCAGCTTTCTCCTGTAAACCCATGTTTTGTTCAGATCTTTCTGGCTGAATGCAAGGTGAGAGTCCAAGACGTGTTATTAAATAAAATAATAATGGTGCTAATCTGCTCTATGGGATGACAATGTGCCACCTCTCTCAAAGTGATCTTCCTTTGGTGTCAAGGAAACCAAGACTCCTGGCAGATTGGGAAGGCATAAAGCAGGTGGATTACCTGCGGAGGGAGGAATTTGGAACGGAACTCAGAGCCACTGGGTTTCCATCCTGTGCAACCTGTGGCCCAAATTTAGGTCAGTGGGGTGGTGGGGGAGGGGGTTGAGGCGGGCCGGGGAAAATGCCAGGGCACAATGGCAACTGGAAGCAAGGCTTCAGGAATATTGGCCCCAGCTCTTTTACTAGAGACTAAGGTCTATCTGAGTCTCTTCTTCCTTTAACTTGATGCAGATGGAAGGCAAATGCATTTACGACTCACTTAAATCCCTAAGGAAGGGGTGAATCAATGTTCTTTAAATGTTTGTGTACAGTGAATTGTACAAATTTCTGTTCCTGGTGCAAAGCTTCACTTGCAAGGAGCACATATCAGGGAATTAGGCACGGACATGAGCGGGCTATTTAGGATTTTCGTCCACTGGATTGTAAAACCAACAAGGCCCACTAACCCCCCACATGAGCAAATAGTCCTAATCACATTTGCCAACCCCGTTTCCATATTCCCCTCAACCCCTTGTCCTTCAGACACCTGTCCTTCTAATCTCAAATGTTGACATGATTTCTGCCTCAACAACTGACCCTGTAAATGAATTCCCCAGACTCTCAACTCTCAGTGAAGACGTTTCTCCTGCCCTCTGTTTTAAATCTCTTATATTTAATCTTGTATCTATGGCTGATTATTGTCTGCAAACTTAGCAGAAAACCAATTGCAATTGAAGCATTCACAAGAGTTCAGCAGAACAGGGAGATCATAAAAGAAGAGCAGATACATAAAGGGCTTCATCACAATACAAACTTTCACAGCAGCTCAGGGAGTGAAAAGGCATTTAACTGCAAACCACAGATATCCGTGCTTGCTGGCAAGTCAATGGTAAATGTATGTTGGAGATTTGGCTTTAAAGCACCCTGATCACAGTATTGATGGTCGAAGTGATGCAAGATAAAATGAGGCATGCCAGGTAGACACTAGAGCTGGACTCATCATTATTTTACCAACCCTATCAGCAGGCCCTAGCAATAGTTGAGGATAACTGCTTCCATTTGCTTGCAGTCAGCGGGAGGCAATTTCAGAGCCATGCCATCTGCTGCAAGGACATCTGCTGCCAACCTGAAACTTAGGGATTGTCAGTGGCAGTTAAAGTCACCGCCCACCTCCACTTTTCTGCTTCTGCCTCTTCCAGACTAGGAAAGGGATCATCTGCAGTAACAGCCAATGTGCTGTCCATAGGTTTCACAAAGTTAAGGTGGGGGGGTGGGGGTTCATTGATGGCAGCTATATGACCACTAGGCCCCTGCTCCTACAACTGCACCACCACTTGATTCTCTTCACTGACATGATTTCAGCATACCTGTCACTGTTCTTTGCAGAATTGCTTGGGTTTGAAAATGAAAGAAGAAGTTGGGTTGGAACGGTGATGAGTTTTACTTAATTTAAAGGATTACACTAAGATCCCATGTTTAGGGTTTTACTACAAGGTACATTTACAATGGATGAAGTGGGCAGTTGGCCTGTTTGTGGGTGAGTTGTCATGCCTGGCCATGTTCTGTAACTTTGAAAATGGTGTTCAATTTGGTTACTCGCTTGTGGTGGAGATCACTTTGTTATCTTGTGGTAATTGGGGAGTGAGCTCACACCAGCCATATTAAAGCAGTCAACATCCTTGGAGAAATGTGAGGTATGACATTAATGATCAATAAACGTATAATAACATCAAAATATAATAAAAGTATAATATAGACTTCAAGAGGACATAAACAGGCTGTTGGCATGGGCGGACACATGGCGGATGAAATTTATTGCAGAAAAGTGCGAAGTGATATATTTTGGCAGGAAGAATGAGGAGAGGCAATATAAACTAAATGGTACAATCCTAAAAGGGTGCATGAACAGATAGCCCTGAGGGTATATGTGCACAAATCTTAGAAGGTGGAAGGACACATTGAGAAAGCGGTTAAAAAAGCATACGGGATCCTGGGATTTATAAATAGAGGCATAGAGTAAAAAAGCAAGGAAGTTATGTTGAACCGTTATAAAACACTGTATCGGCCACAACTGGAGTTTTGTGTCCAATTTTGGGCACCGCACTTTAGGAAGGATGTGAAGGCATTAGAGAGGGTGCAGAAAAGATTTACTAGAATGGTTCCAAGGCTGAGGGACTTTAGATACATGCATAGACTGGAGAAGCTGGGGTTGTTCTCCTTAGAGCAGAGAAGGTTAAGAGGAGATTTGATAGAAATGTTGAAAATCATGAAAGGTTTAGATAAAGTGAATAAAGAGAAACTGTTCCCATTGGTGGAAAGGTCAAGAACCAGAGAATACAGATTTAAGGTGTTTGGCAAAAGAACCAAAGGCGACAGGAGGAAAATCTTTTTTACGGAGCAAATGGCTATGATCTGGAATGTGCTGCCCGAAAGGGTGGTGAAAGCAGATTCAATCGTGGCTTTCAAAAAGGAATTGGATAAATACTTGGAGGGAAAAAATTTGCAGGGCTACGGGGAAAGAGTGGGGCATTGGGACTAACTGGATTGCTCTTACAAACAGCCAGCTTGGGCTCGATGGGCTGAATGGCCTCCTTCTGTGCTGTAACCATTCTATGATTCTATGATTCTATGATAATAGATTGCAATTCCCACACTGGAGCACATAAAAGAGCAGAACATTCAGGCCCCCACCCCATTCCTGCAAAATATGTTTTAGTGTATTTTAGTGGTTTTAAATGATTGCCATTTGTAAAGGTCTTTATTTTCAGTTCGAGAAAATGAACCTTTTTGACAGTCAAAAGAATGAAATAGGTGAGAAATGGCTGTTGCTGATAATTGCAGATGAATGCTTAACATGTTCGATTCACTTTCCTCCATCCCCTATTTTAATAGAGGGCATTAAGCCATTTTGTTTAACTAGGTCAACTGCCCTGTTAAAATAGCCGACAGAGGAATGACATACGAGTGTTTTAAGTGTTCACTTGCTATTATCACCAACAGTAATTTCTAGCCTTGCTTTAGAAAATTTTGTGATGCACAGTAGTCTGATCAGCATGTAAAAGAAGTGACTTGTGAATATTTGAGTGAGGCCCTTCATCAGAACTTGGATGCAAGGTTTTGTTTCAATGATGTTGACTCATCATAATCCATCCTGAAGCTAATTAAAAATAAAATGCTGCTTATTTAAAATGATTGAAATCAGCAAACCCTCATTTCAGGTAATCTTGCGCTTGTCTGTGTGCTCCCACGGGATCAGGAACAGGGACAGATGTGATAGCGAGTCAGTTTATTTTGTGCGTGTAGAATGCTTGTTGGTCGGGATTATTGTAGGCATGTGTTGTAAAGATTTCAGTTCTTTGCCTGCTTTGAAAGATGCTGGGGAGTGAGGTGGATAGGTCGGTTGCATACAGCAGCATGTCATTAGCATACAAGGATATTTCATGATGTTTCTTTCCTGCCTGTACTTTGTAGATACCTGGGTTCACTCTGATGCATGTTGTTTGAGTTTCTATGGCTAGGGCAAACAGGAGGGGATATAGAGGGCATCCTTGTCTGGTTACCCAGTGCCTTGTGAATTCAAGGGAGCTGAGGACATTTGTCCAAACTGTGGATGTGGGGTGCAAACACTGGACAGTAATCCACCTCTTGAGGATGCCACCAAAGTACATTCGCTTGGGTATCATGAGGAGGAATTTCCACTCAACTTAGTCGAATGCCTTTCTGCATTGAGGCAGAGTACTAGGGAAGGTGCTATTACAGTGGTGCACCATATTGGACAGTCACCTAGTGTTGCCCCTCGAGGGGTGACCCTGTATAAAGTCTGTTTGGTCTGCATGAATCAGCCCAGGAAAGACAGTATCTAGCTGGAGACTAAAATCTTGGCCAAATTCCTATAGTCAGCATTAAGGTGGTATATAGGTCTACATGGTGTTCTTATCATTCTTATATTTTATTGTGATTGTCGCTACTCTGCAAGTGTCTGGCTTGGTCTTTGCCTCCAGCACGTAGTTTCAGTAGGAGAGAAGTGAGGCCCAGGAATTGAACCTTAGAGAACTCATAAGACTATCCATCAGACTCTGAGGGAATAAAGGAAGGAGAAGTCAAAGGCCTCCCCAAGTTCAGGAATAGTACTGATGTTGTTATGCCTTGTCCTTTCTCTCTCTCTCTCTTGCCTGCATACACACACATATGTACACACACATACATGCACGTCCTCATAAACATCACATTACCATAAATGCCAACCAAAAACTGACCAATTTGGTGCTTCTCACATACTACATCGGTTTGAGACAATTAAATTTATTAACACATTTCAGAAAGTAATGTTGGAGGTATGTTCATTTATATGAGCCCAACGTGGGGAGAGGGAGAGAGGGAGGTATCTACCAGGGAAGCTATCACCTGGGTGAATAGTAGCCAGCTTTATTGGTGGTTCAACTCAGACATAGAGATCTGGAGGAGGGACAGAGGTCATGTCCTTGGCTTTCTATCCAGCTGGAACAAAGGACACATGGTCTGTAGCAATCTGGAGTGGAAGTCAGACAGAGAGAAAGAGAAAACTCCCTTTATAATTTTGGTGCCTACTAATTTCAGAGAATTGCTAGTCAAAAGGTGAATTTGGCCCGAAAACAGGAATGGCCCAGTGTGCTTTTGTTATTTTGCACGTTATGAATAGTGCAACGAAATGGGCAAAAAATTAAATGTAAATGTTATTCTGTTCATTTACATATATATAAAATAGAATGTGTATCAGGATGCCATCTGGAAGATGGGAGAAACACACTTAGGGGCACGTGTGATATTAAGTTATCCAATTCACACAACAAAGGGTTTAATTGTTAGAACATCTTGGGTCATGTTATCATATGACTAGATATCGAGTAGAAAAGGTAAACTCCTGATTGTAAGGGATGCAGAGACCACTAATGGGAGACACTGGTGACACTGAAATAGAAAACTATCTAATGCAGATTTTAACTTTTTCCCAGGTTTCCTTCAGCCTTTCTGACTCAACTTCTCCAATGCCCTCCTTGCCGGCCGCCTAAGATCCTCCCTACACAAATTTCAAATCCTGCTCGCCCATCAACCCAGTCCTCACCAATTTTCACCGTCCAGTCTCCCAACACACTAAATTCAAAATCTTTGTCTGCATTTACAAATCCTTCCATGGCCTCTTCCACTGTACCTCTGGCAGCCCCTCCTACTCCATGGTCCTCTGACTCTGGGCTCCTGTGTAACCCCCTCCTCCCAATCTTACTCTACTATTGTGGTAGAGATATCAGCCACCTCGGTCCTATCCTCTGGAACTTCCTCCCTAAACCCCTTTGATTTGCCATCCCTCCTGACCATCTTACAAAATCTCCTCAAAACCTATCTTTCTGGCCAAGCTTTTGGTCACTCCTCTTAATTTTTATCTCCTCTGTGAAGCATTTTGGAATGTGTTTTAGTATTAAAAGTGTTATACAAATGCAAGTTGTTGTTGTTGAACATTGGTTTATAAGCAGTTAGTTGGTGAATTAAGTAATCCTGCACAGCGAGCTAGGCTTCAGCAGGTATTATAGTTGCAGTCTTTCACAAGTTATTAAAATCCAAAGTTACAAGACCCCTATTACTTAGCTTTAACTACTTCTATCAGAAGTGTTTTATGAAATCCAGTTTTCAATCATTTTTTCTCTGTAAATCGAAAGCACTTTCTGTCTGCCAGTATTGCTTTCTTGTTGCCTTTCATTAGACTTGCCTGAACTACAAGCACCGAGCACATTTCTCTCTCATCTGAAGTCCTTCTGTACAGTTCATTTTTTTTCCTTGACATGGTAAAATAACGTCCAGTGACAGAAAGAAATAGGCAGTCACTGTTTCAAACCTGTCCTCCGCACAAATCTATTTCTACTTCTGAACAAACTGCACTCCAGATGGTATTAACTTATCTTTCTTGCTCCAGTGTTATTTTCATACCTTTGGTTAAATGAAAACAGCCTGGATTTTTCTATTGGCATTAGTATCTGGGCAATATCAATTAACAGTTCATATTTTCTAGTGCATTTAATGGCTGATTAATGATCAGCACCCAAGTAATTAGGGCCCAGTTAAACCATAATTGACGTTGTGATTTTAACTCGGGGCGGGAATCGGAACTGCAGAGTCCGAAGCGGGTGGTGCTCTGTCTGGTCCCTCCAGTCGTGAGGCCTGGGAGATTTTAACTGCCAGCCTCATTAGTACGCTCCTGTATTAATACCCACCCAAAGCTGGTGAGAATTATGTCACTGCCAGCGGGCGGGAATCCGCCGGGTTTCCACAGAAACAGTCCCCGGTAAGGTAAACGAAGAATGGTGGGGAGGTGGGGCTATCGGGAATGTCCACGACCGGGAGAGGTGGGAGGCCTGGGGCAGTGGAGGCCCAAGATACCCTTGTGGGGCCTAGAGGAACTCTCCTGCTCCTTCTGCACCACATGGAAACTTTAAAAAGAAAAATTAAATTGACTTATCTGGGCCTCTTGTGACTAGGATCCCTAACACACCCATTGGTCATTGCCGTTGAAATTAGGATCCCACTCTTCTGATGGGCGGCCGTCCCATGCCTGAATTCAGGCAAGTTAAGATGGGGGGAGGGTGGGACCGCATCGGGAAAGTGGCGCCAATTCCATGCCACCTTATTCAATTGCCCGCACCCTGCGCTTGGGTCAGGGGAGGATTAAAATCAGGCCTTAAGAGTCAAGAAGGTGAGATGTTGTCCTAGTTACTGTTTTCAATCACTGTGTTAAACACAAGTACTATTAAGACCAGTTTGAAGTTGGATTTATCTATAGAGCTTTATAGTATGGCTTCATTAGAAGCTTATTTCACTAAAATCATTCTTGAAGTGATGGGCCGCACATGGAGGAGCTGAAAGTACCACAACTCTCAGAACCTAGGAAGTACTAGATTCTAATTTATAATGTCACAGACTTGATCGCATCCCGATACACAAAAATATACCTGTGTGACGATAGGACCCAGACCATCCCAAACACTAAAAAAGTCCCCGGATGACATTGGTTGATGGGTTGTCTAAAAATGTATTGAAACACATCCAATGGTCTCAGAAAGGAAAACCTAAGATTTTGTTTCACCGACATGGAAGATTTTTGCGATTGAAATACAAATCTATAAGAATAATGGGAACATAAGCAAACCATGAGGTGAAAGTTAAACTCTGAGATAACTTCATAATAACCAGAAATGAATGTTGTTTTGGGAATGCCATATATGATCAAAGCTTGCCAGTGAAATGCTTAGCATGATCAGAAGTTGTTCAGTATAAAATATGTACACACTGAATTTGAGCACACCAATCTGAGAAAGACTGGTAGCTTTCCATGTGTTTACTATTTATGTGTCCAGATGTACCATAACAGTGTTGAAACATTTAGTTTGCATGCAATTGGCCTTTATGATCTGAATCAACATTTTGTATTCAGAGTTGTGAAACGTCAATGTTTATTGTCAACTGTACCAATTTTCCACTTGGGCACAGTATATTATTATAACCTTTTACAACCAATTAAAGCCCACACACTGAGATATACTTACTGGGGAACTACAGATGGACAATAGTTGCTCACATGCTGAGAACAAATAATAAAAATAAAATCAACCTAACACTGACCTCTGGGTAAACCACTTCCAATCCTTCTCCAATCCACACAATATCCATTAACACTGTGTTTCCTGTTTGTCAACCATCTGTCTATCGAATGCCTCTACTTTTCCCCATATACCGCATGCCTGATTCCCACTGACGTCAATTTTACTAGGGCTCCTTGGTGCCACACTCGGTCAAATGCTGCCTTGATGTCAAGGGCAGTTACTCTCACCTCACCTCTGGAATTCAACTCTTTTGTCCACGTTTGGACCCAGGCTATAATGAGTCTGAAGCTGAGCGGTCCTGGCGGAACCCAAACTGAGCATCTGTGAACATGTTGCTTCCGCTGTTTAGCATGCATGTAGTCCTGTGTTGTCGCTTCACCAGGTTGGTACCTCATTGTCAGGTATGCCTGGTGCTGCTCCTGGCATGCTCTTCTACACTCCTCATTCAACCAGGGTTGTTCCCCTGGCTTGTTGGTAATGGTAGAGTGAAGAATATGCCAGGCCATGAGGTTACAGATTGTGCTGGAATACAATTCTGCTGCTGCTGATGGTCCACAGCACCACATGAATGCCCAGTTTTGAGCTGCTAGATCTGTTCTGAGTCTATCCCATTTAGCACAGTGGTAGTGCCACACAACACTTTGGATGGTGTCCTCAGTGCGAAGACTGGACTTCGTTTCCACGAGGACTGTGCGGTGGTCACTCCTACCAATACTGTCATGGACAGATGCATCTGCGACAGGTAGATTGGTGAGGACGAGATCAAGTAGGCTTTTCCCTCATGTTGGTTTGCTCACCACCTGCCGCAGGCCCAGTCTGGCCGTTACATCCTTCAAGATTCGGCTGGCTCAGTCAGAAGTGGTGCTACCGAACCACTCTTGGTGATGGACATTGAAGTTCCCCACCCAGAGTACATTCTGTGCCCTTAATTCAACCCGTTCTTCAGGTGTAAAAAGAGGGTGAAACCCACAGCTTGAGTACTGCATACAGTTCTGATCACCACATTACAGGAAGGTTGTAATTGCACTAGAGAGGGTGCAGAGGTGATTTACGAGGATATTGCCAGGACTGGAGAATTTTAGCTATGAGGAAAGATTGGATCGGCTGGAGTTGTTTTCTTTGGAACAAAGGAGGCTGAGGGGCAATTTAATTGAGGTGTACAAAATTATGAGGAACCTAGATAGAGTGGATAGGGTGGGCTCAATTGCTAAATTTAAATCTGAGATAGATAGCTTTTTGGCAATCAAAGGTATTAAGGGATATGGGCCAAAGGCGGGTATATGGAGTTAGATCACAGATCAGCCATGATCTCATCAAATGGCGGAGCAGGCACGAGGGGCTGAATGGCCTACTCATGTTCCTATGCTCCTATGACCTATTTACCTTTGCAGAGAGGTCAATAACCAGGGAGCATAGATTTAAAGTGATTGGCGGAAGGATTAGAGGGGAGCTGAGGAAAAGATTTTTCACCCAGAGGGTGGTAGGGGTTTGGAACTCACTGCCCGAAAGGGTGGTAGAGACAGAAGCCCTCAGCTCTTTTAAAAAATACCCGGATATGTACCTGAAGTGGCATAACCTACAAGGCTATGGACCAAGTGTTGGAAAGTGGGATAAGGCTGGGTGGCTCATTTTCGGCCAGCACGGACACGATGGGCCGAGTGGCCTCATTCTGTGCTGTTAATTTTCTATTAATCTATGATTTTATGATAGATCAGCAGCCGAAGTTCGGCAGTTGCCATTTTGGATCGGATGACTTTTAATTGCCCAAGTGACCTGTCTGAAACTGCCGTTAGACCCCTTGAATATGGTAATCAGGGGCCTAATGCTGTTGCAGGACCCCAATGGCAAATTGGGGCAAAATCCAGGCACAGCATGCATCGAGCATACTCTCTGATGGCCTAACCATTAGCAGCTATTGTCCATCTGTAGTTCCTAACTTTCTAAAGGGACCGCTCGAAGCCGCCGAAGAAGAGATAAGTTTTCTGGTGTCCACTTAGCTTAATAAGTGCTTCTCTTGGCTCCACAGCAATACTGCGGGCCACTGCTAGCCCACGCTCACTCTCCTCTCATTCGCCTGTTTCAACCCACCCCTCCCCGCCCACCCCAGAATTACCATGCTGGTTGACTCAATGTCCGAGCAGGCCAATTTTTGGAAGGTCTGGATTGACGAACTGCATCTGGACACCTGATTGGTGTCCACAGCACGCCAGCATTATGGAGATGAGGACTAAGGCCCAATTTGAGGCGAGCCTCAGGCCTCCTTCGGGCACATGTTTTCAACGCATCGCCAATTTTGTGCCGCTTCCCTGCGCAAACTCAATTTCTCCCCATGTACGTTACATCCACTGCATTCCTTTTATCTATGCAACATTACTTCTGTGATAATTCTTAATATTTCTGTATGTTCTCTTCCAGGCCCTTCAAGGAGTGAAGACGTGATTGAGGGCGGTTCCTCAGTTGAGCTCCCGGCCTCTGAGGGTGCACCGTCACATCTTAGTGAGCCATCCACCAGCGCAGATACTCACACCTCGGTGGGTCCTAGTCCTCAGTTAGTTGGGTTGTCACCTGGTGAATCACCACACACAAGTGAACACGAGCAGATGCTGGTGGCAGGGGCAGCTGTGGAGAATCCGCTTCGGTGGGCGCACTCCTCTCCAGGCTCTGCTCAGCTGGACACAGTTGCTGAACCCCAGGGGCCACCCTTGAAAAGGAGAATGATTGAGGTACAGCAGGATCTTTGCGACGTACTGGAAAATGTGACTCTGCACATTAGCGGAAAGGATGGAGGAGTCCACCTCCAGCATTAGTGGAATGGGGACACAGTAAGTGAGGGAATATCTGCGATGGAGTGAATGGCAGCCTCCATCGAGCTGCAAGCATGGCTCACAAATGAATCCATTCAAGCCCTGATAATGGCCGTGTGGACTTTGGATACCAACATGTCTGCCGCCTTAAACAGGCAGACAGATAATTTAGCCGTGGCCTTAGAATGCGTCACAGATCTGCTCCAAGCTGTTGTCCAGCAGAGTGGCAGGAGTGAAGTGGCCGTCGCTCAGGAGAGGGATGATGGTGAAAGGGGACATGGAAGTGTGGACGCTACTCAAAGCGCTCCTAGGTCTCACCTATTGCCCCCCCTCCCCTAACAAGTACCCGCAAAGCTGCCTCTTCTCCAGGTGGCCGAGTCTGCCCCTGCACAGGTGCAGGTGGAGCAGTCTTTGGTGGGGCCCTCATGGGCTCTGAAATCCAAAGGACATAGGCCCAAAGCATCTAAGCAGTCAGGGCATGAACATGAGCAACCTGCCACTACCTCTGCTGCAGCCATAGGGGATGGACCACATGGAAGTACTAGGAAGAGAAAGGCTAAGGATTTGTGATCACGAAGGGTATGCACAAGGATGTCTGACAGACTGTCATGTTTATTTATATTTGATTTTTGTTAAATGCGCATTAAATATTATAATTCTCACCACCACTGCCATGTCTTGCTTATTCTTGAGTCCCTTTGGTGAAAATGCCCTTTCATGTGCTTCATCATAAATGGCCAGCCCTGATGCCACCCATTGGGTGCGTTTACAGTGGGTGTATGTGTGGTTGTAGGAACATTTTGTGCAAGAGAGGGGGACTGGTGTATGTGGTGATCATTGCAGATGATCTGAGAACTTTACTATCATCACTTTGCAGATCGTCTTATGAGAATCTTTCAAATATGAGTGATTCCCTGGCATCACGAGCAGCCAGGTGAGGCACTGCTCTGCCGATGGGTTGCTCATCGTCGTCCTCCTCCTCCTTCTCTTCATTGTTGCTGGCAGATGTGGAAGCTTCATGAGCGCATTGGAGCTCCTCCACCTGTAACCCTCTCTGTTGACCGATGTTGTGCAGGACGCAACACATGACTATTATTCTACACACGTGCACTGGTGAGTAGTGAAGGGCTCCCCCAGATCGATCCAGGCATCTGGAGCGCATCTTCAGCATTCCAATGGCTTGTTCAATGACAGACCTGGTGGTGATGTGACTGTCATTGTACCGCTGCTGTTCCTTGTTGGTGGGTTTCCTCACAGCTATCATGAGCCACGTCTGCAGGGGGTATTCCTTGTCTCCAAGGAGCCAGCCCTTAAGTCTGTTTGGTGCATGGAAGAGGGCCGGGGTGTTGGATTCACGCAGGATGAAGGAATCATGACAGTTGCCAGGGAATTTGGCACACACCTGCAGAAATCTCTTCCGATGGTCGCAAACCAGCTGGACATTGATGGAGTGATATCCCTTTCTGTTGATGAACAGTCCTGGCTCATGTGGAGGTGCTCGGATTGCTACATGTTTTCAATCAATTGCGCCCTGCACCCGTGCGAAGCCACTCAGAGAGTGGAAACCCACTGCCCTCTCAGTCTGGCTGAGGCCGTCGATGGGAAGATGACGTAGTGAACTAGCCCTGTGAAACAATCCATCGGTGACCTGTCGTACACACTTATGAGCAGATGACTGAGAGACCCCGACGATGTCACCGTTGGTGCCCTGGAAGGATCCAGAGGCAAAGAAATTGAGGGCAGTGGTGACTTTAATGCCACGGACAATGCGTTACCACCAGGCCCAGCCGGGAGCAGCTCTACATGAAGGAGCGTGTAGATGTCTGCGACCACCTGGCGACTCACTCTGAGCCTTCATAGTCACTGGTCCTCAGAAAGGTCCAGGAAGCTCAGCTTCTGTCTGTAGACCTTCTCACGTGGATTGTGCCTCCTGTAACGTCGACCCCTCCATTGTTCCCCTCTCTGCTCTTCTGCAGGTCCTAGTGGTGCACCATTGTCTTGTGGACCCACAACTCCCAGAACTGCACACTGTGCCTAGTGAGGATGGTGATGTGCCTCCTCCTCAGATGTACTGCTGATTAAATCCATTGCGGCCTCCCCCATTCTAAGGGTGTCAGTTTCAGGGGTTCCAAAAGGTAGGTAAATATGTCTGAACACAAGAATTCTGAGTGTGAATAAAGAAATCTCAGTCTAAACACAAAGAACTCCCAGCCAAAGTTTTGCCTGAGAGAACTGAGTGCCCTGCTGCAAAAACCCATTTATCCCCATGTGTCAATCAATGATTTAAATGTCCAAATAGCTGCCGGCTGCAACTCGCCTCTGTTTCCATGGCGTGTTTCAGAGGCCACGGGAAACACGTTGAGACAGAGTTAAAATCCTTTCCCCGCCTCAGTACACAAAAAATTAAACTATTTAACTCGTTCAAGTATCGTAATTGATGGTTTAAATATCGGCCCACCGACTTCCTGCTTCTTGAAGTGTGCACGTCCAGATGCGTCTGGGTCGATCGCGGAAGTCAGAGGCTAGGAGCCGGGATTCATTCCCGCTCCTAAATTCCACGATTTTCATTGCCCCCCCCACCCCAACCCACCCGAACTTGGGGGTTAAAATCATGCCCCTTATCTTTGATGATTCATTACCTTTTACTATTTTCATTTTAAACCTATTTCTCAATTGTTCTCCTACACTTCCATTCGACCCATTTTATTCCCCAGAACTAAAGCAAGGAATTATTCTTTCTTTGTTGGACTAGGAAGCAGTCTTAGATGCACAATAAAATGTATGACTACGTACATTACCATTATCCTAGTCTACCTGAGAATATTTTAAATCATTATTGCCCTGTTGTTCATTCATATGTCTCTAAATGGTTCACAAATCTCACCCTATATCTTATCTCTAATGTTTGGTGGTCTGTAATGCACACCAAAGATTGTATCATTTCTTTTCCTTCGACTCAACTCTATCCATTCATTCTAGCACTGTGATAGAATCCTTTGTTAATGCTGCTAACCATCCTCCTTTCTCCCTCTCTACCTTGCCTGAAAATGTTATAACCGGGAATATTAAGTTCCAAGTCCTGTACAAACCAAATTGCTAACTATATAGCCACTATGTTATATCCCTCCATAGTTATTAATGCTTCTAATTCTCCAGTTTTACTTTGAATGTTTTGTGCATTCACATACATAGCACCTGTAAGAATATGGTTTAAACCAAGCATTGAAAATAGGAGGGCAAATTTTCGTATTGCTATGAGGAAAATAACTTACAGAAACCCAAGAGGTCATTGAAAAAACATCGAGGCATTAGAATTGTGAAAAACAGTGATATTTAAGAGACAGGTTGTCCCAACCTAATATGAACATACTACAATAACAGCAGAAACTGCATTTTTATAGCGCCTTTAATGTAGTAAAACGTCCCAAGGCGCTTCACAGGAGCATTATCAAACAAAATTTCACATCAAGCCACATAAGGTGGTATTAGGACAGGTGACCAAAAGCTTGGTCAAAGAGATAGGTGTTAAGGAGCATCTTAAAGGAGGAGAGAGAGGTAGAGAGGCAGAGAGGTTTAGGGAGGGAATTCCAGAGCTTAGGGCCTAGGCAGCTGAAGGCACAGCTGCCAATGGTGGAGTAATTAAAATTGAGGATGCGCAAGAGGCAAGAATTGGAGGAGCGCAGGGATGTCGGAGGGTTGTAGGGCTGGAGGAGGTTACATAGATACGGACGAGCGACGCCATGGAGGGATTGGAAAAGAAGGATGAGAATTTATCAAGGCGTTCCCGGACCGGGAGCCAATGTAGGTCAGTGAGCACAGGGGTGATGGATGAACGGGACTTTGTGCGAGTTAGAATACAAGCAGCAGAGTTTTGAATGAGTTCAAGTTTATGGAGGGTGGAAGATGGGAGCCCAGCCAGGAGACCATTGGAATAGTCCAGTCTGGAAGTGACAAAGGTACGGATGAGGGTTTCAGCAGCAGAAGCGCTGAGGCAGGGGCGGAGACGGGCGATGTTATGGAGGTGGAAGTAGGCGGTCTTGGTGATGGAGCGGATATGTGGCCGGAAGCTCATCTCAGGGCCAAATAGGACGCCAAGGTTGTGAACGGTCTGGTTCAGCCTCAGACAGTGGCCAGGGAGAGGGATGGAGTCGATGGGTAGGGAACGGAGTTTGCTGCGAGGAGCAAAGACAATGGCTTTAGTCTTCCCAATATTTAGTTGGAGGAAATTTTTGCTCATCCAGTACTGGATGTTGGACAAACAGTGTGACAAATGAGAGACAGTGGAGGGGTCGAGGGAGATGGTTGTGAGGTAGAGCTGGGTGTCGTCAACGTACGTGTGGAATCTGACGTTGTGTTTTCAGATGATGTCACCGAGGGGCCGCATGTAGAAGAGAAATAAGAGGGGGCTAAAGATAAATCATTGGAGGACTCCAGAGGTATCAGTGCGGGAGCAGGAAGAGAAGTCATTGCAGGTGATTCGCTGGCTACAACTGGATAGATAATGCGAGCGCAGTCCCATCCAACCGGACGACAGAGGAGAGACATTGGAGGAGGATGGTGTGGTCAAGACCTGATAAAGGGGAAAGGCTACATAAACATTTAGATATTAAACAATCCTTGGCAGTTTCTGAGAGTCAGCAAAGTGGGATGGTTTAAGACCATGAGGTAAGACCAGCAGTGCTTACGTACAGAACAATGCAATATAGTATAACGGTAAGGCACACACCCTCTCAAAAGTTAGAGCTCTCAAGAGGGTATGGTCAGAAGTTCATCAGGTTGTATTGATTGCATGTCATTTAATGTAATCTGTAGACAGTTGTATTATAAATATAATAACTGTTGAATGTAATGTTGAAGACAGCTGTGATGCAACTCTGGTATAAGTGAATCTATTAAACTTGCTATTTTATAACCACTCGGGCTAGAATCAAGCGGAAGCTATTGTTGATAAATTAACAATCCATGGTAAGGGGAGAAAACCACTAACATAATCAGGCCGGTCAGTCGGACGGCAAATGGAAAGAAAATTAAAGACGTCCTTACGTCAAAATCGTAAGGACGTCCAGGAAACCCGTACTTCCGGGTTTCCCGTCTGCAGTTTGACCCCCCCATCCCCTTTGCGGCTCGGGGTCAAATTCATGCCCATGAAGTGTGCATTGGAAAACACATTTGCCAATACCATTAGGACAAAGAAACTGGTCAGCAGAAAGTTACCTATGATGTGTTGCATGTGAGGCAACCAGTATGTGGAAATGCGTGATGAAGATGCACTGAAGAACAGGTCTCAGACATGCTCAGTTACTTGACAACAGCACAACATGAAATGGTTAATGTGGTTCAGTAGAGTGAGAAAACCTTTTAAACAAGGCACTGACACATGCTCCATAGATAAACCGACAGGAAACACTGGTACCAATCAGAGGGATTGAAATTAAAGTAAAGAGGAACATTGTAATTTGGATTTCCAAAATTCAGGGTTAGGTTTCCTTCCGTTAACAATGAAATTGAGCTAGGGAGAAATAATACTTAGCAAAAATATCCACAAGATGGATATTAGTAAAGAGAGAACTGGAGAATATTTTAAGTCCATGATTTCTTGATATTATGATACACTGTAGGTTTCTGTATTAACCAAATGAAACATGGGAGCAATATGTATATGTTTATGTGTGCTTATGTAAACTCAAGATGATCTTAGGCAAGACCAAAGAGATAGTTGAGAGATAAAGTGAAAATTGAACCTGGGTGGAACCAAGAGCCAAGCATGGTCAATATCCCATCTCACATAGCTCGCATAAATATCCCCGATGTGGAGATGCTGGTGATGGACTGGGGTGGACAAACGTAAGGAGTCTTACAACACCAGGTTATAGTCCAACAGCTTTATTTGAAATCACAAGCTTTTGGAGCTTTCCTCCTTCGTCAGGTGAGAAGACAAACACAACCAACAGAGTACCCTTCATCATCCAGTACTTCCCCGGAGCGGAGAAACTACGCCATGTTCTTCGCAGCCTTCAACATGTCATCGATGACGACGAACACCTCGCTATGGCCATCCCCACGCCTCCACTACTCACCTTCAAACAGCCACCTAACCTCAAACAGACCATCGCTCGCAGCAAATTACCCAGCTTTCAGGAGAACAGCGTCCACGACACCACACAACCCTGCCACGGCAACCTCTGCAAGACATGCCAGATTATCGACACAGATACCACCATCACACGAGAGGACACCACCCACCAGGTACATGGTTCATACTCCTGTGACTCGGCCAACGTTGTCTACCTCATACGTTACAGGAAAGGATGCCCTCCGGGAAGACCATGCAGATACTGCGACAACGGATGAATGGACACCGCGCAACAATTGCCAGACAGGAGGATTCCCTCCCAGTCGGGGAACGCTTCAGCAGTCAAGGACATTCAGCCTCCAATCTTCGGGTAAGCGTTCTCCAAGGCGGCCTTCGAGACACACGACAACGCAAAATCGTCGAGCAGAAATTGATAGCCAAGTTCCGCACCCATGAGGATGGCCTCAACCAGGATCTTGGGTTCATGTCACGCTACACATAACCCCACCAGCGAAAAAAAGTTATCTGTTTTTAATACAACTGGTCATTCTCTCTCTCTGCCTTTTGGGTGTCTCTCTCTCTCTCTCTCTCTCTGTCTTTGTGTTCTGACCGCTTGTGTATTCAGTAGTCTGGGATGTAATGTTTCTCTGTCTGAACACCGTCCACTCCTTTGATTGCTTTGATTATATCTCTGCCGAGGTGTGATAACGGGCAGTTGGAAAGATTATCTGTAATCACCAGGCATTGTTCTCTGACAATGCCTGGTTAGTCCCTCCAAAGTGCGAGGTGATGCACTTTGGAGGGACTAACAAGGCAAGGGAATACACAATGAATGGGAGGACCCTAGGCAAGACAGAGGGTCAGAGGGATCTTGGTGTGCAAGTTCACAGATCCCTGAAGGCGGCGGAACAGGTAGATAAGGTGGTAAAGAAGGCATATGGGATACTTGCCTTTATTAGTCGAGGCATAGAATATAAGAGCAAGGAGGTTATGATGGAGCTGTATAAAACACTGGTTAGGCCACAGCTGGAGTACTGTGTGCAGTTCTGGTCGCCACACTACAGGAAGGATGTGATCGCTTTGGAGAGGGTGCAGAGGAGATTCACCAGGATGTTACCAGGGCTGGAGCGCTTCAGCTATGAAGAGAGACTGGGAAGATTGGGTTTGTTTTCCTTGGAGCAGAGGAGGCTGAGGGGGGACATGATTGAGGTGTACAAAATTATGAGGGGCACAGATAGGATGGATACTAAGGAGCTTTTTCCCTTCGTTGAGGGTACTATAACAAGGGGACATAGATTCAAGGTAAAAGGCGGGAGGTTTAGAGGGGATTTGAGAAAGAACTTTTTCACCCAGAGGGTGGTTGGAGTCTGGAACTCACTGTCTGAAAGGGTTGTGGAGGCAGGAACCCTCACAACATTCAAGAAGCATTTGGATGAGCACTTGAAATGCCATAGCATACAAGGCTACGGACCAAATGCTGGAATATGGGATTAGAGTAGACAGGGCTGATGGCCGGCGCGGACACGATGGGCCGAAGGGCCTCTATCCGTGCTGTATAACTCTATGACTCTATGACTCTATGACTATATATGCTATGCCTTTATGGAATCCTACACTCACCTGACGAAGGAGGAAAGCTCCGAAAGCTTGTGATTTCAAATAAAGCTGCTGGACTATAACCTGGTGTTGTAAGACTCCTTGCATAAATATCCCCAACATTTAGCAAGAGGGCGGTGTTAATAGGAGGGGGGGGCGAAGCCGTGTCTCGGTGTGTGTATGAACAACAGTTTGTAAAAGACAGAGCATGCTGACACTTCAAAACTATAAACACCCAAAGGCCAAGAGATGGCCCATTTCTAGATGCTATAATTGAACCAGAGTGGTTCCACTCACGTTCGAGGGGAGGGGATGTAAGAATATGGTTTAAAACAAGCATAGAAAATAGGAGGGCAATGGTCCGCATCTCTATGAGGAAAATAACTTATAGAAACCCAAGAAGTCATTGAAAGAGCACTGAGGCATTAGAATAGTGAAAAACAGTGAGGTTCAAGAGACAGGTGGTTCTAACCTTGAATAAACATACTAAGATCTGATAATGGGGAAAGGCTACATAAACACTAAGACATTAGCAATCCTTGGTGGTTTCTGAGATTCAGCAAAGTGGGATGGTTTACGACCATGAGATAAGACCAGCAGTGCTTACGTACAGAACAACGTAGCCGAATAGTATACAGGTAAGGCATGCACCCTGCACCCTCAGAGCTCTCAAGAGAGTACGGTCAGAAGTCCATCAGGTTGTATTGATGGCTTGTCATTTAATGTAATCTGTAGACAGTTGTACTATAATTATAATAACTGTTGAATGTAATGTTGAAGACAGCTGTAGTGCAACTTTGTTGTAAGTCAATCTATTAAACTTACTATTTTATAACCACTCAGGCTAGAATCAAGCGGAAGTTATTGTTGATGGATTGACAATCCATCGTTGTGACAGTAACGGGAGAAATCCGATAACAACACTCAATCCTGATTTCAATTTCTTGGATCACTGGCCTTCATTCTTATTCCTAGTATTCTCATTTAACTTTGATATCCCATTCCCCTTCCATAAGAGTGTTTTATCTCTCACTACCTTAAAGCCTCTTCCATAATCTTTATCCCAGGTAATATTTTTTCAACGTTTATTTCAACTAAGCTTTCTGTTCCTATTCCAACAGCTTCATTAATCTTGCTTTCCCTAGTCCCAAGCCTAGATGTTTCCCCATACCATACTAGTTTATGGTCTCTATACAAAGAGACTGATGTCATTTAAATAAACGTGCCCAACCCTTGTTGCCCTGAAGGTACTGGTATGGATCAGGAGTCAGATTGTGTTGGGGTGGCAGGTTCCCTTCGCTGAAGGACATTAATGAACCAGTTTGGTTTCTACAACAGGGAAGCATTAGATTCGGAGACACATATTTTGAATAATAAAATATTGTGGCATTTGAGACGCGACATGTGCAGAAAGTTTCATTTGTGTGGCTCAGGAAAATACACGTGCAGTTGAAGGGAGTGGTAATGCTGACAGTTAAGTCGATTGTTGTGCAAATGTAATTGATGGTGATTTTTTTTTCCCCAGATAGAGGCCCAGTTTATATGGGACAGATTAAGAAGTGGCATGTAATTGTCAGAAGAAGAAGCAGAAGGCTGTTTTAGGCAGGAGCTTAATGCAAGCATTTCTAGTCCCATTAGAAATGCACAAAAAAGGAGCAGAGAACAAAGAGTGAGTAATGCCCTATGAACTGGTGCACATGGGGTGCAACCAACGTTAAATTTGGCCTCGATATTTCTGAAGACTTAAAAGAAGCTAGCCTTTCATTGCTGCATTGAAGGGCATGGAGGAGAATAAGATAGTGATTCAGTCATTGTTCTGTGAAAGGACTGGAGGCTGTGTGCACTGAGGGCATGCAATCCGAAAGAAGTTGATGAATGTAAAGTGGAATTATCAGCAAACTAGAGGATAGGATTGAATGATGAGGTGGATATAAAGAAAAGAACAGATAAAGATAACTAAAGGCAGAAAAAAAATTGAGCGCCATTGTACCAAGGTAAAGCCAACTGAACCCAAAAAGCCATAGGGGCTAAATTGTTATGTATCCTGAGTGCCTGGCAGGGCCTCACGTGTGGTGAGTGGGCAGCATATTGAAAAATCACTCAAGCCTTGCCCACTATTCCCTACCAGTGCACCCACAATTTTCTGATAAGCCACTGTTACTTTAGGTCCTGCCAATGGCATAGTCTTTTGGGAAATATAGTCCTAGGTCTCAGATAAACCTTATTTATTATCAATGTGGCAATTACCCCTCCCATCACCACTATGATAAAGGATATTGGAGTAGCCTTGTGTGAGAGAGAGTTAATCAGTAACTTAACTGGACTAAGATTTCAAAACCGGCTGTGGCATGGTGGAAGATTACTAATGTAATTGAGCCCTTGGGATTAAAAGTAGGACTACTTTCTAATTCAAAACTTGTTCTTTGCTCTGCTATTAATTTGCCAAATATAATGTAAGAAGTCAGAAATAAAAACAGAAAATGCTGGAAATACTCAGCAAGACAGGCAGCATCTGTGGAGAAAGAAACAGAGTTAACCTTTCAGATCAATGACCCTTCATCAGAACTGGAAGAAGTTCAGAAGTTCAGTGATGTAAGAAGTCAATGGGCATCACCTGGCATGAAAGCCTGACTCTAACTGCAAGGTCACATTCAGAGCCTGTGTGGTTGTACGTAGCTGCAGCTGCACGAAGATCAGTGTAGGATGGGACTGCAGTGTCGCGACAATTATCTTGTGCTGTAGGGTATGCAGGTGTGGAATCTAGTGTAAAACAATGAAATGTTTCTCATGCTGCTTCTGAGTCCATCTATCATTTAGTTTCCACTCTAATGTAACCTAGCACACAGGTTACACTGCCTGAGGGTTTCTGTGTTATGGGTTTATAGAGTACACTCAGCAGTATGGAGAGCAAACAAAGGATGAAATCAGCAACAGAAGCCACTATAAATTGGAGACTGACCGGAGAGATGGGAAAAGCAGTCGTAAGGGATTGGAAAACCAAAGAAATACAAGGTTGACTCACCAAATCTCGATTTCCTCTATGCCTTTTGATAGAGCAATGAAAGTCTTTTTTCTTTTGATTCTTCAAACACACAGTGGGGCTGAAAGTCCCTGGGGCTTCACTGGTCTCTCCCCATCAATCTGCCATTTCCCATCATTATAGGAACTTTTCTAACATCTCTTTCATACTCCTGGCCAATGCAAGAAAAAGCTTGTTGATTTGTATGAGATCCTTATTTCACCTTTAACGTCTATTTTTTCTCTCCCTCCATCACAATCACACTTGTTTTACTCTATTCTAGTGATATTATATACTAAGCTTCACTCATCTATCACCGCTGTCCTCAAACTTCTATGGTTTCCCGTACATAGCATGATTTGAAAATGCCCATCCTCGTGTATAAATCCCTCTATGGTGTTGCTGCACACTAAGACTGCAACCACCTCCAGCCCTACGTTCCAGCTCACAATCTCCGCTCTTCTTACTCCAGACTACTATGCATCTCCTGTATTTTCTCCCCACCACGGGTGGCAGAGCTGTCAGCCATCATGTCCCCGCTCTCTGCTGCTCTCTCCCTAAACCCCTCCACCTTGTGACATCTCTCCCCATCTACGAAACTTGCTCAAAACCTTCTTCTTTGGCCTAATCTTTGGTCACCTCCGCTGACTCTTCCGTGAATTCTTGTTCAGTGCCTATTTTTCACCTCTTGGGAAGTAACAGGCGATGTTTTGCTTCATTAAAGGTACTGGAGCCTTACGTTCTCACTTGCACCATTCACTCCTCTGACACCAATCTACTCATTCAATGTCCTCTTCACTTCACCATTGGTAGTCAGACTTTCAGTCCTTTTGAATGCTATCCCAAAATCCTTTCATCGTACCTCCTCCATTCCTGCTTTTAAAAATCGGCTACTCTTATAGTGTATGATAATGTGACGGTTTTGATACTGAACTCGAAATCCAGAGCTTATGAGTTCAAATCCCATCCTGGTAAATTGTGAAGTTTAATTCAGTAAAAATGGCTAGGATTGTTGTAAAAACCTAACTGGTTCACTGATGTTCTTCAGGAAAGGGAACTTGCCCCTCCGATCCAGTCTGCCTCACTTATGACTCCAGTCCCACAATATGTGGTTAGCTGCGTGAAGGTAAGTCCTCAGGCCTGACGAAAGTCTCGTCCTGCCTGCACAGGAATCACCGGGCCCGGGTTAATAGCGGATTGCACTACCCACACCCGTTTTTTGGGGTTAAACATAAGAACATAAGAACATAAGTTATCCAATTTAACCTCCTGTCTCTCTTAACTCTTAACTGTTCTTGGAGCCATTGTATCTATTTCTGACATTCAACATGGTAGACTGTGGACAAAGTTTTAGCCCGGAGCTGGGAAGGGGGCGGGTCGAATCGTGGACGGGAAACCCGGAAGTACGGGTTTCCTGGACGTCCTTATGATTTTGACTTAAGGATGTCTTTTATTTTTTATTATTGGTTTCCAGTCTGACAGGCTGGTCTGATTGGCAGGCTGGTCTCAGTCGGATGGGAGAAGAGCAAGGAAGAGGTAAGTGAACAGGTAAGCCATAGATTGTATGGATGGGGGGGCATAGGGCATCAGTAGGCATGGGGACATGGGGACATGGGGGCATGGGTGCATGGGGGACACCGGGGGGGGGAGGAGTTAGTCATCGGGGGGGGGTGGGGGGGGGTTGGGAATGGTGATCTTAGCAGGGGTCGCGATTGTTGGGGGAGTGCGATCATTGGGGAGGGTCGCGATCGTTGGGGCGGGGTTGCAATCATTGGGTGGGTCGTGTTCGTTGAGGGGGTTGTGATCGTTGGGGGGGGTCAGTGATCGTTGGGGGAGTCGCGATCATTGGGGGGATCGGCTCATCAAAAAACTCAATCAAGTTAGTTAAACACGATTTGCCTTTAACAAATCCGTGCTGGCTTTCCTCAATTAATCCATACTCGTCCAAGTGACTATTAATTCAGTCCCGGATTATCATTCCTAAAAGCTGCCCCACCACTGAGGTTAAACTGACTGGCCTGTAGTTTCTGGGTTTATTCTTACATCCTTTTTTGAACAAGGGTGTAACATTTGCAATTTTCCAGTCCTCTGGCAGCACCCCCATATCTACAGATGATTGGAAGATTATGACCAGTACCTCCGCAATTTCCACCCTTAATTCCCTCAGCAACCTAGGATGCATCCCATCTGGACCGGGTAACTTATCTACTTTCTAGTACAGCCTGTCATTCTAGTACCTCGTCTTTATCAATTTTTACCCCATCCAGTATCTCATCTACTTCCTCTTTTACTGTGACTTTGGCAGCATCTTCTTCCTTGGTAAAGACAGATACAAAGTACTCATTTAGTACCTCAGCCATGCCCTCTGCCTCCAAGCATAGATCTCCTTTTTGGTCCTTAATCGGCCCCACCCCTCCTCTTACTACCCGTTTACTTTTTATATGGCTATAGAAGACTTTTGGATTCCATTTTATGTTAGTTGCCAGTCCTTTTTTATACTCTCTCTTTGCTTTCCTTTTTTACTTCCCCTCTGAACTTTCTATATTCAGCCTGGTTTTCACTTGTATTATCAACCTGACATCTGTCGGACGCCCCCTTTCTCTGCTTCTTCTTACTCTCTATCTCTTTTGTCATCCAGGGAGCTCTGGCTTTGGTTGCCCTACCTTACCCCCTCGTGGGAATGCACCAAAGCTGTACCTGACCCATCTCTTCTTTAAAGGCCACCCATTGTGCGATTACAGTTTTGCCTGCAAATCTTTGATTCCAATTTATCTGGGCCAGATCCATTCTCAACCCATTGAAATTAGCCCTCCTCCAATTAAGTAATTTTACTCTAGATTACTCCTTGTCATTTTCCATAGATAATCTAAACCTTATGATACTATGATCACTGTTCCCTAAATGTTCCCCTACTGAAACTTGCTGCACTTGACTCGAAACTTGGAAAGGTAGTGAACAATCAGGAGGATAGTGATAGACTTCAAGAGGACATAGGACAGGCTGATGGCATGGGCAGACACGTGGCAGATGAAATTTAACACAGATAAATGCAAACTGATACATTTTGGTTGGAAGAACAAGGAGAGGCAATATAAACTAGAGGGCACAATTCTAAAAGGGGTACAGGATCAGAGAGATCTGGGGGTATGTGTGCACAAATCATTGAAGGTGGCAGGGCAGGTTGAAAAAGCAGTTAAAAAAGCATACAGGATCCTGGGCTTTATAAATAGAGGCATGGAGTACAAAAGTATGGAAGTCATGATGAACCTTTATAAAACACTGATTCGGCCACAACTGGTGTATTGTGTCCAGTTCTGGGCACTGCACTTCAGGAAAGATATGAAGGCCTTAGAGAGGGTGCAGAAGAGATCTACTAGAATGATTCCAGGAATGAAGGACTTTAGTTACGTGGATAAACTGGAGAAGCTGGAGTTGTTCTCCTTGGAACAGAGGAGGTTGCGAGGAGATTTGATAGAGGTATTCGAAATCATGAAGGGTTTAGACAGAGTAGATAGAGAGAAACTGTTCCCATTGTCAGAAGGGTCAAGAACCAGAGGACATAGATTTAAGGTGATTGGCAAAAGAACCAAAGGTGACATGAGGAAAAACTTTTTTACACGGTGAGTGGTTAGGATCTGGAATCACCCACTGCCCAACTGGGTGGTGGAGGCAGATTCAATCATGGCCTTCAAAAGGGAACTGGATAAATAGTTGAAAGTAAAAAATTTGCAGAGCTACGGGGATAGGGCGGGGGAGTGGGACTAGCTAGATTGCTCTTGCATAGAGCCGGCGAGGACTCGATGGGCCAAATGGCCTCCTTCCGTGCTGTAACCTTTCGACGATTCTATGATTCTATGACCCACCTCATTCCCCAGAACCAGGTCCAGCAATGCCTTCCTTGTTGGGCCGGAAATGTATTGATCAAAAAAGTTCTTCTGAACACACTTTAGAAATTCTTTTCCCTCTCTGCCCTTAGCACTATTACTATCCCAGTGTATGTTAGGACAACTGAAGTCCCCCATTATTACTACTGAATAGTTCTTGCACCTCTCTGTAATTTCCCTGCAAATTTGCTTCTCTATATCCTTCCCACTAGTTGGTGGCCTATCGAATACACCCAATAGTGTAATGGCACCTCTATTGTTTCTTAACTCTAGCCAAATAAATTCTGTCCTTGGCCACTCCAGGACATCCACTCTCTCAGAATATAAATTCTCAGTGTGCAAATCCGCAGGACATGGAAGCCCAACTGGCTTACAGCTATATCCTACAGCCAGCCAGCATACCTCTTCCTTCCGTTCGGGAATCATGAAGAAGCTGTGGGACATTAGGGGTCACACAGGCCATTCAAACTGGCACAAGGGAAAAACACTGTCACAGATTACACTGACAGCATTCATGGCACATATAATAAAAATAGCACTTTGCAATTGTATATTGTGCTGAGGCTTGGGAGGGTATGTAAGGAACGAGGAGGGGAAGTGTGTGAGAGAGAGAGAAGTAATGTGCAAGGCTAGGGTCATCTGAGAATGAATTTATTTGCTATCGTGGCAATTACAGAAGTTATAGAAAGGCATGCTGTATGAGTGCTTTGAAGCGCAAGTGTTAATTGATGCATTGAGGGTGTTGGAGTTGATTCAACATTATCCCTGTTGTCCTTTTGCTGTATGAAGGCTTAGTCATTCTGTGCAACCTCCTCAATGTTCATGCAGCATACCACCATCATTGTAGAGGTGCAGGGAGTGGCAGAGACTGGGGGAGGAGGATTGGTGCAGGCATCTGAAGTGTTTTTGAGGATGCCAAATGTATGCTTTATTAGTAGCCTTGTCACAATAGGAGTCTCATTGTACCTGTGCTTCGACTTTATGTGTGGTTAGCACAAAGGTGTCATGATTCAGGGTTCAAAAAATGGTCTCCAAGCAGCCAACCTTACACTTGTTACTCCTCTTCAAATAGCAGGGGCATGGAGGATTGCTTTAGTATGAAAGGGAATAAATTCGTCTTTGGGCAAATCAGCCGTCCATTTTATACTCTGCTTGATTATCTTTTCCATTGCAATCACCAGGAGTGCAAAACAGGCTGCTGATTCGCTATCGGCCATTTTGTACTACCACGCAAGATGAATTTAGACCCTGAAGATGTTGTGGGATTGCTGTAACAATGGGCATTTAGCTGCATTATTCTGTACTGCTGGTCAAAGATCACAAAACATTATGGAGTAGAAGCCGTTTTCGTGGAGATGGGGCATAGCTTTGTGCACAGGGGCCATATGACCACATGTGTACAGTCAACATTGCCTTGAACTCTGGGGAAACCAGAAGACGTGTAGCATTGGGCTGCCCTGGAATACTGTATCTGTTCAGCAGGGAAGGTGATGAAATAATAGTTCCCGAGGAATAAGGTAGCTTGGAAAATTTTGCACACCAAACTGATAGCCTCTGTGCTAGCCTGAATTGCTTGACAAAAATGTTCAGTATCATGGCGATTTTCAAAGCCATTGGCAGTGCTGTGCAGATGGTGGATGTCGTCTGCAGGTTCTGGTTAAAGCCGGTGGCAAAACTTTGTCACTGCTTCCGAACTTTACATGGCTCTCCTAAGACACTGCCCCTCTGACATACCCAGTTGGCTTTGCTTAGGTCAGTATATTCACTGTGCTCAGTGCGGAATTGGAAAGCATTGTTTTGGGAATTATTGCTCACTCTTCCACATAAAGGATTTAGAAAAATAGAGTTACTTTTAAATGTTGTGCTTTTAAAGCAAAGTGTATCCACACAAGTTTAAAAGAAGGAATTGTGATAAAAGGTGCTAATGAGCTAAGCTTTGATATTGCATTCTCAAAAACTCTAACTGATAAGCAATTCATTATCGTATTTCAGTAATCGATAAACACTTCATACCAATTGGGAAGTTTGTGGTTTTGGGTGCTCAGCAGGAGGCTGGCAGGCTTTCCTTTATGGCTGTGGAACACAAGTTGATAAAGAAGGAGACAGAGACACAGGAGTCAGTCAGGTTTTTAAACAGCAGCTGAGAGAGGAAGCTTTCAATGAGCTTAGAAGGAGAATGCAGGAGGATAATTCGCAGTTATTTTGTTTAAGTCAAGCAAGTTGACCACTGATGTTGGGAAGCATATTATTTTTATTATTTTTGTATTATTATGTTACGACAATTTGTACTGATTGAATTAACTGAGTTTCATTATAATTGCTACTCAGTTTGTTCACTTTCTGTGAAATAGAGCAGCTTAACGGCCTGGTCTCACCAAGTGTTTTCTTGGTCTGCCTTTGAAAAGATTGGAGAGGCATGTGAGAGGCATTTCTGAATGACATGAATGTCCATTTCAGATCACTAGAGAATAACACTGTTATACCCCTGCGTTATGCCATCATACTGTTAGATATTGGGTTATAGAGGCACACCCCTAACCGTATGATGCTCAGATCACTTACGGAGAGACTAGCACTGCTGCACCCAAGAGAATATCCAATGTAACACCCTAAACTTGTAATACGAACCTTGCATGCCACCTGACATCCTGGGCTGCCCTTTCCTGTTCTTGTTCATCCTTCTCCACCAAGTGCACTGCAGGAGGCACACTGAAACCAACTGCAACTCTCAATATTGTTCAAGTTTATGCGGTCTCCAAGCTTTTTACTGCAGCTGACCACTTAACAATAAATCTAGGCAGTCTGCAGTCACTGCCGCAACGCCTATTTCAAGTAAGAGGGAGCAAACCACATGTGCCCACATGTGCAACTTGGACTCTGGGAAGTGGAGCACTAGTGGAACAAGAAATAATCCCGAATTTAATCACTTAACGTGGTGTAGTAAATGATTTTCATGGTACGATGCAAAGCAGCAACTTTCTCTGACAGCAGTTTCACTGCAATCCAAAGCTAGAATTAACTATAGTGCACTCATAAACCGACTGGCAATTCCTACACAAATAATGCATTTCTTAATGCTACGTCACACAGTCGTTTCTGCCCTTTTGTTTTCTAGCCTATTTGAACACACAAATGTACTTATTTTTCAACTCTCTTTTTTGGCAATCTATTGGCCCTGCAAAACATTCATATATTTCAATATTTTTTCTCTCATTTTTTTTAAGAAAATAGCTTCTCGCACACCAGCATCCAGTCCAATCCACCAACCAGCACCGTGCTAATTCTGTCACCAGGACTTAGCAGGACATCTAGTGTTGATCCCAATAACGCAACGCACCAACAATTCAACCATTGTTTCACCGTTCAGTAAGTTCCTAACTTCATTTGAGAATCAACTAACTTACTTAGTGATTTAGTAACTTACTCACAACATTAGTAATTTACCAACTATATTTAACTTACGACATTTCATTATTCATTTAAAGGCTATATTTAGGGACCATTAAAATCAGTTTTTACTGATCTCCACGGATAAATTCTCAATTTTGTTTTGGGAAGCCGAACCATTAAAAAATGATTTTCTCCTGAATATGAGATAGAAAAAGAAATCGCCATTATTTTTTTACCAAATATCAGGTCCGGAGATGCCCATGGAACTGCAATGCCAGTTCACACATTGAAAAGCCCTAATAGTGACTACAGCAATGTTATTAACAAAATGGGTACACTGAATACAATGGTTGCAATATATCGTTCATTTATCAGGAAGTGTTCCAAAACATTTGTGCTTCATGATACTATGGTGGCGATGTACCACTTTGAACATACATTTTAGCTGTCAACGTTTAGCTGGCTCCTCTGCGATGAATGGGTCACCTCCTGACCCCTCAATGCCTCTCCAGCATCTACAATGCTCAAGTCAGGACTGTGGTGGAATACCCACCACTGACCTGGACGGGTGCAGCTGCAACAACACTCAAGAAGCCGAACACCTGGAAGGACAGAGCAGGGCCAGAGGGGGATATTTCTGAAGCAATTTGATAGTGACCTCAGACATTGTGGCCAAAGTCAGTCACTTGAGGTCAGACAATTTTGAATGACCACCTTGTCGGGCACTGACCTTTGGAGACTTGGCACTGGAAAAACTTTCACTCGGCAGTAATTCCTGAACAAAAACCTCAGCAAAATCTACAAATCCACTCTGGGAAGCAAAGGGGAGAAAAATATCTTATATAATTATGCACATAAATCAGAAGGAAGGTTTCGAGGAGGAGGAGAGAAGATTGAATAAAGTGCTTGAAGCTTAACAAACACTGAAAATCCACCATGGGAGATAGAGCAAAAAAAAATTATAATGGCGATAACTGAGAATAAGAGATTTGGGCAAGGAAAAATAACGTTACCTGCATTTTAAGCAAGTTATAAGAACATAAGATCATAATAGGAGCAGGACTAGGTCATACGACCACTCGAGCCTACTCTGCATTAAATAAGATCATGGCTGATCTTCGATCTCAACTCCACTTTCCTACCTGATCCCCATATCTCTTGATTCCCCTAGCGTCCAAAAATCTATCTGTCTCAGCCTTGAATATATTCAATGACTGACCATCCACAGCCCTCTGGGGTAGAGAATTCCAAAGATTCGCAACCCTCTGAGTGAAGAAATTCCTCCTCATCTCAGTATTAAATGGCCGACCCCTTATCCTGCATCTTTGACCCCAAGTTCTAGACTCTCCAGCCAGGGGAAACAACCTCTCAGGATATACCCTGTCAAGTCCCCTCAGAATCTTATATGTTTCAATGAGATACTCTTATTCTTCTAAATTCCAGAGAGTATAGGCCCATTCTGCTCAATCTCTCCTCATTGAACAACCCTCTCATCCCAGGAATTAATCTAGTGAACCTCCGTTGCACTGCCTCTAAGGCAAGTATATCCTTCCTTAGATAAGGAGACCAAAACTGTACACAGTACTCCAGGTGAGGTCTCACAAAGCCCTGTACAATTGTAGTAAGACTTCCTTAGACTTGTACTCCAACCCCCTTGCAATAAAATTTGATAAAAGTTTGATAAAATTGTAAGAAAATAGTATTACACATATTGGCTAGGATTTTCCAGGGCTAATAACACGAAAGTAAATCCAATGGAGAACTGACAATATAGAAGGGAAGCAAAAAATTATTAGAAATTATAAGAAAAGTGTATGATGAAAAACTGGCAGATAACTTAAAGGGAATAGGAAAGGATTTGGTAAAAACAAAAAAAGTAAAGGAATAGCTAAAGAAATGGTCGGGGTGAATAAAGATGAAAAAGGAAATCTTGTTGTCGAAGGGATAGCAGAGGTACTTTGTTTCAGTTTTCACAGAAGAATATGGTAATCATTGAATCATACAGCGCAGAAGGAGGCCATTCGACCATCGTGCCTCTGCCGACTCTTTGAAAGAGCTGTCCAATTTAGTCCCACACCCCAGCTTTTTCCCCATAACCCTGCAAATTAGTCCTCTTCAAGTATATGCCCAATTGCCTTATGAAAGTTCCTATGGAATCTGCTTCCATCACCCTTTCAGGTAGTGTGCTCCAGATCTTAACAACCCTCTGTGTGAAAAAAATTCTCCTAATTTCCCCACTAGTTCTTTTGCCATTTATTTTAAATCTATGTCCTCTGGTTACCGACCCACTTGCCAGAGGAAACAGTTTCTCCCTACTTGCTCTATCAAAACCCTTCATAATTTTGAATACCTCTATTAGGTCTCCCCTTAACTTTCTCTGCTCTAAGGCGAACAATCCCAGTTTCTCCAATTTCTCCACATTACTGAAGTCCCTCACCCTGGTATCATCCTGGTAAACCTCCTCTGATCCCTCTCTCTAAGGCCTTGACATCCTTCCTCGAGGGTGGTGTCCAGAATTGAACACAATACTCCAGCTAAGGCCTCACCAGTGATTTATAAAGGTTTAGCATGACTTCCTTGTTTTTGTATTCATTGTCCCTATTTACAATGCCAAGTATCCCATACGCTTTCTTAACCACCTTATCAACTTGCCCTCCCACCTTCAAAGATTTGTGAATATGCACCCCCAGGTCCCTCTGCTCTTGCAGCCCTCCCCCCAAAATAGTACCATTTAGATTGTACTGCCTCTCCATGTTGTTACTCCCAAAATGCACCACTTCACACTTATCCGCATTAAATTGCATCTGCCATTTCACCATTCTGTCTATCTGCTCCTGAGTCTGCTGCTATGCTGCTCACTATTTACTACGTTGCCAAGTTTTGTATCATCCTCAAACTTTGAAATTGTACTGCCAAGACCCAAGTCCAAATCATTTATATATAACACAAAAGCAATGGTCCTAATACCGACCCCTGGGGGACCCCACTGCATACTTCTCTCCAGTCAGAAAAACATCCATTCACCAGTCGTCTCTACCTCCTATCCCTTGCCAAGTTACCACCATCTTTTTAATCCCATGTGCTTCTATTTTCAGAATACTTTGTCAAATGCCTTTTGAAAGTCCATTGTTACAACATCTACTGCATTACCTTCATCAACCCTCTTTTGTTACTTCATCAAAGAACTCAAATCAGGTTAGTCAGACACGATTTGCCTTTAACAAATCCATGCTGGCAGTCCCTTATTAACCCATGCTTCTCCAAGTGAGAAAGAAGTAGTAATAAAAAAGTGGGGTCAAACTCAAAGAGGAAACACAATGATAAAAGTTAGAGAGGAAATAGCAGAGACTCTGACCACAATTTTTCTAACAACCTTGGATACGGAAGTTGTGTCACAGAACTGTAGTTTGCCAATATAATACCCCTGTTCAAAAATGGACAGAGATAAAACAGATATCTATAGAGCCAGTGTGTAAGCATCTAGAGGCCATAATACAGTATAAAATTAATGGTCAACTAGAAAAATGTGGGTTTATTGAGGATGGGCAGCATAGACATGGATCATGCCCTTCATGCTCCAGCTAGTCTGGAGTACTCAAATGTTGTCACTTAGTACATAAAGGAAAACCATTTAATTTAGCATCAACTTTCATCTTCCAACATGATGAGTATACGAGCAGAGACACCAAATTACAAATATCAATAAAATGGCTCACATAATAACTATCAGTAGTTATGTCTCAACAGGAAGTTCTGTTTTAATTAAACCAGATTTAACATCTTGAATTGGAACATGCCTCATAAATCCCACATAATGTGTAATTGTACTGTATCTTCTTTCTCTCTAGCTCATTAAAATATAGTTGGGATTTTCTCCCAAGTGAGCAGGGGGAAAATAACCACTTCTGTGAAATTTGTCAATTTTGCAGAGGCAGAGCAGATATTAAAAGATACAAATTACAATCATGTAACAAACGTTGAATTGCTTGCTTCATTTAGTTAAAAGATCAAATGATTTAATTACCAACAGTGTTCCTTTGATGTAGAAGACATGGTTTTCTTCCTTTGTATGAATGTTTCTATTCTGAACACAGACATACAAAGTGATTGTATCTTTGGGGATATGCACCATTGTATTTGTGAAATCTGTTTTTCTTTATAATGTATTGTTAACCATTAATTTAATACTTAAGGTAATTTGGACTTTAGGCGATGATGTAAAACATGCGATATGGGCTCGGCCCCCCATTAAACACCTCTTCTGATACCTCCTTAATACATTGAAGTCAATGGAAACGAAAATCAGGAGTGGTGTTTAACGGACAACAGTTCTTGAGATTCATCATGGATTCTTAAGGGCTGATTTTACAAAATCGTGTGGAGTGTGCCCACAATTTCCTGACACATACTCCCAGAACCATTCTTATGAAGAATAATTGGCCCACTATGAATTTTCTCCCTGCATTTGTGTTAATATATTTTGTACTTTCAATATTTGCTGATTTTATATTCATTTACTTGTATGGATGAAGATATTGGTCTCTTTTGTCTGTAAGCCTCTGGTCCATGTGATAATTTCTGGATCTGGTAGCAATAACAAAAGCTTAAAGATAAAAGAAACAGGAGGTGAGTGTATAGATCAGACCAGGGTAAGGAATAAAGATAATATAAACGGTCAAGGAACAAATACAGTTATAAAACAAAAGTATAAAAGGACTGTTGAAAATAAAGTAAAAGGAACAACCAATAAATATGAATTAAACTGCCTGTACAGCAATGTACACAGTGTCCAAAATAAAACAGGGGAACTGGAGGCAATAATCCGTAGCGAGGAACCAGATGTAGTAGGAATAACTGATGCATGGTACATAGAGAACAGGACTAGCAACTAAATATTGCAGATTATAACATAATCAGAAAGGATAGGGAAGGAAGAAGGGGGGTGTGGAGTAGCTGTACTAATTAGAGATAAAATAATGGCAATAGAAAAAAGGGACATAATTAATAGAAGGATAGAAACAGGGTCCATATGGATTGAAATAAAAGATACAAGGGATTGATCACACTAATAGCGGTATACTGCAGACCACCTGATAGCGGAAAGGAGGAGGAGGAAGAAATATGTAAGCAAATATGTGAAATGAGTAAAGGCTATACAATAATAATGATGGGAAATTTTAACTATTCCCAGATAAACTGGCAAGAAGAGGTAGGTAAAGGGGTACAGGGAATGAAATTGTTAACAATGTGTGCAGGACTCCTTTCTTACCCAGTATGTAAAAAGCCCAGCAAGAGATGAAGAACTGTTGGATCTAGTAATGGGAAATGAATCAGAACAGATAAGAGAGGTAAGCATAGGGGAACATGAAGGCAATTGCGATCACAACACAATAAGGTTTATGATAAAGATTGAGAAGGACACAAGTAAGACAAAGACCAAAGTAATGAATTGGAAAAAAAGGTAATTTCAAGGGGATGAGAATGGAACCAGGGAAAATAAATTGGAAAAATTTACTGATAAACAGGTAGGTCAGAAGATTGGTCAGAATATAAAAAATAACAAAGAATGACTAAAAGAATAATAAGGAGGGAGAAATTAGAGTACGAGAGAAAGCTAGCTAGAAATATAAAAACAGATAGCAAGAGTTTCTACAGGTATTTAAAAAGGAAAAGAGTAAGTAAAGTGAGTGTTGGTCCTCTAGAGAGTGAGTCTGGGGAATTAATAATGGAGAATAAGGAAATGACGGATGAATTGAACAGATATTTTGCGTCCGTCTTCACTGTAGAGGATACAAATAACATGCCAGAAATAATTGTGAATCAAGAGGTGAAAGGGAGGGAGGAACTCAAAACATTTACAATCACCAGGGAAAGGGTTCTGAAAAAATTATTAGAATTAAAAGCTGACAAGTCCCCAGGTCCTGACGGACTTCATCCTAGGGTCTTAAAAGAAGTGGCTGCAGAGATAGTTGATGCATTGGTATTAATTTTCCAAAATTCTCTAGATTCTGGAAGGATCCCATTAGATTGGAAAATAGCAAATGTAACTCCTCTATTCAAGAAAGGAGGAAGACAGAAAACAGGAAACTACAGGCCTGTTAGCTTAACATCAGTCATAGGGAAAATGCTAGAATCTATTATTAAGGAGTTTATAGCAGGGCACTTAGAAAATCTCAATGCAATCAGGCAGAGTCAACACGGCTTTGTGAAAGGGAAATCGTTTTTGACTCATTTATTAGAGTTTTTTGAGGAAGTAACAAGCAACGTGGATAAATGGGATCCTGTGGATGTGGTGTACTTGGATTTCCAGAAGGCTTTTGACAAGGTGCTACATCAAAGGCTACTACACAAAATAAGAGCGCATGATGTAGCGGGTAACATATTAGCATGGATAAAGGATTGGTTAGCTAACAGGAAACAGACAGTAGGCATAAATGGGTCATTTTCAGGTTGACAAGATGTAATGAGTGGAGTGCCACAGGGATCAGTGCTTGGACCTCAACTATGTACAATCTATATCAATGACTTGGATGAAGGGACCAAAGGTATGGTTGCTAAATTTGCCGATGACACAAAGGTAGGTAGGCAAGTAAGTTGTGAAGAGGACATAAGGAGTCTGCAAAGGGATATAGATAGGTTAAGTCAGTGGGCAAAAATTTGGCTGATGGAGTATAATGTGGGAAAATGTGAACTTGTCCACTTTGGCAGGAGGAATAGAAAAGCAGTATATTATTTAAATGGAGAGAGATTGCAGAACTCCGAGGTACAGAGGGATTTGGGTGTCCTAGTACATGAATCACAAAAAGTTAGTATGCAGGTATAGCAAGTGATTAGGAAGGCAAATGGAATGTGGTCATTTATTGCAAGGGGAATGGAATATAAAAGTAGAGATGTTTTGCTACAGTTGTACAGGGCATTGGTGAGACCACATCTAGAATACTGAGTGCAGTTTTGGTCTCCTTATTTAAGAAAGGAGATAATTGCTTTGGAGGCAGTTCAGAGAAGGTTCACTTGACTGATTCCTGGGATGAAGGGGTTATCTTACGAGTGTGCAACGCTGATTTAAAGTGTTAGACACCATTTTGGACCTTAATGCTCAACTCAATGCACAGTCTTAACCACACACACCTGAACTTGTCTTAGAGTGCCTGGAGGACCCCCCACCAGCACTATTTAAAGGGACCATGCAGGTATTGCAGGTTTGTTGCTGGATTATTGCTTCTGACTGCTATTGGAATAGGACGTGTTTTTTTGAAGCTCCCTATAGCTACTGAGTGTTGCTACAGTACATTTGAGAGTGGTTTGGCAGGTACTGCCTTATGGTTTGAAAAGTTACAATCGTGGTTGAACAACATTCCTGGCAACCATGGGCAGTCTGCTAGGGCTCCCGCTGGGCATTGAGCACGACTGGGAACATGCAGAGAGGCCAAGCATAGCAGGTCAAGCTGCGAGGAGACGGAGGACGAGGAGGCGCAGGGCACTGAGCAGAAGACCATATCCAATCAAGGCCTTCCGGGACCAATTCTCTTACCTCAACATGAGCGAGGAACATTGCATCCGATGGCTGAGGTTCACCAAGGAGGCCGTGATGGAGATCTGTCAACTGGTGCAGCCACAACTGTAGACTCAGAGCAGGGCGAGGACAGCATTGCCTGTGGCTATGAAGGTAACTGTGGCACTGAACTTCTACGGCTCAGGATCATTTCAGATGTGCAACATCTCGTAGTATGCAGTGCACTGCTGCATAAGGGAGGTCACAGACTCACTGTATGAGATGAGGAACAGGGTTCATCACCTTCCCTCTTGACAAGGACAAGCAGAACAAGCGAGCACGGGGGTTTGCTCGCATTGCTGGCTTCCCCATGATGCAGGGTGCCATTGACTGCACGCACATTGCCCTGTGTGCCCTGCATATCAACTCAGCCGCCTTCATCAACCAAAAGGGCTTCCACTCCTTGAACGTGCAGCTGGTGTGCGACCTCACGCATCGAATCATGGAGGTCGATGCCCGCTACCCTGGGAGCAGTCACAATGCCTTCGTTATGCGGCAGTCCAACGTGCCTGCTATCTTTCACCTGGTTCGGCAAGTGAAAGGTTGGCTATTGGGTGACAAGGGCTATCCCCTCACGCTGTGGATCATGACTCCGGTCAGGAACCCACACACACGTGCACAGCAGGCCTACAATGAGAGCCATGCTGCCACACGCAACGTCACAGAGTACACCATAGGCCTCCTCAAACAATGCTTCCGCTGCCTGGACCAGTCTGGAGGAGCCCTGCAGTACTCCCCTGAACAGGTGGGCAGATTTGTGGTGGTCTGCTGCATGCTGCACAACCTCGTCATCATGAGGGACCTGCCCTCGCCATTAATGATTGGAGAAGACCCTGAGCCAGAGGTGGAGGAGGAGGAGACTGAGGAGGAAGAGGCTGAGGAGGAGGAGAAGGAAGAGGCTTAGGAGGAGGAGGAGTTGGAGCTGGAGGAGGAAGTGGAAGAAGATGCGAGGGTGCAACAGGGACCACACACCTTGTCTGCAAGGGCTCTGCGTGCTCGCCTGATCCGTGTCCGCTATCAATAATGTCAACTACATCCCCCAACTCACCAACAGTCTTACACTCTCCACCTGTCTGCTCCCAAACGACCATCAAATTACCCTCCATCTGATTACACATTGTTTTCCCCCTCAGCTCATCGCACAAATAAAAACCACCACCAAATGCAAATTCAAAGTCACATTTATCAATTAACAAATAAAATTATGGAAACAGAACAGAACTATTCACCCTTGTGCATTCCCTTAGTGCCTGTTGTCTGTATGCCTTTACCTATCCTAGTGCTCCTATGAGGTGCTTCCCCAGTGACTGGTGCATGGGTGGTGGGAGGCTGCTGGCCTTCAATGGAGGAGCGTGAAGATGGCCTTGGAGGACGACCTCGAGCAGCTCTGGGCCGGGAGGGCCCGGCTTCAGACTGCACCATCTCAGCATGGACTGCAGCAGTCTGGCCTGGCTGGTTGATAGGCAACAACAGGGGCACTGGCGGAGTGGCAGGGATGGGAGCAGCAAGGCTGTCATCCTGAGAGGACAGCAGGTCTGACTGCCATGGCGCTACTGCCACTCTGCTGGGGCGGCGCCTCAGCATTCCTGGTGATCATCTGGAGAATGGATTGCTGGAGTGCTGTGACGCCCTGGAAGCCCCGTTCCACAGTAGTCCCCAGAGCCACGAAAGCAGCAGTCTGAGCTTCCAAAGCAGCAGTCTGAGCTTGCAGATCTTTAATTACATTGGTTTGTGCTACAATGGAAGCCTCGACATTGGCCATCAGGCACTGCATCATGGTGGGTTCCACAGGTGCACTGATGGAGGTGACCACCAATTCCATGTTGGAAAGGATGGGCTCTGAGCTCTGCACAAAGCCCTGTGCCAAGTTGGAGCTGGCTCCTCCATGCCCCTTCTCATTGTATGTCGGCTTTCTGGCAGGGTTTCCAATGCCCCAAGCATTTGGTGGTGTACGCCCATCAGCCGTCTTCCTTAACCTGGCCAATCGAATTCCTCATCTGAGTCCTCTGCTGCAGAACTAGTGAGCGGCCTCGCCCTCTGGCGAGTTGGCTCCTGTGGGATCCGTTCCCCCCGCCCCGGCTCCTGCGCACTTGTGCCCGGGGTCTCCCCACGCACAGATCCCTCCTCTAACCTAACCTCTAAAGGTCGCGCAGTGTCAGTCTCTGGGCTGGTGGATGCAAGTGTCAGATTGAGTGATGATGTGGCTTCAGTGTCCTCCTCCTCCTCCTCCTCCTCCTCCTCAGACGGTGCCGCCACGTGTTCTTGGGTATCTGCAATGACAAATGGCAACAGGTTGAGTTGTGGAGTGGGGAGAGGAGCAAGTAAGACGTGCGTGCTGACAGCATCTACAGCACGTGAGTCAGAAAAGATTATGTGAGGAGGGAGATGTGGAAAAGGAGAAGGAGCATTAGATATGCAGAGACCCCCTTCATCGGGACCTCCAGCGCAGCATGTAATCATGGCTGCAACGACGGCCCGCCCAATGATCCTAAGCACTGCCTCCTCCAAGAGGGAGAGGATGTGTAAATGTGCCCGTCCACCCTCAGGTCCCTCCTGCTGCCAACTGTTATGCGCCACCTTCTCCTGCAAGACAGAGGGCAGTGTGTCAGTGAGTATCCTGCAAGGTTTGTGGGTGATGTGCTTGTCATGGTCAAATAGCTGCCAGTGTGTGTGACCTGTGAGTGGTGGTTGTGTGGCCTGCAAGTGTGGCACTATGTGCGGGTGAGATGCATCATGCCGAGCGCAGCGTTGCGTATGGACGGGCAGTGTTAGTTGGTGAGTGGGTGATGGGGGGTGTAATGCATGGAGCAGTGGTGCAATTGGTCGGATGTGCCACTTGACACTTGTATTCACCCACCTTGACCGCTCGTGTCAAGTCGTTGAGCTTCTTTCAGCACTGCACCCACATGCGTGGTGCAATCTCCTGGCATTCACTTCCTGGCCACAGCCTCCCAATGCCTGCAGAGCTGGATGATGGAGGGTCTCCTGCCACCCTACGGGTACATGTTGGCCCTCTTTCAAGCCACCCCCTCCACAAGGACCTCCAGTTCATCATCGGAGAAGTGTGGTGCCCGCTCTCATGCCAGTCCTGCCACCCTTCTGGCCATTTTTCCCTCCTCCCAGTGGACTGTGCATGTCCCATTTAAAATGTGCACCTGCACCTTTAAGAGGTGCAGGCTGGTGATGACATGCGCTGAGCACGCCCCATTTCGGGCTTCCTCATTCTCTGTGCAAACAGCACTACCCGCGCTGCTGGGAGTGAGCATTGAGCTATCATGGTAAGTAGCAGGCAGTTTGAAATTCACGTGGTGCTTACGTAGGGGCCATAGGGTGCGGCTTAATAACAGATTGTGCTTTCTACGCCCAATAATAGGCCTTATCCAAATTCTTTCCACCCTAGTATGAATGGATTGCATCCACGCATATTAAAAGAAGTTAGGGAAGAGATAGCAATTCATTTGATAAGGGAATAGTGCCACAGGACTGGCGAACAGCTAATGTGATTCCTATATTTAAAAAGGGAGATAGAACAAGTCCAGGGAACTATAGAGCAATTAGCTTAATATCGGTGTTAGGAAAAATAATGGAATCCTTACTCAAAGATGTAACAGAAAAACATCTAGATAAAGAAAATATAAGAAGGAATAGTCAGCACGGATTTCAAAAGGGAAGGTCATGCTTGACCGACCTTATTGAATTCTTTGAAGAAGTAACAGAAAGAGTAGACAAGGGTAATGTAGTAGACGTAATATGTTTGCATTTTCAGAAGGCCTTCGCTAAGGTAACACCACTCTCACATAAGGTCAGAGCACGTGGAGTCGAGGAACAAGCAGCAGAATGGATAGCAAGCTGGCTACAAAACAGAAAATAGAGAGTAGGGGATACGAGTAGTTACTCAGACTGGCAAAAGGTGGGAAGTGGTGATCCACAGGGATCGGTGCTGGGACCACTGTTGTTCACCATTGATATAAAGGATTTGGACTCAGGAATCCGAAATACAATTTCAAAGTTTACGGACAACACTAAATTGGGAGTTATAGTTAATACCAAGGAGGACTGCGATAAAATATAGGGAGACACTAATAAACTTGCCAAATGGGCATGTAATTGGGAAATGAATTTCAATATTAGTAAGTGTGAGGTATTACATTTTGGTAGGAAGAATAAGGAGGCCACATACTGCTTGGATACTAAGGGCGGTGGGTTGACTGGGCGTTGGGTAACGCTCCCGGTGAAATCAGTGTGTTCGCACGCAATTGCAGGCTAATTGGAGCCACTTACCTGTGCTTCCGGGTTTCCCGCTGGTAAGCTACGCGGCGGGCGGACTGCGCATGCGCAGCAAGGTCTGTCAGCTGGAGGAGCCCTATTTAAAGGGGCAGTCCGCCAATGCTCCTCCTGCAGCAAACAACCAATGCTGAACTATGGAGCAGGCCAGACGAAAGGCTGCCCCAAGATTTTCGGACTCCTCACTCCAGGTTCTGCTGGATGGGGTGAGGAGGAGGAGGGAAACATTTTTCCCGTCTGATGGGAGGAAGTACCCTCCCTCCACCACCAAGAAGGCCTGGCTGGAGATGGCCGAGGAGGTCACCAGCTGCGGCAATGTGCCACAAACCTGGGTCCAGTGCAGGAAGAGATTAAATGACCTAAGTGAGTATACTTACGCATTCTCCCACACTCAGTCTTCCACATCACCTCCACCACCACACAATCCCTTCTGCACTGCCACCACAACGCTCTCGCATCACTCCTCACATCCACTCAACTATCATCCCCACCTTGTCTGCACGTACTCACCGCCCCTGTCCCCATTCGAACACTACCACGCACCCCAATCCTCATACAATATCATGGCTATATTGCACACGCACTCTCCCATTCATCTCCCTCACGCTCAACCCCACCCACACCAATGCATGCAGCGGCTCACCATGCAACCATCACTCAATCACGCCGCTGTGTTTTGCCTTGATAGGAGAAGAGATGCCGGAATGCCCGGGAGAGGGCATGGACCGGAGGGGGCCCGCCACACCAGGTGGTCCTAACGGACACAGAGCAGCAGGCGTTAGAGATCAGCCGCACGCTGGAGTGCATGTCCGTGGCGGATGCTGAGGCTGGGATTGCACAAGCGGAAACATTTTTCCCGTCTAACACTCAGCACTCATGATAGCGAATGATCTTAGCATCACTTGGCATCTGCAGCACCTCAACATCTGTCCACATGCCTAATATTGTTTTCTGTTCTCTTGCAGGGCCACCAGCGAGCACCATGACCGTGGAGGGCGATTTCTCAGAGGATCTGCCGGTCTCTGAGGGTCCATCATCACATCAGAGCCATCCATCCACCAGCGCAGATACATACACCTCGGTGGGTCCCCGTCCTCATTTAGTTGGGCTTGCACATGGTGAGTCACCACGCACATGTGAGCACGAGCAGACCCTGGTGGCAGGGGCAGCCGTGGAAAGTTTGCATCGTTGGGAGCACTCTTCTCCAGGCTCTGCTCAGCTGGACACAGATGCTGAACCCTGGGGGCCAGCCATGAAAAGGAGAGTCGTCGAGGGGCAGCAGCACATTGTCGAGGTACTGAAACAGGTGCCACGCTCACTCTCCACAATCGCACAGAGGATGGAGGAGTCCAACTCCTGCATGAGGGGAATGGTGGCACAGGTACAGGAGGGTATCTCCGAGATAGTGTCGCAGGGACGTTAAGGCATCTCTGAGATAGTGTCGCGGGTAGGTGTGGGAATGTCTGTGGTGGAGGAAAGGCTAGCCTCCCTCGAGCATCAAGCACGGCTCAACAATGAGTCCATTCAGGCCCTGACAACGGCCGTTCGGATTCAGGGTGAGCAACATTCTGCCGCCTTGAACAGGCTGACAGATACTTTACAGGTGGCCTTCCAAGGCCTCACACAAGTCCTCCAAACTGTCGTCCAGCAGGGTGGAAGGAGTGATGTGTGCCTGGGCCACGAGAGGGATGATGGTGAAAGGGGACATGGAAGTGGGGATGCCACTCAAAGCGCTCCCACGTCTCACCCGTTGCCCCCCTCTCAACCAGTACCCGCAATGCTGCCCCTTCTCCAGGTGGCCAAGTCTGCCCATGCACGGGTGCAGGTGGAGCAGTCTTTGGAGGGGCCCTCACGGGCACCCAAACCCAGAGGGCGTCGGCCCAAAGCATCTCATCAGTCAGGGCATGGACAAGAGCAACCTGCCACTACCTCTGCTGAAGCCACAGGGATAGCACCACGTAGGGGTTCCCGGAAACACAAGGCGAAGGTTTTGTGAGCACAAAGGGAATGCACAAGGGTGTCTGACGATTTGTCATGTTTTTTATTTATATTTGTTTTCTTTCACATGCACAATAAATATTATTATTATCACCACTACTGCCACGTCTTGCCCATTCTTGAATGGCTTGTGCAATAGGTCCCTTTCATGGGGTTCACCATGAACACGCACACTTGATGCCACCCATTGTGTCACTGCAGAGTGGGTGTAGGTGTATTTGCAGGGCTTTTTTGTGCAGACGACTGAGAGACGTCGGTGATGTCCCCGGTGGCATCCTGGAAGGATGCGGAGGAGAAGTTGTTGAGGGCAGTGGTGGCTTTGACAGCGACAGGTAAGAAGATGGTGCTCAGGCCAGCCGGGAGCAGCTCGGCATGAAGGAGGCTGTAGATGTCCACGACTACATGTCGAGTGACTCTGAGCCTCCATGTGCACTGCTGCTCAGAGAGGTCCAGGAAGCTGAGCCTCGGTCTGTGGACCCTTTGGCGAGGGTAGTGCCCTCTGCGACGCATCTCTCTCTGCGGTTGCCCTCCCTCCTGCTGTGCAAGTGGATGTGTCACAGCACTGTGTTGTGGAGCTCCACGTGTCAGAGGTGGACGGCGTGGCCGGCGAGGCTGGTGATGCTGTTCGCCCTCCGAGGAGGTCATGACTGCAGCTACGGCGGCCCCCATCCGGAAGATGTACAGCTGAGGGGGTCCGCAAGGTAGGTACATGTCTCTGGACCCCGGGGTAAGTGTGCAGGTGGGTGAATTTTATTGTTAGGAGGAGAATGGTGGAGGCCAAACTTTGTCCAAAGTGACAGAGTGGCCTCCTGCAATGAGTGAGGGTCTCCACCCCCAACCTGTCAAATGGACCTTTGCAGCTACCACAGGCTGATGGCTGCAACACGTCCATTTGAACTGGGAGTGTTTCCCCTGGTATGGAAAACAGTCTCAGTTCATTTCAAAATCCCATCCCTCCTAAAATATCAGGTCAATCAGCTATGTAAACAACCTGAAGTACCTGTTTAAGTACTTTAAGTGGCACCCCGCCGGTTTTAATTGCCGGCGGGAGTCCCACATGCGGGGGCTGCGCGCGCACGTCAGCGCGTCACTGGGGAACCCGGAAGTGGGCGGGTTGGAGCCAGGCTCCAGACCCGCCGCGGGAATCCCGGATTTTCGCAGCCCCCCCGCCACGAGCGCACCCGATCGCGGGTACGAAAATCGAGCCCTAACAATCAAAATGTGATAGAGAAGCAGAGGGATCTGGGGATACAGATACACAAATCACTAAAAGTAGCGACACAGGTTAATAAGGCCATAAAAAAAAGTAAACCAAGCACTGGGGTTCATTTCCAGAGGAATAGATTTGAAAAGCAGAGAAATTATGTTAAACTTGTATAGAATCTTGGTTAGACCACAGTTGGTGTACTGTGAATAGTTCAGGTCTCCATATTATAAAAAGGATATAGAGGCACTGGAGAACGTGCAAAAATGATTTACTCGGATGATACCTGAACTGAGAGGTTATGCCTATCAGGGAAGACTGAGCAGGTTGGGGCTCTTTTCTCTAAAAAGAAGGCTGAGGGGTGACCTGATAGAGGTATTTAAGATTATGAAAGGGTTTTGTAGGGTAGACGTAGAGAAGGTGTTGCCACTTGCAGGGGCAACCAGAATTAGGGGCCATAAATATCAGATAGTCACTAATAAATCCAACGGGAATTCAAGGGAAACTTCTTTACCCAGAGAGTGGTTAGAATGTGGCACTCACTACCTCATGGAGTAGTTGAGGCGACTAGCATAGATGCATTTGAGGGGAAGCTAGATAAACACGAGGGAGAAAGGAATAGAAGGATAGGGTTTGATAGGGAGGGAGGAGACTCATGTGGAGCATGGTCCTGTTGCACGAATGGCCTGTTTCTATGCTGTACATTCTATGTAAGTCTATATAACTCTATGTAATTTCAACAAGAACGTGTTTTTATTTAGTCCCTTTAATGTAGAAAAAAATCCCATGCCACTTCACAGAGGATTGTGGAAAGCGAACACAGAGCCCAAAAAGGGATAACCAAAAGCTTGCTCAAAAAAGTAGATTTTAAGGACTGAAAGGTGAAAAGTCAGAGAGGTTTGTGGAATGGATTCCAGCGAGTGGGACCTAGATGGCTGAAGGTCATCAGTGTTGGACAAAGGGAGCTAGGAATGCACAAAGGACGTGAGTCAGAAGAATAGAGTATCCAAATCAAGCTTGTAAGGTTCAGGAACTTTGCAGATAGGGAGGGACAAAGCCATGGAGGAATTTAAAGTGAAGGAAAAGAATTGTAAATTTGAAGCATTAAGGGACCAACAGGCAATGTAGGTCAGCAAGGAGAGAGCAAATGGGTGAGTGAGACAATGGGTGCAGAATAGGATACTAAAGATAATCATATGGATTATAGAAAATGTAGTATGGAGGTTAAAAGGGACATTGCAAGGGCTAAGAGGGAATATGAAAACTAGACTAGCAGATACTATTAACGGTAATAGGACGAACTTTCAATAGCATATAAAACATTAAAAAAATAGATGAAGAGGGTAGGACCACTCAGAAATGAAGCAGGGAGATTAATTGTGGAGGTTGAAGATAAGGCAGAAAGATTAAATAAATATTTTTTATTGCTTTTTTTACAAATGATGGTGGGGGGGGAATTGAGAACTAGAGGAGAATATGAAACAGTGTTAGAGCTAATTGTAGAAAAGGAATTCATTCTCAAATAAGTAGCAGAACTTGTCACTGGACCTTAATAACATGTACCCTAGACTGCTGAAAGAAGTCAGAGAGGAGCTAGCAGGGGCTCTGGCTACAATTTGTTAGTCCCTATTAAATATTCAAATTGCACCATTGGGCTAGAGAGTAGCCAATGTAACATCTTTGTTCTAAAAATGAGAAAGGAAAGATCAGCTAAGTATAGACTAGTTAAACTGATGTCAGTTGTGGTCAAAGTCTTGGAATTCATCATTTGAGACAAAATCAGTGAACATTTAAAAATGTACATGGTAATCAAGGACAACCAGTACAGATTTGTTATAGGCAAGTCATACTTGCCAAATTTAATAGAATTTTTTAAAGAAGTTACTGATGGACAGATAGAGAGAATGCAGTAGATGAACTGTATTTGGATTTTCAGAAGATATTTGATAGGGTGTCTCACAAAAGACTCGTTAGAGAAATTTAGGTGTATGATCATAGAATCATAGAATCATAGAAGTTACAACATGGAAACAGGCCCTTCGGCCCAACATGTCCATGTCGCCCAGTTTATACCACTAAGCTAGTCCCAATTACCTGCACTTGGCCCATATCCCTCGATACCCATCTTACCCATGTAACTGTCCAAATGCTTTTTAAAAGACAAAATTGTACCCGCCTCCACTACTGCCTCTGGCAGCTCGTTCCAGACACTCACCACCCTTTGAGTGAAAAAATTGCCCCTCTGGACCCTTTTGTATCTCTCCCCTCTCACCTTAAATCTATGCCCCCTCGTTATAGACTCCCCTACCTTTGGGAAAAGATTTTGACTATCTACCTTATCTATGCCCCTCATTATTTTATAGACTTCTATAAGATCACCCCGAAACCTCCTACTCTCCAGAGAAAAAAGTCCCAGTCTATCTAACCTCTCCCTATAAGTCAAACCATCAAGTCCCAGTAGCATCCTAGTAAATCTTTTCTGCACTCTTTCTAGTTTAATAATATCCTTTCTATAATAGGGTGACCAGAACTGTACACAGTATTCCAAGTGTGGCCTTACTAATGTCTTGTACAACTTCAACAAGACATCCCAATTCCTGTATTCAATGTTCTGACCAATGAAACCAAGCATGCTGAATGCCTTCTTCACCACCCTATCCACCTGTGACTCCACTTTCAAGGAGCTATGAACCTGTACTCCTAGATCTCTTTGTTCTATAACTCTCCCCAACGCCCTACCATTAACGGAGTAGGTCCTGGCCCGATTCGATCTACCAAAATGCATCACCTCACATTTATCTAAATTAAACTCCATCTGCCATTCATCGGCCCACTGGCCCAATTTATCAAGATCCCGTTGCAATCCTAGATAACCTTCTTCACTGTCCACAATGCCACCAATCTTGGTGTCATCTGCAAACTTACTAACCATGCCTCCTAAATTCTCACCCAAATCATTAATATAAATAACAAATAACAGCGGACCCAGCACCGATCCCTGAGGCACACCGCTGGTCACAGGCCTCCAGTTTGAAAAACAACCCTCTACAACCACCCTCTGTCTTCTGTCGTCAATCCAATTTTGTATCCAATTGGCTACCTCACCTTGGATCCCGTGAGATTTAGCCTTATGTAACAACCTACCATGCGGTACCTTGTCAAAGGCTTTGCTGAAGTCCATGTAGACCACGTCTACTGCACAGCCCTCATCTATCTTCTTGGTTACCCCTTCAAAAAACTCAATCAAATTTGTGAGACATGATTTTCCTGTCACAAAACCATGCTGATATAAAAGGTAATGTAGCAGCATTAATAAAAAGTTGCTTGAATGGGAGAAGGGTTGGAAATTATGTATTCCAGACCTGGCTCCATTTTGTTTTGTGGTGTATAGGAACATAGGAATACAGGGACATTAGGAACAGGAGTAGGCCATTCATCTCAAGCCTGCTCTGCCATTCAATTAGATCATGGCTGATCTGCACCTCAACTCCATTTACCCGTCTTTGCTCCATACCCTTTGATACCCTTACCTAACAAAAATCTATCGCTCTCAGTCTTGAAAGCTCTAATTGTCCCAGAATCCACAATCTTTTGAGGGAGAGGATTCCAGATTTCTACTACCCTTAGTGTGAAAAAGTGTTTCTTGATTATGCTTCTGAATGTCCTAGCTCTAATTAAACATATTAACTACATTTAAAGGTGTGAGGGGAGGTTGAGGGAGGGAAGAAGTGTTTAGCCATGATGGTCTGGCCATCATGGTGTGGGGCAGACTTGATGGACTAGCTGGACTTTACCTGCTTTACAATTTCGAATGTTCAATTTTGTATGTTGTAAATAAATTTAATTAAAAATATCGATGATTTGAGGAAATATCAATATGGAGCGCACACTTGAAATTTGCAAATGTAGGAGTTTTGGCAAAGAGCTAGATGGACTATAAAAGACTCCAGGAAAACATACAGGTTAGCAGAACGGGCAGATAAGTGGCAGAGGCAATTTAATGTGGATAAGTGCACGGTCATACATTTTGGAAGAAAAAAACAGTGGGAGTTAAAACTCAATGAAAAATTTCTGAAGGATGTGGATGAACGGAGAGACCTGGGGATTCAAATACATAATTTCCTGAAATTGTGAGCGGAGGTCGATACAGCCATGAAAAAGGCCAAAAACATTTTGGGTTTTATAAATAGGAGCTTAGAGTAAGAATAAAGAAGTAATTGTACATTTATGCAAAACATTGGGTATGCCACGGCTAGAGTACCGTGTGCCCATTATAGAAAGGACATTAAAGCCGAGGAGAGAGCATCGTGTAGATTCCATGTAGCTCTGCATAATTTGTTTAGAGTCATGTTTCAATGAAAGCTGTGATGATATAAAGAGAAAAAAGGTGAAAGGTAGATTAAACTCATCAGGTAAATGAGAGGACAGAGATGGCTATCTCTGCAAATTCAGATTAAGAGAAGACACTTGCCCTGAAACTCCGCAGGGGTTCTCCTGATCTTCTGCTGCAACGTCAAAGGGAGATTGGCAGAGCATCCAGGGAAAGGATGTAAACAGTAATTTTCAGCCATTTAAGCTGTTTCTCTGAGGGTTCTAGTCACCTCCTAATGAAGTTACAGCAGGAGATCGAGACAGGCTCTCATAGATTTTTCAGACCACAGTCATTAGCTTATCAGAGGAGAAAAGTCCAGTGTCAAACAGACTAAAGGTTGGTAGAAGATAATGAATTCTACATCCAATATCAAGCCTAGCTTTATCAACCATCCTCAAGAAGGATGAATCATAGAATCATAGAAAGGTTACAGCACAGAAGGAGGCCATTTGGCCCATCGAGTCTGTGCCGGCTCTATGCAAGACCAATCCAGCTAGTCCCTCTCCCTCGCCCTATCCCCGTAGCCCTGCAACTTTTTTTTCTTTCAAGTGCTTATCCCGTTCCCTTTAGAAGGCCATAATTGAATCTGCTTCCACCACTCCCCCTGGCAGTGCATTCCAGATCATAATCACTCGCTGCGTAAAAAAGTTTTTCCTCATGTCACCTTTGGTTTTTTTGCCAATCACCTCAAATCTATGTCCTCTGGTTCTTGACCCATGCACCAATGGGAACAGTTTCTCTCTATCTACTCTGTCTAGACCCTTCATGGTTTTAAATACTTCTATCAAATCTCCTCTCAACTTTCTCTGTTCCAAGGAGAACAACCCCAGCTTCTCCAGTCTATCCATGTAACTGAAGTCCATCATCCCTGGAATTGTTCTAGTAAATATTTTCTGCACCCTCTCGAAAGCCTTCACATTTTTCCTAAAGTGCGATGCCCAGAACTGGACACAATACTCCAGTTGTGGTTGAACCAGTGTTTTATAAAGGTTCATCATGACTTCCTTGCTTTTGTACCCTATGCCTCTATTTATAAAGCCCAGGATTCCGTATGCTTTTTTAACCGCTTTCTCAACCTGCTCTGCCACTTCCAACGACTTGTGCACATATACCTCCAGATCTCTCTGTTCCTGTAACCCTTTTAGAATTGTGCCCTTTAGTTTATTTTGATTTTTTTTTATTCGTTCATGGGATGTGGGCGTCACTGACAAGGCCAGCATTTATAGCCCATCCCTAATTGCCCTTGAGAAGGTGGTGGTGAGCTGCCTTCTTGAACCGCTGCAGTCAGTGTGGTGAAAGTTTTCTCACGGTGCTGTTAGGTAGGAAGCTCCAGGATTTTGACCCAGCGACGATGAAGGAACGGCGATATATTTCCAAGTCGGGATGGTGTGTGACTTGGACGGTAATGTGCAAGTGGTGTTGTTCCCAAGTGCCTGCTGCCCTTGTCCTCCTAGGTGGTAGAGGTTGTGGGTTTGGGATTATTATATGTCGCAATATGTTACATCTTTGTGAATAAGTTTTCAAACCACATTTACTGAAAAATGATTTAGAATCAAGTCAGGTTATCAACAGTTTCATTGAAAAGCAGGAACCCAGTAAGTTAAATCAAGATTGAGTACAAGAAAGTTCCCTTTAAAAGGTTTGACCCCGTAAAAACTGCTGGTGCAATGCCATAGGAGCTTGGGTGCTCAGAATTCTATATCAGCCATGCATGTAGTCTCTCTGATTGCCAATCTAATGCAAATGTGTTCTGCATTAAGAAACATTTTGCATTGTGGGCCACGCTCACGGAGAGCTGGATTCTGGCAGTACCAAATCATTGTATGTACAACTTTCAGAGCTTTATTCTATTATCACAAAGCTAGGCAAAGGTCCTTCATGCTGTTCATCCTGTTTACTATTCGTGGACATCATCAAAATAATGTATTTTTGCTGACGATCTCAACCTCATCAAAATGGTTAACTTTCTGAATAAACCTCAATTGCAAATGGATGCAAGCCAATTTGGACAGCGGACTGACAAATATGTTAGCTTCTGCAATGAGACAAATGCCAATAGCTGATAAGAACATCCCAAAATATAGAATGACAGGAGGCTGGTTGACCCTTCGAGCTCATTCCCACTACAAACCATTCTTTCATCAAATCTTGAATGGAAATTCTCAACAAACCTTTATCCTACTTAGTCCTTTGAAAGAGCCGGCATAGGCATGATGGGCCAATCGGCCACCTCCTTTGCTGTAAGATTCTATGATTCTGGTCAGCAGCATTACTGTTCTGCTAAGTCTAATCTATCTTTCCAGTGATGGGATGTTGCAGTCTTGTTTGGCAAGTTACATGCAAAACCCATCTCTTATTGCTGGATTCAGTACAGTCCAAAGCCATTGGCCTAGAAATTCGACCGTGCAGCGCCCCTTTTATTGGGCGCTAAACAGCCTCCCAAGCCTCCAATATGGCGGGCAGGAAGTGCATGGTCATTACAAGTCGTAAGTGTGCCTCCAACCATATTGGTGCAGGCAAAAAAATAGGCCCTTTGCATATTCAAATTTTTGTTTCCATTAACTTGAATGGAAATTACCCCCTAGTTTCTACTGGTCTCTAAGCTTAACGAGCACTTCATACGTCTAATTATCCCTGATACAATTTAGCTCACAGAAAATCAACCCAAGCAACACTGGTGGTTTAAGTTCCATACCATATCATTTACATGTGTAATCTGTACAACCAACATGATCTCAACTCATAAATAGAAACAGAAAATGCCGTAAAAACTCAGCAAGTCAGACAGCGCCTGTGGAAAGAGGAAGATGGGGCTAACGTTTCAGGCCGATGACCTTTCGTCAGAACCCACATTTGATCCCAAGATTGTAGCTGTGCCATTTATTATTAGTTTTTTTTATTCATTCATGGGATATGGGCATCACTGGCAAGGCCAGCATTTATGGGGTGCCAATCAAGCGGGCTGCTTTGTCCTGGATGGTGTCGAGCTTCTTGAGTGTTGTTGGAACTGCACTCATCGAGGCAAGTGGAGAGTATTCCATCACACTCCTGACTTGTGCCTTGTAGATGGTGGAAAGGCTTTGGGGAGTCAGGAGGTGAGTCACTCACCGCAGAATATCCAGCCTCTGACCTGCTCTTGAGCCACAGTATTTATGTGGCTGGTCCAGTTAAGTTTCTGGTCAATGGAGACCCCCAGGATGTTGATGGTGGGGTATTCAGCGATGGTAATGTTGTTGAATGTCAAGGGGAGGAGTTTAGACTCTCTCTTGTTGGAGATGGTCATTGCCTGGCACTTGTCTGGCGCGAATGTTACTTGCCACTTATCAGCCCAAGCCTGGATGTTGTCCAGGTCTTGCTGCATGCGGGCAGGGACTGCTTTATTATTTGAGGGGTTGTGAATGGAACTGAACACTGTGCAATCATCAGCGAACATCCTCATTTCTGACTTTAGGATGGAGGGAAGGTCATTGATCAAGCAGCTGAAGATGGTTGGGCCTAGGACACTGCCCTGAGGAACTCCTGCAGCAATGTCCTGGGGCTGAGATGATTGGTCTCCAACAACCACTACCATCTTCCTTTGTGCTAGGTATGACTCCAGCCACTGGAGAGTTTACCCTGAATTCCCATTGACTTCAATTTTACTAGGGCTCCTTGGTGCCACACTCGGTCAAATGCTGCCTTGATGTCAAGGGCAGTCACTCTTACCTCACCTCTGGAATTGAGCTCTTTTGTCCATTTTTGGACCAAGGCTGTAATGAGGTCTGGAGCCGAGAGGTCCTGGCGGAACCCAAACTGAGCATCGGTGAGCAGGTTATTGGTGAGTAAGTGTCGCTTGATCGCACTGTCGACGACACCTTCCATCACTTTGCTGACGATTGAGAGTAGACTGATGGGGCGGTAATTGGCCGGATTGGATTTGTCCTGCTTTTTGTGGACAGGACATACCCGGGCAATTTTCCACATTGTCGGGTAGATGCCAGTGTTGTAGCTGCACTGGAATAGCTTGGCTAGAGGCGCGGCTAGTTCTGGAGCACAATTATTCAGCACTACAGCCGGGATGTTGTCGGGGCCCATAGCCTTTGCTGTATCCAGTGCACTCAGTCATTCCTTGATATCACGTGGAGTGGATCGAATTTGCTGAAGACCGGCTTCTGTGATGGTGGGGATATCGGGAGGAGGCCGAGATGAATCATCCACTCGGCACTTCTGGCTGAAGATGGTTGCAAACACTTCAGCCTTTTCTTTTGCACTCACCTGCTGGACTCCGCCATCATTGAGGATGGGGATGTTCAAGGAGCCTCCTCCTCCCATTAGTTGTTTAATTGTCCACCACCATTCCTGTCTGGATGTGGCAGGACTGCAGAGCTTTGATCTGATCCGATGGTTTTGGAATCGCTTAGCTCTGACTATAGCATGTTGCTTCCGCTGTTTAGCATTCATGTAGTCCTGAGTTGTAGCTTCACCAGGTTGGCACCTCATTTTTGTTGCACCTCAGGCTGAGGTGCAACAAAGAACCCATGACCTAAAGAACAGATGAAGGGTGGAAAGAGCGCAGGAGGCTCAGCAACTCACCGACAACCACGACGTGTGCGGCTTCTTCAGCGCAATTAAAGCCATCTACGGTCCGAGTTCCCAGGGACCTACCCCACTGACAGCCAAAAATGGAGGGCCGCTCATCAAAGACAGAGAGGCAGTCAACGCCCGCTGGAGAGAGCACTTCGAGGACATCCTCAACCAAGACGCAGTCCTCGATGCAAGTGTCCTCGACACCACCCCGCACCATGCTACCCGCCACCATCTCAGCACAACCCCAGCCCGCTGTGAGGTTGAAAAAGCCATTCAACAGCTGAGAAACAACAAGGCCCTGGCGCAGATGGAATCCCTACTGAAGTACCAAAATACAGCGGAGAGGCACTCTTAACACGAATACACGACCGTATCACCCTTGTCTGGAAGGAAGAGAGCATGCCGGGAGATCTCAGAGACGCCGTAATTGTGACCATCTTCAAGAAAGGAGATAGGTCCGACTGCGGAAATTACAGAGGGATTTCCCTACTGTCCGCCACGGGAAAGGTCATCGCGAGAATCCTCCTCAATCGCCTCCTTCCAGTGGCCAAAGAGCTCCTCCCTGAGTCTCAATGCGGCTTCCGCCTGTCAAGAGGAACAATGGACATGATCTTTAGCAAAACAAGTCCAGGAAAAGTGCAGGGAGCAGCATCAACCTCTGCACATGGCATTCTTCGATCTCGCAATGGCCTTCGACTCTGTCAACCGTGAGGGATTGTGGATCATCCTCCTCAAATTTGGCTGCCCGCAGAAATTCATCACCATTCTCCGCCTGCTCCACGATGACATGCAAGCCGTGATCCTCACCAATGGATCCACCATAGACCCAGTACGAGTGCAAACTGGGGTCAAGCAGGGCTGCGTCATCACACCAATGCTCTTCTCCATCTTCCTCGCTGCAACACTCCACCCCATCACCATGCAGCTCCCCACTGGAATGGAGCTAACCTACAGGACAAGCGAGAAACTGTTCAACCTTCGACACCTCCAGGCCAGAACCAAGACCACCCCAACTTCTGTCATCGAGCTGCAGTACGCAGACGACGCCAGCGTGTGCGCACGCTCAGAGGCCGAGCTACAAACCATCGTCGACGCATTCACCGAGGTGTATGAGAGAATGGGCCTTAGGCTAAACATCCGGAAAACAAAGGTCCTCTACCAGCCCACTCCTGCCACACAACACTGCCCCCGACCATCAAGATCCACGGTGAGCCTCTGGACAGCATGGATCACTTCCCATACCTTGGGAGCCTCCTCTTGGCGTGAGCAGACATCGACGATAAAATTCAACATCGACTCCAATGCACCAGTGTAGCCTTCGGACGCCTGAGGAACAGAGTGTTCGAAGACCGAGACCTCAAATCCAGCACCAAGCTCATGGTCTACAGAGCAGCCGTGGTCCCCGCCCTCCTGTACGCATCAGAAACATGGACAATGTACAGCAGACACCTCAAATCTCTGGCGAGATATCACCAATGTTGCCTCCGCAAAATCCTGCAAATCCACTGGCAGGATAGGCGTACCAACGTGAGCGTTCTCTCCCAGGCTAACATCCCCAGTATTGAGGCACTGGTCACACTGCGATGGGCAGGCCACATTGTCCGCATGCCCGACACAAGATTCCCTAAACAAGTGCTCTACTCCGAGCTCCGCAATGGCAGGCGATCACTAGGAGGGCAGAGGAAACGCTATAAGGACACTCTCAAAGCCTCCCTAAAAAAATGCAACATCCCCACCGACACGTGGGAATCACTTGCCCTCGTACGCCCAAACTGGAGAAGAAGCATCCGCGAAGGCGCCAATTACCTCGAGCGTCACCGAGTAACATAACCACTATGCTACCGTACCCTGAACAGGGTTGCAGTGGTCCCACTGTAAAGAGCGTATTTGATAGATTGATAGAGGTATCCCACCTCTGCTTTTTACTACAATTTATTGTCAGTATTTCAAAATATAGTCAGAATAATTCATGAAAATTGAGAAAATAAACTATTGAAAAGGAGATAGAATTGAGCACTCTGATAATAAGCCTGCTAATAATCGCTATATTGTGGATTTACTATATACTTCAAGAAACTCAGCAGCCGATTTGCACACAGCAAGGCCCCACAAACAGCAATGAGGTAAATAACCAGATAATCTGATTTTATTGATGCTGGTTGAGGGATAAATGTTAACCAGAACACTGGGAGAAATGGTCTGCTCTTCTTTGAATAGTTCCCAGGATCTTTTATGTCCAGCTGAGAGGGCAGACAGGGCCTTGGTTTAACGTCTCATCTGAAAAACGGCACCTCCGACAGTTCAACACTCCCCCAGTACTGCACTGAGGTGTCAACCGGGATTATGTGCTCAAATCTCTGGAGTGAGCCTTGAAAGCATGACCTTCTGACCCAGAGGTGAATCAGTGGTTTGTCACTCTTTGTTATTTTTCCACTTCTTTCTGTGGTTCTTGTCATGCTCACACTTCACATCTACAGCCTATCAGGAAAAAAAATATGTTCATACCAAAGGTAGTGAAAATCCCTGAAATAGAACAACTCGCACAAGAAGACAATCCAACAAGCCATGTGATCGATAACATTGTGCTTACATCCATGACAGTGTTTATAATCTTCTCTCACTGACCTTATCTTTCCTACAACATAATCGCCTGAAAAGGTTCTGAGTTTATCAGTAAACCACTAGTAATTTTTAAGATTGAATGAGTAAAGAACAAAACTGTACAAATTAGAAAAATACAGGCCCTTAATTTCCTCGGACTTTCTGCTGCGGCACCACCGTAACTTTGTCGAAAGTGTGGTGGGAGCCCTGCTTACGTGTTTGAACGGGGTTTCTATTGCACGTGTGGTGCTGCAGCAGCAGGAAGAGCGAGGAAATTCAGGGCCATTATATTTAGGTAGCAAGGAGTTAACATAACCTTGAGGTTTAGTTGACTTTCATGAAATCACTCAAGCTTTAACCTCTCACAGATTATGAGATTGTCTGTGAGCATCTGATTATACTCTTGCCTTGTAATTCCTTTCTGCCTAGTACCTTCTCTATAAACAGCATTAATTAGAATTTCATATGGCACACTATCATTTCTTTCAAATCCCTGGGAGCTGATTTCTCGCCTGGTGGTCTTTAAGGCCGTTTGGACAGGTGTTTCTGCATAAATGCTTTCAATTACCATCCACACGGGGATGTGGCATTTTCCAATAAAGAGCAGCTTATTATACCACCCGCATCAAATTATGACACCCAATTGGTGCACAGCAACTGATCACCTTAACAAAAGGAAATCAGGCTCTTGATGTCTGTAAGAAGCCATGGAGTAGAACCTCATCTCAGGCGGTCATCCTAAACGGGTGATATCACATCAGCCGTCCCGCCCGATATTCAGTATCGAATCGGCCACCCGTTTCACGCCCCGCCCGATATTCAGTATCGAATCGGCCGCCCGTTTCACGCCCTGCCCGATGTTCAGTATCGAATCGGCCACCCGTTTCACGCCCCGCCCGATATTCAGTATCGAATCGGCCGCCCGTTTCACGCCCTGCCCGATGTTCAGTATCGAATCGGCCACCCGTTTCATGCCCTGCCCGATGTTCAGTATCGAATCGGCCGCCCGTTTCACACCCTGCCCGACGTTCAGTATCGAATCGGCCGCCCGTTTCACGCCCTGCCCGATATTCAGTATCGAATCGGCCGCCCGTTTCACGCCCTGCCCGATGTTCAGTATCGAATCGGCCGCCCGTTTCACGCCCTGCCCGACGTTCAGTATCGAATCGGCCGCCCGTTTCACGCCCTGCCCGATATTCAGTATCGAATCGGCCACCCGTTTCACGCCCTGCCCGATGTTCAATATCGAATCGGCCGCCCGTTTCACGCCCTGCCCGATGTTCAATATCGAATTGGCTGTCCGTTTCACGCCCTGCCCGATGTTCAGTATCGAATCGGCCGCCCGTTTCACGCCCTGCCCGATGTTCAATATCGAATCGGCCGCCCGTTTCACGCCCTGCCCGATGTTCAATATCGAATTGGCTGTCCGTTTCACACCCTGCCCGATGTTCAATATCGAATCGGCCGCCCGTTTCACGCCCTGCCCGATGTTCAATATCGAATTGGCTGTCCGTTTCACGCCCTGCCCGATGTTCAGTATCGAATCGGCCGCCCGTTTCACGCCCTGCCCGATGTTCAGTATCGAATCGGCTGTCCGTTTCCACTCCCCTCCCGTTGAATATATTATATTTTGGACGGGGACTATAACGGGCGGCCGATTCGATACTGAATATCGGGCGGGGTATGTAATGGGCGGCCGATTCGATACTGAATATCGGGCGGGGTATGTAATGGGCGGCCGATTCGATACTGAATATCGGGCGGGGTATGTAATGGGCGGCCGATTTGATACCGCCCGTTTTACCCGACCGCCCGAGACCAATTTCTACCCCCATGTTGGCAGTGATTCAGATCTCCTGATCAGAAAAGAAGTCTCAGCAGCCTGTAAAACTGTCATGGAGGTGGCCTTCATTAGTGTTAAGGCATGGAGGGTGGGGATCTCTACCACAAGACTTCACTCACTAATCCATACTCCTGGAGAGGGAACAGAACAAGACAGTGGAGCATGACCTCTGCCTTAAAGGGGACACAGCAGGGTGGGTGAAAGTGTTTTGATGATGTGAAAAAAGACTACAGAAAAATTAAAGTTGGGGGGGGCGGTGAAATTAACTGGATGGACAGGAAAATTGAGTAATGGGCAGCTGATCCACAACCACCTGTTTTGCGCACCTGCCAAAGTTGAATGTCACTCTCAACATTCAACTGCCCCACCTGAAAGAACATGTGGATAGGCCAGTAGGCCATAAAACTTGAAAGAACTCTCCAAATCTTAAGAAATGATTAGGTTCCACATAAACATTAAAAAGAGAGAGGGAGGAACAGGAAATGCTGAGGGTAAAAACTTGACAAATTCTCAGAAGGCACCTGCACTACTAGGGGGGCAAATCGTAGATGCCAATAGCCCCAGTGAGCCAGGTATTGTGGTCTTGGTGCCTAGAACATGGGGAGGGGGAAGGACGTTGGCCCCTCTCCCCAGCTTTGAAATATGGTATGTTGGCCTTCATTGCAAGAGGATTTGAGTACAGCAGCAAGGATGTCTTACTGCAGTTATACAGGTCCTTGATGAGACCACAACTGGAGTATTGTGTGCAGTTTTGGTCTCCTTACCTAAGAAAGGATATATTTGCCATAGAGGGAGTGCAGCGAAGGTTCACCAGACTGATTCCTGGGATGGCAGGACTGTGGTATGAGGAGAGCTTGTCTCGACTCAGTCTGTATTCACTCGGTTCCGCAGAGGAGATTTCCCCCCACTCCCAACCGATAAGCTGCCAGTCAGCGCTGGTCCCATCGGGCGGGCAATGGGTTGTCTCCCACTTAATGGAATCTGACACTTGAAAGTTCACCCCAACAATTGGTCTGTCACCCCTCCAACCTCCTGCAGCACAACATCATTAAGTGCCTCCATCCTGAATAATTTCACAATTTTCTGCTCAGTTAAAGGTTACTCCTGATACAGTCTACAATCGGTCCCATTCTTTGTTCCTCCTATTATGTATTATCATCAAACAAAAAAAGATCATGAATTGAGACAAAGTGAATTGGTCGATCAAAATCCCTTTTTGCATTACAATCTCTTCGTCATCATAAAGTAACCGGCTGTCTTCACTTGTACCAACGGCATTTCAATATCCTCCTTCATTTCCATGTCTCGGTGCAGCTTTTTTTTTGCAAATATCTGTAACAATTTCCTTTGTCTCAGCATCTGTTCTGTGCTTCCATTCTACAGTGATAGTGTAGCCTTCCATTGGTGCACCTTATTCCTAATCTTTCTGCAGGTTCTCGCAGCAGTTGACTCAAGTTCACATATTTCCTGATGTATTACCACAAGTTTTGCTTCTGGAACATGTTTTTATGCCATGGTTCTAGTCCAAGAAGGTCCCCCAGTTTCTCTAATAAGCAGTCAATTAAGGACATGCAAGGCCCAAGACATGAGGTGGGCTTTACAGGTTTGTCAGTGAGTCATTACACAGAAATATTGCATATTCTACAATGAATTAATATTTTTTTTCGCTCTTATATCAGTTAAGTGGTTTGGTAGCTACTTAAGTGTTGAAAGGCCGTTATTACAGGTGCATTGTGTTCAGTTTTCTGTCATTTTAACAAACATTGAATTGCACAAGATTGCACGTTGTACAATTGTGTGCACCCACACAAAAATCTATGAAAATGTGGACTTAATCCATCCTTTGGAACAAAAAGGAAAATACAGCCCATAATCACAGAAGCTGGTTAACTTGTAGAACTTGTTGATGTTTTCCTCCTGTGAATTATCTGAATCTCTCATTCGCTCTTCTCCGCTAGCTCTCTCATTTCCTACCTTTATTTCTTTTTCTATTCATCAGAGTAAGGGAAGTCAGTACTGGGAAAGAGGACACTTTTTCACTTTTGGCATCTGATGTCCAGTATCAAATCCCCCAAGTCAGTTATAACACGAGCCAGATTTTGGGCAAAGTTCTTTCTATTGTGCCTAATCCCAGAACAAGGCTCCCTACTGCACGAGTGTGGCATTTCCACTTCTTTCACCGGCCATTCCTGTGGCCTGTCTGACTGAAACTGTCAATTTACACCCAACCTATATTGAATTATGGATTTACCGCCCACTCAAAATTGGATTGAAGTTCCTCAAATGTATTTCACTGAGGATCTCGTGGAAAATAACACTCTGAGTTTGGCTCCTGCACTTATCTTTGATATTAGCAATAAATGTCATTCCTGTTTAAATCAATCTGCCATAAATTAGTGCTGTAAAGAAAATAAATGCTTATGCATGATTTGAAGCAAATGGAAAAGGTACCAAAATATGCTGGCTGGATTGAAACTGATAAGAAACGGATATTAACGTCAAACAAATCTATTATGTTGACATGGAGATAGCTTAAAATGTTAACCGATATACCATCCTGTAAAATTAGAATAAATGCATCCAACAGAACATTTTTTCACACAGTTGCAAACATTTATGAAATGTAGTGAACTATGGGGTAGAAATTGGACCATAAACATGGATAGTCAACACGGATTTCAAAAGGGAAGGTCATGCTTGACCAACTTTATTGATTCTTTGAAGAAGTAACGGAAAGAGTAGACAAGGGTAATGCAATAGATGTGATATACTTTGATTGTCAAAAGGCCTTCGATAAGGTATCGCATGGTCAGCTCATGAGCGTGTGGAGTCAGGGGACAAGTAGCAGAGTGGATAGCAAGCTGGTTTAAAACAGAAAACAGAGAGTAGAGGTTATTGATAGTTACTCAGACTGGCAGAAGGTGGGAAGTGGTGTTCCACAGGAATCGATTGGGGATCACTGCTGTTCACATAAATGATTTAGACTCAGGAATTGGAGGTACAATTTCAAAATTTGCAGAAGGCACCAAATTGGGGGCTATAGTTAATACTGAGCTAAACAGTGACAAAATATAAGACATTAATAAACTTGCAGAATGGGTGAGTAAATGGCAAATGAATTTCAATATAGATAAGGGTGAGGTGGTTCATTTTGGTAGGAAGGAATAAGGAGGCCACATACTACTTGGAAAATAAGAGTCTAAATATGGTAGAGGAGCAAAGGAATCTAGGGGTACACATTCACAAATCATTAAAGGAGCAACACAAGTTAACAAGGCCATAAAAAAATCCAAACCAAGCACTAGGGTTCATTTCAAGAGGAATAGGAGTGAAAAGCAGGGAAGTTATGTTAAACTTGAATAGAACCTTGGTTAGACCACACTTAGAGTATTGTGTAGAATTCTGTTTTTCATATTAATATTCATAAACTAGATAAGCACATGAGGGAGGAAGGAATAGAAGGATATGCTGATAGGATTAAATGAAGAGGGGTGGAAGGAAGCTTAGACCAGTTGGGCCGAATGGCCTATTTCTGTGCTGTAAACTCTATGGCCTCAATATTAACAGGGAGGCGTAGAGGGTGCGAGGGAGCACGGAAGTGGCAGCGCGGGGGGAACCTGGCCAGGCCGGGGATGTGGACGTCCTGCCGTATTTAATCGCAGGATCTCATTCCAATTTTTTTCTTCCATTTCCAGCCCGGCAACTGGTCAAATTGACAGGCTAGCCAGCTGCCGGGCAGGAAAACCAGCAGCTGGAGGCAGCTGCCGGGGGCCCTTGAGGACGGTCCCTGGCAATCACGATCATGGGGCAGACTGCAGATTGGGGGTTTGTGGGGGTGGGGGGGCATCGGCTGCAATCGTAGCAGGAGTTAGAGAGAGGCCATGATTGGTAGAAGGGAGACCAAAGGCTACTTTGAGGGGCCGGAGTGGGGGGAGCACTCTTGCTCCTCCTGGCCCACACGGAGTACTATAAAAAGCACTTACTTTCTTGAGCCGGCAGCTCTCGCCTCCATTTTGCTGCTGGGTTTCCCAAGCCCTGTGGGAGCCTGATTTAAATATGATATTGAGGTGTCCCACCTCTCCAAGAGAGGACACTGGCATGGCTCGAAAGACGTCGCCGTAAAAACGGCAACGGGCGGGTAAGCAGTGGGTTGGGGACATGTTCCCCGTTTTTTAGGGTTTAGCCATAGAATCATAGGGTAGAGCCATAGAGTGCTCCACCCGACTCCACAGTACTCACAATCGGCCCCCCACTACCCCCGTAATCGCTCCACCCACCTCGACTTGCCCCCCACCCCGCGACTTTCCTCAGGGCCGCTGCCGGTTCAACAATGTAAAATGAGCGAGCCGCCTGTGGAGGCACAACAGGTAGAGGCAGCTCGTCCAAATAATGTAACCTCCTGGTTGGGGCATGCGCTGTCTGCGCACCCACTGGCTATACGCCTGAAAACAGGCCTTAACCAATTTCTAGGCCCATATATCCAGTTTCATGTTTTCTTTACTGAGCGAAACGTGAAGAAGCTGGTCCGTGGCTTCGTTCATTTCAAACAATTCAGTGTCTCTGAATTTCCTTGGGGCTTCTTCCTCTCCGCCGGAGTAACTTTGCCAGGAGTGCTGCGGAAACCCAGTTTACCTGTGGTTGCCGCCACACTTCTGGCGGCGGAGCGGGAGCAGCTCCGAGGAAATTCCCGGCCTACTTCCGGAGCAACTTGATTATCTTCATTAAGTAATGGTGACCAAGCTACAGTCTATATTTAACAATGGCTGCTGAAATTAGACAAGATAGCTCCAGTAATTGGTTGGATATATTTCCTCAGAAGTTGGATACTGATATCTTATTACCTGTAATTTATACTGTATATGAGGCTCTCATTCTGCACCCTACTGATCTACCATCTGTTTTATTTTTATCTATGCTGGTTATGTTTCGACGGATTTGATAAAGTCTAGAGTGTGCTATTGGTATTCCACCATTGTCACTAGGAGTGCAAACTGTATCCTGTGATATCCAGTATAAAGTTGAGATATGAAAATATTGCACAGATTCAGAGCTGTTGCAATAAGTAGCTCATTAATTATAATGGATTATTATATTCTAGAATTGCAATTATTATTTCAATACAATTCTGATTATGCTAAGGCAAAAACTAAGGCAAGATATGTCCATATAAAAATTAAATATAATTAGAGCAGTGAATCATTTGAAATAGTACCAATGCTATATGAGATTTTAAAAAACAATTAAAATTACAAAGTAATTGCATATTTTTTACATCTAAAATAATCCTGGAGTTAGCATTATAATAAAGTGAGGAGAAGTGATAGCTCAATACTGCACATGAAACATTTACACTGCTCACCTCCATCTCCTCTATGATCACTATCCATTTCTGGAAAACACCCTCCAAACTCCCAACTCTCTCTCCTCTGGCTCTGTACCCAGCAGAGCACTGAAAGAAAGAAAGACCTGCATTTCTATAGCGCCTTTCATGACCTCAGGAATCCCCAAAGCGCTTTACAGCCAATGAAATACTTCTGAAGTGTAGTCACTTTTGTAATGTAGGAAACACGGCAGTCAAATTGCGCACATCAAAGTCTCACAGACAGCGATGTGATAATGACCAGATAACCTGTTTTAGTGATGTTGGTTGAGGGATAAATATTGGCCAGGACACCGGGGAGAATTCTCCTGCTCTTCTTCGAAATAGTGTCATTGGGCTCAATTTTGCAATGGTGCCAGGTTGGCAGTGGGGGGGTGGTGAAGGTGCCCGTGGCAAACCCGCATGAACAAAACTTACCATTTTTGACGCGATCACATGTTGATTGATGATGATTGATATCCTCTCCGGGTTTTACGCCTGGCAGCCAGCATGATTGACAGGCTGGCTGCCGTCAGGAGCTGCAACGCGAGGAGGGAGGGGGTCGAGAAAGAGAGAGAGCGAGACGTCATCTGGCACTGGAACGGAAGACTAGGGGGGGAGAGGGGAAGATCGGGGGAAGATTGGGAGGACATCAAGGGAAGATGGGGCGGACATCGGGGGGATGAAGAGGAGGACATCGGGGGGGGGGTGAAGAGGGGGACATCGGAGCGGGAGACATCGGACATCGGAGCAGGGTGCAAAGGTAGGTTCATTTAGTGTTTTCACTTCCTTCCACGGTTTTTTATTTAATTTATTTCGTTTTTTATTCCCTGTTCCGGACCAGGCCTGAATCAGAAGCGGTGGACAAGCTGCCCAGATAAGTTAAAATCTTTCTAAGTATTTAATCTGTCACAGGTAAAGTGCCTTAATTACCTCAATGAGGTATATTTGACTCTTTAACTGTCATCCGGCGGGACTTCCGTTTCGGGTCGCCTGCGCGCACACAGGTGGGTCCCTGGGAAACTCGGAAGTCGGCGGGTTGGAGTCGGCTTCCGAACCTGAACGGGATTTCCGCGATTTCCAGAGCCCACCCACCCCCAATGCACCCGCAATTGTCTCCTAAAATCACCCCCATTTGGATCTTTTACATCCACCTTAGAGGGCAGAAGGGGCTTCGTTTAACACCTCCGACAGTGCAGCATTCCCTCAGCCTAGATTTTGTGCTCAAGTCTCTGATATTGGACTTGAACCTTCTGACTCAGAAGCAAGATTGCTACTACTGAGCCACTGCTGACACCAACTCCTACTGCTGTTGACCTACTGATTAGTTCCCTCGACTCTGCTTTCAATGCCCTTTCCGCCCCTAAGTCCCTCACACTCTTCCACCCTCACTATTCCTGTTCCCCTGGTACAATTCCTAAATGTCTACAACTCCTACAATCCCCCATGCCCTTAAATTTGAGGGCCGCAGACTTGAGCACACCTGGCACATGACCAATATAGTTGTTCAATGCCAGATCCAGCAGGATCAACTTAAACAATGCTGCCCTTCCCTCTCCATAACCACATCCTCATTCAACTCCAGGGTTAACCCCAAACTTCTCTCCTCAATGACAAACTGCATCCTCCCGACCCCCTTCTTCCACTCCACCATCCTCACCTCTGATGTCAATCGTGAGTAGCACATAGAATTTGTGTCTTTAAGACTGAGACTATCCACTTGGTTGCCTGCCTCAGACTCCCCGTCCCCGCATCTCCTGCCCTCTGTGCAGTGTGGTCGACTATTCCATCATGTTTCCTCTGTGGTTCCACTCCCACCAGTCCCAACATAGCCAATGTATCACCTGTAATGGCTTCTCTTCTCCCTCAAACAGGGTCACCTCATTTGTGCCCCAAGGTTCCATCTTTGGCTCCCTTTTCCTCATCTACATGCTGCCCTTGATGATATCAGCTACAGGCATGGGCTCAGCTTTCATTTGCTTGTCCATTACCAAGTTGTAGATGAGCAATTAACAATGGCAAGACCAAAACCAACCTGTTTGGTTTCTGCCAAAAACTGCAGACCTTAGTCCCCGATTCCATTTGATCCCCTCACCTCCAGCTACTCACTGAGGCTGAACCCGAGCCCTATATTCTAATCATCACCAATGCTCCCTGGGGCTGATTTTAGTGCCCAGCATGGAAAACAAAATGAGACAATAATAAGTTCCACAAGATGCTGCCTAATTTTGGCCCACACTAATTTCCCGTTGAACCTAGGGCGGGCAGTGGAATCTTCCTTCGTTATGATATTCATAAGGGAGTAGCCACTTCATGCTGGATGTCAAGTCCTTAGATAGACAAGAAACCTTGTAGGCAGGGAGGTTCGAGGCAGACTTTTTAGGTGGGAGTGCATTTCAAAGGCTCTTCAAAAGCTGGCTAATTTTTTATTGTCGCATTTTGATGCTACCCTTTAATTATCCCCATCTCTTAACATTTCACTTTAACACGATATTCCTTTCCCATCACTCATATCATTCCTGGAGCAAACTGAATCTACATGCGATGGATGCTGTGTTTATACACAAGTTAGCTTCAATGGGAGAACTAGGTCCTGTTTGACCTTGTTCTTTTGGGTGGATTTGCATAATTTGTGAACCATTTAGAATTGACTTGAGAAGATGAAATACAGTCCTCCTATTTCTACATCTGAAACATCTGCCAGTACCTCACCACCACTGCCGCTGAAATCCTCATGCATACCTTCGCCCACCTCTGGATTTGACTATTCCAATACTGACCTTCTGATCTTATTCAAAACTCTACTGCCCGCCTCGTCTTTCACACTAAGTCCACCTCCTCTATTATCCCTACCTTGCTGACCTCCACCAGCTCCCCATGCCTCAACGCATTGAATTCAAAATCTCTCTACCTCTGCAACCTCCTCCAGTCCTGTGTGCTAGCATGTGCTTCCTGCTCTTCTGACCCTGGCCTCCTTTTGATTCCCCAACCCCAGGTCTACTTTTGGCCATGGAGCCATCTTGGCCCCACATTTTGGAATGCCCTGCCGAAACTCATCGGCCTTGTTAACTCTCTCCTGTTTCAAAAGCCTCTTCAGTACCCACCTTTCTGCCTATACCTTCAGTCAACTTCCCGTAACTCTTCTCCCTTCATCATTCACTGGCCATTATTCTCCTCCTTAAAGCAGCTCGTGATATTTTATTACATTAAAGGCGTAATCTAAATGCAAATATAAAATTGGGTGGTTTCATTTTCGAATATATCTAGAAAGTCCCAACATGGAGTAATGAGACCAATCCCTCACCCCATCAGCTTGTTAGAAAAAAAACAAGAGTTCGAATATTTGATTGATCGACAGTTTGTTTATGCCTAAAATAATACTGATTTATGTTAAACTGTTGATTGTAAAAGTCTTCGTTACTGATGAAATTACAAAGCCTAGCTACATGAGCAGTTTTAGAAAGGCCATCATTTCTTGATGGACCATTAAAGAATAGGCTGCCATGAAAATGTCTCGCACTCCATAGATTGTTTTTTGCTCAATTGATTTTCAATGCAATTCATTTGAGCAAAAAGCTAGACTCAAGCTTAAATGCACTAACATCAACATCCTTTAAAAAATATTGTACAGTGTTTTGGCAACTGGTGCTATTATTCTGCATTTGCATAAGTGACGAGTTTTGCTTTTTTAATGTATTACAGAGTATATTCAATAAGATAATATTAATTAGCTTTCAATAAGTGAATTCCTCCTGGATTACTCTTGCTATCAGACATTTTAGTGATGAACTACACGTTTAGCTAATTTATCCTTAGTTGGATAAAGGAAACTGGGGGGGGCAGGTGGTGGTGAAAGGATATCAGAAGAGGACGAGTAAATGTGATTCGGGCTGTTTGCTCGCTCACCTACAATGAGTGCACCATAAATTAGGCTGGGGACCATTTACGTCTTAAGTTGGAATTTTCTTTGGCTATTGTTAGGGACAAAACCTCCTCCCGCCCTAGGCCACTGATGTAGGAGAGGCAGGCCCAGGGGTTCCTGCACTCCAGCTCTCAAAGGGACCCAGTGAACCAGGCTGTCAATCTCCAAATGTGAGCTCTCTTGATGGTACAGGCTGGAATCAGGCCTGGAACCCTGACGAAAAGAACATAACATAAGAACTAGGAGCAGGAGTAGGCCATACGACCTCTCGAGCCTGCTCCGCCATTCAATAAGATCATGGCTGATCTTCTACCTCAAGTCCACTTTCCCGCCCTATTCCCATATCGCTTGATTCCCTCAGTGTCCAAAAATCTATCGATCTCAATCTTGAATATACTCAACAACTGAACATCCACAGCCCTCTGGGGTAGAGAATTCCAAAGATTCACAACCCTATGAGTGAAGAATTTATTTTTCGTCTTGGTCCTAAATGGCCGACCCCTTATCTTGAGACTATGACCCCTAGTTCTAGACTCTCCAGCCAGGGGAAACAGCCTCTCAGCATCTACCCTGTCAAGCCCTCTAAGAATTTTATACATTTCAAAAAAATGATTTTTTTTTTTTTAAATGCTATTAATCTAGCTCCTTTTACAAAAAGGGGGCCAATAGAGGCACTTGTGATCACATTATGGTGGGGGTTCCGCTTCCCCAACCCGGCACAGGATGATCGATTTAATGGACTGTGGGAGCTGTCAGGTGGTCTAAATGCACCTCTGGTAGTGCAGGCATCTGTCATTTAGATGCTAATCAAGGGAGCTTCCCCTGGCCCCGCGAACTTTGGCTGAGTCAGCAACGGAGGTCCCAGGTGGGTGTGTCCTAGCACGAACCCCTTACTGCAGATTTTCAGCCTCGCACAGTGAAGTGATTCTGGTTTTTAATGGAGTTTGAAGTCTACCTTTTGACATGTAGATACACTGGATGAGTTCTTCTATAGTGAATTTACTGCTGAAAATACAGCAGAAGTGCATTTCCACCCATCAGTGTGACCTGGTCAAATTTTCCTTTGTCAACTTTGTTTTAATATTGTCAGCAGTCTCTGGGAGTAATTTGGACTTTGGGTGATAATGTAAAACAGGTGATGTTGAATCAGCTGCCCATTATATATCTCTCCCAAATTTCATTAAACAGTTGACCAAAAACAGGGGCCTCATTTTAATATTAAAATCAATGCTCTGCTCCTTATAGGTGGCTGCCAGGAAAATCTCAGGACAAATTCAGCAGTGTCCCCGGTACACGTGCAAATCGGGCAAAATTTGTAATTGTTGCGCCTGTTTCATGCCTGAAAAACAGGCGCAACGATATTAAATTTAGACCCCAATCTGCCTGGGAGGTGTTGGCTGAGGGTTGAATGCTGGCCAAGGCACCTCCCCTGTTCTTCCTCCAAATTGTGTCATGGGATCTTTAGCATCTGTTTGACTGGGCCGACAGGACCAGGATTAACATCGCAGCCAAAAGACAGCATTCCCTTGAAGTGCCAGCCTTGATTGTGGACTCAAATCTTGGAGTAAGCTTCAACCTACAACCTTCTGACTCAGAGGTGAGAATGCCAAAAACTGAGCCAAGCTGATGCTTTAGTATCATCACATTACATATTATGTAGAATTTACAGCACAGAAACAGGCCATTTGGCCCTATGCCAGTGTTTATGCTACACAGGAAGCTCCTCCAACTCTTTTTACTTCATCTCACCCTATGAACATGCCCTTCTATTTCTTTCTTTCTCATGTATTTATCTAGCTTCCCCTTAAATGTATCTACGCTATTCGCCTCAACTACTCCATGTGGTAGTGAGTTCCACATTCTCACCATTCACTGAGTAAAGAAGTTTCTCTTGAATTCCTTATTGGATTTATTAGTGACTATCTTATATTTATGGCCCCTAGTTCTGGACTCCTCCACATTTACTCTTTCTGAAGTTATAATTCCATTTAGAACTACAATTCCGCTTGTAGCCCTCTGGTATCTCTTCCAAGTAGTTATTCTTCATGTGCGAGTTTGATAATGATTATTAGCAGGCTATTTGATTGTGGGGTGCCTCAATGCTGTTCTCACCAACATCCACATGTGCACATTTTCCAGATGGGGATCACTGGATAACAATCAGGAGAGGGAATCCTGGCTTTTTACCTTACCTAACCCAAAAGCACGGAGGCTAAGCTTAGTGCTCCAGCCGACACAGCACACAATTAAATGTGGGACTACCTGGTCTGTATGGCTCAATATGACACTGAGCATTGTTTAGACCCACAAGGTCGTCAAGGGAGCTCAAGTAATCCTGTTAAATCACAGAACAGCTAGATGCTGAAATTGTAATAATGGGGCACAGGGAGAATCAAGGCGAGAGGAAGCACAATCAGGATGTGAGACCAAGGGCACAAATAGACCAGAATAGGATTTTCAAGGCAAATTTATTTTGAAAATCCAGCAGAATTAATTAACCTTTGAGGCATTATGACTTAATTAGATCTCTGATAGAATCCTGATTAATGCTATTTTTAGCTATGTTGAGATTTGACCACATGGAGATAGCAGATTGAAAATAAGAATGGTGGTGATGAGTTCAGATTTCTTAAAATTAATGGATGATGCTACTGGTTGGAATTAAGTATCCAGCAGTAGAGAAAATAATGAAGTGTGTTCTAACCGGCTGTAAGAAGACCCCTCCACACATCAATTATCAACCCAATGTGTCAAGGAGTATTAAACAGAACATTTTTTTCTAATTGGTACTCTGCATTAACTGCAGTAAATTAATTGTTTTCTACTCAGGATTGTTTTGTCATTTCTAAAATGATTTGTGCTACAACTTTTGTAACATTTGTGAAGATACCAGCTTCAGTGATTTCATTGAAAGAGTTGGAATCATGATAGATCAGAAATCATTAATGTACCCCCATACAATTAGCACAGAAAACAAGCTACATCTTTCAATACAAGATATATTGTGAAGTGTAAGTTGATGCACCTTCAATGATTGATGTAGACATGTCATTGATGAGTAGTCAATGTAGCTGCATATAGGTTAAAACTGCTGAAAAAATAGTCAGTATAAGAAAGAATAGAAGCCATGCATTTGTATAGAGCCTTCACGACATCAGGACAACCCAAAGCATTTTACAACTAAAGAAGTACATTTGAAGTATAGTCATTATTGTAATATAGGAAACATGGCAGCCAATTTGTGCATAGCAAGAACCCAGAAACAGTGATGAGACAATGACCAGATAATCTGTTTTAGTGATGTTGGTTGAGAGATAAATATTAACCAATATTAATAGTGTCATAGCATCTTTTACATCCACCTGAGGGCAGAAAGGGCCATGGTTTAATATCTCATCTAAAAGACAGCATTCTTTCAGTATTGCACTGAAGTGTGAGTTTAAATTATGTGCTCAAGTCTCTGGAGTGGGTCTATGAACATACAACCCTTTGGGCTCTCAAGAAATGTGTGCTACCAACTGAGCCAAGGTTGACATCTATACAACAGTTAATCAGGGGAAGGGATCTTCTAAGTTGTGGATATAAAGGCTATGTAAGCAAATTATTCACTAGTTTTGTGGAAAAAAATCTGCCATTCTTTGGCATATTGTCAAGCATGAGGACATTAAAACATCTGCCAGTGGCAAAACAAGCAACAATTAACCAGTGTTCATAAAGAGCTCACTTTTATACATTGCATTATCGTGTCCTCAGGTCATCCCAAAGTGCTTTACAACTACTGAATTACTTTTTGAAGTGTGGTCGTAGTTATGTAGCCAAAAAGTAAATTAAATAAATGACTAGTTAATCTTTATTTTTGATGGTGTTGGCTGAGGGAAGAGTGTTGGTCAGGAAACCAGGAGAATCATCTGATCTTCTTCAAATAGTGTCATGAGATCTTTTATATTCACCTGAACAGATAAATGGGGCCTTAGATTAACATCTGATCTGATCTGAAAGATGGCATTGTCATGTCAGCCTAAATTATGTGCTTAAATGCTGGATTGGGGTTTGAACCTACTGCTTTCTGAGAGTTAAGCATGAGGTGAAAATGACCTACACAAATCCTAATTAGACATTAGATATTATCTGCACGTTTGATAGAAAATTTTGTTTAAAATGGAAAAACCTAGATGAAAACTTAAGTACACAGAGAGGCAGTTCTGAATAATTTCTGTTTTATATTGAAACCCACTTTGCTGACAGAGCAGTATTTAGTACAATGATGGCTCTGTGAAGTTAATAAAGCCCTTCTTTGCTTAAATATACAATTTTGTTTTATTCCTTCCATTCAAACATAACATGCATTGGATGTTAATGTGGGTGGGCTTTCAACGGATGAAAGTTCACGAACATTTTAATGGCAGTTTTACTGGCAATAATATCCAATTAATATTAAAATTAAGCTAATGAATATGTCTTGAATTTTTACTATTAAAATTCTGTCTCTCTGATGTATATCACGCATGGAAAGACTAGAAAAATTGTTTTGTTAGAACAGAGGAGATCATGGAGTGGTTTGATAGAGATATTTAAAATTATGAAGAGGTGGGATAGATTAGATAGAAATAGACAGTTTCCAGTGATTGAGAGTCTAGAACAAGGGGACATAGATATGATTAAATGTAAGCAATTTAGGACAGAGAGCAGAAGATACCTTTTTTCCACAGAGGGTTGTGAGGCTGTGGAATGCTCTACCGGACTTAATGATTGAAGTAGGGACCATGGGCATGATTTTAGCATGGCAACGGGAACCCAGCGGGTAGTGTAAGATTCTCAAAATTCACTGATCCCCCAAAACTCCGAGAAAAATCCTAAAGAAAAGGACTTTGGACTCTTTTCTAACCATTTCAGGGTAATGAAATATTGGGCCTAACAGAGGGTGATTCAAGGTCAAAAACCAAGATTTGGTTTAACAAAAAGGCATTTTTGGGCTTGTAAAGGAAAAAAAGGCTGCAACAGGAGTTGGGATCAACCTCTGTAATAGACGGTTTGAGTATTGGAGTTAATCAAACTGTCTGGGGAACTGTCTGACCTCACTCAGCCCATACCAGACATTTACATTCAGACAATAGACCCACGGAAGAGCAGTCCCCACCCAAATTACAGGACCCATCCAAAACATGCATAAAACAAATCCGATCAGCCCACTCCATAGAAATCTCAGGCCCAGTCAGGAAACTCGAAACCTGAGCACAATGACTACAATCAAGCAAGAGCTCAACAACTCATGAAATCGTCCCAAAACCACTTCACACATTTCATAAACAAGTTACTTTAAATGAGCCAGCCAAAATCTTACAATAAACCGGGTCAGATTTGGCACGCAGATAAGGAGGCTTCAATTAGTTTAATTGAAGGCCCATTTTCTCAAGAAGTTCAGTTCAGCCAGGAGTTCGACAGCTCGGGAGACAACAGTTCAACAAGGTGAGGGGGCAACAGAGAGAAGTTCAACAGAGAAGGTCAGCAGCTCTAGAAGTAGGCCGAAACACAAAAAGAAACCAGAGCAACAGCCCCAGTGACCATCGGACACCTCGCGGCAACAAGGGTAAAAAGTTAAAAACAGTGGATGTCCAAAGGGACTTAGGGGTTCAGGTACATAGATCATTGAAGTGTCATAAGAACATAAGAACATAAGAACATAAGAAATTGGAGCAGGAGTAGGCCAATCGGCCCCTCGAGCCTGCTCCGCCATTCAATAAGATCATGGCTGATCTGATCCCAACCACAAATCTAAAGAACACAAGAAGTCGGAGCAGGACCCGGCCACATAGCCCCTGGGCCCTCTCCGCCACCCACAGGGCATTGACCGATCCGAACTCAGCTTCATGTCCAATTTCCTGCCCGCTCCCCATAACCCCTAATTCCCTTTACTTCTAGGAAACTGTCTATTTCTGTTTTAAATTTATCTAATGATGTAGCTTCCACAGCTTCCTGGGGCAGCAAATTCCACAGACCTACCACCCTCTGAGTGAAGAAGTTTCTCCTCATCTCAGTTTTGAAAGAGCAGCCCCTTATTCTAAGATTATGCCCCCTAGTTCTAGTTTCACCCATCTTTGGGAACATCCTTACTGCATCCACCCGATCAAGACCCTTCACAATCTTATATGTTTCAATAAGATCGCCTCTCATTCTTCTGAACTCCAATGAGTAGAGTCCCAATCTACTCAACCTCTCCTCATATGTCCGCCCCCTCATCCCCGGGATTAACCGAGTGAACCTTCTTTGTACTGCCTCGAGAGCAAGTATGTCTTTTCTTAAGTATGGAGACCAAAACTGTATGCAGTATTCCAGGTGCGGTCTCACCAATACCTTATATAACTGCAGCAATACCTCCTTGTTTTTATATTCTATCCCCCTAGCAATAAAAGCCAACATTCCGTTGGCTTTCTTGATCACCTGCTGCACCTGCATACCAACTTTTTGATTTTCTTGCACTAGGACCCCCAGATCCCTTTGTACTGCAGTACTTTCCAGTCTCTCGCCATTAAGAAAATAACTTGCTCTCTGATTTTTCCTGCCAAAGTGCATAACCTCACATTTTCCAATATTATATTGCATCTGCCAAATCTCCGCCCACTCACCCAGCCTGTCTATATTCCCTTGCAGGTTTTTTATGTCCTCCTCACTCTCTACTTTCCCTCCCATCTTTGTATCATCTGCAAATTTTGATATGTTGCACTCGGTCCCCTCCTCCAAATCGTTAATATAGATTGTAAAGAGTTGGGGACCCAGCACCGACCCCTGTGGAACACCACTGGTTACTGGTTGCCAGTCCGAAAATGAACCATTTATCCCAACTCTCTGCTTCCTGTTTGATAACCAATCCTCCACCCATGCCAGAATATTACCCCCAATCCCGTGATTTTTTATCTTAAGTAATAATCTTTTATGTGGCACCTTGTCGAATGCCTTCTGGAAGTCTAAATACACTACGTCCACTGGTTCCCCTTTATCCACCCTATACGTTATATCCTCGAAGAACTCAAGCAAATTTGTCAGACATGACTTCCCCTTCATAAAGCCATGCTGACTTTGTCCTATTAAATTATGCTTCTCTAAATGTTCCGTTACTGTCTCCTTAATAATAGACTCCAAAATTTTACCCACCACAGATGTTAAGCTAACTGGCCTATAATTTCCAGCCTTCTGCCTACTACCCTTTTTAAATAACGGTGTTACATTAGCAGTTTTCCAATCTGCCGGGACCTCTCCTGAGTCCAGGGAATTTTGGAAAACTATCACCAAAGCATCCACAATCCCTACTGCCACTTCCCTCAAGACCCTAGGATGGAAGCCATCAGGTCCAGGGGATTTATCCGCCTTGAGTCCCATTATTTTACTGAGTACCATCTCTTGAGTGATTTTAATCGTATTTAGCTCCTCCCCCCCGAGAGTCCCCTGTTTGTCCAGTGTTGGGATATTCTTAGTGTCCTCTACTGTAAAGACTGAAACAAAATATTTGTTCAGCATTTTTGCCATCTCCATGTTTCCCACCATTAATTTCCCGGTCTCATCCTCTAAGGGACCTATGTTTGCCTTAGCCACCCTTTTTCTTTTTATATAACTATAGAAACTCTTGCTATCTGTTTTTATATTTTTTGCTAATTTCTTTTCATAATCTAACTTCCCTTTCTTAATCAATCCTTTAGTTACTTTTTGCTGTCTTTTGAAGAATTCCCAATCTTCTATCCTCCCACTAAGTTTGGCTACCTTATATGTCCTTGTTTTTAGTCGGATACTATCCTTGATTTCTTTACTTAGCCACGGGTGGCTGTCATTACTTTTACACCCTTTTTTCCTCAGTGGAATATATTTTTTTGAAAGTTGTAAAATAACTCCCTAAATGAACACCACTGCTCATGTACCATCTTACCCTTTAATCTATTTTCCCAGTCCACTTTAATCAATTCCGCTCTCATACCATCATGAACAGGTGCAGAAAATAATCAAGACGGCAAATGGAATGCTGGCCTTTATATCTCGAGGACTAGAGTACAAGGGGGCAGAAGTTATGCTGCAGCTATACAAAACCGTGGTTAGACCGCACCTGGAGTACTGTGAGCAGTTCTGGCCACCGCACCTTCGGAAGGACATATTGGCCTTGGGAGTGCAGCGTAGGTTTACTAGAATGATACCCGGACTTCAAGGGTTAAGTTACGAGGGGAGATTACACAAATTGGGGTTGTATTCTCTCGAGTTTAGAAGGTTAAGGGATGATCTGATCGAAGTTTATAAGATAGTAAGGGGAACAGATAGGGTGGATAGAGAGAAACTATTTCCGCTGGTTGGGGATTTTAGGACTAGGGGGCACAGTCTAAAAATTAGAGCCAGACCTTTCAGGAGCGAGATTAGAAAACATTTCTACACACAAAGGGTGGTAGAAGTTTGGAACTCTCTTCCGCAAACGGCAATTGATACTAGCTCAATTGCTAAATTTAAATCTGAGATAGATAGCTTTTTGGCAACCAAAGGTATTAAGGGATATGGGCCAAAGGCAGGTATATGGAGTTAGATCACAGATCAGCCATAATCTTATCAAATGGCGGAGCAGGCACGAGGGGCTGAATGGCCCAGTCCTGTTCCTATGTTCCTATGTTCCTACGAAACAACCAACCGAATATTACCACCAACCAACCGGGTAATATTGAGCCACCGCGACCAAAGAAAACCAACTCAGGAGAAAACCAAAGATCCGCAAAGTTTCCACTCCACAATCAATTCCTGACTTAACCCTGGGTGAGTTTTCTACTCAAAAGACTCTAAACCCTACCGCGTCAGCGGACTCGCGAAGACTGACCAGCTACGCAGTTGAAGTCCTCTACCGCGTCCGGGGTACGGCAGACACCAACCAACACATACAGCGAACCCCGAAATCGCGAACCAGCTCAACTGTCAAGGATTCGTTTGGTGAGCATTATCTCTGGTCCTTTAGAGCCCAACTTAGCTAGTAAAGTGGGATTGGGAGGGGGGAGGTATCTTTCTACTGTAATTTCCCTCGTGTGTACCGAAGTGTTCCCCATTTTATTAGAGTGTTAAGATTGTTGTGTTGTATTTCCTTTCTTGAATAAAGGTCAAAGTTTCTTGCACCAAAACCAGTTGTCTGCTGCACTTTTGTCACAACCCCCAAATAAGTCCAATGTCTAGAACCTAGGGAGTGGGAGCGATTTGAATCACTCAGAAGTCAGAGGTGAAGCTGACACACACCACCACCCCGTACAGTAGGAAATTAGTCGCGTGGGAAATCCGGAAATGAATTTAGCTCGTCGGTTTGAACGATCACAACTGAATTGAAGGCAATTAATTTTACTTCCGGGTTTCGCGTCTCCAAGCTGCGCAGTGGGCATACTGCGCACCCACATGACGTGCTGTGAACTGGAGTATTTAAAGGGCCAGTGCAAAAATGGATTTTGAAGGAGAAAGGAGGAGCAACGAAAATGGAGCAACACAGAGACAAGGCAGCACCCTGGTTCAGCGACGCTTCCCTTGAGGTGCTACCGGCTGGTATGAGAAGCACGAGGGATGTCTTGTACCCAGCTGACAGGAGGAAGAGACCTGCTTCTGCCTCTAAGAAAGGGTGGCTGGAGGTGGCAGTGGGGCTCAGCAGCAGGAACACAGTGCACAGGTCATGGGTTCACTGCAGGAAGTAATTTAATGAGCTAACAAGGTCAACAAAAGTATTTCATCCACATTATAGTATCATCATAGTAGGTACAACGCAGGAGGAGGCTATTCGGTCCATCGTGCCTGTGTCGGCTCTTTGAAAGAGCTATTCCCCCGCTCTTTCCCCATAGCACTGTAAATATTTTCCTTTCAAGTATTTATCCAATTCCCTTCTGAAAGTTACTATTGAATCTGCTTCCACCACCCTTTCAGGCAGTACATTCCAGATTGTTACAACTCGCTGCGCAAAAAAATGTTTCCTCATGTCGCCTCTGGCTCTTTTGTCAATCACCTTAAATCTGTGTCCTCTGGTTACTGACCCTTCTGCCACTGGAAACAGTTTCTCCTTATTTACTCTATCAAAACCGTTCATGATTTTGAACACCTCTATCAAATCTCCCATTAACTTTCTCTGTTCTAAGGAGAACAACCCCAGTTTCTCCAATCTCTCCACATAACTGAAGTCCCTCATCCCTGGTACTATTCTAGAAAATCTCTTCTGCACCCTCTCTAAGGCCTATACATCCTTCCTAAAGTGTGGTGCCCAGAATTGAACACAATACTCCAGCTGGGGCCTAACCAGTGTTTAATAAAGGTTTAGCATAACGTCCTTGCTTTTGTACTCTATGCCTGTATTAATAAAGCCCAGGATTCCATATGCTTCTTTAACAGCCTTCTCAACTTGTTCTGCCACTTTCAAAAATTTGTGTATGTGCACCCCCAAGTCTCTCTGTTCCTGCACCCCCTTTAAAATTGTACCATTTAGTTTATGTTACCTCTCCTCATTCTTACTACCAAAATGCATTAATTCACACTTCTCTGTGTTAAATTTCATCTGCCATGTGTCTGCCCATTTCACCAGTCTGTCTATATCATCCTGAAGTCTGTTACTATCCTCCACATTGTTTACTACATTTACAAGTTTCGTGTCATCTGCACATTTTGGAATTATATCCTGTACATCCAAGTCCAGGTCATTAATATATATCAAAAAGGGCAGTGATCGTAATGCTGAACCTTGGGGAACACTACTCTGTACTTCCCTCCAATCTGAAAAACAACCATTCACCACGACACTCTGCTTTCTGTCCCTGAGCCAATTTTGTATCCGTGCTGCCAATGACCCATTAAACCCATGGGCTTTAACTTTGTTAACAAGTCTATTATGTGGTACTTTATCAGATGCCTTTTGAAAGTCCATATACACAACATCAACCATACTACCCTCATCAATCCTCTCTGTTACCCTACACCTGCAGAATCCTCCTCCGGTTCGCACACCAGCTGTGCATTGGTGGAGTGATATCCCTTTCGGTTGATGAACAGTCCTGGCTCATGACCTTCCCTCCATCATAAGGTCAGAAATGGGGATGTTCGCTGATGATTGCACAGTGTTCAGTTCCATTCGCAACCCCTCAGATAATGAAGCAGTCCGAGCCCACATGCAGCAAGACCTGGACAACATCCAGGCTTGGGCTCATAAGTGGCAAGTAACATTCGTGCTAGACAAGTGCCAGGCAATGACCATCTCCAACAAGAGAGAGTCTAACCACCTTCCCTTGACATTCAACGGCATTGCCATCACCGAATCCCCCACCATCAACATCCTGGGGGTCACCATTGACCAGAAACTTAACTGGACCAGCCACATAAATACTGTGGCAACAAGAGCAGGTCAGAGGCTGGGTATTCTGAGGCGAGTGACTCACCTCCTGACTCTCCAAAGCCTTTCCACCATCTACAAGGCACAAGTCAGGAGTGTGATGGAGTACTCTCCACTTGCCTGGATGAGTGCAGCTCCAACAACACTCAAGAAGCTCGACGCCATCCAGGACAAAGCAGCCCGCTTGATTGGCACCCCATCCACCACCCTAAACATTCACTCCCTTCACCACCGGCGCACTGTGGCTGCAGTGTGTACCATCCACAGTGCACTGCAGCAACTCGCCAAGGCTTCTTCGACAGCACCTCCCAAACCCACGACCTCTACCACCCAAAAGGACAAGAGCAGCAGGCACATGGGAACAACACCACCTGCATCACCTCCAAGTCACACACCATCCCGACTTGGAAATATATCGCCGTTCCTTCACCGTCGCTGGGTCAAAATCCTGGAACTCCCTTCCTAACAGTACTGTGGGAGAACCTTCACCACACGGACTGCAGCAGTTCAAGAAGGCGGCTCACCACCACCTTGTCAAGGGCAATTCGGGATGGGCAATAAATGCCGGCCTTGCCAGCGATGCCCACATCCCATGAACGAATAAAAAAAATGTGGAGGTCCTTGGATTGCTACGTGTGTGCAATCCATTGCGCCCTGCACCCGTTGGAAGCCAATAAGGCAGTTGAAACCCATTGTCTTTTCAGTCTGGTTGATGTTGTCGCGGGGGAAGTTGATGTAGTTGGATGCCTTGGCAAACCTGTCGTATACACTTATATGCAGATGACTGAGAGACCCTGGAGATGTCATCGGTGGCGCCCTGGAAGGATCTGGAGGTGAAGAAATTGAGGGCAGTGGTGACTTTAACTGATACAGGTAATGCGTAGCTACCAGGCCCAGCCAAGAGTAGCTTTTCATTAAGGAGCGTGCAGATGTCTGCGACCACCTGCCAACTCAATCTACGTCTGCATAGGCACTGCTCCTCAGAGAGGTCCAGGAAGCTCAGCCTCTGCCTGTAGGCCCTCTCATGTGGGTATTGTCTCCTGCGACCTTGGCTCCTCTGCTGGTCCCCTCTCTGCTCTTCTCCAGGTCCTTTTGGCACACCTCTGTCTTGTGCACCTGCAGATCCCAGAGCTACACACCGTGCCTGCTGTGGATGGTGATATGCCTCCTCTTCAGATATACTGTGGACTACATCCATTGCACCCCCCATCCTGATGTTGTCAGTTTGAGGGGCTCCAAAATATAGGTAAATTTGTCTGAACACAAGAATTCTCAATCTCAACAAAGAAATCTCAGTCTAAACACAAAGAACTCCCAGCCAAACATTTGTCTGAGAGAAGTGAGTGCCCAGTTGCAATACCTCACCTTTTATTGAGATGTTTCAATCACTGGTTTAAAGCGCCAAATGAGCTTCGGCTGCAACTTGCCTCCGTTTCTATGGCATGTTTCAGAAGCCACGGGAGGCATGTTCAGGAGAAGTTAAATTTGATTCTGTTGTAGAATCTACAAAAAGTTAATTACCTTAAGTCTTTCAAGTACCTAGAGAGGCCTGTTAAATATTGGCCTGCCGGCTTTAAGTGCCGACGGGACTTCTGGGTGTCTAATGTGTGCGCGCATCCTAACGTGTCCGGGTCAAACCTGGAAGTAGGCACGTTGGAGCCGGGATGCGGCCCCGCTCCAAAAAGCTGCTACTTTAACCTCCCACTCGCCCCCAACCCACCTGTTCTTGGGGGTTAAAATTACCCCCCATGTCAACTTTTAAGAATAAGTTAGATAGGTGACTGAAGGAAAGAGGAATAAGGGGATATGGGAACACGGCAGGTACATAGGATTAGGACTACTGTTTGTGTTGGAAGATAAACACCAACACAGACTGGTTGGGCTGGACGGCTTGTTTCTCTGTTGTAATTTCTATGTAATTCTCTGGATAGGAAAAAGCAATTAAGAAAATTCCACTTGGAAAAAAACTAAATTCCTGGACAACAAATTTTAAGATCCTGGGCAGTTATGTCTGGACAGAGAGAAGCAATTTAGGTGACATAATCTTAGTTTATAATAATCCTAATGAAAAGGATTAAAATAAAGCTTAAATTTATGGGTTTTTAAAAAACTAATTCAAATCCCATTTATCGTACAGTGAAATGTGCAATTTATTCAACTATCTGATGTGAAAGACCTTCTTTGCTCCTTCCTGATTTGTCATTCATGTGCTATCAAATCTTTCCCTGGAATAATCCCAATGATATGCTCTTTACTATATCAAACAGCCAATTGGATTTTTGACTGTTTCGATATGCAGATCTAAAGGATTCTACTAAATGAGCAGATTTTTAGAAGCATGTGCTGCCTAGTTGAGCTATCAGAATATGGAAGACTGATCGCCCAACCAACAGTTCAAATTTTAGTATCAGCTGGCGTTTGTGTTTGTACATCTCCTATAGAATGGGTCTCAGAGAGGTCATTAGTGAGAAAAGGAAATAAGTCAAACTGGGGTCAAGGGATTCTTACCTCAATGTCCTTTTTGGCTGCTCTATCAAAGCATGACATTGATTGTGTCCATCAATCATCGGAGGTCATTTTAACTTTCGGCGATAGCGCAAAACGGTTGATATCTGATCTGCCACCCGACTGAGGTCAATGGAAAGGAAAACCAGACAAGGTGCATAACTGCCGGGCTATCCGACGTCGCTTATTTTATGCGATTGCCAGAATAACCCCCATCAGGTCTTCTTAATGAAGAAAATATGACAGTATGGATTAGCTTATTGAAGATCATGCATCAAGAAACATAGGATTTCCTCAAAGGATGGAGCATGCACTGTTAATTGGTTGCATGGACAAGACTATGAGGTAGAAATTCGATTGCGTGTGCCTGTTTTGCGGGCACTAAACGGGTGCCTAAGCCTCCATTATGGCGGGCCAGAAGTGCACTGCCCTCCATCTTGGTATAGGCAAAAGATAGGCGTCGAGGACCCATGCCTGAAACAGGCGTTAGACCCTTTGAATATACAAATAAGAGGCCTAATGCCTGTTTGAGACCCCTTGTGTAAAATTGGGTTGCTCTGAATGCAGCCGGTGCTGGGCCGGCTGAGCTCAGGAAAATCCATTCTACGTGCGGCCTAATGAATGGTCCTTAAAGGGACCGCTGCAGACCACCATCAAAAAGGTAAGTTTTTAAAATATACTTACCTGAATGTGGAACCGGAAAGTGCAGGAGAGGCCCTCCCGGCTCCACATTCAAACCATGGGCCGCTGCCAGCCACTGCTCACCATCTCACCGAATGCAATCTCGATCCCCTCCCATCGCGACCGCGATCCCGATTGTGACCGCCACCCCTCTCCAAGTCGCCCTCTCCCAATCGGCCCCTCTCCCGATCGCCTTCCCCTTTAAGCACCTATCTGGAGGCCGCTTTGGTGGTGAGTCGCCTGGGGATGGCCAGCAGATGTCCGCAGGCCCGAGGCTCAATAACGGGTGCGCCTCGGGCCTAACCGCTCAGAAGCAGGGATCGATATTATATTATATACCCCTACGGCTGGTAGGTTCTGTAATTATTAGAGCAATGAAGAAAGCAATACCAAAGCCCTGTTCATAGAACAAATAGAATGCTTAAGCATACAAGCATGCTGAATAATGCATGAGTGTTGCAGGCAACTCGGAGTTATGTCAGTTGCACCAGGAATTGTTTAATTTCCATAATTACTATCCAGACATGTATATTGCTTGTAACATCTTCTGGCATCTTTGTGTTTCTTTCAAATATTAATGTTAGTTGCTTTTTGATGAAAGTTTAGGCATTCTTATGGAGGGTTATATTGGATAACCTTCGAATCCAGACGCAGGGGTCATGGTGCGCGGTTAATCCGTGCCTAGTTGATGAGATGCAGGCAGCAGGTAACGTTCGTGCTGCCTGCTGTTTTACATGATTGCTGCGAGCAGCCAGGCCTAGCTGCACTGTTGAGCTCGATATTGTGAGCGGCTAGAGCCACTTTAAGGCAGCCTGTACCTCTTAAAGGCAGCCTGTACCTCTTAAAGGCAGCCTGCACCTCTTACTTGCAAAATATAAGATACAGGTCCGCACAGAGTCTGAACAGAGATAAGACATCACACACGTAAAACACAGATGCAGGTCCCGTCCCTATGTTTACAAACTGTTGAGTTATGTTAAAACATTGAAGAAAGATTGCGCACTACTAAATCCCACATCCTCCAATCTGCACGCCAGGCCTCACCAATCTGTCGATCTGAGTTTGTACCTGGCATGTGAGAGAGCATGCATCAAAGTTCTCTGATGATAAACTAGAGGCCTTGGTGCAAGAGATGGACAGAAGGAGGGGCATCCTATATCTGCAGGGGGACAAGAGGCCCTCCAGACTTATGCTCAAGAGGCAGTGGGAGGCAGTAGAGATGAAATCAATGCCGGCACATAACATCACGAACATGGATGCAGTGCAGGAAGAAGTTTAATGCTTTGACACAAGTGGTCAGGGTGAGTGAAGTCAACTGTCAAGTAGCATCGCCTACCAACTGCACCACTAGCCGCATCCACTGCTCCACACACTACACCCCCCCATCACCCACATACCAACAAACGCGTTCAATCAGTACTCAACTCTTCCAATCAGATGCTTCCTCTCACCCTCACACATTACCACTGTTACAAGCCGCCCACCCACAACTCACAGGTCACACACACTGGCAGTTATTCAACCATGGCAGGCACATCACCCAAAGATCTTGCAGGACACTCACCGACACACGTCCCACTTTCTTGCAGGAGAAGGTGGCGCATAATAGGAAGCAGCAAGTAGCAGTGTCTCCATGGAACATGAACCTACTGTCCTCTCTCAGGATGACAGCATTCCTGTCCCACCCCTGCCACTCTGCCAGTGCCCTTGCTGTTGCCTGTCAGCTAGCCAGCCCACTCCCTGTAGAGTATTGAAACTTTATTATAGGAAGATAGCCCCTCAAGCCTGTTCCGCCATTCAAAGAGATCATGGTTGATCTGTGACCTAACTCCATATACCCGCGTTAGCCCCATATCCCTTAATACCTTTGGTTAACAAAAATCTATCAATCTCAGATTTAATATTAACAATTGAGCTAATATCAACTGCTATTTGCAGAAGAGAGTTCCAAACATCTATCCCCCTTTGCGTGTAGAAGCATTTCCTAACTTCATTCCTGCAAGTCCTGGCTCTAATTTTTAGGCTATTTGTCCCCTAGTCCTAGTATTCAAGTATAGGAGACCTCCAAAAACAGGTACAAATGCATCAGCAACCAGAAGCAATAATCCAGCAACGAACCTGTAACTCCTGCATGACCCCTTTAAATAGCGCTGGTGCCTTGACTAGAGCGTTGAGTTCCAAAATCGCAGCCCAATTTATAAACCATGGTGTCATGCATTATGTGCAGGAGACATTATTGTTTTTGATCCTATAGCCTGATGACATTGTGATTCAAGTGTCAAAGTTCGGATCAAGAAGCTCTGTTACAGAAAAAAATGGACATCAGGATAGCACAGCTCACTGGGCTACTGTTTTTTGCACTACAATGTGACCAAGCATTTAGTCACCCCTCCTAATCTCTTCTTTGGCTCAGTGTCAATTTTTATCTGATCACGCTCCTGTGCAGTGTCTTAAGACGTTTTCCTACATTAAAGGCGCCACATAAATGCAAGTTCAAATGGGGTCATTAATTACACAGAAAAACAGACCAGGTTTTTGCTGAGAGAAACTTTACCTCCAAAGCGATTCTATGACCTCATTGAAAGGTACCTACCTTCCAGACAAAGAGTAAACACAGCAAAGAGTAGTGGGATGGATAGAGAGGCAGAAAAAATAAACGAGGGCAGTGGCAATGAGAGAGGGGTAGACCAAAGGAAAGAGATAGTATGCACAAGATAAGCCCTTCTGTCCATTCAATTTTATCAATTTAGAATAACAACTCTACCATTTCCCATTCCAGTATCCAGCTGTTTCTTAAATGAGTCCCTCAAATTTTGCCCTCAACAACCCATTCCAGCTGTTTATCATCCTCTATGTGAAGAAATGACATCTGTCCTAAATTTGGCCTCACAGCCCTGAACCTATGCCCTTTTCTCATTCTGCCCTGATGAATCAGAAAGTACCATTTCAGCTTTACTTTCTGTATCCTGTTAAGTATTTTATATACCTGTAATAGATCCCCTCTGAAATGTCTCTGCCTGAGGCTGAAAAGCTGTAGCTTATCAATTGTCCTCCCTAACTAGTCCCTCTGACACCAGGAATCAGCCTTGTTACGCTCCTCTGAGAACAAAACAAAACTACCAGAGACTGACAGCAGTGAGTAACTGTTGATTAATGAGTAGGTGGAAGGAGCTTGATGTATGCTCAGTAACATTTAAAAAGCACTTTACACAATGCTTATAAAACACTGCTGGTAAAGGTAACATTGATGATATAAGTGATTAGAAAGGAAGGCTTACCGTATTTGATCCCACTGCAGTATCTTTACTCGAGCAAAGAACTGGAACAAGCATGATGCACTGAAACATAGAAACATAGAAAATAGGAGCAGGAGTAGGCCATTCGGCCCTTCGAGCCTGCTCTGACATTCAATATAATCATGGCTGATCCTCTATCTCAATACCATATTCCCGCTCTCTCCCCATACCCCTTGATGCCTTCCGTGTCTAGAAATCTATCTAGCTCCTTCTTAAATATATTCAGTGACTTGGCCTCCACAGCCTTCTGTGGAAGAGAATTCCACAGGTTCACCACCCTCTGAGTGAAGATATTTCTCCTCATCTCAGTCCAAAATGTCCTACCTCATATCCTGAGACTGTGACCCCTCGTTCTAGACCACCCAGCCAGGGGAAACATCCTCCCTGCATCTAGTCTGTCTAGCCCTGTCAGAATTTTATATGTTTCAATGAGATCCCCTCTCATTCTTCTAAACTCGAGTGAATACAGCCCGAGTCGACCCAATCTCTCCTCATAAAACAGTCCTGCCATCCCAGGAATCAGTCTGGTGAACCTTCGCTGCACTCCCTCTATGGCAAGTATATCCTTTCTCAGGTAAGGAGACCAAAACTGCACACAATACTCCAGGTGTGGTCTCACCAAGGCCCTTTATAATTGCAGTAAGACATCCTTACTCCTGTACTCAAATCCTCTTGCAATGAAGGCCAACATACCATTTGCCTTTCTAAATGCTTGCTGCACCTGCATGTTTGTTTTCAATGACTGGTGTACAAGGACACCCAGGTCCCTTTGTACATCGACATTTCCTAATCTATAACCATTTAAATAATACTCTGCCTTTCTGTTTTTCCTTCTGAAGTAAATAACTTCACATTTATCCACGTTATACTGCATCTGCCATGTATTTGCCCACTCACTCAACTTGTCTAAATCGCCTTGAAGCCTCTTTGCATCCTCCTCACAACTCACGATCCCACCTAGTTTTGTGTCGTCAGCAAAATTGGAAATATTACATTTGGTTCCCTCATCCAAATCATTGATATATATTGTGAATAGCTGGGAATCAAGCACTGATCCCTGAGGTATCCCATTAGTCACTGCCTGCCATCCCGAAAAAGACCCATTTATTCCTACTCTCTGTTTCCTGCTGTTAACTAATTTTCAACCCCTGCCAGTGTATTACCCTCAATCCCATGTGCTTTAATTTTGCACACTAACGTCTTATGTGGGACTTTATCAAATGCCTTCTGAAAATCCAAATACACCACATCCCTTAACTATTTTACTAGTTACATCCTCAAAAAATTCCAGTAGGTTTGTCAAACGTGATTTCCCTTTCATAAATCCATTTTGACTTTGTCCAATCCCATTGATATTTTTGAAGTGTCCTGTTATCACATCCTTTTTAATAGTCTCTAGCATTTTCCCTACTACTGATGTTAGACTAACCGATCTGTAGCTCCCTGTTTTCTCTCTCCTTCCTTTTTTAAATAGTGGGGTTAAATTTGCCACCCTCCAATCTGCAGGAACTGTTCCATAATCTATAGAATTTTGGAAGATGACAACTAATGCATTCACTATTTCCATGACTACCTCTTTTAGTACTCTGGGATGCAGATTGTCAGGCCTTCGGGATTTATCGGCTTTCAGTCCCATTAATTTCTCCAGTACTATTCTTTCACGAATACTAATTTCCTTTAATTCCTTCTTCTCACTAGACTCTTGGTTCCCTCGCATTTCTGATGGGACTACTTCGCTTTCCGTCTTAATGAAGAATTCTATCATGTTATGGTCACTCTTCCCTAAAGGACCGTGCACAACAAGATTATTAATTGACCCCTTCTCATTGCACAATACCCAATCTAGGACAGCCTGTTCCCTGGTTGGCTCCTTAACCTACTGGTCTAAAAAACCATCTCGTACACACTCCAGGAATTCATCCTCCACAGTATTATTGCTAATTTAGTTTGGCCAGTCTATATGTAGATTAAAGTCACGCATGATTACTGTAGGACCCTTGTTATATGCACATCTAATTCCCTGTTTGATGCCATCCCCTACATTATCACTACTGTTTGGAGGCCTATAGACAACTCCCACCAGTGTTTTCTGCCCCTTGGTGCTTCTTAACTCCACCCAGACTGAATCTACATCTTGATTTTCTGAGCCAATATCCTTTCTCATTGGTGCTCTGATTTCTTCCTTTATGAACAATGCCACCCCACAGTGGCAATTAAATGTTATGGTTCTTTCTTTTTCTATATATGTATCACTTCTCTTTTCCCGTTTATGGATATCTTTCTGTCCACAACACACACAGCAGTATGTGACTGAGCAGACATGCACCAAATTGTTAATGAAGGAGCTGCTGACTGTCTAATTTTGAAGATGTGAACTCAACTGGATTGACCTTCGCTCCCCCACAGCTGGCAATCCACACGTCCAAGATCTCTGCTCCCACCCATTGGGCTCAATTTTAAAATGCTGGTGGGATGGCAGCGGGGGGGCAGGGGGGGGATCAATGGGTGTGCAGGTAACCCGAATAATAAAATCTTATCGTTCCCACGCAACCGCAACTTAATTGGTGCACCTTAACCTTGTTTTCAAGTTTGCCTTTCGAAAGCGGACTGCGCACCCGCATGACCTGCTGTCAGCTGGAGCGTCTGGATTTAAAGGGCCATTGCACCAATGGCTTTTTCTGGAGCAAGGAGCAAGCACGCAGAATGGATCAGCAGAGGGGCAAGCCAGCTCCAAGATTCAGTGATGCCTCACTTGAGGTGTTGTTGGCCGGGGTGAAGAGGAGGAGGGAACTATTTTACCCGGCCAACAGGAGGAAGTGCCCTGATTCTACCACCAAGAAGGCCTGGCTCGAGGTGGCAGAGGAGGTCACCAGCCGAAGCAACACTTGGGTCCAGTGCAGGAAGCCTTTCGATGTCCTAACTAGGTCAGCAAAATTGAGTACACTTACAGAGTCTCCTACATTCCGTGGTGCACATCACCCACGCCCCCGCCTCAACACATTCTGCACTGCCAACACTACTCCATCACAGCTCTCCTCACACCCACTTAAGGTTCATCCTCAACTTACCTTCACTTCCTGATCTCCCCATTTGTGACATCACGCATCTGGTTCACTAATGTCCTTTAAGGAAGGAAACCTGCCGTCCTTACCCGGTCTGGTCTATATGTGACTGCAGACCCATAGCAATGTGGTTGATTCTTAATTGCCCTCTGAAATGGCCTAGCAAGCCACTCAGTTGTAAAATCTCGCTAATAAAAGTCACAATAAGAATAAAACTGGATGGACCACCCGGCATCGGACCACTAGGCACCGGGCACGACAAAGGCAAACTAAGCCCAGTCGGCCCTGCAAAGTCCTCCTTACTAACATCTGGGGATTTGTGCCAAAATTGGGAGAGCTGTCCCACAGACTAGTCAAGCAACAGCCTGACATAGCCATACTCACAGTATCATACCTTTCAGCCAACGTCCCAGACTCTTCCATCATCATCCCTGGGCATGTCCTGTCCCACCGGCAGGACAGACGATCCAGAGGTGGCAGTACAGTGATATACAGTCAGGAGGGAGCGGCCCTGCGAGTCCTCAACATTGACTCTGGACCCCATGAAATCTCATGGCATCAGGTCAAACATGGGCAAGGAAACCTCCTGCTGATTACCACCTACTGTCCTCCCTCAGCTGATGAATCAGTCCTCCTCCATGTTGAGCACCACTTCGAGGAAGCACTGAGGGTAGCAAGGGCACAGAATGTACTCTGGGTCGGGGACTTCAATGTCCATCACCAAGAGTGGCTCAGTAGCACCACTACTGACCGAGCTGGCCGAGTCTTGAAGGACATGGCTGCCAGACTGGGCCTGCGGCAGGTGGTGAGCGAACTAACACGAGGGAAAAACCTACTTGACCTCGTCCTCACGAATCTATCTGTCGCAGATGCATCTTTCCATGACAGTATTGGTAGGAGTGACCACCGCACAGTCCTCATGGAGATGAAGTCCCATCTTCGCACTGAGGACACCATCCAACGTGTTGTGTGGCACTATCACCGTGCTAAATGGGATAGATTCAGAACAGATCTAGCAGCTCAAAACTCGGCATCCATGAGGCGCTTTGGGCTATCAGCAGCAGCAGAATTGTATTCCAGCACAATCTGTAACCTCATGGCCTGGCATATTCCTCACTCTACCATTACCAACAAGCCAGGAGATCAACCCTGGTTCAATGAGGAGCGTAGAAGAGCATGCCAGGAGCAGCACCAGGCCTAATGAAAAATGAGGTGCCCACCTGGTGAAGCTACAACTCAGGTCTACATGCATGCTAAACAGAGGAAGCAACATGCTATAGACAGAGCTAAGCGATTCCACAACCAACGGATCCGATCAGATCAGATCAAAGCTCTGCAGTCCTGCCACACCCAGTCGTGAATGGTGGTGGACAATTAAACAACTAATGAGAGGAGAAGGCTCTGTAAACATCCCCATCCTCAATGATGGCGGAGTCCAGCACGTGAGTGCAAAAAACAAGGCTGAAGTGTTTGCAACCATCTTCAGCCAGAAGTACCGAGTGGATGATCCATCTCGGCCTCCTCCCGATATCCCCACCATCACAGAAGCCAGTCTTCAGCCAATTCGATTCACTCCACGTGATATCAAGAAACAGCTGAGTGCACTGGATACAGCAAAGGCTATGGGCCCCGACAGCATCCCGCGACCTCTACCACCTAGATGGACGAGGGCAGCAGGCACATGGGAACAACACCACCTGCACGTTGCCCTCCAAGTCACACACCATCCCGACTTGGAAATATATCGCCGTTCCTTCATCGTCGCTGGGTCAAAATCCTGGAACTCCCTTCCTAACAGCACTGTGGGAGAACCTTCACCACATGGACTGCAGCGGTTCAAGAAGGTGGCTCACCATCACCTTCTCAAGGGCAATTCGGGATGGGCAATAAATGCTGGCCTCGCCAGCAACGCCCATATCCCATGAACAGATTAAAAAAACCACCACTCACCGCAATCCTGACCTGTCTCTGTCTTATACTCACCTTCTGAACTTGGAGCATGAGGGGGAGGATCCAGTTATCGTGGTCCATGTCGGAACTAACGACAGAGGTAGAACTAAAAATGGGGTTCTGTTGCAACGTTTTGAGGACCTAGGGTCTAAATTCATAAGTAGATCCTCAAAGATAATAATCTCTGGATTACTACCTGAGACTCATGCAAATTGGCACAGGGACAATTAGATGAGAGAGTTAAATGTGTGTCTCAAAGAGTGGTGTGGGAGACAGGGGTTTCGATTCATGGGGCACTGGCACCAGTACTGGGGAAAGAGGGAGCTGTTCCGTTGGGAAGGTTTGCACTTAAACCGGGCTGGGACCAGCGTCCTGGTGAATCGAATAACTCGGGCTGTGGATAGGGCTTCAAACTAAAAAGGTTGAGAGGGAGGGGGTCAGGTGAGGGGAAATTTAGAAATCTAATGAAAAAAGTCAAGGCAACAGAGCAGTGTAGTGATTTGGGTAAAGATGTGGCAGGAAGGGACAGAGAGTTTACCAATAATAGAGCAAAAACAAGTAAGGTCAAAGTAGGAAAAAATGGTAAAAAGTCAAAATTAAAGACTATTTACCTGAATGCACGGAGCATTCGTAACAAGATAAATGAATTAGTTGCACAAATAAGTGGGTTTGATCAAATAAGTGGGTTTGATCTAATAGCCATTACAGAGACATGATAAACTGGTGGGTTGGGAGTGGCGGGACAGTCAAAATCGCAACCATTTCAGACCCGCCCCCAACCCGTCACCAACCCACCTCCAACACGCCCATTTTCGGCTTTCACCAGGGTGGGACCTCCCAGGACGGGGGTTGGTGACGCTGTGGGCCTCCATTTTTGCAGATTTTGCAATTTAAATCTCCGGGCACTCGGATTCCCAGGCCTTCTCCTTCACGCCACATGAGAGGAGACGAGAAGGCCTGGAACAACAGGTGAGTGCCTTTTTGGCACAGCTCATGGGCCCAGAGGAGCAGAGGTGCTTCCCCCTGGCCCAACAAGCCTACCTGCAGTGACCCCCCAACGATTGTGGACCCCCCCCGATCTCCGACCCCCACCCAACGATCGCGGACCCCCGCGATGACGCCTGATCCCAACAACCCCCCCGTGACAGACCCCCGATCCCTTCCGCCATGACTGACTCCCCCCCCATGAGCCCATGCCCATTGGTACCCCCATGCCCACCGGTGCCTCCGTGCCCATCCCTGCCCATCAGTGCCCCTTGCCTACCCATGCCCACCCATGCTCCTGTGCCCACCCATGCCCATCAGTGCCCCTTGCCCACCTATGCCCCTGTACCCACCCATGCACCCCATGCACCCCCCCCCCAATCCGTACAATCAAAGACTTACCTGAACATGTCCTCTCCCTAGCTGCTCTCCCTTCCGACTGAGGCCAGCCTATCAACCAAGCTGGCCAGTTGGATGGTAAACGGACAAAAAAAAAGACGTCCTTACGTCAATAACATAAGGACATCTGGGAAACCCGTACTTCCAGGTTTCCCATCCGCAATTTGACACTCCCCCCCGCCTCCTTCCCGGCTCGGGGTCAAAATCATGCCCATGGTTGCAAAGCGCCCAAGATTGGGAACTAAATATTCCAGGGTGCATGACATTTAGAAAAGACAGGCAGAATGGAAAATGAGGGGGTGTAGCCCCAATAATAAAGGATGACATAAGGACAGTGGTGAGAAAGGATCTTGGTTCAGAAGATCAGGAAGTAGAATCAGTATGGGTGGAAATTAGAAATAACAAGGGGCAGAAAACACTGGTGGGAGTAGTTTATAGGCCCCCTAATAGTAGTTATACCATTAGACAGAGTATTAAACATGAAATAAGAGGAGCTCGTAACAAAGATAATGCAGTAATCATGGGGGACTTTAATCTTCATATAGACTGGGCAAATCAAATTGGCAAAGGTAGTTTGGAGGACAAGTGCATGGAATGCATTCGAGACAGTTTTCTCGAGCAATAAGTCATGGAACCAACCAGAGAACAGGCTATTTTAGATCTTGTACTGTGTAATGAGATGGGGTTAATTAGTAATCTCACAGTAAAGGATCCTCTGGCGAAGTCCGATCATAATATGATAGAATTTCACATTGAGTTTGAGAGTGACATAAAATCAATTATATAGGTATGAGGGTCGAGTTGGCTAAGGTAGATTGGGAAATTAAATTGAAGGGTATAATGGTTGAAAAGCAATGGCAAACATTTAAAGAAATATTTCAATATTCTCAACAAATATACATTCCATTCAGAAATAAAAACTCCATGGGAAAAGTGATCCACTCGTGGCCAACTAAAGAAGTTAAGGATAGTATTAGATTAAAAGAAGAGGCTTATAATGTTGCCAAGAAGAGTGGTAAGCCTGAGGATTGGGAGAGTTTTAGAAACCAGCAAAGGATGACCAAAAAATTGATAAAAAGGTAGAAGATAGAATATCAAAGTTAACGAGCTAGAAATATAAAAATGGATTATATGAGCTTCCGCAAGTATGTAAAAATGAAGAGAATAGCAAAAGTAAATGTTCATCCCCTAGAGGCTGAGACAAGAGAAATTATGGTGAATCAGGAAATGGTAGATGCTTTAAACAAATATTTTTTATCTGTCTTTACAGTAGAAGACACAAAAAGCAGACCAAAAATAATGGAGAACCAAGGGTCTAATGAGAGTGAGGAACTTAAAGTAATTAATATCAGTAGAGAAAAAGTACTTGAGAAACTAATGGGACTAAAAGCCGATAAATCCCCTGGACTTGATGGCCTACATCCAAAGGTTCTAAAAGAGGTGGCTGCAGGGATAGTGAAAGAATTGGTTGTGATCTTCCAAAATTTCCTAGATACTAGAATGGTCCCAGCAGATTGCAAGGTAGCAAATGTAACCCCGCTATTCAAGAAAGGAGGGAGAGAGATAACAGGGAACTACAAGCCAGTTATCCTGACATCAGTCATCGGGAAAATGCAGGAATCCATTATTAAGGATGTGGTAACAAGCCACTTAGAAGAACATAATATGATTAGGCAGAGTCAACATGGTCTTATGAAGGGGAAAATATGTTTGACAAATTTATTAGAGATTTTTTGAGGATGTAACTAGTAGGGTAGATAAAGGAAAACCAGTGGATATAGGATAATTGGATTTTTAAAAGGTATTCGATAAGATGCCACATAAAAGTTTGTTTCGCAAGATAAGTGCTCATGGCGTTGGGGTAAGGTATTAGCATGGATAGAAGATTGGTTAATGGACAGAAAACAGAGAATAGGGATAAACGGTTCATTTTCAGGTTGGCAGGCTGTAACTAGTGGGGTACCGCAAGGATCGGTGCTTGGGCCTCAGCTATTTACAATCTATATTAATGATTTAGATGAAGGGACCGAGTGTAATGTATCAGAGTTTGCTGATGATACAAAGCTAGGTGGGAAAGTAAGCTGTGAGGAGGACACAAAGTCTGCAAAGGGATATAGACAGGTTAAGTGAGTGGGCAAGAAGGTGGCAGATGGAGTATAATGTGGGGAAATGTGAGGTTATTCACTTTGGTAGGATGAATAGAAAAAAAGAATACTTTTTAAATGGTGAGAAACTATTAAATGTTGGTATCCAGAGAGACTTGGGTGTCCTGGTACAAGAAACACAAAAAGTTAACATGCAGGTACAGCAAGCAATTAGGAAGGCAAATGGCATGTTGGCCTTTATTGCAAGGGGCTTGGAGTACAAGAGTAAGGAAGTCTTACTACAATTGTACAGGGCTTTGTTGAGACATCACCTGGAGTAATGTGTACAGTTTTGTTCTCCTTATCTAAGGAAGGATATACTTGCCTTAGAGGCGGTGCAGCGAAGGTTCACTAGATTAATTCCTGGGATGAGAGGTTTGTCCTATGAGGAGAGGTTGAATAGAATGGGCCTATACTCTCTGGAGTTTAGAAGAATGGGAGGTGATTTCATTGAAACATATAAGATTATGAGGGGGCTTGACAGGGCAGATGCTGAGAGGTTGTTTCCCCTGGCTGGAGAATCAAGAACTAGAGGGCATAGTCGCAGGATAAGGGGTCGGCCATTTAAGACTGAGATGAGGAGGAATTTCTTCACGTTGAGGGTTGTGTATCTTTGGAATACTCTACCCCAGAGGGCTGTGGATCTTGAGTCATTGAGTATATTCAAGGCTGAGTTAGATAAATTTTTGGACTCTAGGGAATCAAGGCATATGGGGATCGGGCGGGAACGTGGAGTTCAGGTTGAAGATCAGCCATGATCTGATTGAATGGTGGAGTAGTCTCAAGGGGCCGTATGGCCTACTCCTGCTCCTATTTCTTATGTTCTTATGTTCTGATGCATCCCTTTCATGGTCAGACTCACCCAAAGCAATGCATTCATCGGCTGACCACTTCACCCTTACTCAATCACACGTCTGTACTTTCTCCCCTTTTAGAAGAGTTCAAAATGCACATGAGAGGGCGATGACTGGAGAGGGGCCACAACAAATAGTGGTCCTCACAGAGGTGGAGGAGGGGGCCCTGGAGATCAGCTGCACCCTCGAGTGCCTGTCCGTCGGAGATGTCGAGACTGGCACCCCACAAACGTCTTGTGACACAACTTTAACATTCATCACACACAACATGAATTGATGTTAACAATGATTGGCATGTTGAACACCTCAGTATGCTCACCGCAACATTACACATCTGTGATGATGCTTAATATTGCCTTCTGTTCTCTTCTAGGCCCTTCGACGACTGAAGTGACGGGAAAGGGCGATTTCTCAGAGGAGCTCCAGGCCTCTGAGGGCGCACCGTCACATCTTAGTGAGCCATCCACCAGCGCAGATACTCACAAGTCACTGGGCCCTAGTAGTCAGTTAGTTGAGTTGGCACCTGGTGAGTCACCACACACAAGTGAGCACGAGCAGACACTGGTGAGCAGGGGCAGCTGTGGAGAGTCCGTGTCGGTGGGCGCACTCCTCTCCAGGCTCTGCTCAGCTGGACCCAGATGCTGGACCCCGGGGGCCATCCTTTTACAGGAGAATGATCGAGGGACAGCAACACATTTGCGAGGTACTGGAACAGGTGCCACACACACTCTCTGCAATAGCGCAGAGGATAGAGGAGTCCACCTCCTGCATTGGTGGACTGGTGGCACAGGTAAGTGCGGGAATGTCTGCGATGGAGAGAAGGCTGGCCTCTATTGAACTTCAAGCACGGCTCACAAATGAGTCAATTCAGGTCCTGACAGTGGCCATTCGGACTCAGGGTGAACAACATTCCGCTGTCTTAAACAGGCAGACAGAAACTTTACAACTGGCCTTACAAGGCATCACACATGTCCTTCAAACTGTTCTCCAGCAGGGTGATAGGAGCGATGTGGGCCTGACCGAGGAGAGGGATGATGGGGAAAGGGGACATGGAAGTGGGGACGCCACTCAAAGCGCTTCCACATCTCACCTGTAGCCCCCCTCTCAACCAGTACCCTCAACGTTGCCTCCTCTCCAGGTGGCCGAGTCTGCCACTGCACAGTTGCAGATGGAGCAGTCTTTGGCGGGATCCTCATGGCCTCCAATGTAGGCCGAAAGCATCTCAGCAGTCAGGGCATGAACATGAGCAAACTGCCACGACCTCTGCTGCAGCCACAGGGGATGCACCATGTAGAAGCAGTAGGAAGCGAAAGGCTAAGATTTTGTGACCACGAAGGGTATGCACAAGGGTGTTTGACAGACTGTCATGTTTTTCAATTAAATTTGTTTTTTGTTAAATTCACATTAAATGTTTTCATTCACACCACTACTGCCACGTCTTACCCATTCTTGACTGCCATTTGTGAAAGTGCCCTTTCATGTACTTCATCATGGATGGTGAGACTTGATGCCACCCAGTGGGTGAGTTTAAAGTGGGTTTATGTGCAGCTGTAGGTTTGTTTTGTGCAGGGGGGGCGTGGGGGCTGGTGTTGGTGCTGCTCTTTCCAGGTGGTCTGATGACTGGACTATTCTCACTTTGTGATCTCCTTATGAGAATCGTTAAAATATTAGTGACTCCCTGGTCTCACAAGCAGCCAGGTGAGCCGCTGCTCTGCAGATGGGTTCCTCCCCCTCCTCCACCTCCTCCTCAATGTTCATGGTAGATGTGGATGCTGGATGAGGGCATGGGGCCTCATCAAGCGGTACCCCTCTCTGATGCACATGTTGCAGTACTTCTTTTAAATTCGTCTATGGGACCTGGGCGTCGCTGGCGAGGCCGGCATTTATTAACCATCCCTAATTGCCCGTGTGAAGATGGTGGTGAACCGTGTTCTTGAACCGCTGAAGTCCGTGTGGTGAAGGTTCTCCCACAGTGCTGTTAGGAAGGGAGTTCCAGGATTTTGACCCAGCGACGATGAAGGAACAGGGATATATTTCCAAGTCAGGATGGTGTGTGACTTGGAGGGGAATGTGCAGGTGATGTTGTTCCCATGTGCCTGCTGCCCTTGTCGTTCTAGGTGGTAGAGGTCGCAGGTTTGGGAAGTGCTGTCAAAGAAGCCTTGGTGAGTTACTGCAGTGCATCCTGTGGATGGTACACACTGCAGCCACAGTGTGCCGGTGGAGAAGGGAGTGAATGTCTAGGGTGGTGGATGGGGTGCCAATCAAGCGGGCTGTTTTGTCCTGGATGGTGTCGAGCTTCTTGAGTGTTGTTGGAGTTGCACTTATCCAGGCAAGTGGACAGTATGCCATCACATTCCTGACTTGTGCCTTGTAGATGGTGGAAAGGTTTTGGGGAGTCAGGAGGTGAGTCACTTACCACAGAATACCCAGCCTCTGACCTGCTCTCATAGCCATAGTATTTATGTGGCTGGTCCAGTTAAGGTTCTGGTCAATGGTGACCCCCAGGATGTTGATGGTGGGGGATTCGGCGATGGTAATGCTGTTGGATGACAAGGGGAGGTGGTTAGACTCTCTCTAGTTGGAGATGGTCATTGCCTGGCACTTGTCTGGCGCGAATGTTACTTGCCACTTATAAGCCCAAGCCTGGATGTTGTCCAGGTCTTGCTGCATGTGGGCACAGACTACTTCATTATTTGAGGGGTTGCGAATGGAACTGAACACCGTGCAATCATCAGCGAACATCCCCATTTCTGTCCTTATGATGGAGGGAAGGTCATTGATGAAGCAGCTGAAGATGGTTGGGCCTCGGACACTGCCCTGAGGAACTCCTGCAGCAATGTCCTGGGGCTGGGATGATTGGCCTCCAACAACCACTACCATCTTCCTTTGTGCTAGGTATGACTCCAGCCACTGGAGAGTTTTCCCCCTGATTCCCATTGACTTCAATTTTACTAGGGCTCCTTGATGCCACACTCGATCAAATGCTGCCTTGATGTCAAAGGCAGTCACTCTCATCTCACCTCTGGAATTCAGCTCTTTTGTCCATGTTTGGACCAAAGCTGTAATGAGGTCTGGAGCCGAGTGGTCCTGGCGGAACCCAAACTGAGCGTCGGTGAGCAGGTTATTGGTGAGTAAGTGCCGCTTGATAGCACTGTCGATGACACCTTCTACCACTTTGCTGATGATTGAGAGTAGATTGATGGGGCGGTAATTAGCCAGATTGGATTTGTCCTGCTTTTTGTGGACAGGACTGCTGCGGTTCAAGAAGGCGGCCCACCACCACCTTCTCAAGGGCAATTAGGTATGAGCAATAAATGCCGGCCTCGCCAGTGACGCCCACATCCCATGAACGAATAAAAAAAAATTAAGGCACATTTCAAGTACTTTAAGTACTTTGATTGTTGGTTTAAATATCGTCCCACTGTCTTTAATTGCCGGCAGGATTTCTAAGTTTGGGAATAACGCGTGCACCCAGGTGGCTCTGGGTTGTGCGCGTTGTTCGGCGGGTTGGAGCCGGGATTCCTTCCTGCTCCAGAAATTTTGTTTGCCCCCAACGCACCCACACTTTGAAGTTAAAATCGTGCCCATTCTGTCTCCAAGATCCTTTTTTGTGCTTTCTCTTTGTGTCCAAGATCTGTGTTGCCCTTTATGCTTTTGAGATCCTCTTTTCTACTCATGTCTGATCAGTCCCCTGGATGTCTTAATATCTCAAAACCTCTTCCCTTATCTGATATCAGCTGCGACCCTTTCCTTGCTTACTGCCTAGACACCTTAATGTTATCTACTGCTTCTGGTGGTCCTCCATTGCCATTGCCAATCTTTCTAGGTCTCATTGTTGAGCAAGGCAGGAGTGCTTTCTCAATGACACTTCAATGTCACTCAGCTGTCAAGATATCCTCACTATCATACTGTGTCCAGTTATTGCAAACACAGAGACTGAAACACCCTGATGGCCTAGCCTGTAAAAGTGATGTCTGGCTTAGTACTAAGGCATACAGACTAGAAAGTGCCAAGTTTGGTTCCATCATTGTGTGCTGAGTTAGCTCATCTTGCCAATGGCAGCAGTTGTGGTGCTACAGTTGGCCTCAGTTCCATTAGATCTGGAAGTTGAAAAATCAGCCAGTGTTCCTGCTACAGATTGACATTCAGTGCTGGAAAGTGCACTTGTGTGAATTTTGGGTGAGAACAGGTTTGGTTTCAGCTGTAACTTCCTGCGCAATTACATAGCTTGCAGATAATCACTGTCTGGGCTCACATATTGGCAAGGTGTTAGGTGACTGCAAATGCCAAAAACCTGCAGGATGGAAAGAGTGAGGCTGTTAGGGACTGGTAGCACCAGTTCAGTGAGGGACCAGAATCAGATAGACGGAGAGGTTTTGATACCCGTAAGAAGCAGATTGGAAGGAGGTCTGGTTTAAGCCACAGTTTGGGCAGGTAGCTGGATGGACAGCCAGGCAATCAGAAGTTAATTTAATACGTGAATTAGCAGATTGATTGAAATATGAATTTTCTGTCAACTGAGTATCTGACATATGGGAAACCCATCACCATGTTTAAGAATGAGCGACTGAGAAGTCTACACATGTAGAATTTCTGATAGAATTGGAATGCACAACTCTCTCTGACCTTTGAGACAAACATCACTTACCTAAGGGTAGACAACTTAAGTGCTGGTTGATAGATTCAAGGCTTAAAAACCCAAATTGCGTGCAGTTAGTACTTCTGGAATTTAGCCATCTAAAACTGTGCAGCTTACCAGTACAGATCATTAGTAAGCTTCCCACTGCCTGTCCAGAGAGAACTATCCTATCTGTTAAGACTTTGGCTTACAAGGTTATCCGGAGCTGAGTGGGAAGAATGCCAGGCTCCAATGACAGGTCCATCCCTCCTGGTTCCATTCGTGAACCAGGTGTGCTGGTTAATCAACAGAGTATAGCAGACTTCCCTGGTTCTAGTTCTGATCTTCCAATACTAGCTCTGTTATCTTGAAGCCACTTCAACCCCAAAGAGACCCCACTTACCTCTCGCTCCCCAAGGAGGACAGTCACTAGTTGATTGTTTGCAAATGACAAATGCAAATTTGAGCCCTCACTGGGGGTACAGCAGATACTAGGAGATCCTCACAAATGGCATGGTGGACAGCAGAACTGACCATAAAATGTGTGAGTTAATTATTCTGACCACAGCATGGACGCAGATCATGCTACCTGGTAGATGAGCGGAGTGTTAGCAACATCTGAAACCCAGTGATGGTTGTACAGGGCCCTGGATATACGAGCTCATGTTCCCATGTCCAGCCTCCATGTAACACCTTCCAGCATGGTCAACTCAAGTCTGAGTTTCCTCACTAACTATATGATGGACATCTGCCTTCAACATGGTGGAAGGTCTAACTAGGACAGCATGTGTTGCGTAAGTAACCTTGATGTTCCACATTCAGTGCTGCATACCAGGCTTACTTATTACCAATTGTTTAAGCCAGGACCTCTAGTGAGGAGCGTTGGAAAAGAGGTATGCCTGCCATGTGTTTGATTCCCCTTCCAGGATACTCAGTGACAGGTCAGTTGGTGGAGGCCGGAGACCTCCCTGCAGCTGCCTTCCCTTTTTTCCATCAACCCGCCTCACAACTTGTTTCTGGTTTTTGCACGTGAGCTGGAGGAAGCCTTTTTCCATTGCATGACTGGGAGTTCTGAACCATGAAGGAGACCTGTTTGAATGCATCTTATACACCACAAGCCTAACCTGTATCTGCTGTCATTGAAGAAAAATGAAAAGTGTCCTTTTATCCCTTCCCCTGAACGTCCAGTAGGAAGTTCACATCCACCTTCACCCCTAGTTACCAATATGAATCAACAATTTGGAATAGATGCCCCCTGTATTTTTCAATTACTACCTTTGAAATACCCTCTTGGGCAGTGCTAAGCATAACACCACATTTGGGCCACTAAATCCCACCGGTTAGCTCATCGTTCAAGATGGAGAGTAAAACATATTAGAACCCAGGGGAGTTCAGCAACGATATAATATTATCTCCAAAAAGGAGTGCTGCAATGCTTTTAGAAATAGCTGGAGCAGACATTCCAAGTCGATCCCTTATGATGCCATCCAACACATCATTGATGAAGACATCGAATAGGATGAGTGAGGGTGGGAAACCTTGCTTCACTTGAGACAAAATGATAGCTTTTAACGTTTACTGCCAGACAGGAAGCTGGTGGTAGCAGATTGGCTGCCTGTTATACACACCATCCGATTTTTTCATTTCCAGCCAATCCAGTTGCCATCAGTTTTCCGCCAGCTGCTGAAAGTTCAAATCTACCCCAAGTAGGTCTTATTTACGCTTGCATGGATCTTGAAGCTGGAATACACACGTTCTGGCTAAAATCCAAGATTTGGCCACATTCTCCCATAGCTTTTAACTTCTTTTGAAGGCTGCAGGATACATTAGTTCTATTTACGTTGGCAGATTGTAAACTAACCCAGGAGTAGCTAACGATTTTAGTGCCTATACACTGGAACATTGATTACAGAGGGCATTCATCCATGACAGATTATCTAATGAGAAGAATCATGTCATGAACTCTTCAATAATTTATTGTCTAACATATTCTTAGTTCACCAAAGTGATATGCACATGTGGAAGGGTCAGAAGCTAATAAATATAAGTTGAAATGTTAATAACAGTTACACTGTGTTCAATTTCAGTTGGGATATTATCCTTTTGCGACCTTTTGATACATATCAGAGCACCATCTGCAATATGTCCAAATGAGGAAGATTAGGGTTTGATGAGAAAACATTTAGGTAGCAGTACAAAAATGCAAAGGACCACAATTTCAGATGTGCCAGATAGCACCAGCAAATCAGCAGCTGTTTGCATTGTATTTGGATGGGAAAGTTGGCTGGCATCTCCCCACTGTATAATCTGGTACAACCTTCCCAGAGCTAGTGTTGTCCAGGGAGGGGAAGGGAGAAGCAAAATCCATCCAGGCTGCAATATTAGAGTCTTTGTTAGCATAATGCAGAGATATCTGTACGAGGTAAGCAACGTTTAGACACTGATGCTCCCACAATGTATCACACATTTCTCCACATGGATTGTATTTGACTTCTATCTATCCAATCTACTAACCTTTCTATGTCCTCCTGAAGTTGCTTACAACCCTCTTCACAGTGAATCATACTCTATTTTTGTGCAAACTGAAAATTTTGACATTGTTTTCCTTACACTCATGTCCAGATCATTTACATATATTAAGAGCAATGGTCCCAAAACTAACCCCTGGGGGACACCACTGTTTACAACCCTTCAGTCCAAAAAAACATCCATTAGCCACTGCTCTGGGTTTTCTGTCCTTTAGTTAATTTCCTGTCTCGACAACCACATTCCCTATAATACCTTAATTTTATCCAAAGCCCCCTCTGAGGCATCTTACCAAATGCCTTTTGAAAATCCATTCACACAACATCCACTATATTTCCTTTATCAATACACTCCGTTATTTCCTCAAAGAACTCCATCAAATTTGTTAGACATCACTTGTCTTTTACAAATCCATGCAGGCTGTCATTAAGTAATCCATGTCTTTCTAAGTGAGTAACATTTTGATCCTGTAGAGATGATTTCTAGAAGCTACCCATTACTGGCTAACTGGTCTATACAACAACAACAACTTCCATTTTTATAATGTAGAAAACTGTCTCAAAGCGCTCCACAGAGGCACAGTCAAAAAATGGAGGCCGAGCCAAAGAAGGAGATATTAGGAGGGGTGACCAAAAGCTTTGTCAGAGGCGGGTTATAAGGAGGGTCTTAAAGGAGGAGATGGAGGTGGAGAGGCAGAGAGGTTTAAGGAGGGAATTCCAGTCGTGGGGCCTAGGCAGCTGAAGACACGGCCACCAATGAAGGAGCAAAGGAGAGGGGGGAGATGCACAAGAGGCCAGAAACGTAGAGATGGAGAGGTCAGGGGAGAGTTATAGGGCTGGAGGAGGTTACAGCCATAAGTGCGGGAGGTTGGTGGGGGGGTGCAAAGCCATGAAGGGATTTAAATACAAGGATGAGAATTTTATCTAGTTTATCCCATTCTCCCCTCTTGAATTGGTAATGCCTAGTCCTCTGGCTTATCTTTCATATCCAAGGATGTTTGAAAGATTGTGCCTAGTGCCTGTGCTATTTCCTCTCTGACTTCCCCGAGCTTTCTATGATACATACCAGGGCCCAATGCCTTGTCGAGTTGGTGTTCCACCAACTTTTTCAGTATTGCTTCTTTATTTCTAATTAATCTAGTCGATTTCTCCATCCCATCTTCTTGTCTTCTTTAATTCCCATGAAGTTAGGGGCAACAAACACTGAGGTTTTTAAAATATTAAGTGACATAGATACAGTAAACGCAGAATTCACTTTTAAGGTCAGTCACATCAGTGGAACAAGAGTTTATAAATTTAAATTAATGAGAAGTAAATTTAACACAGACCTTTAAAAAAAATGAGCCTGGAGATTCCACAGGAGTTCTCCTAATCTCCTAATGTAACTTCAGTGGGAGATTGGTGAAACCCTCAGAGAAACTCTTCAAATGGCCATTTTCAACTGTTTACGCCATTTCGGGGTTCCGCTGATTTCTCGCTGACATTACAGAGAGATCGAGAGAGTCCCTCACATGGAATTTCAGGACTAAATGCATTACTGAAAGGGTGTGAAATAAGTGTTCTACCAGATAAAGCAGTGGAATCAAAAGGAAATTCAAGAAGCAGTTGGATATTAGGCTGAATGAGTTGAAATATTAGAGAGACAAGTTCATTAGGTCAAATGGCTTTTTCACATCCTTGACTTTTTCATTTATTTTTAAGGGGGAATTTTAACTGGGAGTGGGATCAAGCAGCAAAATTGCCCAACCTTGACAACATGAGGCCTGGGTGATTTTAACTCCCGAGCCTCATCTGTGTGCTATCAGATAACTGCCCACCAGAAGTGACAGGAAGAGGTAGCCGGCTGACGAGCGCAAGCAAAAGTCTAGGCAGCAGGAGGCCGGCAGCCAGCAACTAAGGAAGGCTCGCCGACAGAACGTAAGTCGCGGGCAGGGGAGGTGGGAACTCGGGGCAGGGGAGGCCTAAACTTTTCTCGTAGGGCCCATAGGAGCACTCCTGCTTCTTCTGGCTCCACAAGGAAAGTGACAAAAACTTACCTCAAATGGCATCTTCAGGTCCCAGATCCTCTTCCTGCTGTTTTCAACTGGCAGGAAAGCCGCTGCAGTACCTCCACTCAGGCCCGAGTTAAAATTGCAGTCAGGGCCCGATGATGTCCTTAGACCCCAATCTGCATATTTAAAGAAGTAACCATGCCACTGTCAGGCAGGTGCCTTTACTGCCTGCTCAGAAAAGCAGGTTAAAGTAGAAGATGGTGTGACCTAGGATGGTGTGACCTCGGCAGGACATTGGCAGGTAAGTCACCTGGCCAACTTTAGCTGCTCACCTGCCCAGTTTCCGCCAGGCCAATAAAGTTAAAATCGTCCCTTTACTCATCATCAGCAGCAGCCAGACAAGTAAACATATCCATAGCACTGAAAGGGTTTTTGTAAAAGAAACGTTGGAAAGGTTTTTCAAACAGAAGTGACTTTAAAAGCAACTTTAGAAAAAAAGTTATATTGCTGCTTGGATCCAATTAATAGTCTCAAGCATTTTAAGCACTTAAGCTGGTATAAGGCTCCTGCATTTTATGTTTTGTTTTGCCTGTTAAAAAAACGAATTATCTCTAATTGTTTTTTTGATTGTACTAATAGAAGCACCTAAAAGCTTATTAGACAGGGATCTTCAAGAGTAACATGAGAATTGAATGGATAACTAGCTGTGCCCACAGAGTGGTCAGAACATACCATTAGTGGGATACCATAATCAAATGAATTAACAGAATCACCTGTTTATTGGCTACTGATTAATGTGTATGTACTATTTCTGTTATGTTTTTAAATAACATTTCTTGCAATGTTCACTTTTTAATTCATTATGTAAAAGTGCTTATACTGGTTATCACTTAACATAGGAACATATGCAAGACGAGAAAAGACCAAGGTACATCTAGTTCGCTTTCTACCATCCTGGTAGTCACATGATATATCAATAATGAAGTTGTTGGCTAATCATGGCTTAAAAGCTTATTTATAATTTTGTCCAACAGTTGCTTATAGACCAGCACAGTGCAGGGGAAACAAATACAAAGTAATACATTCACTGCCAACTGCCATTTCTATTTGTCCAGTACACGAATGCTGTCACTTCTTAATGTACCCGGTGATCATGATATATCAATAAGCAACAATTTATGCATGGTGACCTTTTGGAATTAAACCTCATCATTACATGTTGATAGGGACTGACAGAATAGCTACCAAGAGTTCATCTTCACCAGGGTTGACAGTAAATTAGATCTTTTATTAAGTGTTCCATTTCACTGCAGGGCCATGCAGACTGTGGTCTGATTGAAAATTTTCAGTATCAAAAATATCAGTGTTGGATTTGGAAAATGGTTGGCCTAGATATAGGTTCACGCCAGCCTGTGCAAATCCCTGATGTAAATGGAGCCCGAGGCGCACCCAATATTGGGCCTCGGGCTTCATTTACACGAGACCGGCAGGCCCTGGATGTCTCTTTTGATGCCAATACCAAAATGGCAGGCGACACACTTCTGGCTCTGAATGTTCACATACACGCTGCCCGGCATATTGAATGCTTTCGCATCCATTGCCTTTTCGGTAGGTTGGGATCATTAGCTGAGTTCATACAGAGTTACAAAGTGATTAAAATAATGCACTTACTAATTTGTTTACTTGGTGAATTTCTGTTCATCAAGATGAGGAATATTACTACCAGAGAACGGAATACTTTTCGATTCTGTACTCCTAGGTTGTGTAAAGTGTGTAAAGTGTGTAAAGTCTGCCCCAAAAATTTCTCTGGTTTCTATGTGTTAACAACATCATAAACAGAGTGGGAAGATTTACTCTGAATGCTAGTTCTGTCAAAATCATGGGACCAATGCATTCAAAAGTGCCTAGAAATAGCAGATGCTGATGGTACATGGCTGTGCCTTAACTAATTACATGTCTTCACAACAGTAGACTTTAGAGTTTCCAAGATTATCCACCCTTGAAGTTTCTCTGAGTGAGAAAGGCAAGGTAGACCTAAAAAAAAGTGTTGGCCACGAATGCTTAATGCAGACGAATGCTTCTTGTGTTTGTATCTCATTACATTTTAACTGAATGGGTTAATGCTTGCATCAAAATAGAAGACAGTGAGTGTCCTGGGAATGCATTGAGTATTTGTCTGCTAATAACAACAGTATTTTCTAGGCTTTAGTCTAGTGCTAATTTCTTAACGATTCATGCAGTGGACACACACCCATTGCATGCTGGGTTTGGTCTACCCAAATGCAATTCATTTTGAATATTTTACAGTTATACAAAACCCTGCAGCTATACAAAATCTTGGTTAGACCGCACCTGGAGTACTGTGAGCAGTTCTGGGCACCGCACCTTCAGAAGGACATATTGGCCTTGGAGGGAGTGCAGCGTAGGTTTACTAGAATGATACCCGGACTTCAAGGGTTAAGTTACTAGGAGAGATTACACAAATTGGGGTTGTATTCTCCAGAGTTTAGAAGGTTAAGGGGTGATTTGATCGAAGTTTATAAGATACTAAGGGGAACGGATAGGGTGGATAGAGAGAAACTATTTCCGCTGGTTGGGGATTCTAGGAGGAGGGGGCACAGTCTAAAAATTAGAGCCAGACCTTTCAGGAGTGAGATTAGAAAACATTTCTACACACAAAGGGCAGTAGGAGTTTGGAACTCTCTTCTGCAAACGGCAATTGATACGAGCTCAATTGCTAAATTTAAATCTGAGAAAGATAGCTTTTTGGCAACCAAAGGTATTAAGGGATATGGGCCAAAGACAGGTATATGGAGTTAGATCACAGATCAGCCATGATCTTATAAAATGGCGGAGCAGGCATGAGGGGCTGAATGGCCTACTCCTGTTCCTATGTTCCTATGTCCTTCCTATGTTCCTATATCAGAGGGAGCTTTCATCCCACTATTCTGGGTTGGATTCAATCCAGCTCCTGAGATGAGAGTGTAGTGCTTTGTGTTAACTTTCTGTCACCTACCAATTCATTCCTTAGGAAAGAACATTGGGGGAAGAAGAAAAAGTCGTAACTTACTTCTATGTACAAAGTTTAGCTTTCAGATGTGAATACCAGGCATTTTGTTGAAGAATAACAGTTTTGTCAACAGTAAATCTTATGTTGGAATACTTGTCTTGTCACACCGCAGGTAAAGATTACGCAGGCAGAAAGGAAATGGGTGACCGCCAGGCAGAGTAAAAGGACTAGGCAGGTAGAGCAGGAGTCCCCTGGGGCCATCTCCCTCTCAAACAGATATACTGCTTTGGATACTGTTGGGGGAGATGGCTTATCAGGGGAAAGCAGCAAGAGCCAAGTTCGTGGCACCACGGGTGGCTCTGCTGCACAGGAGGGGAGGAAGAAGAGTGGCAGGGCTATAATGATAGGGGATTCAATTGTAAGGGGAACAGATAGGCGTTTCTGCGGCCATAAGCGTGACTCCAGGATGGTATGTTGCCTCCCTGGTGCTAGGGTCAAGGATGTCACGGAACGGCTGCAGGGCATTCTGGAGGGGGAGGGTGAACATCCAGTAGTTGTGGTCCATATCGGTAGCAACGACATAGGTAAAAAAAGGGATGAGGTCCTGCAAGGTGAATTCAACGAGTTAGGAGATAAATTAAAAAGCAGGACCTCAAAGGTAGTGATCTCAGGATTACTACCAGTGCCACGTGCTAGTGAGTATAGGAACAGGAGAATAGACAGGATGAATGCGTGGCTGCAGGGATGGTGCAGGAGGGAGGGATTTAGATTCCTGGGACATTTGGACCGGTTCTGGGGAAGGTGGGACCTGTACAAGCAAGACGGGTTACACCCGAGCAGGACCAGGACCAATGTCCTCGCGGGGGTGTTTGCTCGTGCTGTTGGGGAAGGTTTAAACTAGATTGGCAGGGGGATGGGAACCTTAGCGGGGAGCCAGAAGGGAGTAAAGTTGAGAGCAGCAAGAGAGGGGAAGACCCAGGGGAAATTTACAATACAAATAGTACAAACAGTTGTTCAAGAACAAGTGAAAGGGAAAAGCATAGAGCAGCAGAAAGAAAGTGTATTTTAGACACTACAGATAAAGTGAAAACTAGAAGGCGTAAGGTGATTAACCCAGCATCAAAGCTGAAGGTCAGGCTAGGGTGTGTGGCCCAACTAAGAGTTCTATATACAAATGCACAGAGTATAAGGAATAAATTAAATGAACTACAGGTTCAAATTCAAATTGGAGGGTATGACATAATAGCTATTACTGAGACATGGCTGCAGGATGGTCAGGATTGGGAACTAAATATACCAGGTTATAAGGTCTACAGGAGAGAAAGGGAAAATGGAAGAGGGGGAGGAGTAGCCTTAGTGATTAGAGATTAAATCAATTCAATGATAAAGGAGGATATAACGAGAGGTAAGCAGCCAACAGAGACCTTATGGGTTGAATTGAGAAATAGGAAAGGATCTAAGACTATAGTGGGAGTTGTGTATAGGACCCCTGACAGCAGCTCTGAATTGCTAGATTGTATAAATGCAGAGATTAGACAAGCATGTAAGAAAGGCATAGTGGTCTTAATGGGGGACTTTAACCTTCACATAGATTGGGAAAAGCAGACTGTCAGAAAGGTAGCGAATTTCTTGAGTGTGTCCAGGATAGTTTTCTACAGCAGTATGTCCTAGAGGCAACAAGGGGGCAAGCCATACTAGATTTAACAATGAGTAATGAACCAGATTGAGTTAACAGCTTAACTGTGCGTGAACATCTATCCAATAGCGATCATAACATGATCGAGTTCAATGTAGTGTTTGAAAGGGAAAAAAGTGAATCAGCTGCTAAGATTCTAGACTTGGGCAAGGCCGACTTCAATGGGATGAGACAGAGACTGTCCACAGTAAACTGGGCAAATCTGTTAATGGGTAAAACGACTGATGATCAGTGGGAAATGTTTAAAGAAACATTTAATGAGATACAGAACTGGTTTATACCCCTGAGGGACAAGAACTCTACTTGCCAAAAAAAACAGCCATGGACAACTAAAGAGGTAAGGGACAGTATAAGGCATAAGGAAAGGGCATACAAAAAGGCAAAAAATGTCACAGATCCTGGGGAATGGAAAAGATACAAAGATCAACAAAGGGTCACAAAACAGATAGTAAGAGCTACAAAAAGAGAGTATGAAAAGAAACTTGCAAGGGATATCAAAACCAAAACAAAGAACTTTTATAGTTATATTAGGAAAAAGAGGGTGGTCAGGAGCAGTGTTGGCCCCTTAAAAACTGAAAGTGGGGATATTGTCATTGACAATGGGGAAATGGCAGACATGTTGAATAATTACTTTGCGTCAGTATTTACAGTAGAAAAAGAGGATAGCATGCCGGAAATCCCAAGAAAACTAATATTGAATCGGGGACAGGGACTCGAGAAAATTAACATAAGTAAAGCAACAGTAATGAAGAAAATAATAGCACTAAAGAGTGACAAATCCCCAGGACCAGATGGTTACCATCCCAGGGTTTTAAAGGAAGTAGATGAGCAGATTGCAAATGCCCTCACTATAATCTTTCAAAGTTCTCTAGATTCAGGAACTGTCCCTCTAGATTGGAAAATTGCACATGTCACTCTGCTTTTTAAGAAAGGAGAGAGAAGGAAACCAAGGAATTATAGACCAGTTAGCCTAACATCTGTTGTGGGGAAATTGCTGGAGTCTATAATTAAGGATAGGTGACTGAACACCTCGAGAATTTTCAGTTAATCAGGGAGAGCCAGCATGGATTTGTGAAAGGTAGGTCGTGCCTGACAAACCTGATTGAATTTTTTGAAGAGATGACTAAAGTAGTGGACAGGGGAATGTCAATGGATGTTATTTATATGGACTTCCAGAAGGCATTTGATAAGGTCCCACATAAGAGACTGTTAGCTAAGTTAGAATCCCATGGAATCGAGGGAAAAGTATGGACTTGGTACGGAAATTGGCTGAGCGATAGGCGACAGAGAGTAGGGATAATGGGTAAGTATTCACATTGGCAGGATGTGACTAGTGGAGTCTCGCAGGGATCTGTCTTGGGGCCTCAATTATTCACAATATTTATTAACGACTTAGATGAAGGCATAGAAAGTCTCATATCTAAGTTTGCCGATGACACAAAGATTGGTGGCATTGTAAGCAGTGTAGATGAAAACATAAAATTACAAAGCGATATTGATAGATTAAGTGAATGGACAAAACTGTGGCAGATGGAATTCAATGTAGACAAATGTGAGGTCATCCACTTTGGATCAAAAAAGGATAGAACAGGGTACTTTCTAAATGGTAAAAAGTTAAAAACAGTGGATGTCCAAAGGGACTTAGGGGTTCAGGTACATAGATCATTGAAGTGTCATGAACAGGACCAGAAAATAATCAATAAGGCTAATGGAATGCTGGCCTTTATATCTCGAGGACTGGAGTACAAAGGGGCAGAAGATATGCTGCAGCTATACAAAACACTGGTTAGACCGCACCTGGAGTACTGTGAGCAGTTCTGGCCACCGCACCTTCGGAAGGACATATTGGCCTTGGAGGGAGTGCAGCGTAGGTTTACTAGAATGATACCCGGACTTCAAGGATTAAGTTATGAGGAGAGATTACACAAATTGGGGTTGTATTCTCTAGAGTTTCGAAGGTTAAGGGGTGATCTGATTGAAGTTTATAAGATATTAAGGGGAACGGATAGGGTGGATAGAGAGAAACTATTTCCACTGGTTGGGGATTCTAGGAGTAGGGGGCACAGTCTAAAAATTAGAGCCAGACCTTTCAGGAGTGAGATTAGAAAATATTTCTACACACAAAGGGCGGTAGAAGTTTGGAACTCTCTTCCACAAACGGCAATTGATACTAGCTCAATTGCTAAATTTAAATCTGAGATGGATAGCTTTTTGGCAACCAACGGTATTAAGGGATATGGGCCAAAGGCAGGTATATGGAGTTAGATCACACATCAGCAATGATCTTATCAAATGGCGGAGCAGGCACGAGGGGCTGAATGGCCTACTCCTGTTCCTATGTTCCTATGGATGAGGAATTGTGCTTATACAGACTACGTGATGACATTTTACTGCTGAAGGATTTTGTTAGTTCTCTTCTTAGGATCATAGAAATTTAAGGCACAGAAGAAGGCCATTCGGCTCATCGTGTCTGTACTGGCCGAAAAAGAGCTATCCAGCCTAATCCCACTTTCCAGCTCTTGGTCCATAGCCTTTTAGATTACTGCACTTCAAGTGCATATCCAACTACTTTTTAAATGTGTTGAGGGTTTCTGCCTCTACCACCCTTTCAGGCAGTGAGTTCCAGACCCCCACCACCCTCTGCATGAAAAAATTCTCCGCAGCTCCCCTCTAAACCTTCTACCAATTATTTTAAATCTATGCCCCCTGGCTATTGAGCTCTATGCTAAGGGAAATAGGTCCTTCCTATCCACTCCATCTAGTCCGGTCATAATTTTATATACCTCAATTAAATCTCCCCTCAGCCTCCTCTGTTTCAAAGAAAACAACCCCAGCCTATCCAATCTTTCCTCATAGCTGAAATTCTCCAGTCCTGGCAACATTCTCATAAATCTCCTCGGTACCCTATCTAGTGCAATCACATCTTTCCTGTAATGTGGTGACCAGAACTGTATGCAGCACTCGAGCTGTGTCCTAACTAGTGTTTTATACAGTTCTAGCATAACTCCCTGCTCTTATATTATATATAAACATTTGCCTGAGGAAGGAGAAAATCTCCGAAAGCTTGTGAATTTAAAATAAAATTGCTGGACTATAACTTGGTGTTGTAAAATTGTTTACAACTTATATTCTATGCCTTGGCTAATAAAGGAAAGTATTCTGTATGCCGCCTTAACCACCTTATCGACCTGTCCTGCTACCTTCAGGGACATGCACTCCAAGGTCCCTCACTTCCTCTACACCTCTCAGTATCCTCCCATTTATAGTGTATTCCCTTGCCTTGTTTGCCCTCCCCAAATGCATTACCTCACACTTTTCCAGATTGAATTCCATTTATCACTTTTCTGCCCACCTGACCAGTCCATTGATTTCTTCCTGCAGTCTGCAGCTTTCCTCCTCACTATCAACTACATGGCCAATTTTTGTATCATCTGCAAACTTCTTAATCATGCCCCCTACATTTAAATCTAAATCATGATATGTACCACAAAAAGCAAAGGACTTAGTACTGAGTTCTGTGGAACCCGGCTGGAAACAGCCTTCCGGTCACAAAAACACCCGTTGACCATTACCCTTTGCTTCCTGCCACTGAGCCAATTTTGGATCCAACTTTCCATTTTCCCTTGGATACCATGGGCTTGTACTTTTTGACCAGTCTGCCATGTGGGACCCTGTCAAAAGCCTTGCTAAAATCCACGTACACTACATCAAATGCACTACCCTAATCGACCCTCCTTGTTACCTCCTCAAAAAGTTCAATCAAGTTCCTCAGACACGACCTTCCCTTAACAAATCCTTGCTGACTGTCCTTGATTAATCCGTGCCTTTCTAATTGACGGTTTTTCCTGTCCCTCAGAATTATTTCCAGTAATTTGCGCACTACCGTGGTTAGATTGACTGGCCTGCAATTACTCGGTCTATCCCTCTCTCCCTTTTTAAACAGTGGTACAACATTAGCAGTCCTCCAATCCTCTGGCACCACACCTGTAGCCAGAGAGGATTGGAATATGATGGTCAGAGCCTTTACTATTTCCCCCCTTGCTTCTCTTAACAGCCTGGGATACATTTCATCCGGGCCTGGTGACTTATCTACTTTCAAAGATGCTAATCCCCTTAATATTTCCTCCCTCACTATGTTTATCCCATCCATAGAGACATAGAAAAATAGGAGCAAGATCAGGCCATTCGGCCCTTCGGGCCTGCTCCGCCATTCAAAATGATCATGGCGGATTGTCTAACTCAGTACCCCGTTCTCGCCTTTTCCCCATATCCCTTGATCCCTTTAGCATTAAGAAATATATCCATCTCCTTCTTGAATACATCTAATGACTTGGCCTCCACTGCCTTCTGTGGTAGAGAATTCCACAGGTTCACCACCCTCTGAGTGAAGAAATTTCTCCTCATCTCGGTTCTAAATGGCATACCCCGTATCCTGAGACTGTGCCCCCTGGTTCTGGACTCCCCAGCCATTGGGAACATCCTCCCTGCATCTAGTCTGTCTAGTCCTTAATATTTCACACTCCTCCTCCTTAACTACAATGTCTGCATAGTCCGCCTCTTTTGTGAAGACAGATGCAAAGTATTTATTTAGAACCAAACCCAAGTCTTCAGCCTCCACACACAGGTTACCTTTTTGGTCTCTAATAGGCCCTTTTCTTTCCTAAGTTATCCTCTTTAGGTATTTATAAAACATCTTTGGGCTTTCCTTGATTTTACTTGCCAATATTTTTTCATACCCTCCCTTTGCTTTCCTAATTTCCTTTTTAATTTCACCCCTGCACTTTCCATACTCCTCTCGGCTTTCTGCAGTATTGAGCGCTCAGTGTCTGACATAAGTTTCCCTTTTTTGCCTTATCTTACCCTGTATGCTCCTTGACCTCCAGGGGGCTCTAGATTTGGGAGTACCACCCTTTTTCTTTGTGGGAATATATTTGCTCTCGTGTTTTTTTTTCTCCCTTAGTCTCCAACTCTTCTGTCAAATGATGCTGCAGCACACATTTTATAAGTGTTGCTTATCTTCCATTGCAACCAGTACCTGGGGCAAATGGAAGGCTCTTTATGAAGTAAAATAGTGTTTTGCTTTGTGATCATTATCTGGCCTCCTGGAGGCATCATCTGTGTATTAATAACTGGGCTAGCGTTAGTTTATAAATGACAGAGTATTCAAATCAACCAATATTGTGATGAACTCGTCATTTTCTCATATTATTGATAGAACGTTGCAAGTGAAAAGAAAATCTTTTATTTAACTTCTTTCAGTTAAATATTTATGATTATCATTTTATAACTTCCATTGTGTTATCGCACTGCACAAAATAGATAGATCTTTGCAGCATGGTACAAAGCAGATTTGGTACACAAGGATAAAGTCATTTTTATTCCAGTCTCTGTGCCGCATATTAAAACAATAGGAACCTGGTTATTATGAGAACCAATCTTTTATCTTTATCCTTCCAAAGGCAAGGGCAAATACAAGCTTTGCCTGAAAGCTGGGAAATATTAATCTTACTGCAGTATTGTATATATCATTATAGTGCTATGAGCTGGTGGCTGATGCATCACTGTTTTTCTTTTTGAACTGCCTACCAAAGCCAAGGTCAAACATGAAATCAAAACAGAATAGCTTTTATCCTATAGAAGTGACAAATTTTGTAGCTTCTTTAAAAAATCATTTTAAATCAGTGTTAAGGGAGGAAATAGATTGCAAGCAATAGTTTCTACACAATTGCTGTCAGATCCTACTTACGTCTTTTATTTTGAATAGTGGGAATGTGGAAGATCACAAAAGAAAACAAAATAAACAGAATTACCAAGAACTCGGCTGTCAACAAACGGGGTAAAATACACACAAAAAAATGGGCTGGCTTTGGAAAAAAAATCGAAGCCTTACATTTTGTGCTACATCTTGTTATCATACCAAACCTTCTCATTTAGGTCTCTACAGCTGCTTTCATTGGAAGGCTCAAAGCACTTCAGTAAATTCTATGCAGATAGAAGAGAGGCATCGGACTAATATCGGAGGCGTTCGGCCAATAACATGGTGCTTTGCCTTCGTGAATCTGGAAGGAGCACTGCAATTACACGCAATATTGAAATGGAAAGTTTCATGGGCTTTCAGCAGGCTCTTAAGGATGATTGCAATTACTTGATTTTGAAGAGCAGTGGCAGAGTAAGGAGTTTACTGATTGCTGTATGGGAACCAGTGTGTCAGGCTGGCTGCTATGTGAGTCTAAAATGATGTAATATCAAGGCTGGTGTCTCAGGGAAATCAGTCAGGTCCTGTGACCCTCCCTGTGCTACTCCCCATTTTCTCCTGGCAAGATTCCTCCTTCAATGAATACCATTAATTATAGCACAAAAGCAAAATACTGCAGAGGCTGGAAATCTGAAACGAAAACAGAAGCTGCTGGAAACACTCAGCAGGTTAGGCAGCATCTGTGGAGAGAGGAATGCAGGGTTAACGTTTCAGGTCGATGGCCTTTTGTCAGAAACCTTTGTGACCTTGGTGGTTTCCTGCATTGCAGTAAGCCTTCGACCTTCACCGAGGCGATTTAATTTGGAGAAAAGAAAGTAAAGGGAAAAAGATGTCAGCCAACGCTAAACACAGAAGGTGGCATTTCTCTGAGATGGAACTTTTCACATCTGTAATACAAATACTAAACCATGACAAGGAGCACTCGTAAGAACTCAACGAAGGAGTCTGTGGAAGAGAATGTTATCACTGTCAAAATAAAAATCAATGGATATTTATAAGTGTACAGAACTGCAGAGGGCTGTTACAAAGAAATGATCTAAAAACGATCGCTAAATTGAAATTACAACACAGCAGAACCAGAAGAAATATTGAACAAGGAAACCAAGGGAATATCTCAGATGACCAGAGGAAATGATTGTGCAATTGTTTGGTTTTAGTGTTGAGTATGATGCCAAGGTCTGGATTCTCCTTGCTGCTCCTGCCCAAAATCAGTAGCTGAAAATGAGGGAAAATTACATCGGTGACCTCTCCCGCCGCTTCAGTGCCCTAACCTGCATTACCCTCCCCTTAACCCCCCACCCCCTCGGAACTGCTACTACCCACTCCTTCGCCTCCTACAGAATGATGTGGAGATGCCGGTGATGGACTGGGGTTGACAATTGTAAACAATTTTACAACACCAAGTTATAGTCCAGCAATTTTATTTTAAATTCACACAGAATGGTGCTGGGGTAGAATCCAGCTCCATAGCAGATTTTCCTCCCATGTTTTGTTTCTTAACCTGTCCCATTACCACCCTCCTTGTCTTGCATCATCATCCCTTTTGTCATTTAATCACTCTTGCCCTCCACCCTATCAGTGACCTTTCCTTTTGTTCTTTCCTCCCCTCCCCTTCCTCCCCCCCTCTACCTAGCCCTGGTTCTGTACTTGCTTACAAACTGTTTAATCTTCAACTTTTTCCAGTTCTGAATTGCTACCTCTGTTTCTTTCTCCACAGATGCTGCCTGACTTGCTGAGTATTTCCAGTATTTTCGTGTTTTTATTTCAGATTTTGCTGGGGTCTGTTCCACTTACCATTACTTTCCAGGGCTACCATGTGGAAGTTGGTGATAGTGTCCCCGAGGTTAGGGAGTGGCCCCTCTGGAGGCCCTCTCTACTTCCGATTACCTGCTGAAGGTCTTGGTCTTGGCCAAGGCTTTCAGTGGGAGCTTTGATGCAGTCTTCTTGCTTGTCTCCCCCTTTAAATGATACTCCTGCCTCTTCTGGTGCTGCCGTGGTATTCCCACTGCAACGCTCTCAGGATTCTTCTCTTTGCAATGGCAGGCTTCGTATTGGTGGCAAGAGCCCTGTCAGGAGCACATTGCGCATAGTCATCGTCACCATCGGTCGACTATCATCGGAGCTCCTGTGGATAGTAAATGATTCCAGATCCAGGGAAATGGGTCTGGATCTCCGTTGGGGCGGAATCAGAGGACCAGGCGGAATTCTCGACCCACCAAAACTCTGCCTTGAAGAGAACAACTCCACATGAGTGGGGGATGACTGTAAGATTCTCAAAATTTACAGATCCCCCAAAACTCAGAGAAAAACCCTAAAGAAATTTACCTTTTCCCTGAGTATGGAAAAACTTTGGCCCCTGACTAAAATCCTAAGATGGAAGGATAGGTGAGAGGTCACCAGACGAATCCACAACACACACATGGAAGGTGGGAGAATTACTGCTTCAGACATGTCTCTGTTTTAATGCAAAACCGACAGCAGGGGGTCGACACTCACTGCCATTGAAAGAGGCAACTGCTGCAGACATGGTGGGGCCATGCCTTTGTTTTAAAGCAAAACCCATCAACACCTAGGACGTTGGATACAAAAGGAAGCCTTGTGTGACAAGCTCTAAAAAATCGGAATTAACAATGACCCATTGGGAGAAGCAATTGCAACATGATGAGGGACCATCAAAAAGCCATCAAAGATTCTTAAGGACTTTGTAAGAACTGTTTAAACAGATATGAAGTGTTTTTTTTTAAAGTGTCGAAGACCATTGTAAGAGAGGTTATTAGAAGTGGAAACTCGAAACCTCTCTCGCTCTCTGGCTTGCTGGCTCTGGTGGGCTGCTTGTCTTGCTTCTGCCTGTGTCTGGAAGGAAGAGCAGCTTCCAGTGAACAACAACAAGGAAAGCAGTTCGACAGGGAAGGTCAGCCGCTCTAGAAGCAGGCCAACACACAAGAAGAAACCGGAGCAACAGCCCCAGTGACCATCAGACACCTCGCGGCAACAAGGGCCTTATGAAACAACCAACCGAATATTACCACCAACCAACCGAATAATATCGGGCCACCGCGACCAAAGAAAACCAACTCGGGAGAAAACCGAAGATCCGCAAAGTTTCCACTCTACAATCTATTTCTGACTTACGTCTGGGTGAATTACTGTCAAAGATTCGTTTGGTGAGCATTATCTCTGGCCCTTTAGAGTCCAACTTAGCTAGTACAGTGGGATTGGGAGGGGTGAGGTATCTTTCTCCTGTAATTTCCCTCATGTGTACTGAAGTGTTCCCCATTTTATTAGAGTGTTAAGATTGTTGTGTTGTATCTTCTCTCTTGAATAAAGATCAAAGTTTCTTGCACCAAAACCAGTTGTCTGCTGCACTTTGTCACAACCCCCAAATAAGTCCAAGGTCTAGAACCCAGGGAGTGGGAGCGATTCGGACCGCTCAGAAGTCAGAGGTGAAGCTGACACACACCACCACCCCCTACATGACGTAGCTGGATAACCCACAATATCAGGGTCCATAAGGGCGACTGTTGCTAATTGACAGCAGAGCACAACATATATAGCTGAAGGCTCTTTAGGGCCTTCCCTGGAGCTCATTATACATGAAAGATGAAGGGATACTTGAACCAAAATTGTGAAGGCTTGGCCCCTCTACTCCACTCAGACTGAAAGCATGGTGAAGAAGACCACTAATCTGCTGCATGAGGCAGTGCAAATCTCCTTGCATTCAGATACACAGAGGATCTGCATAACATTATATAATTGGACTGTGCAGAGCTGACAGAGTAGATCATTCAATGAAGTCAGTTGAGTATGAGCATTTAGTGAAATTTCCTTAAGCATTAATGCTTCAGTTAAGCAACAGACTCGGCAAATAGGACAGTCTGCAAGATGGAGGTTATAAGCTATCAAGGGGTTGTTGAATGTAAAACTGTTCTGAACCTTAATCTACCCCTTTTCCTTGATCCCTTCCATGCACCCCACACTTAAATATAAAATGCAAGAAAAGGACATTCAGTCCATCTAACCCAGTCTCCCTATAATCTAGGCGAGTCGGTCAATCATCATTAACATATTTAATTTTCATTCTATCTTCTATCATTCTCCTTTTAATTTCCTTCTAAACTCTAGCCTCTTGGTTTGACTATTCTTACAACATCCAGCACGTTTCCCATCCTCTTGCAAAAGAAACAACAATAACTGTCTGTTCTCTTTAAAATGAATCTCCCCTAACTGGTTGCTCATTTTATCTGTTTTCTATATAGACCTATTGCTCTCTCAGAGAAGGAACTACATCTAATTTCTTTGTTCAGTCCTTTGTTCCATATCTTGCTCACATCATGTCCTTATTTTGCTATGTGTAAATCCAGAACAAAGAACGGACTAATTTCCATATTATCAATTCCTTTCACCGTTTTAAATACTTTTATCATCTATTTCCTTCTTAATCCTCTTTGGCCTGAAGGGAATAACCTGAAGTCCTTCAATTTGTCACAGTAGCTCATTCACGCTGCAATCATCCCAATTACTCTTTATTGCAGTCCCTCCAGGATAACTATGTTACCCCATCAGTATGGAGACCAGAAACGCATTAGATGCCCCAAGTATAATCTAATTTATTGTATAGATTCAATAATACTTCCTTTAATTTGCATTTAAAGTGCTTTCATATACACTATGGCATTATATCAATCTTTGCTGCAGGACCCTGTGCAGGTAGCTTATCTGACCTGCCAATTATACTGCTAATAAATCCTCTTGGGATGACATTTTTTATAAAGGTTCCCATTTCTTTTTCACTCAGGGCTCATATTGCTATACTCAATATTAACAACTAAGGCGTCATGGAAAATTGCCTAGATATATGGACGGGAATCCATTTAATGTCCCGCCCCTATTTTCCATCTTCACCCTTCGGAATATCATCATTTTTCTGAGAAAAGTCTGCCCTCAAATCTCAAACAAGGTCGGATTAAACATTCCAGAAAATAAAGATATGCTACTCATTTTGATAACGACTTCATTTTTCCATTCTTGTTAAGTATAAAGAAAATATTTGGGCAAAATCAAGTCAGAAAGCTGACGTACATTTTAATTTCAATTTTAAATTTAATGGATTCCTTTTGACCCCCTAAATTGCTTGAACAGATGTGCAGGTAATGGCAAAGTATTTTACATCCGTTCTTTCAAATAAGAACATAAGAACATAAGAAATAGGAGCAGGAGTAGGCCAATCGGCCCCTCGAGCCTGCTCCGCCATTCAATAAGATCATGGCTGATCTGATCCTAACCTCAAATCTAAATTCATGTCCAATTTCCTGCCCGCTCCCCGTAACCCCTAATTCCCTTTACTTCTAGGAAACTGTCTATTTCTGTTTTAAATTTATTTAATGATGTAGCTTTCACAGCTTCCTGGGGCAGCAAATTCCACAGACCTACTACCCTCTGAGTGAAGAAGTTTCTCCTCATCTCAGTTTTGAAAGAGCAGCCCCTTATTCTAAGATTATGCCCCCTAGTTCTAGTTTCACCCATCCTTGGGAACAATGTATAATAAAATTCTCCATTTCTACAAATTGGATCCAGCAACCAAGATTTTGCTGTATATTCAAATTGAATACCTACAAAATGGTACACAGACTATTTACTAAACCTTATTGATCTGTAGAATTGATAGAAATCCGCTGAACATTGCATGCTCATCCTTCATGGATTTCTGATAAAACCTTAGGGAGATAAGGGAAATTTGCAGCACTGTATTTTGTCATCAATTAAATCTTCTAGATTATATGTTATCCATCCACATCTATATGAGCCTCAAGCCTAGCACCTGTCCATTGTATTTCAAATGTCATACTTCAGGTGTCACATTTAAAAGTGCCACATTTTCTTACATTTGCAAAGTACATGTCGCACTTGTATCCGATTAGCTCACTGGTCATAGCAATTGCATGAGTAGGGAGCCAACCAATAAAGCAGCAAATGGGAGAAAGCAACCAGCCATGAAACACCAATGAAATACAACACCTACCAATCAAGAATTAGTGGTCAACAAACAGCTACCAATAAAACTAATAAGGAGAAAAACCAATATAAGTATTTTGTTGAAAATCCCTTTGGATGCTATTTTGTGCTGTTGGATGCCAGAGAACATAGTCATACAGTTTCTTACAATATAAAGACATGAAGAATTCATTAAACTTATTCATACCTTTCACGCCTTCTCTGTGTTTTAAATATCCAATAATGGTTCCCTCTTGAGGCCTACTCCTGTTTCAGGAGTCCAGGATTTGAATTTTTGGGACCCAAGCTATCACTGCCTCACAGCTGTCACTGCATCAGGTATCAGCTCCTTGAATGAAGAGACTCAACAGGTACCAGACTATAACTACCAGAATACACCAGTGTCACTCTATGCAAGCACACTGTGGGAAAACAAATTCCCTTTTGAGTTGAATGAACACCACCACATTATGGAGGGTAGGGGATGGAGGATGAACACCACCACATTATGGAGGGTAGGGGATGGAGGACGAACACCACCACATTATGGAGGGTAGGGGATGGAGGACGAACACCACCACATTATGGAGGGTAGGGGATGGAGGACGAACACCACCACATTATGGAGGGTAGGGGATGGAGGATGAACACCACCACATTATGGAGGGTAGGGGATGGAGGACGAACACCACCACATTATGGAGGGTAGGGGATGGAGGACGAACACCACCACATTATGGAGGGTAGGGGATGGAGGACGAACACCACCACATTATGGAGGGTAGGGGATGGAGGACGAACACCACCACATTATGGAGGGTAGGGGATGGAGGACGAACACCACCACATTATGGAGGGTAGGGGATGGAGGGCGAACACCACCACATTATGGAGGGTAGGGGATGGAGGACGAACACCACCACATTATGGAGGGTAGGGGATGGAGGACGAACACCACCACATTATGGAGGGTAGGGGATGGAGGACGAACACCACCACATTATGGAGGGTAGGGGATGGAGGGCGAACACCACCACATTATGGAGGGTAGGGAATGGAGGACGAACACCACCACATTATGGAGGGTGAGGGGATGGAGGACGAACACCACCACATTATGGAGGGTAGGGGATGGAGGACGAACACCACCACATTATGGAGGGTAGGGGATGGAGGGCGAACACCACCACATTATGGAGGGTAGGGGATGGAGGACGAACACCACCACATTATGGAGGGTGAGGGGATGGAGGACGAACACCACCACATTATGGAGGGTAGGGGATGGAGGACGAACACCACCACATTATGGAGGGTGAGGGAATGGAGGACGAACACCACCACATTATGGAGGGTGAGGGGATGGAGGACGAACACCACCACATTATGGAGGGTAGGGGATGGAGGGCGAACACCACCACATTATGGAGGGTAGGGAATGGAGGACGAACACCACCACATTATGGAGGGTGAGGGGATGGAGGGCGAACACCACCACATTATGGAGGGTAGGGAATGGAGGACGAACACCACCACATTATGGAGGGTGAGGGGATGGAGGACGAACACCACCACATTATGGAGGGTAGGGGATGGAGGACGAACACCACCACATTATGGAGGGTAGGGGATGGAGGGCGAACACCACCACATTATGGAGGGTAGGGGATGGAGGACGAACACCACCACATTATGGAGGGTAGGGGATGGAGGACGAACACCACCACATTATGGAGGGTAGGGGATGGAGGACGAACACCACCACATTATGGAGGGTGAGGGAATGGAGGATGCAAGAGGTTTTATTAGATAATTGGCAGCAGCACTAGCCATTCACAAAGTGTTCCAGGGCTTTGTGTGTTTGTACATCCTGCCTCCTACCCCCCCGTTCCAATCTGTGAAAGGAAAAGACAGAGGACTGAAATAGCACTAGAATACAGAGAAATTATTGGAACCAGTGAATCCACTTTAAAGGAAGTTAAGAACATAGGAACAGGAGTAGGTCATTCAGTCCCTCGAGCCCGTTCTGCCATTCAATTAGATCATGGCTGATCTGTATCTTAACTCCATCTACCAGCCTTGGTTCTGTAACCCTTAATACCCTTGCCTAACAAAAATTGTGATTGTTTTTATACAAGAAATAATCAAAATACAGAAAGCGTGAACTTTTAAACTCTATGTGATGGTAATACTGGTTGGAAAAACAATAGAACCAGCGATATACAAGGGTTTGTTTACTTATGTAACTACAACACAGATTTATTTATTCATGTAATTGGTATGTGAGGGGAAAAAATATTTCCTTAGTTACCTGTAGTGGGTAAGAATGGTATCATTAGAGCAATGGCATTGGAGATCTACCAGTATATAAAATTCTAATGTGTGGCATGTATATATAGAGCATAACACCTCAAAAGTGGGAGTCACCCTAAGGGTTTCCAGAGCAAGTAAAGTCACAATTGTCTGAATTACCACTGCCTGTTAAATTAATTGGCTGAAATATTGTATTGACTAAATGCAAAGCAATCAAGAACGACTTCCATTCACTACGAATTGACAATTAACAACCATCCTGTCCATCGAATAAAATCACTCAAACCCAGCAATCTGCAACTAAAATACTACTGTTAAAAAAAGCAAACTAACCACATGCACACTTCACACTCTTTTCAGTCACTATGTTCTTTCCTATTTAAGGGTATACAGCTACAGATTACAGCTATAAGTTACGGCCCTGACAACCAGTCCTCGATCTAGGTGGTTAAGCCAGGATGTGCTGCCAGTGCCCTCCACTACTCACCCTGCTGGAGTTGGTAGAGTCAGTAGGAGGGCACATAATTTGCTTGGGGCCAGAAGCACATGCTCCACCATGCCCGACTGCCCTATGCAATTGGAAAATATATGACTGTCTTTAGGGGGATTGCTCAGGATCCCCCCAAGATTCCATGGACCAGCCATTGTCCGTACTGTGTAAGAGGACTGATGCTGATTTAAAAAAGAATAGTTCTCCAGTATTCATGGGTCCAGCCCACCTCCGTGGCCTGAACCTCCTACCTTTCCCCACCCCCACCCATTGAGGCCAACTTTTGCTTATCTAGAGGCCTCATCTCACTCAGCATACCAGTCTGTAATGCTACACCAGATCCCATCTAAGCCAGAGAAGTGGGAACTCCCAGCAATGGGAGTCCTGCCCTCCAGTTTCACCCTCAGGCCTCTAAGTCGTTGGCTTTGTATGAGATGGATGGAAGTTTAGCCACTTACAAGGCTGCCAGGAAATTCCTGGAAAAGGTGGGGACCTGGCAAACCAAGTCCCTGCTATTTTCTGATGGATTCTGCTGGACTTCTACTGCAGTTATGGTGGGAGACTGGCAGAATCCCAAAGGAAATTCAGAGCTAACATGTATAACATAAGCACTTATCAAAAATGGCACAACTCTGAAAAAAAAAATCATGAAATTTACTCATAAGATTGGTTAACGTTGGAAATACCAGCAAACAATGTTCCTTGCACAGCATTGCCCCTCTCTCTGTGACCTGGGGTTTGAATTTTGCTTCAGTCCCAGAATTGAAAATTTCTCTTGCGCCTTGTGTAGTGGAGATTTCAATCTCTTGTTGAAAAATTCAGTGTGAGTGGGAAATGCGTCATGGGAAGTTACAGTTTTCACCCTGCTCCTGTGGAACTATGATGCACAGAATGTGCCATGACAACCAATGCCACATGACGGCTAGCCAGAAAAAATGTTTTAAATAACAATTGCGAGGCAAGAACGGGAAAAAAAGAACAAAAATAAAAATGATTTAATATTGTGCATCGTTTCCAGTTGATAATATTCATTTGGAATTTCCCTGGGGGTTCTCCCAATTGGCGATCATAACATCAGTGGAAGATCACTAGAAACTACAGGATAAACGTGTAAACGGGATTTCTGCTGATTATCCGCTAAAATTACAGTGACTGATCAGGAGAACCCCCCAAGCAGATCCCGGCCATTATTTGGGGTTAGGTTTTTTTTGCGCCAGTGAGGTTGGGGGTGGGTGATGTTTGTGTGGGCTCGGAGGGGGATATTTATGAGGGACTAGTCGTTGAAGGCTCAGTGGCGAGATAAACCTCTCTACTGCAGCACTACATCAACAACAACGACAGAAAATATTGCATGTCCACCAAGGGGTGTAAAGGCAAGCCAAAAGTATATTTTCTTATCATGCAGACAATAGAAAAAGAAGGAATGTTTTTGGAAGTTTGGATGCAAAGTGATTGCATCTTAAGCAAGTACGGCAAATCCACCATGGGGTGGAAAATTAAAAATATTTTTTTTTATTTGGTAAATAACTGAGAACAAGAAGTTTTGAGGAGGAAAGGGGAAAGTTATTTGTATCTTCAATCAAGTTTTATAAAGTAATTGGCATCCCTTGCGCCCAAAGTTGCAATGGGTTAAATGATAGAAAGTATGCCGGTTAACGTATTTCTGTAATTTGAATGTCACTTCAATATGTTTGCCCACACATGGGCAGATATGTTGAATAGCATCCAATGGTAAATCAGATGGACGTTAAAATGGTTGAGGACGTGGCAGAGTGTATCCCTGTGCCATCTCCTGCACCTTCTCACCCTAATTCCAATGAATTCAGAGGGGAGGTTGAAAGATCCCTGCCATCATATCTATTACGTCTGTATCTTTCAGCAGTAGTAAGGTATGTAATATTTTGACCTCATGTCAGTCATGATGCATTGCTTCAGTAAATTTGCTGTAATACAGTGATGGGTGAATCACTGTTGTGTTTGGGCTGTGGCAGGACTGCAATAAATATCAACAGCCACACTCTGGGCAATACCACAAGAGACCAGATAATGAAGAACAGAAGCATTAGGACAAGCATTCAATGAGAAAAAGTCATTCAGCTCATTGAAGCTCCTCATGCCACAGACCGTATACCATGCTCCTTCCTAATTTCATATTGTGAGTGAAAATTCAGTCTAAATATTTCCTGATCTCCGAAGGTCAAGAATCAAACTGTAAAGTATTTATTTATTCCCATATTTCTGCTTTTGAAATGTAGCTTGCTGCCATTCACAGCAACCTCACTTCAATCTGGCAGCACAGGTGTCATTGGAGTAGATTGTCATCTTTACAGCCTGGGTGTTAAGCAATGCTGTGACTGAGAGGAAAATCGAGCAGAGAGGATTGGACACCTTTAAAGAAGCCTGCTTGATCTTCCTTCCAATGTGTTGCATGGAGTATTTTATTCTGTGAATATCTTTATGATCTCCAGACCCACTCTTAAGTAAATAATTGTTCAGCTCCTTTTGAGGGAATTAATCAACAGGGGGGGGGTCCCTGAATTTCTATGGGGTTTCCACCGGTCTCCAGCTATAGCTTCAGCGGCAGGTCAGAGGACCCTCGAGAGAAATGTCGTAAATGACTGTTTGTACCATTTCTCCAAAGATTCCGTTGATCTCCCATCAAAGTTACGGCACGAGATTGGGGCAAATCCCCCAGAAGTTCAATGCCTGGATTTTCCCTCATAGATTGGTTGATATGTGGATTTGATACATATTGTTTGGGGGAAAGGGTGAGTGTGAGATGGAGCCTGTAGCAGTGGCCCTGAGTAAACTTTCTGAGACACAGCCTATCTCTTGGATCCCTCACTTATCTCAGCTACATCTGCCAACTGGTCAAATGGAAGGTAGGGCGGGGGGGGGGCGGGGGGAGGTGGCGGGTGCGGGCGATTTTAGTCTGCCTACCACCCCGTTCACTCTGAAAAACAGGACAGTAGGCAGAGAATATTTTTAAAGATAACCAGTGCTCACTGGCCACCCGAGGCCTGCCCCACTTGATTTTTGGGCAGCCAGCGCTCCTGCCCGAAACACGCGGGAGCCTTATTAAAATGTTTAAATTGGGGTCGTAAGACTCCAATGTAATTTTCAGATATAAATGAGGAGAGGGTATGCGTACACTCCACCCATTGTTATTAGACGTAGAATGGCCCGAAGCATCGGGAGTGAAAGGGAGTTCTGGGGGCTGATTCCAAATGCTCCAATAGAATCTGTGGCATTGATATTTGTGGAGCCAGGAGGAAACTGAATTCTACCGATCTTCCACCAAAATTACGGAAGGGGAATGGGAAAATCCGCCCCTCCACCCCCACCTCTAACCTCCGCCCCCCCCTCCTCCACACTTCAGCTGTTCAGGTCCAGGATTTTCTCCCTCGGACTGATCGATATTTGGATTGATACAATCCCCCTTCCTCTTTAAATGCTGACTTCCCGCTCGGTTCCACAGAGGCTGTGCCGGATTTCCTATCCAAACCTCAGTCAGCACACTGCCTGCCTACACTGGGAGCTCGCCCGTCCCATTCAAGTGAGGCCCAAATATGAAAATGGTTCGGGCCTCCGATTAGTGCCAACGGACGGGCAATGTGATCGCTTTGCCCACTGCCTGCCCGATGTGCACTGCGTATGAAAATCGGCTCCTTTGTAACATTACAAGCACAACATTTGTTTACAACGGAACTGTGTAACTGGTCGATGGTGCGAGGAGACCAGGACTGTGTAACTGGTCGATGGTGTGAGAGGAGCAGGACTGTGTAACTGGTCAATGGTGCGTGGGGACCAGGTCTGTGTAACTGGTCGATGGTGTGAGGGGAGCAGGACTGTGTAACTGGTCGATGGTGCGAGGAGACCAGGACTGTGTAACTGGTCGATGGTGTGAGGGGACCAGGACTGTGTAACTGGTCGATGGTGAGAGGGGACCAGGACTGTGTAACTGGTCGATGGTGAGAGGGGCCAGGACTGTGTAACTGGTCGATGGTGAGAGGGGCCAGGACTGTGTAACTGGTCGATGGTGGGAGGGGACCAGGACTGTGTAACTGGTCGATGGTGTGAGGGGCCAGGACTGTGTAACTGGTCGATGGTGCGAGGGGACCAGGACTGTGTACCTGGTCGATGGTGTGAGGGGCCAGGACTGTGTAACTGGTCGATGGTGAGAGGAGACCAGGACTGTGTAACTGGTCGATGGTGAGAGGGGACCAGGAATGTGTAACTGGTCGATGGTGCGAGGGGCCAGGACTGTGTAACTGGTCGATGGTGAGAGGGAACCAGGACTGTGTAACTGGTCGATGGTGCGAGGGGCCAGGACAGTGTAACTGGTCGATGGTGTGAGGGGACCAGGTCTGTGTAACTGGTCGATGGTGCGAGGGGACCAGGAATGTGTAACTGGTCGATGGTGCGTGGGGACCAGGACTGTGTAACTGGTCGATGGTGCGAGGGGACCAGGACTGTGTAACTGGTCGATGGTGCGTGGGGAGCAGGACTGTGTAACTGGTCGATGGTGCGTGGGGACCAGGACTGTGTAACTGGTCGATGGTGTGAAAGGACCAGGACTGTGTAACTGGTCGATGGTGCGTGGGGAGCAGGACTGTGTAACTGGTCGATGGTGTGAGGGGACCAGGACTGTGTAACTGGTCGATGGTGCGTGGGGAGCAGGACTGTGTAACTGGTCGATGGTGTGAGGGGACCAGGACTGTGTAACTGGTCGTTGGTGCGAGGGGACCAGGACTGTGTAACTGGTCGATGGTGAGAAAGGACCAGGACTGTGTAACTGGTCGATGGTGCGTGGGGAGCAGGACTGTGTAACTGGTCGATGGTGTGAGGGGACCAGGACTGTGTAACTGGTCGATGGTGCGAGGGGACCAGGACTGTGTAACTGGTCGATGGTGAGAGGGGACCAGGACTGTGTAACTGGTCGATGGTGCGAGGGGACCAGGACTGTGTAACTGGTCGATGGTGCGAGGGGACCAGGACTGTGTAACTGGTCGATGGTGAGAGGGGACCAGGACTGTGTAACTGGTCGATGGTGAGAGGGGACCAGGACTGTGTAACTGGTCGATGGTGCGAGGGGACCAGAGCTGTGTAACTGGTCGATGGTGCGAGGGGACCAGGACTGTGTAACTGGTCGATGGTGCGAGGGGCCAGGACTGTGTAACTGGTCGATGGTGCGAGGGGACCAGGACTGTGTAACTGGTCGATGGTGCATGGGGAGCAGGACTGTGTAACTGGTCGATGGTGCGAGGGGACCAGGACTGTGTAACTGGTCGATGGTGTGAGAGGACCAGGACTGTGTAACTGGACGATGGTGTGAGGGGACCAGGACTGTGTAACTGGTGCATGGTGAGAGGGGACCAGGACTGTGTAACTGGTCGATGGTGCGAGGGACCAGGACTGTGTAACTGGTCGATGGTGCGAGGGACCAGGACTGTGCAACTGGACGATGGTCAGAGGGGACCAGGACTGTGTAACTGGTCGATGGTGTGAGGTGCCAGGACTGTGTAACTGGTCGATGGTGTGAGGTGCCAGGACTGTGCAACTGGTCGATGGTGAGAGGGACCAGGACTGTGTAACTGGTCGATGGTGAGAGGGGACCAGGACTGTGTAACTGGTCGATGGTCAGAGGGGACCAGGACTGTGTAACTGGTCGATGGTGTGAGGTGCCAGGACTGTGTAACTGGTCGATGGTGTGAGGGGACCAGGACTGTGTAACTGGTCGATGGTGTGAGTGGACCAGGACTGTGTAACTGGTCGATGGTCAGAGGGGACCAGGACTGTGTAACTGGTCGATGGTGTGAGGGGCCAGGACTGTGTAACTGGTCGATGGTGTGAGGTGACCAGGACTGTGTAACTGGTCGATGGTGTGAGGGGACCATGAATGTGTAACTAGTCGATGGTGCGTGGGGAGCAGGACTGTGTAACTGGTCGATGGTGCGAGGGGACCAGGACTGTGTAACTGGTCGATGGTGTGAGGGGCCAGGACTGTGTAACTGGTCGATGGTGTGAGGTGACCAGGACTGTGTAACTGGTCGATGGTGCGAGGGGACCAGGACTGTGTAACTGGTCGATGGTGTGAGGGGCCAGGACTGTGTCACTGGTCGATGGTGTGAGGTGACCAGGACTGTGTAACTGGTCGATGGTGCGAGGGGACCAGGACTGTGTAACTGGTCGATGGTGTGAGGGGCCAGGACTGTGTAACTGGTCGATGGTGTGATGGGACCAGGACTGTGTAACTGGTCGATGGTGCGAGGGGACCAGGACTGTGTAACTGGTCGATGGTGAGAGGGGACCAGGACTGTGTAACTGGTCGATGGTGCGTGGGGAGCAGGACTGTGTAACTGGTTGATGGTGTGAGGGGACCAGGACTGTGTAACTGGTCGATGGTGAGAGGGGACCAGGACTGTGTAACTGGTCGATGGTGCGTGGGGAGCAAGACTGTGTAACTGGTCGATAGTGTGAGGGGACCAGGACTGTGTAACTGGTCGAAGGTGAGAGGGGACCAGGACTGTGTAACTGGTCGATGGTGCGTGGGGAGCAGGACTGTGTAACTGGTCGATGGTGTGAGGGGACCAGGACTGTGTAACAGGTCGATGGTGAGGGGGGACAAGGACTGTGTAACTGGTCGATGGTGCATGGGGACCAAGACTGTGTAACTGGTCGATGGTGTGAGGGGACCAGGACTGTGTAACTGGTCGATGGTGTGAGGGGCCAGGACTGTGTAACTGGTCGATGGTGTGAGGGGCCAGGACTGTGTAACTGGTCGATGGTGTGAGAGGACCAGGAATGTGTAGCTGGTCGATGGTGTGAGAGGGGACCAGGACTGTGTAACTGGTCGATGGTGCGTGGGGAGCAGGACTGTGTAACTGGTCGATGGTGCGAGGGGACCAGGACTGTGTAACTGGTCGATGGTGAGAGGGGACCAGGACTGTGTAACTGGTCAATGGTGCGAGGGGACCAGGACTGTGTAACTGGTCGATGGTGTGAGGGGACCAGGACTGTGTAACTGGTCGATGGTGAGAGGGGACCACGACTGTGTAACTGGTCGATGGTGCGAGGGGACCAGGACTGTGCAACTGGTCGATGGTGCGTGGGGAGCAGGACTGTGTAACTGGTCGATGGTGTGAGGGGACCAGGACTGTGTAACTGGTCGATGGTGCGAGGGGACCAGGACTGTGTAACTGGTCGATGGTGAGAGGGGACCAGGACTGTGTAACTGGTCGATGGTGCGAGGGGAACAGGACTGTGTAACTGGTCGATGTTGCGAGGGGACCAGGACTGTGTAACTGGTCGATGGTGAGAGGGGACCAGGACTGTGTAACTGGTCGATGGTGCGAGGGGACCAGAGCTGTGTAACTGGTCGATGGTGTGAGGGGACCAGGACTGTGTAACTGGTCGATGGTGCGAGGGGCCAGGACTGTGTAACTGGTCGATGGTGCGAGGGGACCAGGACTGTGTAACTGGTCGATGGTGCGATGGGAGCAGGACTGTGTAACTGGTCGATGGTGCGAGGGGACCAGGACTGTGTAACTGGTCGATGGTGTGAGAGGACCAGGACTGTGTAACTGGACGATGGTGTGAGGGGACCAGGACTGTGTATCTGGTGCATGGTGAGAGGGGACCAGGACTGTGTAACTGGTCGATGGTGAGAGGGGACCAGGACTGTGTAACTGGTCGATGGTGCGAGGGACCAGGACTGTGCAACTGGTCGATGGTGCGAGGGACCAGGACTGTGTAACTGGACGATGGTCAGAGTGGACCAGGACTGTGAAACTGGTCGATGGTGTGAGGTTCCAGGACTGTGTAACTGGTCGATGGTGTGAGGGACCAGGACTGTGTAACTGGACGATGGCCAGAGGGGACCAGGACTGTGTAACTGGTCGATGGTGAGAGGGACCAGGACTGTGTAACTGGTCGATGGTGAGAGGGGACCAGGACTGTGTAACTGGTCGATGGTGCGAGGGGCCAGGACTGTGTAACTGGTCGATGGTCAGAGGGGACCAGGACTGTGTAAATGGTCGATGGTGTGAGGTGCCAGGACTGTGTAACTGGTCGATGGTGTGAGGGACCAGGACTGTGTAACTGGTCGATGGTGAGAGGGGACCAGGACTGTGTAACTGGTCGATGGTCAGAGGGGACCAGGACTGTGTAACTGGTCGATGGTGTGAGGTGCCAGGACTGTGTAACTGGTCGATGGTGTGAGGGGACCAGGACTGTGTAACTGGTCGATGGTGTGAGGGGACCACGACTGTGTAACTGGTCGATGGTCAGAGGGGATCAGGACTGTGTAACTGGTCGATGCAGTGAGGGGACCAGGACTGTGTAACTGGTCGATGGTGTGAGGGGACCAGGACTGTGTAACTGGTCGATGGTGTGAGAGGCCAGGACTGTGTAACTGGTCGATGGTGCGTGGGGAGCAGGACTGTGTAACTGGTCGATGGTCAGAGGGGACCAGGACTGTGTAACTGGTCGATGGTGTGAGGGGCCAGGACTGTGTAACTGGTCGATGGTCAGAGGGGACCAGGACTGTGTAACTGGTCGATGGTGTGAGGGGCCAGGACTCTGTAACTGGTCGATGGTGTGAGGTGACCAGGACTGTGTAACTGGTCGATGGTGTGAGGGGACCATGAATGTGTAACTAGTCGATGGTGCGTGGGGAGCAGGACTGTGTAACTGGTCGATGGTGCGAGGGGACCAGGACTGTGTAACTGGTCGATGGTGTGAGGTGACCAGGACTGTGTAACTGGTCGATGGTGCGAGGGGACCAGGAATGTGTAACTGGTCCATGGTGTGAGGGGCCAGGACTGTGTAACTGGTCGATGGTGTGAGGGGCCAGGACTGTGCAACTGGTCGATGGTGTGAGGGGACCAGGACTGTGTAACTGGTCGATGGTGCGAGGGGACCAGGACTGTGTAACTGGTCGATGGTGAGAGGGGACCAGGACTGTGCAACTGGTCGATGGTGCGTGGGGAGCAGGACTGTGCAACTGGTCGATGGTGTGAGGGGACCAGGACTGTGTAACTGGTCGATGGTGAGAGGGGACCAGGACTGTCTAACTGGTCGATGGTGCGTGGGGAGCAGGACTGTGTAACAGGTCGATGGTGAGGGGGGACCAGGACTGTGTAACTGGTCGATGGTGCGTGGGGACCAAGACTGTGTAACTGGTCGATGGTGTGAGGGGACCAGGACTGTGTAACTGGTCGATGGTGAGGGGGGACCAGGACTGTGTAACTGGTCGATGGTGCGTGGGGACCAAGACTGTGTAACTGGTCGATGGTGTGAGGGGACCAGGACTGTGTAACTGGTCGATGGTGTGAGGGGCCAGGACTGTGTAACTGGTCGATGGTGCGAGGGGATCAGGACTGTGCAACTGGTCGATGTTGTGAGGGGACCAGGACTGTGTAACTGGTCGATGGTGTGAGAGGACCAGGAATGTGTAACTGGTCGATGGTGTGAGGGGCCAGGACTGTGTAACTGGTCGATGGTGTGAGGGACCAGGACTGTGTAACTGGTCGATGGTGCGAGGGGACCAGGACTGTGTAACTGGACGATGGCCAGAGGGGACCAGGACTGTGTAACTGGTCGATGGTGTGAGGGACCAGGACTGTGTAACTGGTCGATGGTGAGAGGGGACAAGGACTGTGTAACTGGTCGATGGTGAGAGGGGACCAGGACTGTCTAACTGGTCGATGGTGCGTGGGGAGCAGGACTGTGTAACAGGTCGATGGTGAGGGGGGACCAGGTCTGTGTAACTGGTCGATGGTGCGTGGGGACCAAGACTGTGTAACTGGTCGATGGTGTGAGGGGACCAGGACTGTGTAACTGGTCGATGGTGAGGGGGGACCAGGACTGTGTAACTGGTCGATGGTGCGTGGGGACCAAGACTGTGTAACTGGTCGATGGTGTGAGGGGACCAGGACTGTGTAACTGGTCGATGGTGTGAGGGGCCAGGACTGTGTAACTGGTCGATGGTGCGAGGGGATCAGGACTGTGTAACTGGTCGATGTTGTGAGGGGACCAGGACTGTGTAACTGGTCGATGGTGTGAGAGGACCAGGACTGTGTAAATGGTCGATGGTGTGAGGTGCCAGGACTGTGTAACTGGTCGATGGTGTGAGGGACCAGGACTGTGTAACTGGTCGATGGTGAGAGGGGACCAGGACTGTGTAACTGGTCGATGGTCAGAGGGGACCAGGACTGTGTAACTGGTCGATGGTGTGAGGGGACCAGGACTGTGTAACTGGTCGATGGTGCGAGGGGACCAGGACTGTGTAACTGGTCGATGGTGAGAGGGGACCAGGACTGTGTAACTGGTCGATGGTGCGTGGGGAGCAGGACTGTGTAACTGGTTGATGGTGTGAGGGGACCAGGACTGTGTAACTGGTCGATGGTGAGAGGGGACCAGGACTGTGTAACTGGTCGATGGTGCGTGGGGAGCAGGACAGTGTAACTGGTCGAAGGTGAGAGGGGACCAGGACTGTGTAACTGGTCGATGGTGCGTGGGGAGCAGGACTGTGTAACTGGTCGATGGTGTGAGGGGACCAGGACTGTGTAACAGGTCGATGGTGAGGGGGGACCAGGACTGTGTAACTGGTCGATGGTGCATGGGGACCAAGACTGTGTAACTGGTCGATGGTGCATGGGGACCAAGACTGTGTAACTGGTCGATGGTGTGAGGGGCCAGGACTGTGTAACTGGTCGATGGTGTGAGAGGACCAGGAATGTGTAGCTGGTCGATGGTGTGAGAGGGGACCAGGACTGTGTAACTGGTCGATGGTGCGTGGGGAGCAGGACTGTGTAACTGGTCGATGGTGCGAGGGGACCAGGACTGTGTAACTGGTCGATGGTGAGAGGGGACCAGGACTGTGTAACTGGTCAATGGTGCGAGGGGACCAGGACTGTGTAACTGGTCGATGGTGCGAGGGGACCAGGACTGTGTAACTGGTCGATGGTGAGAGGGGACCACGACTGTGTAACTGGTCGATGGTGCGAGGGGACCAGGACTGTGCAACTGGTCGATGGTGCGTGGGGAGCAGGACTGTGTAACTGGTCGATGGTGTGAGGGGACCAGGACTGTGTAACTGGTCGATGGTGCGAGGGGACCAGGACTGTGCAACTGGTCGATGGTGAGAGGGGACCAGGACTGTGTAACTGGTCGATGGTGCGAGGGGAACAGGACTGTGTAACTGGTCGATGTTGCGAGGGGACCAGGACTGTGTAACTGGTCGATGGTGAGAGGGGACCAGGACTGTGTAACTGGTCGATGGTGCGAGGGGACCAGAGCTGTGTAACTGGTCGATGATGTGAGGGGACCAGGACTGTGTAACTGGTCGATGGTGCGAGGGGCCAGGACTGTGTAACTGGTCGATGGTGCGAGGGGACCAGGACTGTGTAACTGGTCGATGGTGCGATGGGAGCAGGACTGTGTAACTGGTCGATGGTGCGAGGGGACCAGGACTGTGTAACTGGTCGATGGTGTGAGAGGACCAGGACTGTGTAACTGGACGATGGTGTGAGGGGACCAGGACTGTGTAACTGGTGCATGGTGAGAGGGGACCAGGACTGTGTAACTGGTCGATGGTGAGAGGGGACCAGGACTGTGTAACTGGTCGATGGTGCGAGGGACCAGGACTGTGCAACTGGTCGATGGTGCGAGGGACCAGGACTGTGTAACTGGACGATGGTCAGAGTGGACCAGGACTGTGAAACTGGTCGATGGTGTCAGGTTCCAGGACTGTGTAACTGGTCGATGGTGTGAGGGACCAGGACTGTGTAACTGGACGATGGCCAGAGGGGACCAGGACTGTGTAACTGGTCGATGGTGAGAGGGACCAGGACTGTGTAACTGGTCGATGGTGAGAGGGGACCAGGACTGTGTAACTGGTCGATGGTGCGAGGGGCCAGGACTGTGTAACTGGTCGATGGTCAGAGGGGACCAGGACTGTGTAAATGGTCGATGGTGTGAGGTGCCAGGACTGTGTAACTGGTCGATGGTGTGAGGGACCAGGACTGTGTAACTGGTCGATGGTGAGAGGGGACCAGGACTGTGTAACTGGTCGATGGTCAGAGGGGACCAGGACTGTGTAACTGGTCGATGGTGTGAGGTGCCAGGACTGTGTAACTGGTCGATGGTGTGAGGGGACCAGGACTGTGTAACTGGTCGATGGTGTGAGGGGACCAGGACTGTGTAACTGGTCGATGGTCAGAGGGGATCAGGACTGTGTAACTGGTCGATGCAGTGAGGGGACCAGGACTGTGTAACTGGTCGATGGTGTGAGGGGACCAGGACTGTGTAACTGGTCGATGGTGTGAGAGGCCAGGACTGTGTAACTGGTCGATGGTGCGTGGGGAGCAGGACTGTGTAACTGGTCGATGGTCAGAGGGGACCAGGACTGTGTAACTGGTCGATGGTGTGAGGGGCCAGGACTGTGTAACTGGTCGATGGTCAGAGGGGACCAGGACTGTGTAACTGGTCGATGGTGTGAGGGGACCATGAATGTGTAACTGGTCGATGGTCAGAGGGGACCAGGACTGTGTAACTGGTCGATGGTGTGAGGGGCCAGGACTCTGTAACTGGTCGATGGTGTGAGGTGACCAGGACTGTGTAACTGGTCGATGGTGTGAGGGGACCATGAATGTGTAACTAGTCGATGGTGCGTGGGGAGCAGGACTGTGTAACTGGTCGATGGTGCGAGGGGACCAGGACTGTGTAACTGGTCGATGGTGTGAGGTGACCAGGACTGTGTAACTGGTCGATGGTGCGAGGGGACCAGGACTGTGTAACTGGTCCATGGTGTGAGGGGCCAGGACTGTGTAACTGGTCGATGGTGTGAGGTGACCAGGACTGTGTAACTGGTCGATGGTGTGAGGGGCCAGGACTGTGTAACTGGTCGATGGTGTGAGGGGACGAGGACTGTGTAACTGGTCGATGGTGTGAGGTGACCAGGACTGTGTAACTGGTCGATGGTGCGAGGGGTCCAGGACTGTGTAACTGGTCGATGGTGTGAGGGGCCAGGACTGTGTAACTGGTCGATGGTGTGAGGTGACCAGGACTGTGTAACTGGTCGATGGTGTGAGGGGCCAGGACTGTGCAACTGGTCGATGGTGTGAGGGGACCAGGACTGTGTAACTGGTCGATGGTGCGAGGGGACCAGGACTGTGTAACTGGTCGATGGTGAGAGGGGACCAGGACTGTGCAACTGGTCGATGGTGCGTGGGGAGCAGGACTGTGCAACTGGTCGATGGTGTGAGGGGACCAGGACTGTGTAACTGGTCGATGGTGAGAGGGGACCAGGACTGTGTAACTGGTCGATGGTGCGTGGGGACCAAGACTGTGTAACTGGTCGATGGTGTGAGGGGACCAGGACTGTGTAACTGGTCGATGGTGCGTGGGGAGCAGGACTGTGTAACTGGTCTATGGTGCGTGGGGAGCAGGACTGTGTAACAGGTCGATGGTGAGGGGGGACCAGGACTGTGTAACTGGTCGATGGTGCGTGGGGACCAAGACTGTGTAACTGGTCGATGGTGTGAGGGGACCAGGACTGTGTAACTGGTCGATGGTGAGGGGGGACCAGGACTGTGTAACTGGTCGATGGTGCGTGGGGACCAAGACTGTGTAACTGGTCGATGGTGTGAGGGGACCAGGACTGTGTAACTGGTCGATGGTGTGAGGGGCCAGGACTGTGTAACTGGTCGATGGTGCGAGGGGATCAGGACTGTGCAACTGGTCGATGTTGTGAGGGGACCAGGACTGTGTAACTGGTCGATGGTGTGAGAGGACCAGGAATGTGTAACTGGTCGATGGTGTGAGGGGCCAGGACTGTGTAACTGGTCGATGGTGTGAGGGACCAGGACTGTGTAACTGGTCGATGGTGCGAGGGGACCAGGACTGTGTAACTGGACGATGGCCAGAGGGGACCAGGACTGTGTAACTGGTCGATGGTGTGAGGGACCAGGACTGTGTAACTGGTCGATGGTGAGAGGGGACCAGGACTGTGTAACTGGTCGATGGTGAGAGGGGACCAGGACTGTCTAACTGGTCGATGGTGCGTGGGGAGCAGGACTGTGTAACAGGTCGATGGTGAGGGGGGACCAGGTCTGTGTAACTGGTCGATGGTGCGTGGGGACCAAGACTGTGTAACTGGTCGATGGTGTGAGGGGACCAGGACTGTGTAACTGGTCGATGGTGAGGGGGGACCAGGACTGTGTAACTGGTCGATGGTGCGTGGGGACCAAGACTGTGTAACTGGTCGATGGTGTGAGGGGACCAGGACTGTGTAACTGGTCGATGGTGTGAGGGGCCAGGACTGTGTAACTGGTCGATGGTGCGAGGGGATCAGGACTGTGTAACTGGTCGATGTTGTGAGGGGACCAGGACTGTGTAACTGGTCGATGGTGTGAGAGGACCAGGACTGTGTAAATGGTCGATGGTGTGAGGTGCCAGGACTGTGTAACTGGTCGATGGTGTGAGGGACCAGGACTGTGTAACTGGTCGATGGTGAGAGGGGACCAGGACTGTGTAACTGGTCGATGGTCAGAGGGGACCAGGACTGTGTAACTGGTCGATGGTGTGAGGTGCCAGGACTGTGTAACTGGGGTCGATGGTGTGAGGGGACCAGGACTGTGTAACTGGTCGATGGTGTGAGGGGACCAGGACTGTGTAACTGGTCGATGGTGCGAGGGGACCAGGACTGTGTAACTGGTCGATGGTCAGAGGGGACCAGGACTGTGTAACTGGTCGATGGTGTGAGGGGCCAGGACTGTGTAACTGGTCGATGGTCAGAGGGGACCAGGACTGTGTAACTGGTCGATGGTGTGAGGGGACCAGGACTGTGTAACTGGTCGATGGTCAGAGGGGACCAGGACTGTGTAACTGGTCGATGGTGTGAGGGGCCAGGACTGTGTAACTGGTCGATGGTGTGAGGTGACCAGGACTGTGTAACTGGTCGATGGTGTGAGGTGACCAGGACTGTGTAACTAGTCGATGGTGCGTGGGGAGCAGGACTGTGTAACTGGTCGATGGTGCGAGGGGACCAGGACTATGTAACTGGTCGATGGTGTGAGGGGCCAGGACTGTGTAACTGGTCGATGGTGTGAGGGGACCAGGACTGTGTAACTGGTCGAAGGTGAGTGGGGACCAGGACTGTGTAACTGGTCGATGGTGCGTGGGGAGCAGGACTGTGTAACTGGTCGATGGTGTGAGGGGACGAGGACTGTGTAACAGGTCGATGGTGAGGGGGGACCAGGACTGTGTAACTGGTCGATGGTGCGAGGGGCCAGGACTGTGTAACTGGTCGATGGTGCGTGGGGACCAAGACTGTGTAACTGGTCGATGGTGTGAGGGGACCAGGACTGTGTAACTGGTCGATGGTGTGAGGGGCCAGGACTGTGTAACTGGTCGATGGTGCGAGGGGATCAGGACTGTGTAACTGGTCGATGGTGTGAGGGGACCAGGACTGTGTAACTGGTCGATGGTGTGAGAGGACAAGGAATGTGTAACTGGTCGATGGTGTGAGGGGCCAGGACTGTGTAACTGGTCGATGGTGTGAGGGACCAGGACTGTGTAACTGGTCGATTGTGAGAGGGGACCAGGACTGTGTAACTGGTCGATGGTCAGAGGGGACCAGGACTGTGTAACTGGTCGATGGTGTGAGGTGCCAGGACTGTGTAACTGGTCGATGGTGTGAGGGGACCAGGACTGTGTAACTGGTCGATGGTGTGAGGGGACCAGGACTGTGTAACTGGTCGAAGGTGAGTGGGGACCAGGACTGTGTCACTGGTCGATGGTGCGTGGGGAGCAGGACTGTGTAACTGGTCGATGGTGTGAGGGGACGAGGACTGTGTAACAGGTCGATGGTGAGGGGGGACCAGGACTGTGTAACTGGTCGATGGTGCGAGGGGCCAGGACTGTGTAACTGGTCGATGGTGCGTGGGGACCAAGACTGTGTAACTGGTCGATGGTGTGAGGGGCCAGGACTGTGTAACTGGTCGATGGTGTGAGGGACCAGGACTGTGTAACTGGTCGATTGTGAGAGGGGACCAGGACTGTGTAACTGGTCGATGGCCAGAGGGGACCAGGACTGTGTAACTGGTCGATGGTGTGGGGGACCAGGACTGTGTCACTGGTCGATGGTGAGAGGGGACCAGGACTGTGTAACTGGTCGATGGTCAGAGGGGACCAGGACTGTGTAAATGGTCGATGGTGTGAGGTGCCAGGACTGTGTAACTGGTCGATGGTGTGAGGGACCGGGACTGTGTAACTGGTCGATTGTGAGAGGGGACCAGGACTGTGTAACTGGTCGATGGTCAGAGGGGACCAGGACTGTGTAACTGGTCGATGGTGTGAGGTGCCAGGACTGTGTAACTGGTCGATGGTGTGAGGGGACCAGGACTGTGTAACTGGTCGATGGTGTGAGGGGACCAGGACTGTGTAACTGGTCGATGGTCAGAGGGGACCAGGACTGTGTAACTGGTCGATGGTGTGAGGGGACCAGGACTGTGTAACTGGTCGATGGTGTGAGTGGACCAGGACTGTGCAACTGGTCGATGGTGTGAGAGGCCGTCACTGTGTAACAGGTCGATGGTGCGTGGGGAGCAGGACTGTGTAACTGGTCGATGGTCAGAGGGGACCAGGACTGTGTAACTGGTCGATGGTGTGAGGGGCCAGGACTGTGTAACTGGTCGATGGTCAGAGGGGACCAGGACTGTGTAACTGGTCGATGGTGTGAGGGGACCAGGACTGTGTAACTGGTCGATGGTCAGAGGGGACCAGGACTGTGTAACTGGTCGATGGTGTGAGGGGCCAGGACTGTGTAACTGGTCGATGGTGTGAGGGGACCAGGACTGTGTAACAGGTCGATGGTGTGAGGGGCCAGGACTGTGTAACTGGTCGATGGTGTGAGGGGACCAGGACTGTGTAACTGGTCGATGGTGCGAGGGGAACAGGACTGTGTAACTGGTCGATGGTGCGTGGGGAGCAGGACTGTGTAACTGGTCGATGGTGCGAGGGGACCAGGACTGTGTAACTGGTCGATGGTGTGAGGGGCCAGGACTGTGTAACTGGTCGATGGTGTGAGGTGACCAGGACTGTGTAACTGGTCGATGGTGCGAGGGGACCAGGACTGTGTAACTGGTCGATGGTGTGAGGGGCCAGGACTGTGTAACTGGTCGATGGTGTGAGGGGCCAGGACTGTATAACTGGTCGGTGGTGTGAGGTGACCAGGACTGTGTAACTGGTCGATGGTGCGAGGGGACCAGGACTGTGTAACTGGTCGATGGTGTGAGGGGCCAGGACTGTGCAACTGGTCGATGGTGTGAGGGGACCAGGACTGTGTAACTGGTCGATGGTGCGAGGGGACCAGGACTGTGTAACTGGTCGATGGTGCGTGGGGAGCAGGACTGTGTAACTGGTCGATGGTGTGAGGGGACCAGGACTGTGTAACTGGTCGAAGGTGAGAGGGGACCAGGACTGTGTAACTGGTCGATGGTGCGTGGGGAGCAGCACTGTGTAACTGGTCGATGGTGTGAGGGGCCAGGACTGTGTAACTGGTCGATGGTGTGAGGTGACCAGGACTGTGTAACTGGTCGATGGTGCGAGGGGACCAGGACTGTGTAACTGGTCGATGGTGTGAGGGGCCAGGACTGTGTAACTGGTCGATGGTGTGAGGGGACCAGGACTGTGTAACTGGTCGATGGTGCGAGGGGACCAGGACTGTGTAACTGGTCGATGGTGCGTGGGGAGCAGGACTGTGTAACTGGTCGATGGTGTGAGTGGACCAGGACTGTGTAACTGGTCGAAGGTGAGAGGGGACCAGGACTGTGTAACTGGTCGATGGTGCGTGGGGAGCAGCACTGTGTAACTGGTCGATGGTGTGAGGGGACCAGGACTGTGTAACAGGTCGATGGTGAGGGGGGACCAGGACTGTGTAACTGGTCGATGGTGCGTGGGGACCAAGACTGTGTAACTGGTCAATGGTGTGAGGGGACCAGGACTGTGTAACTGGACGATGGCCAGAGGGGACCAGGACTGTGTAACTGGTCGATGGTGTGAGGGACCAGGACTGTGTAACTGGTCGATGGTGAGAGGGGACCAGGAATGTGTAACTGGTCGATGGTCAGAGGGGACCAGGACTGTGTAAATGGTCGATGGTGTGAGGTGCCAGGACTGTGTAACTGGTCGATGGTGTGAGGGACCAGGACTGTGTAACTGGTCGATGGTGTGAGAGGACCAGGAATGTGTAAGTGGTCGATGGTGTGAGGGACCAGGACTGTGTAACTGGTCGATGGTGTGAGGGACCAGGACTGTGTAACTGGTCGATGGTGCGTGGGGAGCAGGACTGTGTAACTGGACGATGGCCAGAGGGGACCACGACTGTGTAACTGGTCGATGGTGTGAGGGACCAGGACTGTGTAACTGGTCGATGGTGAGAGGGGACCAGGACTGTGTAACTGGTCGATGGTGTGAGGTGCCAGGACTGTGTAACTGGTCGATGGTGTGAGGTGACCAGGACTGTGTAACTGGTCGATGATGTGAGGTGACCAGGACTGTGTAACTGGTCGATGGTGAGAGGGGACCAGGACTGTGTAACTGGTCGATGGTGTGAGGGGACCAGGACTGTGTAACTAGTCGATGGTCAGAGGGGACCAGGACTGTGTAACTGGTCGATGGTGTGAGGGGACCAGGACTGTGTAACTGTACGATGGTGTGAGGGGACCAGGACTGTGTAACTGGTCGATGGTGTGAGAGGCCAGGACTGTGTAACTGGTCGATGGTGCGTGGGGAGCAGGACTGTGTAACTGGTCGATGGTCAGAGGGGGCCAGGACTGTGTAACTGGTCGATGGTGTGAGGGGACCAGGACTGTGTAACTGGTCGATGGTCAGACGGGACCAGGACTGTGTAACTGGTCGATGGTGTGAGGTGACCAGGACTGTGTAACTGGTCGATGGTGTGAGGGGACCATGAATGTGTAACTAGTCGATGGTGCGTGGGGAGCAGGACTGTGTAACTGGTCGATGGTCAGAGGGGACCAGGACTGTGTAACTGGTCGATGGTGTGAGGCGACCAGGACTGTGTAACTGGTCGATGGTGTGAGGGGACCAGGACTGTGCAACTGGTCGATGGTGTGAGAGGCCAGGACTGTGTAACAGGTCGATGGTGTGAGGGGACCAGGACTGTGCAACTGGTCGATGGAGTGAGAGGCCAGGACTGTGTAACTGGTCGATGGTGTGAGGGGACCAGGACTGTGCAACTGGTCGATGGTGTGAGAGGCCAGGACTGTGTAACTGGTCGATGGTGAGAGGGGACCAGGACTGTGTAACTGGTCGATGGTCAGAGGGGACCAGGACTGTGTAACTGGTCGATGGTGTGAGGGGCCAGGACTGTGTAACTGGTCGATGGTCAGAGGGGACCAGGACTGTGTAACTGGTCGATGGTGTGAGGGGACCAGGACTGTGTAACTGGTCGATGGTCAGAGGGGACCAGGACTGTGTAACTGGTCGATGGTGTGAGGGGCCAGGACTGTGTAACTGGTCGATGGTGTGAGGGGACCAGGACTGTGTAACAGGTCGATGGTGTGAGGGGCCAGGACTGTGTAACTGGTCGATGGTGTGAGGGGACCAGGACTGTGTAACTGGTCGATGGTGCGAGGGGACCAGGACTGTGTAACTGGTCGATGGTGCGTGGGGAGCAGGACTGTGTAACTGGTCGATGGTGCGAGGGGACCAGGACTGTGTAACTGGTCGATGGTGTGAGGGGCCAGGACTGTGTAACTGGTCGATGGTGTGAGGTGACCAGGACTGTGTAACTGGTCGATGGTGAGAGGGGACCAGGACTGTGTAACTGGTCGATGGTGTGAGGGGACCAGGACTGTGTAACTGGTCGATGGTCAGAGGGGACCAGGACTGTGTAACTGGTCGATGATGTGAGGGGACCAGGACTGTGTAACTGTACGATGGTGTGAGGGGACCAGGACTGTGTAACTGGTCGATGGTGTGAGAGGCCAGGACTGTGTAACTGGTCGATGGTGCGTGGGGAGCAGGACTGTGTAACTGGTCGATGGTCAGAGGGGACCAGGACTGTGTAACTGGTCGATGGTGTGAGGGGCCATGACTGTGTAACTGGTCGATGGTCAGAGGGGACCAGGACTGTGTAACTGGTCGATGGTGTGAGGGGACCAGGACTGTGTAACTGGTCGATGGTCAGAGGGGACCAGGACTGTGTAACTGGTCGATGGTGTGAGGGGACCAGGACTGTGTAACTGGTCGATGGTGCGAGGGGACCAGGACTGTGTAACTGTACGATGGTGTGAGGGGACCAGGACTGTGTAACTGGTCGATGGTGTGAGAGGCCAGGACTGTGTAACTGGTCGATGGTGCGTGGGGAGCAGGACTGTGTAACTGGTCGATGGTCAGAGGGGACCTGGACTGTGTAACTGGTCGATGGTGTGAGGGGCCATGACTGTGTAACTGGTCGATGGTGTGAGGGGACCAGGACTGTGTAACTGGTCGATGGTGTGAGGGGACCAGGACTGTGTAACTGGTCGATGGTCAGAGGGGACCAGGACTGTGTAACTGGTCGATGGTGTGAGGTGACCAGGACTGTGTAACTGGTCGATGGTGTGAGGGGACCATGAATGTGTAACTAGTCGATGGTGCGTGGGGAGCAGGACTGTGTAACTGGTCGATGGTCAGAGGGGACCAGGACTGTGTAACTGGTCGATGGTGTGAGGGGACCAGGACTGTGTAACTGGTCGATGGTGTGAGGGGACCAGGACTGTGCAACTGGTCGATGGTGTGAGAGGCCAGGACTGTGTAACAGGTCGATGGTGCGTGGGGAGCAGGACTGTGTAACTGGTCGATGGTCAGAGGGGACCAGGACTGTGTAACTGGTCGATGGTGTGAGTGGCCAGGACTGTGTAACTGGTCGATGGTCAGAGGGGACCAGGACTGTGTAACTGGTCGATGGTGTGAGGGGACCAGGACTGTGTAACTGGTCGATGGTCAGAGGGGACCAGGACTGTGTAACTGGTCGATGGTGTGAGGGGCCAGGACTGTGTAACTGGTCGATGGTGTGAGGGGACCAGGACTGTGTAACAGGTCGATGGTGTGAGGGGCCAGGACTGTGTAACTGGTCGATGGTGTGAGGGGACCAGGACTGTGTAACTGGTCGATGGTGCGAGGGGACCAGGACTGTGTAACTGGTCGATGGTGCGTGGGGAGCAGGACTGTGTAACTGGTCGATGGTGTGAGGGGACCAGGACTGTGTAACTGGTCGATGGTGTGAGGGGCCAGGACTGTGTAACTGGTCGATGGTGTGAGGTGACCAGGACTGTGTAACTGGTCGATGGTGCGAGGGGACCAGGACTGTGTAACTGGTCGATGGTGTGAGGGGCCAGGACTGTGTAACTGGTCGATGGTGTGAGGTGACCAGGACTGTGTAACTGGTCGATGGTGCGAGGGGACCAGGACTGTGTAACTGGTCGATGGTGTGAGGGGCCAGGACTGTGTAACTGGTCGATGGTGTGAGGGGACCAGGACTGTGTAACTGGTCGATGGTGCGAGGGGACCAGGACTGTGTAACTGGTCGATGGTGCGTGGGGAGCAGGACTGTGTAACTGGTCGATGGTGTGAGGGGACCAGGACTGTGTAACTGGTCGAAGGTGAGAGGGGACCAGGACTGTGTAACTGGTCGATGGTGTGAGGGACCAGGACTGTGTAACTGGTCGATGGTGCGTGGGGAGCAGGACTGTGTAACTGGACGATGGCCAGAGGGGACCACGACTGTGTAACTGGTCGATGGTGTGAGGGACCAGGACTGTGTAACTGGTCGATGGTGAGAGGGGACCAGGACTGTGTAACAGGTCGATGGTCAGAGGGGACCAGGACTGTGTAACTGGTCGATGGTGTGAGGTGCCAGGACTGTGTAACTGGTCGATGGTGTGAGGTGACCAGGACTGTGTAACTGGTCGATGATGTGAGGTGACCAGGACTGTGTAACTGGTCGATGGTGAGAGGGGACCAGGACTGTGTAACTGGTCGATGGTGTGAGGGGACCAGGACTGTGTAACTGGTCGATGGTCAGAGGGGACCTGGACTGTGTAACTGGTCGATGGTGTGAGGGGCCATGACTGTGTAACTGGTCGATGGTCAGAGGGGACCAGGACTGTGTAACTGGTCGATGGTGTGAGGGGACCAGGACTGTGTAACTGGTCGATGGTCAGAGGGGACCAGGACTGTGTAACTGGTCGATGGTGTGAGGTGACCAGGACTGTGTAACTGGTCGATGGTGTGAGGGGACCATGAATGTGTAACTAGTCGATGGTGCGTGGGGAGCAGGACTGTGTAACTGGTCGATGGTCAGAGGGGACCAGGACTGTGTAACTGGTCGATGGTGTGAGGGGACCAGGACTGTGTAACTGGTCGATGGTGTGAGGGGACCAGGACTGTGCAACTGGTCGATGGTGTGAGAGGCCAGGACTGTGTAACAGGTCGATGGTGCGTGGGGAGCAGGACTGTGTAACTGGTCGATGGTCAGAGGGGACCAGGACTGTGTAACTGGTCGATGGTGTGAGTGGCCAGGACTGTGTAACTGGTCGATGGTCAGAGGGGACCAGGACTGTGTAACTGGTCGATGGTGTGAGGGGACCAGGACTGTGTAACTGGTCGATGGTCAGAGGGGACCAGGACTGTGTAACTGGTCGATGGTGTGAGGGGCCAGGACTGTGTAACTGGTCGATGGTGTGAGGGGACCAGGACTGTGTAACAGGTCGATGGTGTGAGGGGCCAGGACTGTGTAACTGGTCGATGGTGTGAGGGGACCAGGACTGTGTAACTGGTCGATGGTGCGAGGGGACCAGGACTGTGTAACTGGTCGATGGTGCGTGGGGAGCAGGACTGTGTAACTGGTCGATGGTGTGAGGGGACCAGGACTGTGTAACTGGTCGATGGTGTGAGGGGCCAGGACTGTGTAACTGGTCGATGGTGTGAGGTGACCAGGACTGTGTAACTGGTCGATGGTGCGAGGGGACCAGGACTGTGTAACTGGTCGATGGTGTGAGGGGCCAGGACTGTGTAACTGGTCGATGGTGTGAGGTGACCAGGACTGTGTAACTGGTCGATGGTGCGAGGGGACCAGGACTGTGTAACTGGTCGATGGTGTGAGGGGCCAGGACTGTGTAACTGGTCGATGGTGTGAGGGGACCAGGACTGTGTAACTGGTCGATGGTGCGAGGGGACCAGGACTGTGTAACTGGTCGATGGTGCGTGGGGAGCAGGACTGTGTAACTGGTCGATGGTGTGAGGGGACCAGGACTGTGTAACTGGTCGAAGGTGAGAGGGGACCAGGACTGTGTAACTGGTCGATGGTGTGAGGGACCAGGACTGTGTAACTGGTCGATGGTGCGTGGGGAGCAGGACTGTGTAACTGGACGATGGCCAGAGGGGACCACGACTGTGTAACTGGTCGATGGTGTGAGGGACCAGGACTGTGTAACTGGTCGATGGTGAGAGGGGACCAGGACTGTGTAACAGGTCGATGGTCAGAGGGGACCAGGACTGTGTAACTGGTCGATGGTGTGAGGTGCCAGGACTGTGTAACTGGTCGATGGTGTGAGGTGACCAGGACTGTGTAACTGGTCGATGATGTGAGGTGACCAGGACTGTGTAACTGGTCGATGGTGAGAGGGGACCAGGACTGTGTAACTGGTCGATGGTGTGAGGGGACCAGGACTGTGTAACTGGTCGATGGTCAGAGGGGACCAGGACTGTGTAACTGGTCGATGGTGTGAGGGGACCAGGACTGTGTAACTGTACGATGGTGTGAGGGGACCAGGACTGTGTAACTGGTCGATGGTGTGAGAGGCCAGGACTGTGTAACTGGTCGATGGTGCGTGGGGAGCAGGACTGTGTAACTGGTCGATGGTCAGAGGGGACCAGGACTATGTAACTGGTCGATGGTGTGAGGGGCCATGACTGTGTAACTGGTCGATGGTCAGAGGGGACCAGGACTGTGTAACTGGTCGATGGTGTGAGGGGACCAGCACTGTGTAACTGGTCGATGGTCAGAGGGGACCAGGACTGTGTAACTGGTCGATGGTGTGAGGGGCCAGGACTGTGTAACTGGTCGATGGTGTGAGGTGACCAGGACTGTGTAACTGGTCGATGGTGTGAGGGGACCATGAATGTGTAACTAGTCGATGGTGCGTGGGGAGCAGGACTGTGTAACTGGTCGATGGTGCGAGGGGACCAGGACTGTGTAACTGGTCGATGGTGTGAGGGGCCAGGACTGTGTAACTGGTCGATGGTGTGAGGTGACCAGGACTGTGTAACTGGTCGATGGTGCGAGGGGACCAGGACTGTGTAACTGGTCGATGGTGTGAGGGGCCAGGACTGTGTAACTGGTCGATGGTGTGAGGTGACCAGGACTGTGTAACTGGTCGATGGTGCGAGGGGACCAGGACTGTGTAACTGGTCGATGGTGTGAGGGGCCAGGACTGTGTAACTGGTCGATGGTGTGAGGGGACCAGGACTGTGTCACTGGTGGATGGTGTGAGGGGACCAGGACTGTGTCACTGGTCGATGGTGCGAGGGGACCAGGACTGTGTAACTGGTCGATGGTGAGAGGGGACCAGGACTGTGTAACTGGTCGATGGTGCGTGGGGAGCAGGACTGTGTAACTGGTCGATGGTGTGAGGGGACCAGGACTGTGTAAATGGTCGATGGTGAGAGGGGACCAGGACTGTGTAACTGGTCGATGGTGCGTGGGGAGCAGGACTGTGTAACTGGTCGATGGTGTGAGGGGACCAGGACTGTGTAACTGGTCGAAGGTGAGAGGGGACCAGGACTGTGTAACTGGTCGATGGTGCGTGGGGAGCAGGACTGTGTAACTGGTCGATGGTGCGAGGGGACCAGGACTGTGTAACTGGTCGTTGGTGCGAGGAGACCAGGACTGTGTAACTGGTCGATGGTGTGAGGGGACCAGGACTGTGTAACTGGTCGATGGTGTGAGGGGACCAGGACTGTGTAACAGGTCGATGGTGCGTGGGGAGCAGGACTGTGTAACTGGTCGATGGTGTGAGGGGACCAGGACTGTGTAACTGGTCGATGGTGTGAGGGGACCAGGACTGTGTAACAGGTCGATGGTGAGGGGGGACCAGGACTGTGTAACTGGTCCAAGGTGCGTGGGGACCAAGACTGTGTCACTTGTCGATGGTGTGAGGGGACCAGGACTGTGTAACTGGTCGATGGTGTGAGGGGCCAGGACTGTGTAACTGGTCGATGGTGCGAGGGGATCAGGACTGTGTAACTGGTCGATGGTGCGAGGGGACCAGGACTGTGTAACTGGTCAATATTGCGAGGGGACCAGGATGTGTAACTGGTCGATGGTGCGAGGGGACCAGGACTGTGTAACTGGTCCACGGTGCGAGGGGACCAGGACTGTTTAACTGGTCGATGGTGTGAGGGGACCAGGACTGTGTAACTTGTCGATGGTGCGTGGGGAGCAGGACTGTGTAACTGGTCGATGGTGCGAGGGGAGCAGGACTGTGTAACTGGTCGATGTTGCGAGGGGACCAGGACTGTGTAACTGGTCAATGTTGCGAGGGGACCAGGACTGTGTAACTGGTCGATGGTGCGAGGGGACCAGGACTGTGTAACTGGTCGATGGTGTGAGTGGCACAGGACTGTGTAACTGGTCGATGGTGTGAGGGGCCAGGACTGTGTAACTGGTCGATGGTGAGAGGGGATCAGGACTGTGTAACTGGTCGATGGTGCGAGGGGACCAGGACTGTGTAACTGGTCGATGGTGTGAGAGGACCAGGAATGTGTAACTGGTCGATGGTGTGAGGGGCCAGGACTGTGCAACTGGTCGATGGTGCGAGGGGATCAGGACTGTGTAACTGGTCGATGGTGCGAGGGGACCAGGACTGTGTAACTGGTCGATGGTGCGAGGGGCCAGGACTGTGTAACTGGTCGATGGTGTGAGGTGACCAGGACTGTGTAACTGGTCGATGGTGCGAGGGGACCAGGACTGTGTAACTGGTCGATGGTGTGAGGGGCCAGGACTGTGTAACTGGTCGATGGTGTGAGGGGACCAGGACTGTGTAACTGGTCGATGGTGCGATGGGACCAGGACTGTGTAACTGGTCGATGGTGCGTGGGGAGCAGGACTGTGTAACTGGTCGATGGTGTGAGGGGACCAGGACTGTGTAACTGGTCGAAGGTGAGAGGGGACCAGGACTGTGTAACTGGTCGATGGTGTGAGGGACCAGGACTGTGTAACTGGTCGATGGTGCGTGGGGAGCAGGACTGTGTAACTGGACGATGGCCAGAGGGGACCAGGACTGTGTAACTGGTCGATGGTGTGAGGGACCAGGACTGTGTAACTGGTCGATGGTGAGAGGGGACCAGGACTGTGTAACAGGTCGATGGTCAGAGGGGACCAGGACTGTGTAACTGGTCGATGGTGTGAGGTGCCAGGACTGTGTAACTGGTCGATGGTGTGAGGTGACCAGGACTGTGTAACTGGTCGATGATGTGAGGTGACCAGGACTGTGTAACTGGTCGATGGTGTGAGAGGCCAGGACTGTGTAACTGGTCGATGGTGCGTGGGGAGCAGGACTGTGTAACTGGTCGATGGTCAGAGGGGACCAGGACTGTGTAACTGGTCGATGGTGTGAGGGGCCATGACTGTGTAACTGGTCGATGGTCAGAGGGGACCAGGACTGTGTAACTGGTCGATGGTGTGAGGGGCCAGGACTGTGTAACTGGTCGATGGTGTGAGGTGACCAGGACTGTGTAACTGGTCGATGGTGTGAGGGGACCATGAACGTGTAACTAGTCGATGGTGCGTGGGGAGCAGGACTGTGTAACTGGTCGATGGTGCGAGGGGACCAGGACTGTGTAACTGGTCGATGGTGTGAGGGGCCAGGACTGTGTAACTGGTCGATGGTGTGAGGTGACCAGGACTGTGTAACTGGTCGATGGTGCGAGGGGACCAGGACTGTGTAACTGGTCGATGGTGTGAGGGGCCAGGACTGTGTAACTGGTCGATGGTGTGAGGTGACCAGGACTGTGTAACTGGTCGATGGTGCGAGGGGACCAGGACTGTGTAACTGGTCGATGGTGTGAGGGGCCAGGACTGTGTAACTGGTCGATGGTGTGAGGGGACCAGGACTGTGTCACTGGTCGATGGTGCGAGGGGACCAGGACTGTGTAACTGGTCGATGGTGAGAGGGGACCAGGACTGTGTAACTGGTCGATGGTGCGTGGGGAGCAGGACTGTGTAACTGGTCGATGGTGTGAGGGGACCAGGACTGTGTAAATGGTCGATGGTGAGAGGGGACCAGGACTGTGTAACTGGCCGATGGTGCGTGGGGAGCAGGACTGTGTAACTGGTCGATGGTGTGAGGGGACCAGGACTGTGTAACTGGTCGAAGGTGAGAGGGGACCAGGACTGTGTAACTGATCGATGGTGCGTGGGGAGCAGGACTGTGTAACTGGTCGATGGTGTGAGGGGACCAGGACTGTGTAACAGGTCGATGGTGCGTGGGGAGCAGGACTGTGTAACTGGTCGATGGTGAGAGGGGATCAGGACTGTGTAACTGGTCGATGGTGCGAGGGGACCAGGACTGTGTAACTGGTCAATGTTGCGAGGGGACCAGGACTGTGTAACTGGTCGATGGTGCGAGGGGACCAGGACTGTGTCACTGGTCCATGGTGCGAGGGGACCAGGACTATGTAACTGGTCGATGGTGTGAGGGGACCAGGACTGTGTAACTTGTCGATGGTGCGTGGGGAGCAGGACTGTGTAACTGGTCGATGGTGCGAGGGGAGCAGGACTGTGTAACTGGTCGATGTTGCGAGGGGACCAGGACTGTGTAACTGGTCAATGTTGCGAGGGGACCAGGACTGTGTAACTGGTAGATGGTGCGAGGGGACCAGGACTGTGCAACTGGTCGATGGTGTGAGTGGACCAGGACTGTGTAACTGGTCGATGGTGTGAGGGGCCAGGACTGTGTAACTGGTCGATGGTGTGAGGGGACCAGGACTGTGTAACAGGTCGATGGTGAGGGGGGACCAGGACTGTGTAACTGGTCGATGGTGTGAGGGGCCAGGACTGTGTAACTGGTCGATGGTGTGAGGGGACCAGGACTGTGTAACTGGTCGATGGTGCGAGGGGATCAGGACTGTGTAACTGGTCGATGGTGCGAGGGGCCAGGACTGTGTAACTGGTCCAAGGTGCGTGGGGACCAAGACTGTGCAACTGGTCGATGGTGTGAGGGGACCAGGACTGTGTAACTGGTCGATGGTGTGAGGGGCCAGGACTGTGTAACTGGTCGATGGTGCGAGGGGATCAGGACTGTGTAACTGGTCGATGGTGCGAGGGGACCAGGACTGTGTAACTGGTCAATGTTGCGAGGGGACCAGGACTGTGTAACTGGTCGATGGTGCGAGGGGACCAGGACTGTGTCACTGGTCCATGGTGCGAGGGGACCAGGACTATGTAACTGGTCGATGGTGTGAGGGGACCAGGACTGTGTAACTTGTCGATGGTGCGTGGGGAGCAGGACTGTGTAACTGGTCGATGGTGCGAGGGGAGCAGGACTGTGTAACTGGTCGATGTTGCGAGGGGACCAGGACTGTGTAACTGGTCAATGTTGCGAGGGGACCAGGACTGTGTAACTGGTCGATGGTGCGAGGGGACCAGGATTGTGTAACTGCTCGATGGTGTGAGTGGACCAGGACTGTGTAACTGGTCGATGGTGTGAGGGGCCAGGACTGTGTAACTGGTCGATGGTGAGAGGGGACCAGGACTGTGTAACTGGTCGATGGTGTGAGAGGACCAGGAATGTGTAACTGGTCGATGGTGTGAGGGGCCAGGACTGTGTAACTGGTCGATGGTGCGAGGGGAGCAGGACTGTGTAACTGGTCGATGGTGCGAGGGGACCAGGACTGTGTAACTGGTCGATGGTGCGAGGGGACCAGGACTGTGTAACTGGTCGATGGTGCGAGGGGACCAGGACTGTGTAACTGGTCGATGGTGCGAGGGGACCAGGACTGTGTAACTGGTCGATGGTGCGTGGGGACCAATACTGAGTAACTGATCGATGGTGCGTGGGGACCAGGACTGTGTAACTGGTCCATGGTGCGAGGGGACCAGGACTGTGTAACTGGTCGATGGTGCGAGGGGACCAGGACTGAGTAACTGGTCGATGGTGCGTGGGGAGCAGGACTGTGTAACTGGTCGATGGTGCGAGGGGAGCAGGACTGTGTAACTGGTCGATGTTGCGAGGGGACCAGGACTGTGTAACTGGTCAATGTTGCGAGGGGACCAGGACTGTGTAACTGGTCGATGGTGCGAGGGGACCAGGACTGTGTAACTGGTCGATGGTGCGAGGGGATCAGGACTGTGTAACTGGTCAATGGTGAGAGGGGACCAGGATTGTGTAACTGGTCGATGGTGCGAGGGGACCAGGACTGTGTAACTGGTCGATGGTCAGAGGGGACCAGGACTGTGCAACTGGTCGATGGTGTGAGGTGCCAGGACTGTGTAACTGGTCGATGGTGTGAGGGGACCAGGACTTTGTAACTGGTCGATGGTCAGAGGGGACCAGGACTGTGTAACTGGTCGATGGTGTGAGGGGCCAGGACTGTGTAACTGGTCGATGGTGTGAGGGGACCAGGACTGTGTAACTGGTCGATGGAGTGAGGGGACCAGGACTGTGTAACTGGTCGATGGTGTGAGGTGCCAGGACTGTGTAACTGGTCGATGGTGTGAGGGGACCAGGACTCTGTAACTGGTCGATGGTGAGAGGGACCAGGACTGTGTAACTGGTCGATGGTGTGAGGGACCAGGACTGTGTAACTGGTCGATGGTGCGTGGGGAGCAGGACTGTGTTACTGGTCGATGGTGAGAGGGGACCAGGAATGTGTAACTGGTCGATGGTGAGAGGGGACCAGGACTGTGTAACTGGTCGAAGGTGCGTGGGGACCAGGACTGTGTAACTGGTCGATGGTGCGTGGGGAGCAGGACTGTGTTACTGGTCGATGGTGAGAGGGGACCAGGACTGTGTAACTGGTCGATGGTGCGAGGGGACCAGGACTGTGTTACTGGTCGATGGTGTGAGGGGACCAGGACTGTGTAACTGGTCGATGGTGCGTGGGGAGCAGGACTATGTAATTGGTCGATGGTGAGAGGGGACCAGGAATGTGTAACTGGTCGATGGTGAGAGGGGACCAGGACTGTGTAACTGGTCGATGGTGCGTGGGGAGCAGGACTGTGTAACTGGTCGATGGTGAGAGGGGACCAGGACTGTGTAACTGGTCGATGGTGTGAGGGGACCAGGACTGTGTAACTGGTCGATGGTGCGTGGGGAGCAGGACTGTGTAACTGGTCGATGGTGAGAGGGGACCAGGACTGTGTAACTGGTCGATGGTGTGAGGGGACCAGGACTGTGTAACTGGTCGATGGTGAGAGGGACCAGGACTGTGTAACTGGTCGATGGTGTGAGGGGCCAGGACTGTGTAACTGGTCGATGGTGCGAGGGGACCAGGACTGTGTAACTGGTCGATGGTGAGAGGGGACCAGGACTGTGTAAATGGTCGATGGTGTGAGGGACCAGGACTGTGTAACTGGTCGATGGTGTGAGGGGCCAGGACTGTGTAACTGGTCGATGGTGAGAGGGGACCAGGACTGTGTAAATGGTCGATGGTGTGAGGGGACCAGGACTGTGTAACTCGTCGATGGTGCGTGGGGAGCAGGACTGTGCAACTGGTCAATGGTGTGAGGGGACCAGGACTGTGTAACTGGTCGATGGTGCGTGGGGACCAGGACTGTGTTACTGGTCGATGGTGTGAGGGGACCAGGACTGTGTAACTGGTCGAAGGTGCGTGGGGACCAGGACTGTGTAACTGGTCGATGGTGAGAGGGGACCAGGAATGTGTCACTGGTCGATGGTGAGAGGGGACCAGGACTGTGTAACTGGTCGATGGTGAGAGGGGACCAGGACTGTGTAACTGGTCGATGGTGTGAGGGGACCAGGACTGTGTGTTCTGGTCGATGGTGAGAGGGGACCAGGACTGTGTAACTGGTCGATGGTGCGTGGGGAGCAGGACTGTGTAACTGGTCGATGGTGAGAGGGGACCAGGACTGTGTAACTGGTCGATGGTGCGAGGGGACCAGGACTGTGTAACTGGTCGATTGTGCAAGGGGACCAGGACTGTGTAACTGGTCTATGGTGCGAGGGGACCAGGACTGTGTAACTGGTCGATGGTGCGTGGGGACCAGGACTGTGTAACTGGTCGATGGTGCGTTGGGACCAGGACTGTGTAACTGGTCGATGGTGCGAGGGGACCAGGACTGTGTAACTGGTCTATGGTGCGAGGGGACCAGGACTGTGTAACTGGTCGATGGTGTGAGGGGACCAGGACTGTGCAACTGGTCGATGGTGTGAGGGGACCAGGACTGTGTAACTGGTCGATGGTGTGAGGGGACCAGGACTGTGTAACTGGTCGATGGTGAGAGGGGACCAGGACTGTGTAACTGGTCGATGGTGTGAGGGGACCAGGACTGTGTAACTGGTCGATGGTGCGAGGGGACCAGGACTGTGTAACTGGTCGATGGTGTGAGGGGACCAGGACTGTGTAACTGGTCGATGGTGCGAGGGGACCAGGACTGTGTAACTGGTCGATGGTGTGAGGGGCCAGGACTGTGTAACTGGTCGATGGTGTGAGGGGACCAGGACTGTGTAACTGGTAGATGGTGCGTGGGGACCAGGACTGTGTAACTGGTCGATGGTGCGTTGGGACCAGGACTGTGTAACTGGTCGATGGTGCGAGGGGACCAGGACTGTGTAACTGGTCTATGGTGCAAGGGGACCAGGACTGTGTAACTGGTCGATGGTGTGAGGGGACCAGGACTGTGTAACTGGTCGATGGTGTGAGGGGACCAGGACTGTGGAACTGGTCGATGGTGTGAGGGGACCAGGACTGTGTAACTGGTCGATGGTGAGAGGGGGCCAGGACTGTGTAACTGGTCGATGGTGCGTGGGGACCAGGACTGTGTAACTGGTCGATGGTGCATTGGGACCAGGACTGTGTAACTGGTCTATAGTGCGAGGGGACCAGGACTGTGTAACTGGTCGATGGTGCGAGAGGACCAGGACTTTGTAACTGGTCGATGGTGAGAGGGGACCAGGACTGTGTAACTGGTCGATGGTGCGAGGGGAACAGGACTTTGTAACTGGTCGATGGTGAGAGGGGACCAGGACTGTGTAACTGGTCGATGGTGCGAGGGGACCAGGACTGTGTAACTGGTCAATGGTGTGAGGGGACCAGGACTGTGTAACTGGTCGATGGTGCGAGGGGTCCAGGACTGTGTAACTGGTCAATGGTGCGTGGGGAGCAGGACTGTGTAACTGGTCGATGGTGTGAGGGGACCAGGACTGTGTAACTGGTCGATGGTGCGAGGGGACCAGGACTGTGTAACTGGTCGATGGTGCGAGGGGTCCAGGACTGTGTAACTGGTCGATGGTGTGAGGGGACCAGGACTGTGTAACTGGTAGATGGTGAGGGGGGACCAGGACTGTGTAACTGGTCGATGGTGCGAGGGGACCAGGACTGTGGAACTGGTCGATGGTGCGAGGGGTCCAGGACTGTGTAACTGGTCGATGGTGTGAGGGGACCAGGACTGTGTAACTGGTCAATGGTGTGAGGGGACCAGGACTGTGTAACTAGTCGATGGTGCGAGGGGTCCAGGACTGTGTAACTGGTCGATGGTGCGAGGGGACCAGGACTGTGTAACTGGTTGATGGTGCGAGGGGACCAGGACTTTGTAACTGGTCGATGGTGCGAGGGGTCCAGGACTGTGTAACTGGTCAATGGTGCGAGGGGACCAGGACTGTGTAACTGGTCGATGGTGCGAGGGGACCAGGACTTTGTAACTGGTCGATGGTGCGAGGGGACCAGGACTGTGTAACTGGTCGATGGTGTGAGGGGACCAGGACTGTTTAACTGGTCGATGGTGAGAGGGGACCAGGACTGTGTAACTGGTCGATGGTGTGAGGGACCAGGACTGTGTAACTGGTCGATGGTGCGTGGGGAGCAGGACTGTGTTACTGGTCGATGGTGAGAGGGGACCAGGAATGTGTAACTGGTCGATGGTGAGAGGGGACCAGGACTGTGTAACTGGTCGAAGGTGCGTGGGGACCAGGACTGTGTAACTGGTCGATGGTGCGTGGGGAGCAGGACTGTGTTACTGGTCGATGGTGAGAGGGGACCAGGACTGTGTAACTGGTCGATGGTGCGAGGGGACCAGGACTGTGTTACTGGTCGATGGTGTGAGGGGACCAGGACTGTGTAACTGGTCGATGGTGCGTGGGGAGCAGGACTATGTAATTGGTCGATGGTGAGAGGGGACCAGGAATGTGTAACTGGTCGATGGTGAGAGGGGACCAGGACTGTGTAACTGGTCGATGGTGCGTGGGGAGCAGGACTGTGTAACTGGTCGATGGTGAGAGGGGACCAGGACTGTGTAACTGGTCGATGGTGTGAGGGGACCAGGACTGTGTAACTGGTCGATGGTGCGTGGGGAGCAGGACTGTGTAACTGGTCGATGGTGAGAGGGGACCAGGACTGTGTAACTGGTCGATGGTGTGAGGGGACCAGGACTGTGTAACTGGTCGATGGTGAGAGGGACCAGGACTGTGTAACTGGTCGATGGTGTGAGGGGCCAGGACTGTGTAACTGGTCGATGGTGCGAGGGGACCAGGACTGTGTAACTGGTCGATGGTGAGAGGGGACCAGGACTGTGTAAATGGTCGATGGTGTGAGGGACCAGGACTGTGTAACTGGTCGATGGTGTGAGGGGCCAGGACTGTGTAACTGGTCGATGGTGAGAGGGGACCAGGACTGTGTAAATGGTCGATGGTGTGAGGGGACCAGGACTGTGTAACTCGTCGATGGTGCGTGGGGAGCAGGACTGTGCAACTGGTCAATGGTGTGAGGGGACCAGGACTGTGTAACTGGTCGATGGTGCGTGGGGACCAGGACTGTGTTACTGGTCGATGGTGTGAGGGGACCAGGACTGTGTAACTGGTCGAAGGTGCGTGGGGACCAGGACTGTGTAACTGGTCGATGGTGAGAGGGGACCAGGAATGTGTCACTGGTCGATGGTGAGAGGGGACCAGGACTGTGTAACTGGTCGATGGTGAGAGGGGACCAGGACTGTGTAACTGGTCGATGGTGTGAGGGGACCAGGACTGTGTGTTCTGGTCGATGGTGAGAGGGGACCAGGACTGTGTAACTGGTCGATGGTGCGTGGGGAGCAGGACTGTGTAACTGGTCGATGGTGAGAGGGGACCAGGACTGTGTAACTGGTCGATGGTGCGAGGGGACCAGGACTGTGTAACTGGTCGATTGTGCAAGGGGACCAGGACTGTGTAACTGGTCTATGGTGCGAGGGGACCAGGACTGTGTAACTGGTCGATGGTGCGTGGGGACCAGGACTGTGTAACTGGTCGATGGTGCGTTGGGACCAGGACTGTGTAACTGGTCGATGGTGCGAGGGGACCAGGACTGTGTAACTGGTCTATGGTGCGAGGGGACCAGGACTGTGTAACTGGTCGATGGTGTGAGGGGACCAGGACTGTGCAACTGGTCGATGGTGTGAGGGGACCAGGACTGTGTAACTGGTCGATGGTGTGAGGGGACCAGGACTGTGTAACTGGTCGATGGTGAGAGGGGACCAGGACTGTGTAACTGGTCGATGGTGTGAGGGGACCAGGACTGTGTAACTGGTCGATGGTGCGAGGGGACCAGGACTGTGTAACTGGTCGATGGTGTGAGGGGACCAGGACTGTGTAACTGGTCGATGGTGCGAGGGGACCAGGACTGTGTAACTGGTCGATGGTGTGAGGGGCCAGGACTGTGTAACTGGTCGATGGTGTGAGGGGACCAGGACTGTGTAACTGGTAGATGGTGCGTGGGGACCAGGACTGTGTAACTGGTCGATGGTGCGTTGGGACCAGGACTGTGTAACTGGTCGATGGTGCGAGGGGACCAGGACTGTGTAACTGGTCTATGGTGCAAGGGGACCAGGACTGTGTAACTGGTCGATGGTGTGAGGGGACCAGGACTGTGTAACTGGTCGATGGTGTGAGGGGACCAGGACTGTGGAACTGGTCGATGGTGTGAGGGGACCAGGACTGTGTAACTGGTCGATGGTGAGAGGGGGCCAGGACTGTGTAACTGGTCGATGGTGCGTGGGGACCAGGACTGTGTAACTGGTCGATGGTGCATTGGGACCAGGACTGTGTAACTGGTCTATAGTGCGAGGGGACCAGGACTGTGTAACTGGTCGATGGTGCGAGAGGACCAGGACTTTGTAACTGGTCGATGGTGAGAGGGGACCAGGACTGTGTAACTGGTCGATGGTGCGAGGGGAACAGGACTTTGTAACTGGTCGATGGTGAGAGGGGACCAGGACTGTGTAACTGGTCGATGGTGCGAGGGGACCAGGACTGTGTAACTGGTCAATGGTGTGAGGGGACCAGGACTGTGTAACTGGTCGATGGTGCGAGGGGTCCAGGACTGTGTAACTGGTCAATGGTGCGTGGGGAGCAGGACTGTGTAACTGGTCGATGGTGTGAGGGGACCAGGACTGTGTAACTGGTCGATGGTGCGAGGGGACCAGGACTGTGTAACTGGTCGATGGTGCGAGGGGTCCAGGACTGTGTAACTGGTCGATGGTGTGAGGGGACCAGGACTGTGTAACTGGTAGATGGTGAGGGGGGACCAGGACTGTGTAACTGGTCGATGGTGCGAGGGGACCAGGACTGTGGAACTGGTCGATGGTGCGAGGGGTCCAGGACTGTGTAACTGGTCGATGGTGTGAGGGGACCAGGACTGTGTAACTGGTCAATGGTGTGAGGGGACCAGGACTGTGTAACTAGTCGATGGTGCGAGGGGTCCAGGACTGTGTAACTGGTCGATGGTGCGAGGGGACCAGGACTGTGTAACTGGTTGATGGTGCGAGGGGACCAGGACTTTGTAACTGGTCGATGGTGCGAGGGGTCCAGGACTGTGTAACTGGTCAATGGTGCGAGGGGACCAGGACTGTGTAACTGGTCGATGGTGCGAGGGGACCAGGACTTTGTAACTGGTCGATGGTGCGAGGGGACCAGGACTGTGTAACTGGTCGATGGTGTGAGGGGACCAGGACTGTTTAACTGGTCGATGGTGAGAGGGGACCAGGACTGTGTAACTGTTCGATGGTGCGAGGGGACCAGGACTGTGTAACTGGTCGAAGGTGAGAGGGGACCAGGACTGTGTAACTGTTCGATGGTGCGAGGGGACCAGGACTGTGTAACTGGTCGATGGTGAGAGGGGACCAGGACTGTGTAACTGTTGGATGGTGCGAGGGGACCAGGACTGTGTAACTGGTCGATGGTGCGAGGGGACCAGGACTGTGTAACTGGTCGATGGTGAGAGGGGACCAGGACTGTGTAACTGGTCGATGGTGTGAGGGGACCAGGACTGTGTAACTGGTCGATGGTGCGAGGGGACCAGGACTGTGTAACTGGTCGATGGTGTGAGGGGACCAGGACTGTGTAACTGGTCGATGGTGCGAGGGGACCAGGACTGTGTAACTGGTCGATGGTGTGAGGGGCCAGGACTGTGTAACTGGTCGATGGTGTGAGGGGACCAGGACTGTGTAACTGGTAGATGGTGCGTGGGGACCAGGACTGTGTAACTGGTCGATGGTGCGTTGGGACCAGGACTGTGTAACTGGTCGATGGTGCGAGGGGACCAGGACTGTGTAACTGGTCTATGGTGCAAGGGGACCAGGACTGTGTAACTGGTCGATGGTGTGAGGGGACCAGGACTGTGTAACTGGTCGATGGTGTGAGGGGACCAGGACTGTGGAACTGGTCGATGGTGTGAGGGGACCAGGACTGTGTAACTGGTCGATGGTGAGAGGGGGCCAGGACTGTGTAACTGGTCGATGGTGCGTGGGGACCAGGACTGTGTAACTGGTCGATGGTGCATTGGGACCAGGACTGTGTAACTGGTCTATAGTGCGAGGGGACCAGGACTGTGTAACTGGTCGATGGTGCGAGAGGACCAGGACTTTGTAACTGGTCGATGGTGAGAGGGGACCAGGACTGTGTAACTGGTCGATGGTGCGAGGGGAACAGGACTTTGTAACTGGTCGATGGTGAGAGGGGACCAGGACTGTGTAACTGGTCGATGGTGCGAGGGGACCAGGACTGTGTAACTGGTCAATGGTGTGAGGGGACCAGGACTGTGTAACTGGTCGATGGTGCGAGGGGTCCAGGACTGTGTAACTGGTCAATGGTGCGTGGGGAGCAGGACTGTGTAACTGGTCGATGGTGTGAGGGGACCAGGACTGTGTAACTGGTCGATGGTGCGAGGGGACCAGGACTGTGTAACTGGTCGATGGTGCGAGGGGTCCAGGACTGTGTAACTGGTCGATGGTGTGAGGGGACCAGGACTGTGTAACTGGTAGATGGTGAGGGGGGACCAGGACTGTGTAACTGGTCGATGGTGCGAGGGGACCAGGACTGTGGAACTGGTCGATGGTGCGAGGGGTCCAGGACTGTGTAACTGGTCGATGGTGTGAGGGGACCAGGACTGTGTAACTGGTCAATGGTGTGAGGGGACCAGGACTGTGTAACTAGTCGATGGTGCGAGGGGTCCAGGACTGTGTAACTGGTCGATGGTGCGAGGGGACCAGGACTGTGTAACTGGTTGATGGTGCGAGGGGACCAGGACTTTGTAACTGGTCGATGGTGCGAGGGGTCCAGGACTGTGTAACTGGTCAATGGTGCGAGGGGACCAGGACTGTGTAACTGGTCGATGGTGCGAGGGGACCAGGACTTTGTAACTGGTCGATGGTGCGAGGGGACCAGGACTGTGTAACTGGTCGATGGTGTGAGGGGACCAGGACTGTTTAACTGGTCGATGGTGAGAGGGGACCAGGACTGTGTAACTGTTCGATGGTGCGAGGGGACCAGGACTGTGTAACTGGTCGAAGGTGAGAGGGGACCAGGACTGTGTAACTGTTCGATGGTGCGAGGGGACCAGGACTGTGTAACTGGTCGATGGTGAGAGGGGACCAGGACTGTGTAACTGTTGGATGGTGCGAGGGGACCAGGACTGTGTAACTGGTCGATGGTGCGAGGGGACCAGGACTGTGTAACTGGTCGATGGTGAGAGGGGACCAGGACTGTGTAACTGGTCGATGGTCAGAGGGGACCAGGACTGTGTAACTGGTCGATGGTGCGAGGGGACCAGGACTGTGTAACTGGTCGATGGTGCGAGGGGACCAGGACTGTGTAACTGGTCGATGGTGCGAGGGGACCAGGACTGTGTAACTGGTCGATGGTGCGAGGGGACCAGGACTGTGTAACTGGTCGATGGTGCGAGGGGACCAGGACTGTGTAACTGGTCGATGGTGTGAGAGGACCAGGACTGTGTAACTGGTCGATTGTGCAAGCGGACCAGGACTGTGTAACTGGTCGATGGTGCGAGGGGACCAGGACTGTGTAACTGGTCGATGGTGCGAGGGGCCAGGACTGTGTAACTGGTCGATGGTGAGAGGGGACCAGGACTGTATAACTGGTCGATGGTGCGAAGGGACCAGGTCTGTGTAACTGGTCGATGGTGCGTGGGGACCAGGACTGTGCAACTGGTCGATGGTGCGTGGGGACCAGGACTGTGCAACTGGTCGATGTTGCGAGGGGACCAGGACTGTGTAACTGGTCAATGTTGCGAGGGGACCAGGACTGTGTAACTGCTCGATGGTGCCAGGGGACCAGGACTGTGTAACTGGTCGATGGTGTGAGGGGACCAGGACTGTGTAACTGGTCAATGGTGAGAGGGGACTAGGACTGTGTAACTGGTCAATGGTGAGAGGGGACCAGGACTGTGTAACTGGTCAATGTGGCGAGGGGACCAGGACTGTGTAACTGGTCGATGGTGCGAGGTGACCAGGACTGTGTAACTGGTCGATGGTGCGTGGGGATCAGTTCTGTGTAACTGGTCGATGGTGCGAGGGGACCAGGACTGTGTAACTGGTCGAAGGTGAGAGGGGACCAGGACTGTGTAACTGGTCGATGGTGCGTGGGGAGCAGGACTGTGTAACTGGTCGATGGTGTGAGGGGACCAGGACTGTGTAACAGGTCGATGGTGAGGGAGGACCAGGACTGTGTAACTGGTCGATGGTGCGTGGGGACCAAGACTGTGTAACTGGTCGATGGTGTGAGGGCACCAGGACTGTGTAACTGGTCGATGGTGTGAGGGGCCAGGACTGTGTAACTGGTCGATGGTGCGAGGGGATCAGGACTGTGTAACTGGTCGATGGTGTGAGGGGACCAGGACTGTGTAACTGGTCGATGGTGTGAGAGGACCAGGACTGTGTAACTGGTCGATGGTGTGAGGGGCCAGGACTGTGTAACTGGTCGATGGTGCGAGGTGATCAGGACTGTGTAACTGGTCGATGGTGCGAGGGGACCAGGACTGTGTAACTGGTCGATGGTGTGAGGGGACCAGGACTGTGTAACTGGTCGATGGTGCGAGGGGACCAGGACTGTGTAACTGGTCGATGGTGCGTAGGGACCAGGACTGTGTAACTGTTCGATGGTGCGTGGGGACCAGGACTGTGTAACTGGTCGAAGGTGTGAGGGGACCAGGACTGTGTTCCTGGTCGATGGTGCGTGGGGAGCAGGACTGTGTAACTGGTCAATGTTGCGAGGGGACCAGGACTGTATAACTGGTCAATGTTGCGAGGGGAGCAGGACTGTGTAACTGGTCAATGTTGCGAGGGGACCAGGACTGTGTAACTGCTCGATGGTGAGAGGAGACCAGGACTGTGTAACTGGTGCATGGTGTGAGGGGACCAGGACTGTGTAACTGGTCAATGTTGCGAGGGGACCAGGACTGTGTAACTGCTCAATGGTGCGAGGGGACCAGGACTGTGTAACTGGTCGATGGTGTGAGGGGACCAGGACTGTGTAACTGGTCAATGGTGAGAGGGGACCAGGACTGTGTAACTGGTCAATGGTGCGAGGGGAGCAGGACTGTGTAACTGGTCGATGGTGCGAGGGGAGCAGGACTGTGTAACTGGTCGATGGTGCGAGGGGAGCAGGACTGTGTAACTGGTCGATGTTGCGAGGGGACCAGGACTGTGTAACTGGTCAATGTTGCGAGGGGACCAGGACTGTGTAACTGCTCGATGGTGCCAGGGGACCAGGACTGTGCAACTGGTCGATGGTGTGAGGGGACCAGGACTGTGTAACTGGTCGATGGTGTGAGGGGACCAGGACTGTGTAACTGGTCAATGGTGAGAGGGGACGAGGACTGTGTAACTGGTCAATGGTGAGAGGGGACCAGGACTGTGTAACTGGTCAATGTGGCGAGGGGACCAGGACTGTGTAACTGGTCGATGGTGCGAGGGGACCAGGACTGTGCAACTGGTCGATGGTGCGTGGGGATCAGTTCTGTGTAACTGGTCGATGGTGCGAGGGGACCAGGACTGTGTAACTGGTCGAAGGTGAGAGGGGACCAGGACTGTGTAACTGGTCGATGGTGTGAGGGGACCAGGACTGTGTAACTGGTCGATGGTGAGGGGGGACCAGGACTGTGTAACTGGTCGATGGTGCGTGGGGAGCAGGACTGTGTAACTGGTCGATGGTGTGAGGGGACCAGGACTGTGTAACAGGTCGATGGTGAGGGGGGACCAGGACTGTGTAACTGGTCGATGGTGCGTGGGGACCAAGACTGTGTAACTGGTCGATGGTGTGAGGGGACCAGGACTGTGTAACTGGTCGATGGTGTGAGGGGCCAGGACTGTGTAACTGGTCGATGGTGCGAGGGGATCAGGACTGTGTAACTGGTCGATGGTGAGAGGGGACCAGGACTGTGTAACTGGTCGATGGTGTGAGAGGACCAGAAATGTGTAACTGGTCGATGGTGTGAGGGGCCAGGACTGTGTAACTGGTCGATGGTGCGAGGGGATCAGGACTGTGTAACTGGTCGATGGTGCGAGGGGACCAGGACTGTTTAACTGGTCGATGGTGCGAGGGGACCAGGACTGTGTAACTGGTCGATGGTGAGAGGGGACCAGGACTGTGTAACTGGTCGATGGTGCGTGGGGACCAGGACTGTGTAACTGGTCGATGGTGCGAGGGGACCAGGACTGTGTAACTGGTCGATGGTGCGAGGGGACCAGGACTGTGTAACTGGTCGATGGTGCGTGGGGAGCAGGAATGTGTAACTGGTCGATGGTGCGAGGGGAACAGGACTGTGTAACTGGTCGATGGTCAGAGGGGACCAGGACTGTGTAACTGGTCGATGGTGTGAGGTGCCAGGACTGTGTAACTGGTCGATGGTGTGAGGGGACCAGGACTGTGTAACTGGTCGATGGTGTGAGGGGACCAGGACTGTGTAACTGGTCGATGGTCAGAGGGGACCAGGACTGTGTAACTGGTCGATGGTGTGAGGGGCCAGGACTGTGTAACTGGTCGATGGTGTGAGGGGACCAGGACTGTGTGACTGGTCGATGGTGTGAGAGGCCATGACTGTGTAACTGGTCGATGGTGTGAGGGGACCAGGACTGTGTAACTGGTCGATGGTCAGAGGGGACCAGGACTGTGTAACTGGTCGATGGTGTGAGGGGCCAGGACTGTGTAACTGGTCGATGGTGTGAGGTGACCAGGACTGTGTAACTGGTCGATGGTGTGAGGGGACCATGAATGTGTAACTAGTCGATGGTGCGTGGGGAGCAGGACTGTGTAACTGGTCGATGGTGCGAGGGGACCAGGACTGTGTAACTGGTCGATGGTGTGAGGGGACCAGGACTGTGTAACTGGTCGATGGTGTGAGGGGACCATGAATGTGTAACTAGTCGATGGTGCGTGGGGAGCAGGACTGTGTAACTGGTCGATGGTGTGAGGGGCCAGCACTGTGTAACAGGTCGATGGTGTGACGTGACCAGGACTGTGTAACTGGTCGATGGTGCGAGGGGACCAGGACTGTGTAACTGGTCGATGGTGTGAGGGGCCAGGACTGTGTAACTGGTCGATGGTGTGAGGTGACCAGGACTGTGTAACTGGTCAATGGTGCGAGGGACCAGGACTGTGTAACTGGTCGATGGTGTGAGGGGCCAGGACTGTGTAACTGGTCGATGGTGTGAGGGGACCAGGACTGTGTAACTGGTCGATGGTAAGAGGGGACCAGGACTGTGTAACTGGTCGATGGTGAGAGGGGACCAGGACTGTGTAACTGGTCGATGGTGTGAGGGGACCAGGACTGTGTAACTGGTCGAAGGTGCGTGGGGAGCAGGACTGTGTAACTGGTCGATGGTGCGTGGGGACCAGGACTGTGTAACTGGTCGATGGTGAGAGGGGACCAGGACTGTGTAACTGGTCGATGGTGTGAGGGGACCAGGACTGTGTAACTGGTCGATGGTGTGAGGGGACCAGGACTGTGTAACTGGTCGATGGTGTGAGGGGACCAGGACTGTGTAACTGGTCGATGGTGTGAGGGGACCAGGACTGTGTAACTGGTCGATGGTGTGAGGGGACCAGGACTGTGTAACTGGTCGATGGTGCGAGGGGCCAGGACTGTGTAACTGGTCAATGGTGCGAGGGGATCAGGACTGTGTAACTGGTCGATGGTGCGAGGGGACCAGGACTGTGTAACTGGTCGATGGTGCGAGGGGACCAGGACTGTGTAACTGGTCGATGGTGCGAGGGGACCAGGACTGTGTAACTGGTCGATGGTGCGTGGGGACCAGGACTGTGTAACTGGTCGATGGTGCGAGGGGACCAGGACTGTGTAACTGGTCAATTGTGCGAGGGGACCAGGACTGTGTAACTGGTCGATTGTGCAAGGGGACCAGGACTGTGTAACTGGTCGATGGTGCGAGGGGACCAGGACTGTGTAACTGGTCGATTGTGCAAGGGGACCAGGACTGTGTAACTGGTCTATGGTGCGAGGGGACCAGGACTGTGTAACTGGTCGATGGTGCGTGGGGACCAGGACTGTGTAACTGGTCGATGGTGCGTTGGGACCAGGACTGTGTAACTGGTCGATGGTGCGAGGGGACCAGGACTGTGTAACTGGTCTATGGTGCGAGGGGACCAGGACTGTGTAACTGGTCGATGGTGTGAGGGGACCAGGACTGTGCAACTGGTCGATGGTGTGAGGGGACCAGGACTGTGTAACTGGTCGATGGTGTGAGGGGACCAGGACTGTGTAACTGGTCGATGGTGAGAGGGGACCAGGACTGTGTAACTGGTCGATGGTGTGAGGGGACCAGGACTGTGTAACTGGTTGATGGTGCGAGGGGACCAGGACTGTGTAACTGGTCGATGGTGTGAGGGGACCAGGACTGTGTAACTGGTCGATGGTGCGAGGGGATCAGGACTGTGTAACTGGTCGATGGTGTGAGGGGCCAGGACTGTGTAACTGGTCGATGGTGTGAGGGGACCAGGACTGTGTAACTGGTCGATGGTGCGTGGGGACCAGGACTGTGTAACTGGTCGATGGTGCGTTGGGACCAGGACTGTGTAACTGGTCGATGGTGCGAGGGGACCAGGACTGTGTAACTGGTCGATGGTGCGAGGGGACCAGGACTGTGTAACTGGTCGATGGTGTGAGGGGACCAGGACTGTGTAACTGGTCGATGGTGTGAGGGGACCAGGACTGTGTAACTGGTCGATGGTGTGAGGGGACCAGGACTGTGTAACTGGTCGATGGTGAGAGGGGACCAGGACTGTGTAACTGGTCGATGGTGCGTGGGGACCAGGACTGTGTAACTGGTCGATGGTGCATTGGGACCAGGACTGTGTAACTGGTCTATAGTGCGAGGGGACCAGGACTGTGTAACTGGTCGATGATGCGAGAGGACCAGGACTTTGTAACTGGTCGATGGTGAGGGGGGACCAGGACTGTGTAACTGGTCGATGGTGCGAGGGGACCAGGACTGTGTAACTGGTCGATGGTGCGAGGGGTCCAGGACTGTGTAACTGGTCGATGGTGTGAGGGGACCAGGACTGTGTAACTGGTCAATGGTGTGAGGGGACCAGGACTGTGTAACTGGTCGATGGTGCGAGGGGTCCAGGACTGTGTAACTGGTCGATGGTGCGAGGGGACCAGGACTGTGTAACTGGTTGATGGTGCGAGGGGACCAGGACTTTGTAACTGGTCGATGGTGCGAGGGGACCAGGACTGTGTAACTGGTCGATGGTGCGAGGGGACCAGGACTGTGTAACTGGTCGATGGTGCGAGGGGACCAGGACTTTGTAACTGGTCGATGGTGCGAGGGGACCAGGACTGTGTAACTGGTCGATGGTGTGAGGGGACCAGGACTGTGTAACTGGTCGATGGTGAGAGGGGACCAGGACTGTGTAACTGTTCGATGGTGCGAGGGGACCAGGACTGTGTAACTGGTCGATGGTGAGAGGGGACCAGGACTGTGTAACTGTTCGATGGTGCGAGGGGACCAGGACTGTGTCACTGGTCGATGGTGAGAGGGGACCAGGACTGTGTAACTGTTTGATGGTGCGAGGGGACCAGGACTGTGTAACTGGTCGATGGTGCGAGGGGACCAGGACTGTGTAACTGGTCGATGGTGAGAGGGGACCAGGAATGTGTAACTGGTCGATGGTCAGAGGGGACCAGGACTGTGTAACTGGTCGATGGTGCGAGGGGACCAGGACTGTGTAACTGGTCGATGGTGCGAGGGGACCAGGACTGTGTAACTGGTCGATGGTGCGAGGGGACCAGGACTGTGTAACTGGTCGATGGTGCGAGGGGACCAGGACTGTGTAACTGGTCGATGGTGCGAGGGGACCAGGACTGTGTAACTGGTCGATGGTGTGAGAGGACCAGGACTGTGTAACTGGTCGATTGTGCAAGGGGACCAGGACTGTGTAACTGGTCGATGGTGCGAGGGGACTAGGACTGTGTAACTGGTCGATGGTGCGAGGGGCCAGGACTGTGTAACTGGTCGATGGTGAGAGGGGACCAGGACTGTATAACTGGTCGATAGTGCGAAGGGACCAGGTCTGTGTAACTGGTCGATGGTGCGTGGGGACCAGGACTGTGTAACTGGTCGATGGTGCGTGGGGACCAGGACTGTGTAACTGGTCGATTGTGCGAGGGGACCAGGACTGTGTAACTGGTCAATGGTGAGAGGGGACCAGGACTGTGTAACTGGTCGATGGTGTGAGGGGACCAGGACTGTGTAACTGGTTGATGGTGTGAGGGGACCAGGACTGTGTAACTGGTCGATGGTGAGAGGGGACCAAGACTGTGTAACTGGTCGATGGTGCGTGGGGACCAGGACTGTGTAACTGGTCGATGGTGCGTTGGGACCAGGACTGTGTAACTGGTCGATGGTGCGAGGGGACCAGGACTGTGTAACTGGTCTATGGTGCGAGGGGACCAGGACTGTGTAACTGGTCGATGGTGTGAGGGGACCAGGACTGTGTAACTGGTCGATGGTGAGAGGGGACCAGGACTGTGTAACTGGTCGATGGTGTGAGGGGACCAGGACTGTGTAACTGGTCGATGGTGAGAGGGGACCAGGACTGTGTAACTGGTCGATGGTGCGTGGGGACCAGGACTGTGTAACTGGTCGATGGTGCGTTGGGACCAGGACTGTGTAACTGGTCTATAGTGCGAGGGGACCAGGACTGTGTAACTGGTCGATGGTGCGAGGGGACCAGGACTGTGTAACTGGTCAATGGTGTGAGGGGACCAGGACTGTGTAACTGGTCGATGGTGCGAGGGGTCCAGGACTGTGTAACTGGTCAATGGTGCGTGGGGGGCAGGACTGTGCAACTGGTCAATGGTGTGAGGGGACCAGGACTGTGTAACTGGTCGATGGTGCGAGGGGACCAGGACTGTGTAACTGGTCGATGGTGCGAGGGGTCCAGGACTGTGTAACTGGTCGATGGTGTGAGGGGACCAGGACTGTGTAACTGGTCAATGGTGTGAGGGGACCAGGACTGTGTCACTGGTCGATGGTGCGAGGGGTCCAGGACTGTGTAACTGGTCGATGGTGTGAGGGGACCAGGACTGTGTAACTGGTCGATGGTGTCAGGGGACCAGGACTGTGTAACTGGTCGATGGTGTGAGGGGACCAGGACTGTGTAACTGGTCGATGGTGCGAGGGGCCAGGACTGTGTAACTGGTCAATGGTGCGAGGGGATCAGGACTGTGTAACTGGTCGATGGTGCGAGGGGACCAGGACTGTGTAACTGGTCGATGGTGCGAGGGGACCAGGACTGTGTAACTGGTCGATGGTGCGAGGGGACCAGGACTGTGTAACTGGTCGATGGTGCGTGGGGACCAGGACTGTGTAACTGGTCGATGGTGCGAGGGGACCAGGACTGTGTAACTGGTCGATTGTGCGAGGGGACCAGGACTGTGTAACTGGTCGATTGTGCAAGGGGACCAGGACTGTGTAACTGGTCGATGGTGCGAGGGGACCAGGACTGTGTAACTGGTCGATTGTGCAAGGGGACCAGGACTGTGTAACTGGTCTATGGTGCGAGCGGACCAGGACTGTGTAACTGGTCGATGGTGCGTGGGGACCAGGACTGTGTAACTGGTCGATGGTGCTTTGGGACCAGGACTGTGTAACTGGTCGATGGTGCGAGGGGACCAGGACTGTGTAACTGGTCTATGGTGCGAGGGGACCAGGACTGTGTAACTGGTCGATGGTGTGAGGGGACCAGGACTGTGCAACTGGTCGATGGTGTGAGGGGACCAGGACTGTGTAACTGGTCGATGGTGTGAGGGGACCAGGACTGTGTAACTGGTCGATGGTGAGAGGGGACCAGGACTGTGTAACTGGTCGATGGTGTGAGGGGACCAGGACTGTGTAACTGGTTGATGGTGCGAGGGGACCAGGACTGTGTAACTGGTCGATGGTGTGAGGGGACCAGGACTGTGTAACTGGTCGATGGTGCGAGTGGATCAGGACTGTGTAACTGGTCGATGGTGTGATGGGCCAGGACTGTGTAACTGGTCGATGGTGTGAGGGGACCAGGACAGTGTAACTGGTCGATGGTGCGTGGGGACCAGGACTGTGTAACTGGTCGATGGTGCGTTGGGACCAGGACTGTGTAACTGGTCGATGGTGCGAGGGGACCAGGACTGTGTAACTGGTCGATGGTGCGAGGGGACCAGGACTGTGTAACTGGTCGATGGTGTGAGGGGACCAGGACTGTGTAACTGGTCGATGGTGTGAGGGGACCAGGACTGTGTAACTGGTCGATGGTGTGAGGGGACCAGGACTGTGTAACTGGTCGATGGTGAGAGGGGACCAGGACTGTGTAACTGGTCGATGGTGCGTGGGGACCAGGACTGTGTAACTGGTCGATGGTGCATTGGGACCAGGACTGTGTAACTGGTCTATAGTGCGAGGGGACCAGGACTGTGTAACTGGTCGATGATGCGAGAGGACCAGGACTTTGTAACTGGTCGATGGTGAGGGGGGACCAGGACTGTGTAACTGGTCGATGGTGCGAGGGGACCAGGACTGTGTAACTGGTCGATGGTGCGAGGGGTCCAGGACTGTGTAACTGGTCGATGGTGTGAGGGGACCAGGACTGTGTAACTGGTCAATGGTGTGAGGGGACCAGGACTGTGTAACTGGTCGATGGTGCGAGGGGTCCAGGACTGTGTAACTGGTCGATGGTGCGAGGGGACCAGGACTGTGTAACTGGTTGATGGTGCGAGGGGACCAGGACTTTGTAACTGGTCGATGGTGCGAGGGGACCAGGACTGTGTAACTGGTCGATGGTGCGAGGGGACCAGGACTGTGTAACTGGTCGATGGTGCGAGGGGACCAGGACTTTGTAACTGGTCGATGGTGCGAGGGGACCAGGACTGTGTAACTGGTCGATGGTGTGAGGGGACCAGGACTGTGTAACTGGTCGATGGTGAGAGGGGACCAGGACTGTGTAACTGTTCGATGGTGCGAGGGGACCAGGACTGTGTAACTGGTCGATGGTGAGAGGGGACCAGGACTGTGTAACTGTTTGATGGTGCGAGGGGACCAGGACTGTGTAACTGGTCGATGGTGCGAGGGGACCAGGACTGTGTAACTGGTCGATGGTGAGAGGGGACCAGGACTGTGTAACTGGTCGATGGTCAGAGGGGACCAGGACTGTGTAACTGGTCGATGGTGCGAGGGGACCAGGACTGTGTAACTGGTCGATGGTGCGAGGGGACCACGACTGTGTAACTGGTCGATGGTGCGAGGGGACCAGGACTGTGTAACTGGTCGATGGTGTGAGAGGACCAGGACTGTGTAACTGGTCGATTGTGCAAGGGGACCAGGACTGTGTAACTGGTCGATGGTGCGAGGGGACCAGGACTGTGTAACTGGTCGATGGTGCGAGGGGCCAGGACTGTGTAACTGGTCGATGGTGAGAGGGGACCAGGACTGTATAACTGGTCGATAGTGCGAGGGGACCAGGACTGTGTAACTGGTCGATGGTGCGTGGGGACCAGGACTGTGTAACTGGTCGATTGTGCGAGGGGACCAGGACTGTGTAACTGGTCGATGGTGAGAGGGGACCAGGACTGTGTAACTGGTCGATGGTGTGAGGGGACCAGGACTGTGTAACTGGTCGATGGTGTGAGGGGACCAGGACTGTGTAACTGGTCGATGGTGAGAGGGGACCAAGACTGTGTAACTGGTCGATGGTGCGTGGGGACCAGGACTGTGTAACTGGTCGATGGTGCGTTGGGACCAGGACTGTGTAACTGGTCGATGGTGCGAGGGGACCAGGACTGTGTAACTGGTCTATGGTGCGAGGGGACCAGGACTGTGTAACTGGTCGATGGTGTGAGGGGACCAGGACTGTGTAACTGGTCGATGGTGAGAGGGGACCAGGACTGTGTAACTGGTCGATGGTGTGAGGGGACCAGGACTGTGCAACTGGTCGATGGTGAGAGGGGACCAGGACTGTGTAACTGGTCGATGGTGCGTGGGGACCAGGACTGTGTAACTGGTCGATGGTGCGTTGGGACCAGGACTGTGTAACTGGTCTATAGTGCGAGGGGACCAGGACTGTGTAACTGGTCGATGGTGCGAGGGGACCAGGACTGTGTAACTGGTCAATGGTGTGAGGGGACCAGGACTGTGTAACTGGTCGATGGTGCGAGGGGTCCAGGACTGTGTAACTGGTCAATGGTGCGTGGGGGGCAGGACTGTGTAACTGGTCAATGGTGTGAGGGGACCAGGACTGTGTAACTGGTCGATGGTGCGAGGGGACCAGGACTGTGTAACTGGTCGATGGTGCGAGGGGTCCAGGACTGTGTAACTGGTCGATGGTGTGAGGGGACCAGGACTGTGTAACTGGTCAATGGTGTGAGGGGACCAGGACTGTGTCACTGGTCGATGGTGCGAGGGGTCCAGGACTGTGTAACTGGTCGATGGTGCGAGGGGACCAGGACTGTGTAACTGGTCGATGGTGCGAGGGGACCAGGACTTTGTAACTGGTCGATGGTGCGAGGGGACCAGGACTGTGTAACTGTTCGATGGTGCGAGGGGACCAGGACTGTGTAACTGGTCGATGGTGCGAGGGGACCAGGACTTTGTAACTGGTCGATGGTGCGAGGGGACCAGGACTGTCTAACTGGTCGATGGTGTGAGGGGACCAGGACTGTGTAACTGGTCGATGGTGAGAGGGGACCAGGACTGTGTAACTGTTCGATGGTGCGAGGGGACCAGGACTGTGTAACTGGTCGATGGTGAGAGGGGACCAGGACTGTGTAACTGTTCGATGGTGCGAGGGGACCAGGACTGTGTAACTGGTCGATGGTGAGAGGGGACCAGGACTGTGTAACTGTTCGATGGTGCGAGGTGACCAGGACTGTGTAACTGGTCGATGGTGCGAGGGGACCAGGACTGTGTAACTGGTCGATGGTGAGAGGGGACCAGAACTGTGTAACTGGTCGATGGTGTGAGAGGACCAGGACTGTGTCACTGGTCGATGGTGCGAGGGGACCAGGACTGTGTCACTGGTCGATGGTGCGAGGGTACCAGGACTGTGTAACTGGTCGATGGTGCGAGGGTACCAGGACTGTGGTGACAGCAGACTGAAAAGTTAAAATGGCCATTTTTGTGAAATTTATCTCGATAATATTGTTTCGAAGCTGAACTTAAGGTAAAATATCACAGAGGGATAAATGCACTAAATTTTGTGGCTTTCTTTACAAGATAAAAGATCTGTTTACCAACCATGCTAATCTGCAGTGATACTTTATGACAACTCACAGAGCAGTAACATTGATTGTTTGTTATAAATATGTAAATGTAGATAAAATATTATTTTACCTAAGTATATTGGCTCTGGAAGCTATTTGGATCATTGCATGCAGAGAGAGAAAGATATCACATTGTCTTCTCGACCATGAGAATCCTATCATTATTAGTCATACATTGATGGACTAAGCTGAAGCTAAACTGACCTGTCGTGAGAGTTTCTTGGTGGAGGGTAAGTACATTGCCTGGCATAAACAGCTGATGGAAACCTCTAAGCTGTTATATCCATCTCCAGCTTGTTGAACTAACATTCTATTCATAATGAGTTTGCTTATTCAATGCTAGAAAATCAATATTTTCAATGATCTTGACTCAAAAAGGACACTGTGGGCTCAATTTTAAAAGGGCGACAGGATGGCAGTGGTGAGGAGGGGCTCAATGGGCACGCGGCAAACGCAGATAATAAAATGTACCTTTCCCCACGTGATTGTGACTTAATTGGTGGCCATTAATGTGGCTTCCAGGGTTGCCGTCGCAAAGCTGCGCAGAGGGCGGACTGCGCACCTGCATGACAGGCTGTCAGCTGGAGCGTCTGGATTTAAAGGGCCATTGCTCCAATGGATTTTGCTGGAGCAAAGACCAAGAAGACCCAATGGAGCGTGTCACTGCTGAAATGTCTGAGATAGTGCCACAGGTAACTGCGGAAATATCTGAGATAGTATTGCAGGTAAGTGCGGGAATGTCTGAGATGGTATCACAAGTAAATGCAGGAATGTCTGCAATGGAGAGAAGGCTAGCCTCCATTGAGCTTCAAGCACAGCTCACAAATGAGTCCATTCAGACCCTGACAATGGCCGTTTGGACTCAACATTCTGCTGCCTAAAACAGGCTGACTGATACTTTCGATGTGGCCTTCCAAGGCATCACACATGTCCTCCAAACTGTTGTCCAGCAGTATGGCAGGAGTGATGTGGGCCTGGCCCAGGAAAGGGATGATGGTGAAAGGGGACATGGAAGTGGGGACGCCACTCAAAGCGCTCCCATGTCTCACTAGTTGCCCCCCTCTCAACCAGTACCCACAATGCTGCCTCCTCTCCAGGTGGCCAAGACTGCCTTGCACAGGTGCAAGTGGAGCAGTCATTGGGGGGGCCCTCATGGGCTCCAAAACCTAGAGGGCGTAGGATGAAAGCATCTAAGCAGTCAGGGCATGAACATGAGCCACCTGCCACTGCCTTTACGGCAGCCACAGGGGATGCACCACGTAGTAGAAGTAGGAACAGAAAGGCTAAGGTTTTGTGATCACGAAGGGTATGCACAAGGGTGTCTGACAGACTGTCATGTTTTTCATTTATATTTAGTTTTTGTTAAAGTCACATTAAATGTTATCATTCTCACCACTACTGCCACGTCTTGCCCATTCTTGACTGGCTTTTGTGATAGCACCCTTTCATGTGCTTCACCATGAACGGCAACACTTGATGTCACCCAGTGGGTCACTTTACAGTGGGCGTATGGTGCTGCTATTTCCAGGTGGTGTGAGGACTGGACTCTTCTCACTTTCTGATCTTATGAGAACCGTTCACATATGAGTGACTCCCTGGCCTCACAAGCAGCTAGGTGAGCCGTTTCTCTACCCATGGGTTCATCCTCCTCCTTCTCCTCCTCCTCCTGCATCTCCTCAATGTGGATGGTGGATGAGGGGATGGGGCCTCCTCAACTAGTACCCCTCTCTGTTGCGCCATGTTGTGCAGGACATACCACAATACTATAATACAACCCACTCTCGCTGGTGCATATTGAAGCGCTCCCCCAGAACGATTGAGGCACCGAAATCGCATCTTCAGCAATCCTGTCGCATGTTCAATTATAGACCTGGTGGTGATGTGGCTGTCGTATAGATGCTGTTATTCACTGATGGGGTTCCTCAGACGTGTCATGAGCCACGTTTGCAAGGGGTATCCCTTTTCCCAAGGAGGGGCTTTTGGTACGTGGAAGAGGCCCGGGATGTTGGATTCCCTCAGAATGAAGGAATCGTGGCAGCTGCCAGGGAATCTGGCGCACACGTGAAGGAATCTTTTGCGGTGGTCACAAACGAGCTGAGTGTTGATGGAGTGATACCCCTTCCTGTTGATGAACAGTCCTGGCTCATGTGGAGGTGCTCGGATTGCTATATGCTTGCAATTGATTGCACCCGATGGGAAGCCAGCCATAGAGTGGAATCCCACTGCCCTCTCCGCCTGGCTGAGGTCATCCATGGAAAAGCTGACGTATTGCGAGGCCGCCAAGCCCAGCCGGGAGCAACTCGGCATGAAGGAGGTTGCAGATGTCTGTGACCACCTGGCGTCTCATTCTTAGCCTCCATATGTGCTGCTCCTCAGAGAGGTCCAGGAAGCTGAGCCTCGGTCTGCAGACCCTCTGATGCTGGTGGAGCTCCAAGTGGCGGAAGTGCACGCTGTGCCTGGCGAGGATGGTGATATTGCTCATCCTCGGATGTAGTGGTAAATGAAGCCATCGGGCCCCCCCCCCCCCCCATCCTGATGGCGTCAGTTTGAGAAGGTCCGAAAAGTTGGTAAATATGTGTCAACAGAAGAATTCTGAGTGGAAACCAAGAATTTTCAGAGGCCATGGGAAACACGCTGAGGCAGAGTTAAAATCCTTTCCCTGCCTCAATCAACATAAAATTAAATAGTTTAACAAGTTCAACTACTTTAATTACTGCTTTAAGCATCTTCCCACCGGCAATTAAAGCCGGCAGGACTTCCAGCTTCCTGAAGCGCACGTACCCAGATGCGTCTGGGTCCAACGCGGAGGTCAGCGGATTGGAGCCAGGATTTGTTCCCGCTCCTGAAAGCTGCGAATTTCTTGAGCCCCACATATATGGAAAAAAAAATTAAAACACCACCATAAAAGGAAAGAATTCCATTTAAAAAATTCTTTTATTTCGTTATGACTTTTCATTTTACCCTCCACCCCGTGTTAGCTGTTTGCATTCATTCTTATCCTTTTCCATCAGATCACGGGACTGGACAAGCCTTGGACATTATCATGTACATCACTAATGCTGCTCTTCAGTAAACCCACAAGAGACACTCTTACGCAAAAAGTCAAGAGGACTCTCATTATTCTGTTTTCCGTTCCTACCTCGCTACACAATCAAGCCAGGATGGACATGTTGACAGTCAGAACAAGCTAAAGTGCAAATTTCAACTTCAAACTTCCCTAATTGGTTCCACTGCAGAAATGTTCTAAATATTAGACTAAATAAGTATAAAACCTATAAAGAATGTATGGGGCAGGCCAGTGACATTTGGGGGTCAATTTTCATGTTGAGAACATCTTACAGGGTTCAGTTAACACCATAAAACTGACCGTAAAAATGGGCGGAGACCCGTAATGCCAGAAGGCTGCCCTCTCCTGCTGCACCTGCTGTGGTAATCTATCTATGGCCTCCTCCTTGAAACAGGGCACTGTTGCTGCTACAGCTGCTCAGAGACATTTTCCTGTAACTCCAGAACAAGATCTAATAATAAAAAAAAAACCTTTAAACAGCTGCTTGCAGATAATCCCTTTTTAAGTTGCTGCACTCCTATAAGACCTGCAACAGCACCTGAATTCCCGACCCCTAATGGACGAGTGCCAAGTAGGCAGCATGAATGATGCCTGGTGCTCGCCCAAGGCGTGCAATTCAGCTGATCATAGAAATATAGCCTGTTCAGCAACGTACAAGTTGCAAGCCTGACCTATGCTGGCTGACATGGAAATTAGCCCCATTAAATTTAAGGTGGATAAGTTTAACATATTACACAATGACATGTGTTCTCCATGAAATAGCTAAGGGTGACGTTGAAAGACATTGAGGGGTGGTACTACACTCACTGTTGAACACGTCCAGTCTCTGAGGCAAAGCAAATAGAATGCTGCACTATGTAATCGAAACAGCTCAGTACGAGTCGGAGGATTTCATGTTAACATTGGGCAATGATCTGGTCTTTACTGTGCCCAGTTTTGGTTGCCAACATATAAGTGAGACATTAGAGGTGGATGCAGAGAAGAACCATGTGGTTGATCAGACAATGGAGTTATGATTAAAGCCTGGAAAAATCTGGCATTTCATCCTTAAAAGATGGCGACTAACTCCTGACGAAGGAGGAAAGCTCCGAAAGCTTGTGATTTCAAATAAAGCTGTTGGACTATAACCTGGTGTTGTAAGACTCCTTACATTTGTCCACCCCAGTCCATCACCGGCATCTCCACATAATGACTAAAAAGGGGACCTCATTAGAGGTACAAAGACTTGAAAAGTTGTACGTGATTTTTTTTCATTTTCTTTGAACATTTGGTGATTATAAAAATATTGGAGGCAGGATAAAAGGCAGTTTGACTGACAGTCAAACATCATCCAATCGGGCAATTAAGAGATTGCTTGCCTCCCAATTGGCATGGGAAAGTGGTGCGCCCAGAGAATGGTCATGTTGGGCCACCAATGGTGGGAGCATGGAGGAGGCATGGTTGAAGACATGAGGTCATGTGATGAAACCTACAGGAATACATCCAACCAGAGTTGGAAACCCTATTGTCAAGTGTGATTTAATAGCCTGGACAGATCTTTTAACTGTAGAAGTTACAGTGGGGGTGAATTTCCTTGGGGGTTTCCAAAACGGCCATCGTAACTTCGGCGGAACCCCCGGTTTTGCATGTAGAACCATAGAAAAGATACAGCACAGAAGGGGGCCATTCGGCCTCGTGTCCACGCCGGCTCGAAGAACAACCAGGTGCCCATTCTAATCCCACCTTCCAGCACCTGGTCCGTAGCCCTGCAGCTTACAGCACTTTAGGTGCAGGTCCAGGTACTTTTTAAAAGAGTTGAGGGTCCCTGCCTCCACCACCAATTCGGGCAGCGAATTCCATACACCCACCACCCTCTGGGTAAAAAGATTTTCCCTCATGTCCCCTCTAATCCTTCCACCACGTAAATGAGGTTTCCGCCAGCCTTCCACCAGAATTAGGGCAGACGATCGGGAGCAGACCCGAGGTAATTCCCAGCCAATACCTTTAACAGTGGTGTTACTCCAAAATTGAGTGCTGTTTCTGTCTAGACATTTTACAACCTCTGGGTACCAACAACCACAATAGTATTATATTTAGGGGGGCATTTTGCCAGATCCTGCACCGTTGCCGGGCCTTTGTATTCAGGCAACAAGAATTACAAAATTGCAGACCACCTGCAATTTTGAAATCCCCAACTCAGCCGTATGCGAGACCCTGCCAGCAGTGCCAGCAGAGAATTACCTCTTATTCCACAATGACATGCAGTAAAATTCAGGTGTCAGCATGCAGACCATATTGGGTGTGGTCTAAGGTGCATGCAACAAGCAATTACATTCCATGCGGAGCATTCTGTGGGGTGAGTGCGTGAAAGGATATGAGTGAAGGAGCACTTCCAGATGAATGCTGGGGGTCAGCACCAGGCCATCTCCTGGCTATTAATGATAAACCATTCAAGTACTTTAACAGCATGGTGGATGTAATGGCATTATTAGTACAGTGCATTCATAAGAACATAAGAACATAAGAAATAGGAGCAGGAGTAAGCCAATCGGCCCCTCGAGCCTGCTCCGCCATTCAATAAGATCATGGCTGATCTGATCCTAACCTCAAATCTAAATTCATGTCCAATTTCCTACCCACTCCCCGTAACCCCTAATTCCCTTTACTTCTAGGAAATTGTCTATTTCTGTTTTAAATTTATTTAATGATGTAGCTTCATTTAATTACTTTATGCAGATGGTGGTGAACCAGTGGAACAAACTGCCAGAGAGGCAGTGGAGGTAGATAGTATGGAAATATTCAAGAGAGGGTTGACTAGGTATTGGAGGGAGTGGGTGATTGAGACATATTAGTTTGTTAGGACCAGTCAGATGGATTTCCAGTCCTGTACAGAAAGAAGAAAGAAAGAAAGAAGGAAAGTCACTGTTGTAATGTAGGGAAATGCAGCAGCCAATTTGCACACAGCAAGGTCACACAAACAGCAATGAGATAAATTACCAGATAATCTTTTTTTTAAAGTGGTGTTGGTTGAGGGATAAATGTTGGCCAGGGTACTGAGAGGAGTCCTCTGCTCTTTAATGCTTTTTAAAGCCATTTGCTCATTAAGTCAAAATACATTATTCTAACTCTGTATATATCATTAGTGAAGCTACATTTGAATTCTGTGTGCAGTTTTGGCCAACTTTTCTTTAAAACAATGTTGTTTTGGAAAGGATTCAGAGAAGACTGCCAGAGATGATTCTGGGACTTGGGCTTTTTGTGGTAAGCTTTACCAAACTGCCTAAAATGTCTTTTTCATTCTATGTTTTATGTTCTTTGTGGGTTATTTTTTAACCTCGGAACAATATATCATCAGCTGGGGTTTGAAATACCTGGACTAACAGAGAACAAAGGGTTAACAAGTATAACCAAGGATGTCGAGGAATGTGCAAACAGGCTGAGTGACCTGAAAAGACAGGGATAATTAATGGTGGCCTAAAATAAGAATTTCAGAAATAAGGCCAACTACCTCCAGCAGTAGGAAGAAGTCCTTTTTGCTAATGTTGCAAAGGGGAGGGTACTTTCAACTGACTCCTGAGATTCTGTGATCTTTGTGTGTTTTGTTAACTAAAAGGGTGATGTCTTGATTGTCAGTGGTTCTTATGCTGATTTATACCACATGGAGAATGGCAATCTGGTAGTTCAGACTGTTCTGAGCAGTATTAATGTCAATATGCAAATTATGACATAGGTTTAACCCAGTGTCATTTTTTACACCAGTTCACTGTAAAGATCAATTTAGTCAGCTGTTTAAAACCAAAGCTTGGAGTCACCAACTATTGTGTCTTCCCTCCTATTCTTTTCTACCTTGTGGTGTTGGTACTATGGGCCTTGGACCTTCACCTGGGCTTCTCAAGTAAAAAATAAAGTCCGCTACACCAATGAAGGATTTTGGACTTTGAAATACCAGTTCCAAAGATTAATTACTTGCTAAAGGAGCTGAGTTTGGTTAAAAATATTCGTTCAACAAAGGAATTGTTAAACTGGCTGTTCAACAGCATGCTGGGAAGGTTGACCACAATCGAAAAGTCTTATTCAGCAGACTGTCTAGAAGGTTAAAGATAAGACAGCTGCTATGCCTTGAAAGTCTGCGAGAAGCTGCTGTAAATATCAGATGCTGTAATATCAGCTTGTTTTAAACCATGGGAAAGATAAAGAGTGTGGAAAAGTACCAACAGCGTCTTTTTTCCAGCAAGAAGGGTATAAAACCAACCATTTTAGTAAGTCCAAGAGACAGTCCGTGAGGAGACCACGAAGGCAGAAGAATTGGCCATTCTGAGTTTTGAATTGTACTTCGAATTAAGGTTGTATAAATCTCTATCTGTAAAACTTGTTGTATTTTAATGTTAATAAAACCAATTGTTAGAAAAGTTTAAAGCCTTGGTTGATCTTACCTCTGATTACCCTAAAGGCTAAAGAGAGAATATTAAAAACCCTACACCAAGAACCTATGGAATCCTTCCTATCACATAGAATCTTTCCTATCTGGCTGCCTTTTACACCTTAGATTTAGGAATATAGATGATTTTGGAAACTCTTTGCTAGTGTGCATTTATGACCTCCCCGATGCAGTTAGACAAGCTGAATGGGAAGATGTCAGTATAATCATCTCCTGGTGCCTGGAAGAAGCTTGTTCTATAGAAACTCATGTTATCTTCATGACTACACATAATACAATAGGTATCAAAGAGCATGATTCCAGGTCAGTATTTATCTGACAGCATATGTCAGAGCATGTCGCCACTGAAGTGAAAAGGAAGCAGACACTGCTGTTCTGTTAATGCCAAATAGTTGATCCTAGGTCTGCAAAACTCTCTGAAAAGGGCAACTTATCCTCCAAACCTTCTACACTTTCCTGTTGCTGTAGACCTTCAGCAACTAGAATGAAAATTCCACTCACAAGAGATATAAAATCCACTCAATAGCATAGCTGAAAGAGTCAGTTGCATTTAAAACGACTTTATTGTGGCTCTTAGTAACACGAACTAAAAGAATATTTGACGTGGAAAATTGCAGGTTGCATTAGTCTAATGTGGTTCCAAAATTAATTGGTGTCTTGGTTATTGTGCATTATTGCATTATGGATGTGTTTAATTCAGTGAAAGAAATACAAACTTCTACTAATTGCACCAGAACTCTAATTAGACTCAAAATAACCAGACTTTGACAAAGGGTAATCAAGTGAGAATCAGCCAGTCACATTGCCACTGATGGGACAATTCTAACCAACAAAATTGCACTGACCTTTGTAATCCAGAAGCTTTGCAGGTAGTAGTAACTGAGGAGAAACATTCTGTTCAAGCCGCTTCTTCCATTTATAGTACCATTTAAAATTTGCTATAACTTTGTGCCTGAAATGGGTGCCAGACAGAATATTACATAGCAATTGATTTTGCCCTGATTTTGGGATAACTGCCTGATATTGTATATGTTCTAACACTAAAGTATTTCAACAGCAAGTAGGTTAATATTTAAGCATTAAGGTAGGGAATTGGTTGATGTGAATAAATGTCTGAGGTGGAAATTTTAATCCAATCCACTTGGCCAGAATGGGCAGTTGTGCCATTAAAATTGCTTCAGTGCATTTACTGCCCTGTTCCTGCTCTAATCCAGCTCGGCACCGATTTAATCGCGGGGCCTTTGTAGGTGACTGAGGCAGCTGACAGAAGCAGGCGGGAGCTTCATGAATACATGCAAACAGGGATTTGATGACAGAATTAGGATCCCGATGCGTTTTTAACTGGAAAAATCAGAAGTGCTGCCCAGCGCCTAACCCACCAATCCCCACTTGGGTCCGGTTTCAGAAATCGACTGGAAGCACTATTTAAAGGAGCAGTGAGGTACAGGCATTCAGATCATGATGATCTGTGTGCTATTGTGCCTTTTGGATTTCTGAAACATTTTTGAGCTAGGAAATTGTTTCTTTCTGCATATTTTTGCTTTAGACATCCTGAATAAGCACTCACAGCTTATGAGGGGCGCCATTGTAGCTTCATTGTTTTGTTTGGAGGAACAGGAGCAGCAACAGCAACAGCAGCAGCTTCAACAACTAGGAGGAGCAGCAAGTGAGCCTGTTAGCAGAGAGCAGGTGAGGGGAGCTGCTCGTAGAAGGCCACAGGGACTATAGGCTAAGAGTCTCTTCACTGGGTATCTCTGAGGAGCAGTGCTGAGCTTCTCCAGATAGGCTGTCGCCGACCTCTGCAGCCTTCTACAACAAGGCCTGCTACCTGTGGCCCAGGTAACCATGCTGTTCCAGTGGTTGTCAAAGTCACCACCACCCTTAGCTTTTTTGCCTGAGATTCCTTCCAAGGTGCTACAGGGGACGTCTCCCAGTCAACTGCAACAAGCAGGTGACCAATGCCCCCCTATTTTGCAGGGCCGACCAATACAAGACCTTTCACATGAATGCCAGAAGTCAACATGATAGAGCTGGTGACCTCCTTATTCCCATTCCCTGAATAGCTACACAAAGTACCTCCGCATTAACAGTCCTTGTTACCTCCTTCACCACTCCCTTAATCACCGTTGCAACAATTCAGCCAATGACATACTGACCAAGAGGAAAGAGAAAAGGGACAAGAGCTAGCAGGGCACTGACAGGCTTGACAGTAGTAGATGGAAGACTTCACAATGCAGCTTAAAGTTGTCAAGCTGGCTGAATGTGTGATGTTTTGAGGTACATGAAGAGGTACAAGTAATAGTCTGAGACCTTGCTGATCATAGGACCCCAATTTGAATGTATTCATGAAGCTCCTGCTAGCTTCCCCCAGGTGCCTCACCTCTTGCCTCGTCATCTCCAATATGCACCACTCTTTAAGAGCCACTGATTTTGAGAGCTTCTTGCTCTATCTTGGAGAGGATCATGATGCTGGGTGGTCCTCCCCTGGTCTTACTCCTCTCCCTTATGTTTTGTACCATTTTCTCCCGCAGAAAAAGAGGGCGAGATTTAGTGTGGGGCTACTGAAAAGAAGAGCGCACATGTGTGGGGCTTCTGATTGGACAGTATATGCTGAGAAGGAGAAGAAACAAGATGCAAGTAGGAATGGAAAGCAAGTGGATGGAGCGTGAAGTGAGGGAGGAGTCATGACGTGAGTTCCTGATTCTGCAATGGCTACAATTTGAGACCGGAATGCGGCTAGTGGCTGCTATGAAGGAAGAAGTGAGTTTGTGTTTGCAATGAGAATTAGAGGTGGTTTAGTGTGCCCATGTGATTTATGGTGAAGGATGTGAAGCAGAAGAGGGAATTGTTCAGAGCGCTGGGACAGGAGGGGTGGGAAGGACAGTTGCCAAGTGTTATTGAGAGAGATGGAGCAATGAAGAGTTGTATTCACCCTTGCTGCTCTTGCCAGACTGTTGAACCATTTCCTGCATTGGATCTAGGTCCTGGTGGCAATGGTCCTGGAGCTGACCATCTCTGCAACTTCTCTTCAGGCCTGGTGTATATCAGTCTTGGCAAACCTCCTCTCACTTGAGGGAAAGAGAACGTGCCTCCTCGCCCTCACCTCTTGCATTAGAACCTCCAGCGAGGCATCACAGAACCTTGGGGCTAGCTTCCGCATCACCTTCCAGTTTGCAGCACTGAAGACGACGATGTCAGTGGAGTGAATGCAAACTCCCTTCAGGAGGTGCATTTTTTAAAATTTGTTCATGGGATGTGGGTGTCGCTGGCGAGGCCGGCATTTATTGCCCACTTTAACCAGGAGCTCTGGGGACCCATCGGAAATTACATCCCGAAAATGGCCAGGCTGCCTGCGATTGGGTGGAAAGTCCGCCAATCAAATGTTAATGAGGCCCAGGAATTCAAATTCATGACAGCGAGTTCATTTCATATTCATCCAACTCATCTGAAACCCGGCTCCAGGTTAAAATCCACCCCTGAGTGGACGGACAATCTAATCAGAAAGTATGTTGATCAGCCGGGCAATGGCACCAGCGAGTTAACAAATGTCGACATTCGACAAGTAAATGTCAGAGTTTGCTGACGGAATCACTGCCTTCCATATAAGTTGCATTTAACTTTCGTTTGGACATAATAAGGAAAATTAACAGTTTAATGGTGGCCGGTTCATTTAACTGTGTGTCATCAAAGTAAAAATGGTCTAATATTTTACTTAAACATAGCTCCAGTGAGAAAAACCTTTTGTACTAAATGTTCAGTCATGTGGGTTTCCTAAGCTGGCTTCAATGAATTCAGCAACCCGATGGGATTGCTTAATCCCTGTTTTGCATTCCTTAAAACTCAAACAAGGTAGTGCTTTGCTCAAATGCCTGTCAGTAAAAATAGTGTTTAATATTATTACAGCAGACCTCATTATAATCCACTATTTTGAAAGAGGACAAAGAGCATATTAGGATGGCAGTGCAGGAAAGAAAGAAATTTAAAAAAGTATGAGGATTCTCCCATTAATTTCCTATATAAACTCAATGTACAATGCACTGTTACAGAGGTTATGTCCAGAAGATACTGCTTTTGTTGTAGTTCTGCTGCCTGATTTTTTTTTAAATATCAGTTTCATCATCACTACATTTTCATTGTCACGTATGTCAGGTTGGCTGAGTTGGTACATGCTAACTTCTAAATCAGAAGTTTGTAGGTTTATAATCTAGTCTGATACTCCAATTACATAGAATTTACAGCACAGAAACAGGCCTTTCAGCCCAACTGGTCTATGGCGGTGTTTATGCTCCACACGAGTTTCCGCCCACTCTACTTCATCTACCTTTATCTGCATAAATTTCTCCTTTCTCCCTCATGTACTTATCTAGCTTTCCCTTAAATGCATTATGCTATTTGCCTCAACTACTCCATGTGGTAGCAAGTTCCACATTCTAACCATTCTCTGGGTAAAGAAGTTTCTCCTGAATTCTTTATTAGATTTTTTAGTGACTATCTTCTTTGTAAGGAATCTTGCAACACCAGGTTATAGTCCAACAGTTTTATTTGAAAATCACAAGCTTTCGGAGATTATCTCCTTCGTCAGGTGAGTGAGTGAAAGGTTCTCAAATCGCATATGCGATTTGAGAACCTTTCACTCACTTACCTGACAAAGGAGATAATCTCCGAAAGCTTGTAATTTTCAAATAAAACTGTTGGACTATAATCTGGTGTTGTAAAATTCCTTACATGTGTCCACCCCAGTCCATCACCGGCATCTCCACATCATATCTTCTTTGTGTCCTCTAGTTTTGCACTCTCCCACAAGTGGAAACATCTTCCCTATGTCATAAATGTGCCATCCTTCTGATGAGATGTTAAACTGAGACCCCATATTCCCATTTAGGTGGATATTAAAAATCCCCTGGCACTATTGAACGAGTAGAGAATTCTCCCAGTGTTCTGATCAACATTTCTCCCTCAACCAACCACCAAAAATAGATTCATTTGTCATTTACCTCACTGCTGTTTGTCAATCTCATTGTGTGCAAAATGGCTACCTTGTCTGGTTGCCCAATAACTAAATAATTCACTAAATATATAAAAGGCTTTGAGACATTTCTGAGAAATGTAATGAGGCTTTGTATAAATGAAAGTCTTTCTTTTTTATTGATTGAAGCTCCAGGTTTGGGTCAGTTTACTTCCTGAACAATGATTTACTGATTAGCCAGTGTAATTACCCCACTGAAGTGTCACTTAGTCTATCCTCTTCTTATTACTGTGTAATGGAAGTTTCTAAATACCAAAGCACACTTAATAGATATCCAATTAAGTGCACATTCTGAACAGATTTAGGCCCCATTTTAACATGGGGCGAAAGTGCGGCATGTGGGGGGCTGGGCAGGGGGAGAAGTGCCCCTGGCAGTGCTGGCGTGAGGTCTGGACCATTTTAACTCCCTGGCCTCATTATCATGTTGCAGCATGGGCTCCCCACCCGTACCCAGCAGGAATGAGGAGGTGGCTGGGAGGTGGGAGCAGGATTAAGCGCGCAGGAGGCCGCCCACCAGGGACTCAAAGGAACAGTCCCTGGCACGAAGGTAAGTGTTGGGTGGGTGAGGGGTGGGGTTTGGAGGAAATTATGGCTGGGTTAGGAGGAAAAGAAGCTTAAGGTTTCCTTGTGGGAACAAGAAAAGCTTAAAAAAAAAATCAAAAATGTCAACTTACCTGGACGTCTTCTACCCACGATCCTGCCTGGTGCTAGGTTTCACTGTCAGACCTGGTACTGGGCATCACTGTCGCAAACGGCAGTTAAAATTACGTCGGGGTCCAAATGACCTCATCCAACCCTGACATTTAAGTATTAGTTGTAAACAATTTTACAACACCAAGTTATAGTCCAGCAATTTTATTTTAAATTCACAAGCTTTCGGAGATTTTCTCCTTCCTCAGGCAAATGTTAAGTATTAGAATGAGGCTGCCGTCTGCCTGCAGCAGGTAGCCCCTAAGTTGCCAAAATCCCGGCAATCAAAATAGCGGTGGGCTCAAATGGGCCGGGAATGCAGCGGGAAGTTGCCCAACCGTTACTTTAACCGCCCACTCACCATGTTCCCGCTGGGCAGGCAGGGTTAAAATCGGGTCTAAAGAGTGCTGCAAATTACGAGAAATCAGTTATATACTTAAAGGAACTACTAAAACAAATTCTGATCAAGGGTCACATCCGAAACATTCTCTTTCGGATGCTGATTGACTTGATGTGCATTTCCAGCATTATCTTACCTTAATTATGGAGTCATTTCTCTTCTCTGCAAATTTTGAAGGTAGAATCATTAACATTTTAAACAACAACAACTTGCATTCATATAGCGTATTTAATGTAGTAAAAACATCCTAAGGCGCTTCACAGGAGCGTTATCAAATAAAATTTGACACCAAGCCACAAAAAGAGATATTAAGACAGCTGACCAAAAGCTTGATCAAAGAGGTAGGTTTTAAAGAGTGGCTTAAAGGAGGAGAGAGAGGTAGAGAGGCAGAGAGGTTTAGGGAGGGAATTCCAGAGCTTAGGGCCTAGGCAGCTGAAGGCACGGCTGTCAATGGTCGAGCAATGAAGATCGGGGATGGGCAAGAGGCAAGAATTGGAGGAGCCTAGAGATCTCGGAGGGTTGTAGGGCTGGAGGAGGTTACAGAGAAAGGGATGGACGAGGCCATGGAGCTTTGCTGGACCGGGAGCCAATGTAGGTCAATGAGCACAAGAATGATGGATAAATGGGACTTGATGAGAGTTAGGATAGGGGCAGCAGAGTTTTAGATGAACTCAAGTCTATGGCGGATGAAAGATGGGGGCCGGCCAGGAGAGCATTGGAATAGTTGAGTCTGGAGGTAACAAACGGCTAATGCCTCTGCTAAAATAGCAGACTGAAGAATGTCGAATGACTGTGCTAAGCATTTATTCATTAATATTGCCAACAGGAATTTCTAGACTGCTGTTTTATAAAAATGTGCTTTAATACAAATGGAATAGCACTGCTTCAGTCCAACAAAACCATTAATTTCCATGTGGCCAAGCTGAGCGGACTTAAACTTAGCAAAAGCACTCACCTGCCTTCATTCTCTGTGTTCAGTCAACATAGAAGCAAAGGAACAGGAGTAGGCCATTCAGCCCCTCTAGCCTGTTCCGCCATTCAATTAGATCATGGCTGATCTGTATCTTAATTTAATTTACCCGCCTTGGTTCCATATCCCTTAATACCCTTACCTAACAAAAACCTATCTATCTTTGAAATTTTCAATTAACCTAGCTTCAACAGCTTTTTAAGGGAGGGAGTTCAAGCTCTCCACTACCCATGTGAAGAAGTGCTTTCTAACATCACCTTTGAACTGTCTAGCTCTAATTTTAAGGTTATGCTTCCATGTTCTGGACTCCCCCACCAGAGGAACTAGTTTCTCTCTATCTACCCTATCAAATCCTTCAATTATCTTAAACACCTTAATTAGATCACCCCTTAATCTTCTATATTTAAGAGAATATAAGCCTAGTCTATGCAAACTGTCCTCATAATTTAACCCTTTTAGCCCAGGTATCATTCTGGTGAATCTGTGCTGCACTCCCTCCAAGACCAGTATATCCTTCCTGAGGTGCAGTTCCCAGAACTGAACACAGTACTCCAGATGGGGTCTAACCAGAGCTTTATATAACTGTAACGTAACTTCTACCCCTTTGTATTCCAGACCCCTTAAGATATAGGCCAACATTCCATTAGCCTTTCTAATTATTATTTATACCTGTCCACTAGCTTTTAGTGATTTCTGTACATGGACCCCTAAATCCCTCTGCTCCTCCACAGTTCCTAGCTTCTCGCATTTAGAAAAATCAAATAGATGTATCTCTGCCATTTTTGTCGGTAATTGAGTGCTGCAGCATATCTATTTATACATTGCACACACATAAATCTAGTTCAATCAGGCCTTATTAGCATACACAATTTGCCTATAAATTTGTAGGGAAAATTACACAAGGTCTGTAAAAGTGGCGGCCTAGGTCCCTAATTAATGACTTCATAAAGCACAGAATTAACTATTGTATAATGATTCTGGCAATGCATAAATACAAGGAAACTGTTGACAATTCAAAAATGGGAGCTCTTTTCGTTAGAACAGATGAGACTAAGGAGTGATTTGGTAGGTTTGTTCAAAATGATGAAAGAACAGGACATAGTAGATAGCAACAGATAGTTTCCACTGCTTGAGGCGCATAGAACAAGGGGACATAGATGTTAGATTAAATGTAAGACATTTAGGACAGAGAGCAGGAGGAACATTTTCACACAGAGGATTCATAGAATCATAGAAAATCATAGAAAATTTACGGCACAGAAGGAGGCCATTCGGCCCATCATGTCCGTGCCGGCTGAGAAACGAGCCACCCAGCCGAATCCCACTTTCCCGCATTTGGTCCATAGCCCTGCAGATCATGGCTCTTCAGGTGCACATCCAGGTATTTTTTAAATGAGTTGAGGGTTTCTGCCTCTACCACCCTCTCAGGCAGTGAGTTCTAGGCCTCTACCAGCCTCTGGGTGAAAATTATTTTCCTCATTTCCGCTCTAATCCTTCTACCAATCACTTTAAATCTATGCCCTCTGGTTATTGACTCCTCCGCTAAGGGAAATAAGTCCTTCCTATCCACTCTATCTGGGCCCCTTATAATTTTGTACACCTCAATCAAATCACCCCTCAGCCTCCTCTGTTCCAAGGAAAACAACCCCAGCCTATCCAATCTGTCATCATAGCTAAAATTCTCCAGTCCTGGCAACATCCTCGTAAATCTCCTCTGCAACCTTTCGAGTGCAATTACATCCTTCCTGTAATGTGGTGACCAGGATTGTGAGACTATGGGACACAGTGCCAGAGTTAGTGATTAAATCAGACCATGTCAACATTTAAGAATTGGTTAGATAGGTAGTTGAAAAAAAGGGAAATAAAGGGATATGATCATGAGCTTGAACCTCATATGAGAAATGCTTTTGGCCTGCTTGACTGTCCCACTGCAGATGCTACTGGGGTTGTCATTGGCAGAGTGCAGTGCAGGCAACCATTAGACAAATTTAACCATATCACCATCCAATGCTTCTCTGTGTGGAGGCACATGACCATCCAACACAGAACCTGTGTTCCAATATCCTCCAATGAAAAAACAAGTGGTGTAAAGTCTGTAGCCTTTTGCAACTCAGGAGAAGCACTCAGCGCACTGAATCTATACCCTGTGACAAGTGACCCCAATTAAGCATTACTGCTGCTACCCCTTCACTCTGCGATTACTCCTCAACCTCACTGTGATCTTCTCGCCTTAATCGTGTATTTGCATTGGCACTTGCCAACACAAGTGAGGATCATGACGGTTGTAATCCAGACCTCATTGCAGTCTTGGTCCAAACATGGATAAAAGAGCTGAATTCCAGAGGTGAGGTGAGAGTGACTGCCCTTGATATCAAGGTAGCATTTGACCGAGTGTGGCACCAAAGAGCCCTAGTAAAATTGAAGTCAATGAGAATCAGGGGGAAAACTCTCCAGTGGCTGGAGTCATACCTTGCACAAAGGAAGATGTTAGTGGTTGTTGGAGGCCAATCATCTCAGCCCCAGGATATTGCTGCAGGAGTTCCTCAGAGCAGTGTCCTAGGCCCAACCATCTTCAGCTGCTTCATCAATGACCTTCCCTTCACATGAGGTCAGAAATGGGGATGTTCGCTGATGATTGCACAGTGTTCAGTTCCATTCACAACCCCTCAGATAATGAAGCAGTCTGTGCCCGCATGCAGCAAGACCTGGACAACATCCAGGCTTGGGCTGATAAGTGGCAAGTAACATTCACGCCAGACAAGTGCCAGGCAATGACCATCTCCAACAAGAGAGAGTCTAACCACCTCCCCTTGACATTCAACGGCATTACCATCGCCGAATCCCCCAACATCAACATCCTGGGGGTCATCATTGACCAGAAACTTAACTGGACCAGCCATATAAATACTGTGGCTACAAGAGCAGGTCAGAGACTGGGTAGTCTGCGACGAGTGACTCACCTCCTGACTCCCCAAAGCCTTTCCACCATCTACAAGGCACAGGTCAGGAGTGTGATGGAATACTCTCCACTTGCCTGAATGAGTGCAGCTCCAACAACACTCAAGAAGCTCCACACCATCCAGGACAAAGCAGCCCGCTTGATTGTCACCCCATCCACCACCCTAAACATTCACTCCCTTCACCACCAGCGCACCGTGGCTGCAGTGTGTACCATCCACAGGATGCACTGCAGCAACTCGCCAAGGCTTCTTCAACAGCAGGTCCCAAACCCGCGACTTCTACCACCTAGAAGGACAAGGGCAGCAGGCACATGGGAACAACACCACCTGCACGTTCCCCTCCAAGTCCCACACCATCCCGACTTGGAAATATATCGCCGTTCCTTCATCATCGCTGAGTCAAAATCCTGGATCTCCTCTTTCACCACACGGACTGCAGCGGTTCAAGAAGGCGGCTCACCACCACCTTCTCAAGGGCAATTCGGGATGGGCAATAAATGCTGGCGCTGGCAGTGACGCCCACATCCCATGAATGAATAAAAAAAAATCAGGCACTTGGTGATCTTTGGAGGTGTCTTGTGGACAACTAAGTTCTCCTTGGTCCATTAAAAGAGCAGGCAGGGCATTGGGAGTATGAAAGCTCACTTTTCTATTTGGATACGTGGCCCTGAAATTCCTAGGGAGGCCTTGCAGTAGGGGGGTGAGGGATGGGGAGGGGAGCAGTTGGGAAATGGAGCAGAACTTCCATTTGCCTATGCCATTTTTCTTGGTGTAACTTGGGTGCCTGCCTGAGAATAGGGAGGGAGTTTGATGTGACACTTTGTCCCGGTATTAGCAGGCCGAGGTGCTTCGTGTTCTTCAGGAAAAATAAACATTAAAAACCTGCTCCTGTTTTCTTCTGCCGATGTTGGCAATACAATCAATCAATTCATAATTGATTACGTTGTAAAAGCAGCCTTCGATATCAGAACTCCAATCTCCCCCTCCCCGCCCCATGCCCCACTGCCCTAGCAATGCTGGGAACCAGGGACCTATTATGCTGATCATAGAATATATGATGATTAATATTCTACATAGCAGTAGCTTTGTTATCTTCACGAGGCCGATGCCTTCTAGACTCTCCCACCCAACTAAGTTGACTGCTGCCTGCTGGGCACACACAAATGTAGGAGCAGAAATATACCATTTGCCTGTCAAGCCCATGCCACCTTTTTGTTAGTCATGCCAGTTCTTCCTTTGTAATCCCAATTCTCTGCCTTTTCTCCATGTCCTTAATACCCTTACTTTCCAAGTAAGGATCTAGTTCCTTTTAATCATCTCAATTGATTTTGCATCTGTGATCTTCTGGGCAGTGTATTCCATATACTCACAAACCTTTGTGTGAAGACGTTGTTCCTGGATTCACTTTTAACCAGTTTAACTCAAATTCTAAGTTCATTGGTTATATACTTGAATTGGAAAAAATTGAAAGGCTGTGGGGTAAGAGCAGGGGGAGTGGGACTAATTGGATGGCTCTGTCAAAGAGCTGCACAGGCACAATGGGCCGAATGGTCTCCTTCAGTGCTGTATGATTCTATGTCAAAGATAGTGAGTTGCTTCATGTCATAGGGTTCATCACCTGTTGCATGCTGTTCCTTCATGTTGTGTGCCAGCTTGGTTTTTAAACACAAGCCCAAAATTCCTAGGTTACATGAGGGCACAGGAGAGGGGTCAGGAATTTGGGGCGGAACCTGCTTCTGCCAGGTTTCTTTCCATTTTGCCCTCTAGCAGAAATTCTGATGGGGGAGCCGTGTGTCTTCTGCTGCCCCCACTACGGCCTGACATTACGGGAATTTCACTCAGAATGCCACTCTTGGACTCAACGGTTATCATGCCTGCTGTAAGCAGGTTTGGGTTCCATACTGGACCTTCTTAAAGCCCCGAAGGCATTGCAAAGCCAAGGTAATTGATTCCAGAGGGAATTGATTACTCCCTATCGCTGGCCATCATTTCCCTTTGGGGAAAAGTAAAAAATAAATTAATAATCTCTTTGGCCGGCTAAGAGCTTCTGCCATCCCCCAATCGGAAGGGCAGGGTCCTGCTTCAATTTACCTGCACTTCCTCAAACAGGCACCTCTGGTACTCCTCTACAGGCGTGGGCCACCCACCCCGATTATGAGATTTGGGACAGGATCTATGTTCTCAGCCGACAGTGGCCAGGAGTCCTCTTCTCCCGCACATCTGGCCGCGGAGCAGGAACCCCAGTACTTTAGACCTAAGAGCTCTGGGGATTGAGACAGAGCGATTTGGCCTGTAGAAATTCATTCATGCAGCACATTCTCTTTCACATCTTGATATTTCAATTACAATTTGCATAAGCCTAATATTTTCACTTCTACCTTACTTACTACATCCTTGTTCACTTTTCTCTGTGTCAGTACAGTGTTCTTTGACAATTACTACTTTCCTTCTTGTCTATTTATGTCCTGTGATGTAACTTTAAGGTAATATTCACTTCTACTGGACTTCCTGCGATCTGTTCTGAGTATTCATAACCACATTACAGAGGTTACCAGTAGATTCAGGACATAGTTGATAAATCAAGCTTTTCTCAACTTTCATTATCCACAATAGTTGCTCCGTAGAGCAACATTAACAAGTTAAACGGTTCATGAGCTCGGATCAGGCAGATCCTCAAGGGATATTGGTAAGCGATCAGAACCGGGAATCATGTCTAATTTTCTCCCCCCCCCACCCCGAACCAGGTGATCGGCAGCCAGTTCTGACACCCCTACTACCGTCCTGCCTGAGATTAGCTTATTCCCCACAGATTGAACGTGGGACCATCCTGATATGAATATCTCAGTTGCTCACTGCCTTAACTACCAGCCTGAGCCATATTGGAGACAGCGGGGGCAATTTTAACCTAACTCTCCGGGCAGGAAACCCATGGGATCGGGTGGAACGCCAGTTTTACACTCCGCCTAATATTACTCTCCGTTGACTTGAATGGTGTAAAACCAGCGCTGCACCCGTCCCGTCCATTTCTCAACGGGCGGGTTAGGTTAAAATTGTCCCACAATGTTCGTGTTTTAGTGAAGCCTTAATAAACACTAATGGACATAAATTAATACTGAAGTAGCTTATTCTAGAGAGTTCTCATCGTTTTAGGCTCAAAAGTAAAATTATTTCAACGTACGCAGCTATAACATTTAAGGCAGGGGTAACTGGGGGAAGGCAAAGAAGGAGTTAAAATAAAATAAAGTCCGATAATATTGATTTAATGACATGATAGTATGATGGTACCCTGGGGGAGTAATAGCAGCCATGCAGGAGAAGGAGATAGCATCAGTCTTACACCATTATTTAAGCCCAGAGGTGAAATGACTCTGTGAATACCACTAGTCCAATTTGTAGGCGGTCTTCTACTTTAAAAAGCCATTTTCTCAAGGCCGATTGCATTTTTACTAATCTGACGCACTGGGCCTCTTCAAATGCAAGCCCACTGCTACCTTTTGTTGTCATCTCCCGGGACCAATTTATGAATTGTTCATACAACAACTGTACAGTGCTTGATACCGAACAGGTAGAGTTAGAGATTTCTTCATTGAATCCTCTCCGCACACCATAATTGCTCCACAGCCAGCCCATTATCGCATGATGGGTCTGCCCTCAGTTAATTAAATGTAAGTAAAGATTGGCATTTCCCCAACGATTCCACTCCACACTGCTTAACGTATAGTAATAATTCTTGCTGTAATTCTATAATATATTCAGTCAAAAATATTAGCAACACAAAGGTCAAGAATTCTATTGGCAGAGTTAAAACTCATTTACCTTGGTAATAAAGAATATTTTCAGTTATATTTATTGTGGGAAATACTAAATGGGTATATATTGTTAGTTTTATTATGATTAACAAGATTTGATAATTAAGCATTCACCCGAGGTTATGCAAGAGAAAATGAGAAACTATTTTCTGATAAATCTGGTAGACATTTTGCAACACATTATACATTCAAAATCTGTATTTACCTGAAAATATAATAAAAGGCACAGTTAAACTGATAGTAAGTACATTCATGCCAAGGAGACAACCATCTAAATAATGACATGCTTGCAGTTTTAACAGACGATTGGTCTAGTTTATCGACACACTACGCATCGTACGTCATTTTCAACAATAAAGGCAGGTTAATGTATCTGAAAGAAACCCTGACTTTCTTTTCCCTTCTTGTGGCAGAAGAAGATAAGTTAAAAATTAATGATAGCAATTTAAAAAAAAACGTGGTGAAAAACTTGGAAGATAACAGTTAAAGCAGCGGTGATTTTTTTTTCAAGAATTGAAATGAATTACAGAAAACGGAGCCCCTCAATTCATTCTTCTTGACAAGAGCAGCAGGAAGTTGGTTTACCACATGTCTCCCACTGTCACATTAATATAAAGTTGCTTTTAATGAAATGCCACAACTCTGACATACTGCATTTATATTTTCCTATAGATTGATGCCCAAAAGCTTTTATAGTTTTTATAGTTTAAAATCAATTTATAATGGGGACCAACTGTCCTACTTTGTCTGACGAGAAGGAAGACATTTAGTAATTTGAAAATAAATACAAAGCTTGTTGAATTAACCTGAACACTGGTGCAATATAATCCATGGAAGTGGGATTTCATGGTTTGTTTTCCAGTGGACAATTGGGCATGTGTATGAAATTAGAAACAAAACAAAAATATATGCAGCATAATGGACACTGTTAATGACAATCTTTAAATAAAGGAAGCAGCATCAGTCTGCCTCAGTTGATAGGCCTCCTGCTTCTGAGCAAAAAACTTTGGATTCAATCCTCAGACCAGGATTTGAGAGTATAATCGAGGAGACGCTTCAGAACTGAGAGGGTGCTGCCTTGTCAGAGGTGGCATCCATCGGATAAGATGCTAAACCTCTTCCAGTGGACGTTAAAAGTCCCAAGGCATGATTTGAATAAACTCCCTCCCCCAAAAAGCTGTTGAGGCTGGATCAATTGAAAATTTCAAAACTAAGGTTGATATATTTTTGTTAGCTAAAGTTATTAAGGGTTATGGAACCAAGGTGGGTAGATGGAATTGAGATACAGATCAGCCATGATCTAATTGAATAGGTTTGAGGGGCTGAACGGCCTACTCCTATTCCCATGTTGCTATGTTCTTCTTATGTCACTATTTGAAGAAGACGAGGAATTTCTTCGAGTGTCCTGGCAATGTTCCTCCTTCAATGAATACCATTAAGTATAGATGAACTGGTAATTTATTCCTTTGCTGTTTATGGAATTTTACTGCATGCTAAAAATATATACCAACTTTGTCTTCTTAACAGCAGTTGAAATAACAAATTATTTGGGTGATCACTTAGCTGAACACCTCCGCTCAGTCGACAAGTGTGACCCTGACCTGTCGGTCTCTTGCCATTTTAATTCCACTTCCCACTCCAATCTGACCTCTCTGTCCTCTGCCTCTTACACTTTTCCAAAGAAGCTCAATGTAAGCTCGAGGAACAGCACCTCATCTTTCATTTAAGCACTTTCCAGCCTCAACACAGATTTCAATAACTTCAGATCATAACCACTGCTCCCATTTATTCGGACAGCAAGTTCTGGTAATGGTTCTGCTGCTGCCATTTACAGCTACTTCTGATCAATCTTTTGTTTCTTAACCTGTCCCATTACCACCTTCCTTGCCTTGCATCATCCTCCCTTTTGTCATTTAATCACTCGTGCCCTCTACCCTATCACAGACCTTCCCTTTTGTTCTTTCCTCCCCTCCCCTCCCCTCCCTCTCTCTTTCCATGACTCTGTACTTGCTTAAAAACTAAAACTCTTTTAACATCTTCCAGTTCTGACGAAAGGTCTTCGACCTGAAACGTTAACTCTTTTTTTCTCCACAAATGCTGCCTGACTTGCTGAGCTTCTCCAGCAATTTCTGCTTTTATAATAAACTATTTCATCATATGTGAAGTGTTTTGAGGAGTTTATGAGGAATGTGATAAAGCAAGTCTTTCTTTCAATGAGGTAAACATTCATCCTCCATACACTCTAATGGCTAAACTGCTTGATTACATAGTATGTTATTACTCCGGTACCTGCTTTATGGGCACAATTCTCAGACAACTCTACAACTGATTTATTACTGGATTGTCAGGTGGAATACCATAAAAACCAGTATGGTTTTGCGTTTTTAGTAGATTTTGCCTAATATTGCTTTAAAGCCCAGTCCTAGAGTGCTTTATGGGCCAGTTTTACATGTTACACATAGAAACATAAAATCATACAAGTTCACAGCCCAGAAGGAGGCCATTCGGCCCATCCTGTCTGTGTTGGATCTCTGCTACAGCAATCCAAAGCTAATCCCACTGCCTCACACTCTTCCCATAGCCCTGTCTCTTTCCAAATTTCAAATATTTATCCAATTTGCGTTTAAAAGATGCAGTGGTTTCTCATCACTCAGGAAAAACATGCTGGGTGGATGTTCCTCAGACACATCAGCAAATAGTTCAGGAAGAAAAGGAAGTTTCTGCTGTCTAGTCTCTTTTTTGAACTTCTGGGGCATAAATTAGACCTTGTTGTATGATCATAAAATGGATGTAATGAGGGCCAATTTTGGGGACCAATGTCTTGAGGCCCAAGGACACCAGAAATATGTCCAACCTGATATTAGCACAGGCCGTTTTCAGGCGTCCCTGGTGGGCAACTAAAATAGGTGTGAGCCCCCTTATGTATGTAAATGAGAGGATTAACGCCTGTTTTAAGCCTCATTGCAGAAATTGGATTGCGATTAGTGGAGCAGGAGTTGGGCCGATCTGATCAGAATTCCTCAGCAGTTGCTGCGGCCTAAACAGTGACCACCAACAAAAATGATTTTTTTTAAAAATGATTTTTAAAAAATTGCTCTGCAGCCAACAGGAGCAGGGGTGCTTCCCTGACTCCACAACTCTCGTGATTGGCTCTCCCTCCATTGGCACTCCATCCCTACTCTTGAGACTTACCTTAGGGCTGCTGCCAGTGAGGCTAGCAGCTCGACATTCATCTATGTATAATGGGTGAGCTGCCTGTGGATTTGTGACAGTTGCCGGCAGCTCGCCAAAATAATGTAAATGAGGCCCAACGCCCAATTTTGGGCCGGCCTTCCTCAATTTCTATGAGACAGGGTTAATTGGTGATCTCATAGTAAGGGATCCTCTGGGGAAGAGTGATCATAATCTGATAGAATTTCACATTGATTTGAGAGTGGCGTATTTAAGTCCGAAACTAGAGTCTTAAACTTAAACAAAACCAATTACATAGGTGTGAGGGATGAGTTGGCTAAGGTTGATTGAGAAATTAAATTAAAAGATATGACGGTAGATAAGCAATGGCGAACATTTAACAAAATATTTCATAATTCTCAACGAACATACATTTCATTCAGAAATAAAAACTCCACAGGAAAAGTGATCCATCCTTGGCTAACTAAAGAAGTTAAGGATAGTATTAAGTTAAAAGAAGAGGCTTATATTTTTGCTATGAAGAATGTCCCAGTGGATTGGAAGGTAGCAAATGTAACACCGCTATTCAAGAAAGGCGGGAGAGGGAAAACGGAACTACAGGCCAGTTAGCCTGACATCAATTGTCGAGAAAATGCTGGAATCCATTATTAAGGAAGTGGTAACAGAGCACTTAGAAAATCATAACATGATTAGGCAGAGTCAACATGGTTTTATGAAAGGGAAATCGTGTTTGACAAATCTATTAGAATTTTTTGAGGATGTAATTAGCAGGGTCGATAGAGGGGAACCAATGGATGGAGTATATTTGGATTTTTAAAAGGCATTCGATAAGGTGCCACACGAAAGTTTGTTACACAAGATAAGGGCTTATGGGGTTGGTGGTAATATATTAGCATGGATAGAGGGTTGGTTAACGGATAGAAAACAGAGAATAGGGATAAACGGGTCATTTTCGGGTTGGCAGGCTGTAACTAGTGGGATGCCGCAAGGATCAGTGGTTGGGCCTCAGCTATTTACAATCTATGTTAAAAACTTAGATGAAGGGACCAAGTGTGATGTATCCAAGTTTGCTGACGATACAAAACTAGGTGGGAAAGTAAGCTGTGAGGAGGACACAAAAAGTCTGCAAAAGGATATAGACAGGTTAAGTGAGTGGGCAAGAAGGTGGCAGATCGAATATAATGTGGGGAAATGTGAAGTTATTCACTTTGGTAGGAAGAATAGAAAAACGGAATATATGTTAAATGGTGAGAAACTATTAAATGTTGGTGTTCAGAGGGTTTTGGGTGTCCTTGCACATGAAACACAGAAAGTTAACACGCAGGTTCAGCAAGCAACTAGGAAAGGCAATTGGCATGTTGGCCTTTATTACAAGGGGGTTTGGAATACAAGAGTGAGGAAGTCTTACTACAATTGTACAGGGCTTTGGTGAGACCATGCCTGGAATACTGTGTACAGTTTTGGTCTCCTTACCTCAGGAAGGATATACTTGCCTTAGAGGCGGTGCAGTGAAAATTCACTAGATTAATTCCTGGGATGAGAGGGTTGTCCTATGAGGAGAGGTTGAGTAGAATAGGCCTATACTCTCTGGAGTTTATAAGAATGAGAGGTGATCTCATTGAAATATATGAGATACTGAGAGGGCTTGACAGGGTAGATGCTGAGAGGTTGTTTCCCCTGGCTGGAGAGTGTAGGGGGCATGGTCTCAGGATAAGGGGTCGGTTATTTAGAACTAAGGTAAGTAGAAATTTCTTCACTCAGAGGGTTGTGAATCTTTGGAATTCTCTACCCCAAAGGGCTGAGGGTGCTCATTTGTTGTGTATATTCAAGGCTGAGATCGATAGATTTTTGGATTTTAAGGGAATCAAGGGATATGGGAATCAGGTGGGAAAGTGGTGTTGAGGTCGAAGATCGGGCATGATCTTAGTGAATGGCAAAGCAGGCTCAAGGGGCCGGATGGCTTACTCCTGCTCCTATTTCTTATGTTCTTATGTTCTTTATGTTCTTATGTTACCACTCTGTCTCCAATGAAGAACAGGAGTCATTTTTATATTTTATTTTAATCAATGCTAAATACCAGTGTATTTGCGACACAGACTTTGATCTTGTCTCTGCATACATTTAGCCCACCACCAGCAGAAAAAAACTAAAGACATTCTGAAGGATGCACTCCTAAAGTGGACATGCTTTTCACTTTAAAATATAATTGGTACTCCACAAACAAGAACCTCTGGAATTTGTGCAGACAAGTGCAGAAAAAATTTGCTTTGATTAGCAATTCAGCTTTTCACGTCATAAATCGATTGCAATCTCAGTACGCGGAGTTAATTGCTCTAAACTTTGTTTTTAAATGATGCAAGTCATATTTGATAGCTGAGAGCAAGACGCTGCTCTAAGGAAAATCTTTTGGATTGAACTATCACTTTGTTTTCTAATTAGCTCTGAATAGACTCGATAAGTGCACTGAGCCACAGCCCAGATGGTTCTGATGATGTATCCACCCCGAAACATTCATCTATCTTGCTCTTTCCGATTGATCGATTGCTCTGTATTTCCAACATTTTCTGTTTGCAGATCCCGGGTTTGGTACAGAACTAGCTGATCTCAGCTAAGTTGGTGGTAGAGCTACTATAATTGGTCTCAGTGTCCCTGGGCTAGGGAGGGGAATACCAGCCAGGGTCCTCGCTCTTGATAACTAGTATCTGTGCGGACTTCAGGTGAGAACAGTATTGGGCGTGTCTATGACCTCCCTCTCCCATAGTCAAATAGCCTGCTGAAACTCGCAGTCTAAGCTCATACGGGGGTGGGGTGGGGGTAATTCTTAGTTTGGGTGCAGGCGGAAAACTGGCGGTTGCGGAGAGGTCGCCTGTTATACATCCCGCACAATTTTGGATGGGGTGCCTGCCGATCCGTGCGCAAAGTAAAAGTCACCATCATGAAGAATGGCCACTCGAGTGAGGTACTGACAGATGCGTACCGTGGCGAGCTGTGCGGCAGCAAGGGTCAGAACCTTCAAGAGAAGGGAGACAACGCGAAGAAATAAAACAACCGATTCTGAGTGTCTGCTTCAGATAGAAACCTATAGAGCAAGTCATCTGCCAGCCTCCTCGGTCAGTGAAAGGTGCATGGAATGAGGACACTTAAAAGAAGAGCAAAACAAAAATGGTTGTACTTGAATGGAGCTGTGCTTGAATTATTTATAACAATGTGTCATTATTTTGTTGTATTATTTAGCAACGCACTAGTTACAAACATCATCAATGATTTCAGTGCTGCCCTTTACAATGCCCAAATTTCAGAGAGAAATATGGAATGAATTTTAAATCGCATTTTACAACCAAGAGAGCTGCCACTGAATCACTGAGCTGAACATTTTAATTAACTCTGTGTCCAGTTATAAATATACATTGGGCCAGATTTTGCTGTCAAAGTAATGGTGAGTCTAATGGCTCTTGCCGTTATTTATGCATAAGTTGTGCAGCAACTTCCGGCGAGGAGCAGATGCGGGTTCAATCCCAATATCCAAAGGTTGCTGTCCAAGTTGCACCGCTCCACCATTAGCTTCGTGAAAACGGCATCTCGCTGTCTGCCTCACCATTGAAATGCATTGAATGGCGTGAAGTTGCTGTATTTGTGCAGTAAATACGAACTAAACGTGCCACAGAAAGTTAAGTCTTGTCACTTTAAGCGTTAATACCCTTTTAACGACGAGATAATTGCTAATTACTGCCAATCAACCTCTCTGCACTGAAAATTAACTATTACAAGCGTGGAGTCTCATTCCTTCAGGTTTCAATTGTTGTTGGAGATTTTAAAGATGGCAATTTTAAAAAAAATTTCCCTTTCTGTCTCTTTTCTCTCTCTCTTAATCCAATCCTTCTTTCCCTCTCTTTATTTCTTTTTCTGTATCTGATTTGACATTGAATTCACCCACTCTAATTTACACTTCCTTCTCAGTCCTTTTGCTGTTTATTGTTCAATCCTTCAATCTGATTGATTTAAGGAGATACCCTGTTGCTTGCCCTGTTCACTCAGGTCCCAGATTCCCTGTTTCCTTCGCTGCGACATTATCAGCTCGCACTTTCAGCAACTCAGTGGGCAAAACTGTTTTGAGCTGAAGGATGCAGGGGAAAGTCTAAATAATGGCAGATGCCATTAGGTGCCCTGCTACAGCAAAATCTGGCCCATTGTATTTGGACCTGGGTCAGCTCAAATTTGTTTAACACAAATTCCTGAGTAGGGGATTTCCAAAATGGTGCCCGATCTCTCTGAAGAGTACTGCAAGCTGATTCAGGTGACTTGATGAGGAATATGGAAGCACCTTTCATTCTTATTATAATTCCCACTAAAATTAAGTCAATAATATGCTTCAAACAAAAAAATATATAAAAAATGAATGCAATACTTGCCATAGAGGGAGTGCAGTGAAGGTTCACCAGACTGATTCCTGGGATGGCAGGACTGTCGTATGAGGAGAGATTGGGTCGACTCGGCCTGTATTGACTCGAGTTTAGAAGAATGAGAGGGGATCTCATTGAAACATATGAAATTCTGACAGGGCTAGACAGACTGGATGCAGGGAGGATGTTTCCCCTGGCTGGGGGGGGGGTCCAGAACGAGGGGTCACAGTCTCAGGATACGGGGTAGGGCATTCAGGAGTGAGATGAGGAGAAATTTCTTCACTCAGAGGGTGGTGAACCTGTGGAATTCTCTACCCCAGAAGGCTGTGGAGGCCAAGTCACTGAATATATTTAAGAAGGAGCTAGATAGATTTCTAAACACAAAAGGCATCAAGGGGAATGGGGAGAGAGCAGGAATATGGTATTGAGATAGAGGATCAGCCATGATCATATTGAATGGCGGAGCAGGCTCGAAAGGTCGAATGGCCTACTCCTGCTCCTATTTTCTACGTTTTCTATGTAATAATTTAAAATAATATGGAATATCATATCTGTCTTCTTGTAAGGAAACCCTTCCTTATCTGTGATGAAGTATCCATTCGCTATAGTATGCATTATATTTGATTTTATGTCACCCAATTCAGTGATTTTCTTCCATAATGGATTGTAGCTTGATTGATAGTATAGCTACTCGGTGAAGGATGTGGGAACTCTGCCTTATCACCTTAACAAGGCCTTGGGCATAAAGCCTTTCCAGTGAATTTTTATTTGTAATTGAGCCTTCTAATGCACTAGTGAAAAATGTTTTGACATGATTGACACTTACAACGACAACTGCTTCACAGCTCCTTGTAGGTTGCATTCCTCCACTGATGATCAGAAGCTGATCTGACCTATATCCTCTCATGCCATAATAATCTTATTTTTGGTAGTTTCCTCTGACAGGTTTTGCTTTTCTGGATGTCTCATTTGAATTGCAAATTATGCGCTGACACAAGTAGTCCAACAAAGCAAGAATGAAGATCGTTTTATTTCAAGTGAGTCACAGGTAGAGTCAACTCTAATTGCTTCACTTATTGACTCAGGCATCCGTCTTCGGGCATGCGTTCCAGATGCGCCAACCTCTGGCATTGGGAACTAACTTCTCCACCCCCTGTTACCACCTGGTCCGTTAGAGGAAGATTATACTTTACATTCATAGAAATACATAGAAGTTACAACACGGAAACAGGTCCAAAAGCAAAATACTGCAGAATAGAGGCTGGAAACCTGAAATAAATACAGAAAATACTGGAAACACTCAACGGGTCAGGCAGCATCTGTGGAGACAGAAACAGATTTAATGGGCTTGATCTTGGGGGCGGGGGCGGCTCCGAAAATCGGGGAAATCCCGAGCGGGTGAGGAAGCTTGAGGAGGCCCCATCCGCATCTGCCATTCACATTGAGGAGGAGGAGGAGGAGGTGGAGGAACCCATGGGCAGAGCAGTGGCTCACCTGGCTGCTCATGAGGCCAGGGAGTCACTAATATGTGAACGGTTCTCATAAGGACATATAGGAAGTGAGGATAGTCCAGTCCTCAGACCAACTGGAAAGAGCAGCGCCAACACCAGCCCCCCCTCTCCCTGCGCAAAACAGTCCTGAATCTTCACATACACCCACCCAATGTGTGGCATCAAGTATCGTCGTTCATGGTGAAGCTCATGAAAGGGCCCTATCACAAAAGCCAGTCAAGAATGGGCAAGACGTGGCAGTAGAGGTGAGAATGATAACATTTGATGTGAATATAACAAAAACCAAATATAAATGGAAAACATGACAGTCTGTCATACACCCTTGTGCATACCCTTCGTGATCACAAATCCTTAGCCTTTCTCTTCCTACTGCTTCTACGTGGTGCACCAGTTATGGCTACAGCAGAGGTAGTGGCAGGTTGCTCATGTTCATGCCCTGAATGCTTAGATGCTTCGGGCCTACGCCCTCTGGGCTTTGGAGCCCGTGAGGGCCCCTCCAAAGACTGCTCCACCTGCACCTCTGCAGGGGCAGATTTGGCCACCTGGAGAGGAGGCAGCATTGCGGGTACTGGTTGAGAGGGCGGCAACGGGTGAGACATGTGAGCACTTTGAGTGGTGTCCCCACTTCCAAGTCCCCTTTTGCCATCATCCATCTCCTGGGCCAGGTTCATATCATTCCTACCACCCTGCTAGACAACAGTTTGGAGGACATGTGTGATGCCTTAGAAGGCCAGTGCTAGTGTATCTGTCTGCCTGTTTAAGGCAGTAGAATGTTGTTCGCCCTGAGTCCGAACGACCATTGTCAGGGCCTGAATGGACTCATTTGTCAGCCGTGCTTGAAGCTCAACGGAGGCTAGCCTTCTCTCAATCGCAGACATTCCCGCACTTACATGCGACACTATCTCAGACATTTCAGCAGTTACGTGCAACACTACCTCAGACAGTTGCTCACGGCCCTCCAACACTATCTCAGAGAATCTCTCCCGTACCTGTGCCACCATTCCACTCATGCAGGAGGTGGACTCTTCCATCCTCTGCGCTATTGTGGAGAGTGCGCGTGGCACCTGTTCCAGTCCCTTGCAAATGTGCTGCTGTCCGTCGATCATTTTCCTTTTAAAGGATGGCCTTCAGCATCTGCGTCCAGCTGGGCAGAGCCTGAAGAGGAGTGCGCCCACCGACACGGACTCTCCACAGCTGCCACTGCCACCAGTGCCTGCTCGTGCTCACTTGTGTGTGGTGACTCACCAAGTGCCAACCCAATTAACTAACTACTAGGGCCCACTGAGGTGTGAGTATCTGTGCTGGTGGATGGCTCACTAAGATGTGACGGTGCATTCTCAGAAGCCGGCAGGTCCTCTGAGGAATTGCCCTCTGCCATCACTACGGTCGCTGAAAGGCCTGTAAGAGAAAAGAAGACAATATTAAGCATCATCACAGATGTGTCATGTTGCAATGAGCATTCTGAGGTGTTCAACATGCCAATCACTGTTAACATCAATTCATGTTGTGTGTGATGAATGTTAAAGTTGTGTCACCAGACGTTTGTGGGGTGCCAGTCTCGGTGTCCCCGACGGACAGGCAGTCGATGGTGTGGCTGATCTCCAGGACCTCCTGCTCCGTGTCTGTGAGGACCACTATTTGTTGTGGCCCCCCTCCAGTCCTCACCCTCTCACATGCATTTTGCACTCTCTTCTCCTAGAAGGGGAGAAAGAACAGACGTGTGAGTGAGTGATGGTGAAGTGACCAACCGTTGAATGCATTGCTTTGGATGAGGTTGACCATGAAAGAGATGCATCAGAGGGTAAGTATGCGACAGAGACATCACACTGGATCAGGATTGGGGTGAGTGGTAGTGGTGGGGGGGTCACAAACGGGGAGGTGAGGAAGTGCTCAGGAAGTGAAGGTAAGTTGAGGATGAGCCTTAAGTGAGTGTGAGGAGTGATGTGATGGAGTAGTGTTGGCAGTGCAGAATGGGGGTGGGGGGGTGATGTGCACCATGGAATGTAGGAGAATCAGTAAGTGTACTCACATTTGCCGACCTAGTTAGGTCATTGAAACGCTTCCTGCACTGGACCCAGGTGCGGGAGATATTGCTCCTGCTGGTGACCTCCTCTGCCACCTCGAGCCAGGTCTTCTTGGTGGTAGAGGCAGGGCACTTCCTTCCGTCCGCGAGGTAAAAGACTTCCCTCCTCCTCCTCACCCCACCTGGAATGAGGCATCATTAAACTTTGGAGCAGCCTTGCCCCTGTGCTGCTCCATAATGTGTGTTTTTGGTGTTTGCTGTAGCAAAAGCCTTTGGAGCAATGGCCCTTTAAACAGAGCCGCTCCTGCTGACAGCCTGTGATGCGGGTGCACAGTCCGCCCACGGCGCAGCTTTCGGACGGTACACCCGGAAGGTACATTAAGGGCCACCAATTAACTCGCGATAGCGTGGGAAACGGTAAGATTTTATTAGTCAGGTTACCCGCGCTCCCATTGACCCCCCACCCCCACCCGCTGCCATCCCACCGCCATTTGAAAATCGAGCCCAATGTTTCAGGTCGATGACCTTTCGTCAGCACCGGGAGATGTTACAAATTAACAGCTTATGAGGAGGATCAGAGCCAGGGGAAAGGGGTCAGGAAAAGAAAAAAGGAAAGGTCTTTGATTGGATGGAGGGTAAGAGATGATCAAAGCAGGCTATTCAGCCCAACCAGTCCATGTTGGCATTTATCCTCAATGCAAGCAAATAGTTTTGATCATGTTTACTCAATCTGATCCCATATCCTTTTATCCCCTTTCTCTTTATCCAATCTAATCTTGAATGTTGACATAGTTTCTGCCTGGACCTCGAACCCTAGAAGTGAATGTCACAGCCTCACAACTGTCCATGTGAAAAAGTTTATATTGTTCTCTGTTACATGTAATCTTGTGTCTAGGTCACTTTCACCTTTCAAATACTGGAAACAATCTGCTTCTACCTACCCAGTCCCATCCTTTCATAATTATACTACCCATTTATCATATCGCCCCATAATCTGTGTTGTTCTAACAAAAAACATTTTTTTTTCAAGTAATGCAAAATTAAAACAAGTCTGTTACAAAGCTTGGGGATTTTCCGGTTGAGAATATCTGAGTTAAATTAATAAACTCAGAAATCAGAGAGATAATTGTGCCGGGCAGCAAATAATGAAGAAGCCATCTGATGTGCAAACAAAAGTATAAACCATCCACTGAAAGGGATTTGCCACTTTGCAGAGTGTGGTTTCTGATGATAGGGAGCTGGTGCATCAGATTACTTTCTCAATGGGATAACTGTAGGATTTACACACACATCTGAAACAGAACCCTTGGGGTATTTGTCTGCAGAGATGTTTATGAGATGCAGCTCTTGAAAGGGATTGAAAAAAAACAAGTATAAATAGAACTTACCATAGAGCTCTGTGTTCGCAGGATCAGAAGATACTTGCAGATGAGGAAGGACATTTGGCCCATTTTACTTCATCCATCCAGAAGGATCCTACACCCTCCCCTAACGGAAATAAAAATCGGGAGACACTTCAAACAGGCTGCCGATTCGCTATCACCTGTTTTTTACACTATCGCACAAAGTCAAGATTGCCCCTTTTGAATGAAGAAGAACTTTCTGACATTAGTCCCAAAGTTACTTTTTACTAATTTGAGCCTGTGTTCCTTTGTCCTATTCCCACAGTTTAATTTAAAGTAGTATTCCAGTTTAACCGTTTTCACACCATTTCCTATCTTATTTACCTCCATTAGATCATCTCTCAGATGCCTCCTTTCCAAGCTGGAAAGCCCAAGTATCTCCATTCCTTCTTCATTACTCAGAACCCTGACACTTGGGGCATGATTTTTACTTGGAACCGGCAACTCAGTGGGTGGGTAGATTTTCGCATGGGAAACTCGGAAGTAAAGAGAGAGCGTTTCAGAATCTGCGATCCCAACTCAATTGAAGGCACTTAATTTTACCTCTGGGTTTCATGTCTCCAAGCTGCACAACGTACATACTGTGTGCACCTGTATGATGCGATCTGAACACCAATATTTAAAGGGCCAATGCAAAAATGGATTTGGAGGAGAAAGGAGGAAGTGAAGGAGTGGAAGTGCGTAGAGGAAAGGCAGCACCCAGGTTCTCGGATGCTTCACTTGAAGTATTGCTGGCTGCTGTGAGAAGCAGGAGGGAGGTCATCTGCCGAAGTGATGGGAGAAAGAAACCTGGTTCTGCCAACAAAATGGCTTGGCTGGAGGTGGCAAAAGGGATGAGCAGCAGAAGCACGGTGCCCAGGTCTTGGCTGCAGTGAAGGAAGCACTTTAATGACCTAACTAGGTCAGGAAAAGTGAGTACATTTGCTGATTCACTCACATCCTGTGTTGTGCAACAACCCCCCTCTCACTCTGTCATGGCAAGCCTACTCAATCACATCACTCCTCACACCAACTTGCAACCATCCTTCACTTTCTATATACTTCCTCACCTCCTATGGGGCTAAGGTGGGTGTGTGGAATTAGGTCACAGATCAGCCATGATCTTGTTGAATGGCGGAACAGGCCTGAGGGGCTAAACGGCCTACTCCTGTTTCTATTTTTCTATGTTCCTAAATGCCTGGTGACAGAACTTAAACGTCTTTCACACACATGATGACTTTATTTCATCAATGACTGAACTCTGGCAGACCTTAATATGGTGATTGGCAAGATTGCTACTTTGCCAATGATTAATTCCTGTGGCTTTCTGTTGTCTTCCAGGGCCATCAAGCGCACAAGAAGAAAGTGGCGAGATGGAAGACATCGATTCCTCAGAGGACCTCATTGCTTCCAAGGGTGAACCGTCACAGGAGATACTGCCATGCACCAACGCAGATACTGGCACTTCGGTGGGTCCTGTTAGCCAAATAGTTGGGTTGTCACCTGGTGATTCACCACTCACAAGTGAGCACAAGCAGACACTGGTGGCAGGGGCAGCTGTGGAAAGTCAGCTGGACACAAATGCTGAACCCGGGGAGCTATCATTGAGAATGAGAATGATAGAGATACAGCTGCAACTTAGCGATGTAATGGAAAAAGTGCCACGCTCACTCTCCACAATATTGGAGCAGATGGAGGAGTCCAACTCAAACATTAATGGTTTGATGTCACAGATAATTGCGAGAATGTCTGCCATGGAGAGAGTGGCTGCCTCCATGGAGCTTCAAGCAAGGCTCACAAATGAGTTGATGCAGGCCGTGACCACGGCCGTTCATACTCTGGAATCCAGCATGCCTGTTGCCTTAAACAGGATGACAGATATCTTATCCATACAATGTGGCACATATATTCACCAAGCTGCTGTCCAGCAGAGTAGTGGGAGTGATGTGGCACTGGGCCGGGAGAAGGATGAGGACGTGGAAGTGGGAACTCCACTCAAAGCGCTCCCATGCCTCACCTGTTGACCCTCTCAACCAGTACCCGAAATGCTGTCTCCTCTCCCAATGACCAGGTCTGTCCCTGCACAGGTGCAAGTGGTGTGAAAGGATCCTTGCTGGTAGCATGGAGTCTGAAAAATACCTCATTATATTTCTTTGTAACGCAAGAGCACGAGGACTGGCATAACAATTTTTATTCCAGCTGAACTGTGAAAATGCTGTGACTAATTTTAATCCATTCCCATAGTGTGAGATCTCCATGACACCATTATAGAGAAAGCAAATCCCCCTTTAATTTGTACATCAAGGGCTTTTCTTTTTTTTTATTTACTGAAATTCTTTTGTTGCCAGTGTCATTAAGAACATTGGAGGCCTGTAGTGGCACCACTTTACATTTGTCGCTATGTTCTGCTGACAAAATGTTTTGAAAAGGACAGCATCGGGGACCTCCTGCATTTCAAGCTTTGGAGACGTCCTGAATACCACTAGTACTATTCAAAGCTGTATTTAATTCTTTATTTTTTTTGGCAAAGTAATCCTAACTAGGGAATGACTATTTTAACACTGTTGTCATGTGTGCTATTTATGCCTGGTGATCCAGTATAATAATGGCATAATAGAACCCCAGAAGTATACTTAAATTAACATACCTCATTGTAAGATTTCATGACCTGCGGCACTACACAACTCTGTAAGCACAGCATTGGGCCGCTGTGGTGGAGAAAAATAAATGTTATCCATTGATGTGTGATGACTTAACCTTATTTTGACCGCTGTTAACACATTTGCATATTCATACCACTCCACTCAGTTTTACATAATGCATTTGCTTTTTGAATACGTTGTACAGAAACTCCAGGGAAACTACCCCAGAAAGCATATTACTAAAAAAAAGAAAGACTTCCATTTATAAAGCGCATTTCACAACCTCAGGATGACCTATAGTACTTTACAGCTAATGAAGTACTTTTGAAATGTTGTCACTGTTTAACGTAAGAAACTAGAACTAGCTCAGAATTCCTTTATTATTCTGAATGTAAAATAAATGTCTACTATTGGTTTGAATACAATATTAATCTTCTTCTGTCCTTATTATAAAGGATATACTGGCCTTGAAAGGAGTTCAGTGATTATCCACCAGGATGATACCTGGGATTAAGGGACTGAGCTCTGATGAGAAACTGGTAAACTTGGGGAATTGAGAAGGTAAACGAGGAAAGGTTCTTGTTTCTTGCAGAGGAATCCAAAACAAGGGGACGTCCTTTTAAAATTAGAACTAAGCCAGTTAAGTACAAGAAAAAAACCTCTTCATCCAAAGGGCTGTGGAATGCACTGCTTCAGAAAGCCATAGAGATAGAATTAATTGAGGTGTTCACTATTATGGGGTATGGGAAAAAAGGAGACAATGGGACTAAAGAAATAGAGCTGCCATGGTCAACAAAAAGGCAGGACAGGTTCAATCGGCCAAATGGCCAATTCCTCGCCCTATATTCCAAAACAAACAATTTTCTATTTGAGAATAATTCCAGTCAAAGAACTGTCCTTTAAATACTTGCATGTGGCCATTTCTTATCCAAATACAATGGCATCTTGTTTTGGAAAATTGTTGGAATATTGCTTGACATCTTGGGCATTCTTAATGTTTTCTTTTCTTTTTTTTTCAATTTTTAAATGATAAAATAGCAGGATGTAAGAAAAAAATGAGCAGAAATACAAATAAAACAAAATAAAATAGTTCAAAGTCAACAATATACCGTTAATTATAACATAACAGCATAACAAACTCAAGTAAGGTACGGTTAGGGTCAGAACAGTAAGTTATGACATTTTCCCCATAGAAGGTTTTAGGCATAATTTTCAGGGCAGCAAGAGGAACAACTCTTTGAAGCTGACAAATGGATATATCACCTCTGGGGTGAAAAAACAAAGTCAGAAGCAAAAGGGAAACTAATAATGTGAGGAGATGAAAACATAGATGCAGCCAGATCTGCACTAGGGACTCTGGGCTATGTAATCAGGAAAGAAATATAGAGCTACTTAGAAAACCAGTACCACCAAGTCCAACCCTAGATAAACACAAGGGTGGAAGACAAAGACCAGCAATGCTTCGGAAAGGTTGGTCACTGAGCAAGCACAACCTGGACCATTGCTTAAGGGACTCCAATTTAGAGCTATGTTGATAATGAAGCTGCAGACCCTAGTTACAGTAGGGTCTATGGCTGTATTGTAAGTTGAAGAGTACTTAGAGTATCTGGGGGTAATTTTCAACTTAACACTGCAGCGTAAAACTTATTTTGCAGGCTGGGCACTTGTTATATAAAATGCCTGATCTTCCTTTCATTAAAATCAATGGAAAGGAAAATCGGGCAGTTTATACAATGGGTCCCCAACCCGCAATACCAGTTTTACGCTGCAGCATTAAGTTGAAAATTGCCTCCTCTGTTTCGACACTCATCAACTGCATTTCAAAGTTTTCCAACTGCCTGGCCTTGGTTTACCTTTTAGAATGCAAAGTGAGGGGCAAGAGAATATAAATGGTTCAGTGTAGTTCACATTCACTTAGGTCCAGTCCTATGCACATCTCTCTTCGTTGGTGGAAGAAATGAGGAAACACAAGCCTGCAGTAGTGGGGAAAGTGGCAGGCGAGGTGATACTGGGAGCCACAGTTGCAGGCCTACATACAGGTGGTCTGTGCTCTGATGTTGTAACATTGCACTCAGTGGTATCTTAAACAGTACAAAAGGTCCCAGTGCAAGAGGGGCTCTGTAAACTCTCCCATTTGTGACGTCATCTGCAGTCACATGGCTCTTCTTAAAAAGCCAATCCCCCTTCTTATCTCCTTTTCTCCCTGTGGTTGTTCCTTTTCATTCTTTATTCTTTTCATTTCCTCTCTACTCTTCTTCCTCTTCCCCATGGTATTTACCTTTTGCTCCTACAGTAATCCCTTTAGGCTGCCTTTTTCTCTCTCTCTCTTTCTCGTTTGTGCAGTCAGTGATCTGTTACAGAGTGCAGGGAGTGTGATATCAATGAATCAGGGATCATGCAACATAGCATCTCGTGGACAGAGGTGTGTAGGCCACTTTTAGCTTTGTTGCCAGTAAATAAATAAACCATATCCCACTGAATTAATGGGCATAGGCGGGAAGAAGAGATTCCTTCTTTAAAAACCTGACTCCACCATGCAGATTAATGTTGATGGAGAACGGCCCAGAGACCTGCGAGATGTTAGTGATGTCAGTGGAAGGAGCCCTGACATTTGTTTTAATCTCTTTATTTTGCTGGGGTCAGTGGTTATTCTCTTAAATCCAGACTAATAACACTTACTTGTTCAAAACCCTAGCACTTGTAGTGAGCAGGAAGATAATGAACTGGCCCACTCGATGATCCAGCATACACCATAAATTGAAGATGCACTTCAGATGCTGTGATCAATCAATACAAAAGAAAAGCTCCTTAGAATGCTTGCTAGATCTTTGTGACACGCTGTGTGTTTCATAACATTGTCCCTTATTGCAGCATTG